>NC_141536.1:103626248-104227498 GCF_021556685.1 Rattus norvegicus
TTGAGTTCACCAGGCAGCTTTCTTGCAGCAGAAAAGTTGGTCTTACCTGTGGTCCCGGGGCTCAAGTTCGCTCATGGGGTGCTGCCCACGGGGTCTCTGCAGCGGCAGCAACCAGGAAGACCTGTGCCGCCGTTTCCGGGAGCTTCAGTGCACCAGGGTTCCAGATGGTCTTTGGCTTTTTCCTCTGGCGTCCGAGATGTGTGTGCAGAGAGCAGTCTCTTCTGGTTTCCCAGGCTTGTCTGCCTCTCTGAAGATTCAGCTCTCCCTCCCACGGGATTTGGGTGCAGAGAACTGTTTATCCGGTCTGTTTCCCTCAGGTTCCGGCGGTGTCCTACATTTCAAATTTTACAAGACATTACACTTGCTGTTCTGAACAGCCAATATTTATTTCACTTTGCTCTTTCTAGGAGTACTTTTCATTGCTTTTTACACTCCTGTGTTCTCATCTGTCAGTATTTTTTTTTCACTCAAATAACCCTGAGGTTTCTTTTGACATGAATCTGCTGGAAATAATTTATGCGACTCAGAAGATGTCTTTATTTTGTTTTTACCCCCCCCCCCCGGTTTAGCTGTTTGTTTTGTGAGACAGTGTCTCACTTTATAGCTCTGGCCGGCCTGTTGCTCATTGTATAGACTAACCTTGAAGTCGGGAGATACATCTGCCTCCTGGGTGCTGGGATTAAAGGCATGTGGTGGCCTTGCTTTCATTTCTCACTGATGTTTCTACTGCATCTAGATCTCTACCTTTTGTTGCTAATATATTCATATATGACCAGCCACATAACACAAAATCTTGAATATGTATTTGAGGTGATGCTGCAGACAGATGAACACAACTCACTTGTTTGGTTCTATATTCATGATGAAATGATACGCAAGATCTCTTCTTACTAGAGCACTGGCACATGTATTGGCTCAATGAGTTTGTTTATATAGATTTCCTGTTACTTTCTAGTTGGAGATAATTATAGTCTCCTTTTGGACTTTTTGTTATAAAAAGCAAGATGTATGTGTATGGGTGACTGTAAAGTTGGCTCATTGGTTAAGAATGTGGCTGCTCTTCCAGAGGACTTGATCTGTTGCCCTCTGCTGGTTTCCAGAGCACCGACACACACCTGACACCGTGCACCATAAACAAAATTTAAAAATCTAAGGTGAGGTCGTGTTCAACACCTAGAGTAGAATCATGGTATTAAAAAAGAGTGACTTCAACGCGTGGATTAGACCTAACACAGAGTTGCTTATTTTTCATTTTTTTTTTTTAAAGTCTGTTGTTGCAAATGCAGCTTATAAATTGCACCAAGCAGGGACTGTTTCTAGGCCTGCTTCTCATAGGCTCCTGCTCGGTCGCCACGGCTACGAGTCCCGGAACCTTGGCGTGATGACGCTGGTTTCCGGCGGGATTTTTAGAGTGACGAACAGCTTTGGGCCAAACGACCATGAGAGGGCCAGAGCTCGGGCCCGAAACTAGCATGGAGGGGGACGTTCTGGACACCTTGGAGGCGCTGGGGTGAGTGTTCTCGTGGACTACTTCCCAGGGGAGTGGACGCTGGCTGTGCACGTGGCTACTGCGGCATAAGCGTGCCCTTCTCCCCGGCCAGGTTGTGTGTACCAGGCGGTGCGCAGGCCTCTGCGCTCCGGGCAGCCGGGACCCTGGGAGTCGGCGGGAACGAGCGGCTGCAGCGAGAGGCCAGGCTGCGCGGGCCTTGGTCCCTCTGTCATTACATTCAGCCCGCAGCTGGCTCTCCCCGGGCCTCGGGGTGGGGTGGGCGGGGGCCTTTGTGTGGATGTAGATCCTGCCACACCACAGTCGCCTCTGGACAGTTGTGTCGCACGCTGCTCCAATCTGTGGCTTACTCAGTGCTCCGGAGGACTCACTCCTGCTTCTTAGACTGAAGACTCTGAGTGCGAGCCCCTACATTTAACCTTCTCCGTTCCTTAAAGAACGTTTGTGTGGTAGGCAGGGAGAAATGCCAGTTTTCAGAATATTAGTAGTTTAGGTATTAATGAGGAGCCTCAGGGTGGTGGTGATGAGGCGATCTGGACACGCAATGTTACTCCCTTCCATCCCGGCTTTCTTCACAGCGCTTGCTCCTTTAACCTGTTTGTCTCTTGAGCTTCACCCAGCTCTCGGGAAACAAGTACCAGTAACTTGTCAGCTTTCTTCACTGACGGCTTCCTGGCCACATACTCGTGGTGTCTGTCACAGTAGTGCCTGATTGAAGAAAAAGTTCATAGGAGGGTGCATACTTGTGAGCAAAGGACCAGATGGTTGAGGGTTAATTAACAAATCTCTTCCCTAACGTTGGCACCATCTGCACAGTCGGTTTGCTTCCTTATAGGCGGTTTCTTTTTAGGGTAACTGATCCTAAAGAAGCTTGAAACCATCATGCCGGGTCCCCTTATGTTTTTTCTTACAGCAAGTGTAACTTTTGTTGCACCTTGACAATGCTTACTTTGCTGTTACCCAGCATAACAGAACCTTGCATTTACTTGATCTTGAATAAAATGTTTGTTAAATCAAAGAACAGAACCAGCATGATTATTTCAGGGCTATTTGTATTTCTATGAAATTCTCTTAACCTTGCCTGGGCAAGATAACTAATACGAAATTAAAGTACCTTGGAGTGTTTAAGCTCTAGCTGGCTCCCAAGTCAGGCATTTAAAATTTTTGGGATCTTGTAGCCATTTATGAAATGGAAAGACAGTGGTCTTTATTCTTCTTTGATTCCTTAAACATATTGTTTCTACCATAGCATTTAAGGAAGTAAATGTTGACATTTACTGAGGAACATTTGTTTCACATTATTCAATATGAGAAATAAAGCTGTTGTACACTTTAGAATTGGTGTTTCCTGGAAAGCCAAGGACAAGATTTTGAAGTTTGAAAACCCCCTCTATGATAAGGAAGTGTGGGAAGTGTTACTGATTATGTGTGTTGTAATTGATCACTGTCCTTTCAGATCTTTATGTAGATTGCAAATAATGTATTTTTTATTGTGATTAAACCATGTAGTTTTTCAGTGAAAGTGCTTTAGGTTGTCATGTAAAGTAAGACATTAAATGACTTTAGAAAGGAAAACTAAAAGACCAATGTAGATGTGTAGTGTGTTATAACAACAACAACAACAACAACAACAACAACAACAACAACAACAGCAGCAGCAACAAAATATCAGTTAGGAACCAGTTTTCTCTTCCCTAAAGCGAGGATCCTAAAGCCAATGATTTCATGCTGCTTTGGTTATAGTGGTCTATGACTTCGTGAACAGTCCATCTCAGCTAGTTGGTCTGATTGGGCATTGCAGCCATGCAGAGAGCTGATAAAAAAAACTAGGATCTTGTATAGACTACCAACTCACTGAGTCATAATCTTCAGAGGTATATTACAATATTACAGATGTTATAAAACTTCACAGTCGAGGATGAGAATCACCATTCATTTCAAACGTTTGTAGAGTATGGCTGTGTCTTGGACACTGTACTGAGGAGACAAGTGGTGAGCAAACAGGCTTGGTTCCTGGCTTTACGGATCTCTCACAGTTAAGAGTAAAAACCAATGTGGTTATTCCTTATACACTGTAGTAAGTGCTTCAAAGGACAAATCAGGGTGATGAAACAGAAGGCTTATGGGTTAGCGATAGATTCCTGAAGAAGTAATAGTTGAGTTGATGTAGGAACAGTGAGTAGAAATCAACTAATTGAGATTAGTTGGTGTGAAAGGAAAGGAAGATGGTGTGTTCTGAATGGTAGCAGATATGAAGAACTTGAATCCTGCAGTGTGCTGTGTTAGAACAAGAGGACCTAATGTGGCCAGAAGACAGAGTGCGGAGGCCGTGCTTGGTACAGGCTGAACTGAGGAGTTTGATGAGTACCAGAGCATGCTACTTTTACAGCTATGTTGTTCATTTTTCTCTTTATCTACTAATAAGAACTGGTAGATTATTAAACATCTAACTTGAAAGTTCCTTCTGCCAGCGCACTGTTTGAGAACTTTATTTAATAGTTTGGGAAAGACAGGATGGCTGCTTAGGGGTAGTGGGTGCATCATAGTGTAGAGGAAGAAGTGCATTATGGGACTTATGCATTATGGGACTTAGTGATGGTCCTTAATGATGGGTCCCTAGTACTCAAGGATTCATTTCCTCAGCCAGTATTTACTAAGTAACAAAGTGAAGATAGGAGGGAGCCAGAAAGAATGATGAGGAACGCAGAGGAGCCAGCGGCTCGGAGGTCTCTGAGGTGAGCGTTTGCTGGTGAATAATGGGAAAGAAACTGGAGAGATGGGAGGTGTGGTCAGACAGGGCCATGTTTGAATTCATGATTTGGGAAGTGTAATGGTTCTGTTTGTGACAATGTCCAGGGAGAAAGTGACCAATGTGAAGTAGAAAAGGTTGGTGAAAAGTGGGTTGAGGGAGCTGAAGGCTTCGGGTGTTAGATCTTGCTTGTGGACTTTGGAGAGAAGAAAGATAATGGTAAGAATGGGTGGAGAAGAAAATTGACTATAACAGTGTTAGATGCACAGAGGCTCCCAGCCAGAAACCCTAGGAGAAACTGTCCAGAGCTTTGGACAGCAGGGGTAGTTGTGAGAGCAAACACTGAGGAACTGAATGAAGTGAAACGCTTCAGGGGTAGGAATACCCTGAGACAAGATGGAGACTCAAGGAGAGTTGTTTACAGATTGAACAGTGTGGCTGAATATGGGAAACAGAGAGGTTGGCAGCAGGACCATTAGGTTGGGTAAATGATAGGAAAAAAAAGGGCTTGTATTGTTTATGCTGGCTGATATTAAAAAAATAATCTAGGGGGTCAGAGAGATAGCTCAGTGGTTAAGAGTAATAGCTGTTCTTCCAGAAGATCCAAGTATAATTCTTAGCACCCACATGGGGAATCACAACTAGTTGCAACTACAGTTCCAGGAGATCGAGTGCCCTCTCCTGGCCCCAGGCACTGGTTATTTATATAACGCACAGACAGTCATGCAGGCAGAACATCCACAACACAGAATACTAAATAAAAAAAAAAAAAATTAGGCCCTGGGTGATATCTATCTGAGGAAGATCCATAGCACTTTAGTGGACTAAAGCCACAGTTTGTTCTCTAGCTTGAAGCAATGCAATGTCAAACCAGCAGTTATGGTTCTAATAAGAGGTGGTGGGCTCCCTAGGCATTTAAGGTAACAATAGCACCTCCCCCAATTAAATATGAATGCTAGAGTGCTAGCTTCAGTCAACAGTCACATTCCATTGAAATCAAGAATGCACCTCTGAAATGCTTGCTGTCATTCTCATAGGGAGGAGTCATGGTGAATATCTAGAGAGCGCTGGTGCAGTAGGAAAGTACCCTGGGCCTGTGAGAGTACAGAGGGGCTGCTGATGCCCAGGGGACTACACCCAGCACAATGCAAACTGGATTTTGACCAGACACTCAAGAGTCTGCTTTAGTTAGATACACTGTTTCATACCAAACTTATTATTACCCCATAGAGTATTGTTAGATACTGCTGCTATATAAATAATTAAAAAGAGACAGTTCTAGAAGGTTCTGTAGGAGTGAAGAACACGGGCAGTCGAGGATCTTACAGCTCAGGCTAGTCAGTTGCCATGATTATGGCAATCCTAACTGAGATACTTTTCTGTTTCCACTTGGGTCATCTGTAAAATGAGCCTAACTGCAGCATTCCCGGTGTGTGTGTGTGTGTGTGTGTGTGTGTGTGTGTGTGTGTGTGTGTGTGTGTGTGTGTGTGACTGATGGTGATTAAATGAGGCAGTGTGCATGCTTTGCACTGGCCTAGCATGCATTGAACAGTTTCCATTTGTTGGTCACCATTGCAGTTCATTCCGAATGCACATTCAAGTGTGTTAGCTGCATGGTTTTCTGTTTTTACCTTACCTGATGGGCTGTTAGTGGTTATGTTTTTTTCCTTTTCCCTAAAGTCAGGATTTTTTTGGTGATTTGACCAGTTTTTGTTGAGTCTTAAAGTTGCTTTATTGTAGAAATGGGCAGTGAGAGGCTCTGTAAGGCAGGGACAGGTGACACATGTGGCTGTGTGCCCCAGCCACATCCCTGCCCTGCCTTGGCTGCATCCTGACTTTGGTTGTTTCATTTAATAGCAGGTGTTGACAGAGCTATGCAGTGTTTGGGGTCATATCTGGGCATAAATCCAAGGCTAGATCACTTACTTCTCTGTTGGGGTTACAGAATTAGGATTAGTGCCTACTTCAAGACATTGCTACAAAGATTAATTGACTTAGAAATATGCATGTCTAGCTCCATGTCCAACTTGCTATTTAAATCTCATTAAGGAAACCAGGCTGGCCTCAGATTTACAGAGATTTCCTGCCTGCATCTGCCTCTCAAGTTCTGGGACTAACGGGGGAGTCACCACGCCCAGAGAGGCTTAATTTCTTTATCTGCAGAATGTAGATTTTAAAGTATTCACAGGTAGGCGGTGGCTCTTGGCACACACCTTTAATCCCAGCCCTTAATGCAGAGGCAGGTAGATCTCTGAGTTTGAAGCTAGCCTGGTCTACAAAGTTCCAAAAAATATTCTTCATGAAATACAACTCATTTTTGACTCAGTAGGTAGTAAAAAACCAAAAGTTTGGCAACTTTGATGAGATTCCAGGAACAGGCACTATTGGTAACTGGATGGTAAAAGTACAGTAGGGAAAATTTATGGTTTATTATCAATAGATGGTGGATTTTACACCTGATTAACATACCCGTTTGCTGGAGGATGCATAATGAACTCTCTGGAGAAAGGGTCACAAGGAAAAGCTTAAGAAGCCTGCTATGACTCCTGCAGATGTGTCTGAAGTAGGCACGTACATGTTTAAACGACGTACCAAACAGTATGTAGCAGCTATCTTTTATCTCAAAGAAAGAAAAGGTATGTTAAAAGTGTTGCAGACAGCCAGCCCAAGTTAACTAATACAGTTACCTACGGGGTGGGTATCCATGTGGAGGAATTAAGATTTAGGTGGCAAATTAGGGGCATGGTAGCACATGTCAAAGTTCCAGCACTCGGGAGGCAGGAGGATTATGAGTTAACCAGCATGGACTTTGTAGTAAGTTCAAGACCAGCCTAACCTTATACACCAAGGCCCTGTTTAGAAGCAGAACAAACATGGTAAATGATGTTTGTATGAATGTATTTCATTTTGAAGTTAGGCTTTAAAACTATATATTCTATATAATTATACAGTAAAATGATAAAAGTGAAATAAAAAAGGAAATTTCTAAAAATTAAATGGCAAAACAAAGTCTTGTTTGTTAATTATTGAGTAGGTGAATCATCTGGAATGAACCCACCATTGGAGTTTGAATTAAAGATGAATGTCTGACTGGGTTGTCAAGAAGGTGAGGAAGTATTCATGAATCCTGAGAATGAGTCATAAGACTGACTGGACACATGAATGTGCTTTCAACCAGGGAGGGAGAGGAAGAGGGAGAAGGGGAAGGTTAGAGGGGTCAGGGGAGGGGGAGAAGAGGAAGAGGAAAAGGAAGAAAGAGGTGGGGAGGGAGAGGAGAGGACAGAGAGATATAATATCAGGGTGAAAACTGAATGGCTTCTACTAAGATCTGAGTGTACTGTGCCTAAAAAAGCCTTGGTTGCAGAAAGAATACATGTAGAAAGTTGATATCTAATACAGTTGAGATGATGTATATGGAGTTTTAGAAATTTAGTGTCTTGGCTAATAAATCTTGTGGAAATATTTTAAATGATGAAGCTATGAAATAAATAGTCTAGGTTAAGATCTCAGGCCTCCTTTAGCTTCATGAACAAGAACTTTGCATTTGTGCATTTTTCACTACTGTTCTTACAATTGGGGCAGCACAAAGCTGTTAAGACTGTTTGGTACTGTTTTCTTTAGAATACTTTAAATTGCGAGAATATATATGAAGACGCTAGAGCAAGAATAAGCAGTAAACTCTACAGCTACTCTACCCTGAAAGCAGCCACAATCCCAAACCTACAGTTTATATTCTGATAAAATGATGCATAAAAATAGACAGCAGGGCTTGGCAGAGAGGACTAGAGGCTTCTCCTTCTAGAGAAAGTATGAAATTTAAAAAAAGAATTTAAAGGTAAACAAGAAAAATCAAGAGTTTTTGCCCTTCTCTTTCCTTCCTCCAGCCCCTCTCATCCCATAACTCAAATTGATAAGCCTGTTTTTTGATTATTATATTGTTGCTCCTCTATTTATATCTCTATTTCCCTATTGACTTTCTTTCTATCTGACTATCTATCTATCTATCTATCTATCTATCTATCTATCTATCTATCTATGTATCTATCTATCTATCTACTAATATATAAACATCCTGCCGAGTCCATTTTTGTTGTTTGTATGTAATATAGTCTCAGGGCTGACCAGTTTGTACTGGATAACCAGGCAGTGTGCTCATCTCTGGGAGAGGCTAATCCTCTGGGCAGTCGTTTGTTGACCGTAGTTCTTTTTCTGGGATGAGTCCGTTTGAGGTCTTTGTCTCCTGCCATGTTAGCGTGCCTTTGGTGCTGTCTGTTCAGGTCTTACTTAAGCAGCCGTTTCTAAGAGAAGCAGTCTCACAGCAGAGTGCTGGAGTTCTGGCCCTTACACTCCTTCCACCCCTTCTTCCAAGACGCTCCCTGAGCCATGGATGTAGGAGCTCTGCTGCAGGTGCATCCATTAGGTCTGGCTCCCCTGGGTCTCTGAACTGTGTCCAGTTGCGGATTTCTGTAACCATGTCTACTTGCTGTAGAGAAGCTACCTTTACCTATGAGAACGAGGATAAGATTTAGAATGTAGTTAAGGGTTATGCTGGTCTAGCAAAGTAATGCGGCTTCTCATTGAAGACTGGCTAGGTTTTAAGTACCGGGCATGGATTCCTTCCTGTTGAGTGGGCCATAAGTTTACTTAGACACCTGATGGTCACCACAAACGTGAGTTTATACTTTATGGGTGTCTTGCTATGCTTGTCATTGTTGTCGTTCATAGGTGTCTTAGCAGGGTAGAACTGTTGACTGCTTTCCTCTCTTGGCAGCTTGCATAAACTTTCTGGTACCATGGGAGCTAGAGCACAGGAAGGAGGCTTCAGGTTAGCCTCAGCTAAGACAGTCCGAGTTCTGTGTTCTCAGGATGTCTTCAGCAGTAGAGCTTGTCGTTCAGCCTCTGAGAGGTATCCAAGGGCAGGACCTATTTGGGGAGTCATCTTCAACCCCCCCCCCCAGGAACTAAGAATCTGAATAGACAGTTCTCAATAGAAGAAATTAAAATGTTTTTCATTCTTAGCAAATAGGGAAACTCAAATTAAACAACTTTGAGATTTCATCTTACTCTGGTTGGAATGGCTAATATTAAGACAACTTTTTATGTTTAAACTGTTGTTTCTTCCTTTCTAGGTATAAGGGTCCACTGTTAGAGGAGCAGGCACTCTCCAAGGCAGCAGAGGGTGGACTGTCTTCTCCTGAGTTTTCGGAGCTTTGCATTTGGTTAGGCTCCCAGATAAAGTCCTTATGCAACCTGGAAGAAAGCATCACTTCAGCTGGTATGGTGCCCCGCCCTGTCCGTCCTCCCACTTAGCAGTAAAGCAAATTGACAGTGCGCGATGTGTGGTCTTATCAACCATGTGCCGCTGTACATACTGCTGGGAAAGTCAGAAATAGGAAGGAGCTGCTTATTAAAGAGTCTCTGAATTGAATTTTACAGAAATTCTAAATTGATTCTTAAATTTGCTACAAAACTATGAGCCATTCCTGCCTATCTGTGGTCATAGGTTTAGTATCATTCTTTGGAAGCTGTTTTAAAAATTGAAGCTTTTGACCATCACTCATTTTGAATTAAGTTTTAAATTATGTATAATCCTTAATTTAAATATTCTCAGGTCTTTATCTCAGGACAAGGATTCACATGGAAATATTGTGATTAAAAAACCTCTCAGTACCTTATACAGCTCTTTTAATTCATTGTCATCTTGTAACTGGAGTCTTCCTGCTACTGGTAGAATTTCACATGGTCTGACAAAATGAAAATTGAATGATTACTGGATATGTGCTGAGGAACAAAGCTTTTTTTTTTTTAACTAATTGTTTTCTTTGTCATACATGACAGAATTGATTTGAAAATGAAAAATCTACATTTAAAGCATGATGCAGGTTTCTCATAATTATATGAAAGGTAGCCGTGAGGCCAACATCCATGGTTACATTAATTGAACATGGAGAAGCAGTAGAACTGGACAGTTACCGTGGGGCCAGTTAGTCTCTGTGGCTCTGATAATGCTGTTGACTGTGTGGTTCCTAGGACTCACAATGCCCAGCTTACCTGATTGGAGAGCCTTAGCAGAGATTAAGATGTAGAAGTAGTTCCAATCCCATGACATGTCCTTCATCCTCTTAAACGTAGATGTCACTTTCTGTGTGTGGACACTGTGTGCTTGCATTTACCCAGACCTTGCAACTGCCCATCTAAAGATTGACTTGGAAGTGGAAATCTGGATCTGAGAGGAGAGTAGAGATGAACTTGTGATAAGTTTTACGGTGCTGAGCATTATGTGAATATGTGTGACCTCTTCTTTTAAAGGGAGAGATGACCTAGAGGGCTTCCAGCTTGAGATAAGTGGTTTCTTAAAAGAGATGGCCTGCCCATACTCGGTGCTCGTGTCAGGAGACATTAAAGAGCGCCTCACGACGAAGGATGACTGCTTGAAACTTCTGTGTAAGTTGTTGCTCCCTGGACATTGAAATGCACATGCTCAACATATCTTTGTTATTTTCAGGTCAGAATTTATACACTTCGGTTAGTGAGCCATTAGATCTCTTACATACTTTAAAGGCTTTTGTATTTGACTAAGAGTGTGGCACTGTCTTAGTCTTACGTTGACGGCTTAAGCTCTGCCAGCACACATTAACACTCAGGATGGTCAGTAACCCCTGTGTTTGTGCTTTCCATGGTATTTTAGCAAGTGTTCCTTTGCCTGACTCAGCGTATATGATAAAATGCTAACTCTGTCATCTCTGAAGTCTCACTTCTTTTTTAAAAATTCTTTGGGAAATTAGGTTGTTGCTCAGATTACTGTATCTTCTCTGCAGTGATGGGCATTGATCAAATCGACTGTTGAGAAACATTTATTGATCACTTACTCTTGTACCAGGAAGTGCCCTAGGCACTAGGAACATATAACAGAGATAAGGCAAATATAGTTTTCGCCTTTGGGTCCTTGCCTGAGGCTTGTTTTTAATTGTAGAAGGTTTGGATTATGTATCAATCTGTACTGCAACAGCTGATCTAAGGACCCTAAGAGTGTATTTTGTCAACCTTTACGCTAACTTTAGAATAAGTGGACAATGGCTATTTGTCGTTCAAGCTTGAGGTGTTCTAGAGCTGCTGTTCTCTTTGGTTCTTTGTAAGTTAGTCTTGAGTTTGATATTGTTAAATACTTGTTTTAAGTAAATTATAATTCAGCAAACATTTTCAAGAAATTCTCATGCTTGTATTAATGTTATTTTCTGATTTGTCGTTACAGTGTTTTTAAGTACAGAACTGCAAGCTTTACAAATATTACAGAAGAAGAAACATAAAAATTCTCAGTTAGATAAAAATAGTGAAATTTGCCAGGAAGTTCAAGCTATATGTGATGCTCTTGGGGTCCCCAAGTCAGACACTTCAGACATTCCACTTCTGCTGAGCCACGTGGAATCAAAGGTATCATAGATATATAGTTTAAATTTTGTAAAAAATTCAACTAAATGCTAACCTGTCAATGCTATATTCTAAATAAAAATTCCCTTTAAATTGTGATATATAGATGATCAAATTTCTAGAGAAATTTAAATGACTGACTTGAAGTCCATATTGGTGGCAAAGCCCTTGCCCACTGTATGGAAGACCCTACCTGCTCTCCCCAGCACCAAAACAAAAAATGCTCCCCAAGCTTTATATGTAAGCTAAGTTTTGGTTGTATATATAATTTAATTTGCAGTTAGTTTTCAGGAGTCATATCTTAACGAGTGAGTCCTAAGGCCTTGCCAGAGTTTTCCATGATGAAAATCACTTTGCAAATTCAAGGGCCACTTTCCTAGCTAGGGCTGTAATACAGTGTAATGGAGATGTAGGCATTTCGCAAGGTGAAGGACACTTGCCAAGGAAGTTCATGCTGAGCTTCATTCGGCAAGGACAAGCGTGCTTTCTTTTTTCCCAGTTTTTATTGGTTATTTATTTGCAAATGTTATCCCCTTCCCAATTCCCTTCCACAAACCCCCTATTCTCTCCCTCCTCTCCCTGTCCCCTCCCTCTATGAGGGTGCTCCCCCTCCCACCTACCCACTCACCCACTCACCCACTCACTCACTCACTCACCCACCCACTCGCCCACTCCTACCTCAGCACCCAAGCCCAAGCATACTTTCTTGATTGCTTAGTAAGTGTGTGTTGTGTGGCGAATGACTAGTAAGTAACTGATAGGGTAGTTAAGAACAGCTATAGCCTGTACCTCCTGCATGTTACCTTATAATGTCACCCGGGCAGTTTCCTATGCCGATCATTTCCTATCAGAAGCAAACAAATTCTGTATTTTATGTTTTCTACATATGATATTCCTAGAAGATACTTTGTTATGATTGAGAAAGACAGTCTTTACTTTCTAACTTAGGCTGTTCAGCAGTGTGACAGACAGCAAATCCCTGTCATCTACTGTTCTGCATATTCACCTGTGGTGATGATTGGAGGTGCTGTTCTGCAGTGGGGCAGGTCATCTCCTGAGTCTTCTTGCATTTAGACATGAGACATTGCAGTGTGTGTGTGTCAGGGTCCTCCTACTCCTAGGTGTTAGATATGGAGAGTGATGTGACCCTGCAGGTAGCTAGGGCGTTTGGGGAAGACAACCTTAAGGAAATAAATGCACTCTGAAATGATACAGCATCTTGTACAAAGAGCTGTGTGGTCATGATAGAGGTAGACTGCTTTGAAGAGCAGAGAATTTACAGTCTGGGGCAGTGCTACAGAGGCTTGTTCTAAGTAATGTTTAAATATAACTCTCAAGATACAATCTGCATGTTAAAAATTCACCCATACTAAATGTACAGAGCAGTGAACTTTAGTCTGTTTTCTATGTCGTTATAGCCATTATTACTAATTATTGACTAATTTTAGAACATTCTAAACACCTGGGAAAAAACCCTGGTCCCGTCTACAGTCATTTCGTATTATCATCCCAGTTTTCAATGTGACTTTGAATTTGTTTTGTATCTGTTTATGTAATTTTCCCTGAGAGCATGTATGTGCACCATGTGCATGCCTCTTGGATCCCATGGAATTGGGGTTACAGATGGTTGTGAGCCACCTTATACGTGCTGAGAATCGAACCTGGTCCTCTGAGAGAGCAGTGAGTGCTTGTGGTCATTGAACCATGTCTTCAGCGTGATTTTGAATTCTTAATTACTGCGTCTGTTGTTTGCTGTGGTAACTGTATAATATGACAGTGAACCATTCCCCAGGAAGGGGAGCTCAGATTTTCACTCTGTTGTCAGCTTCTTTAGGGTAAATGATGATTATTGGAATGACCTGTGATGTTAAGAAAGGAAAAATAATTATCCAGTGTCCTGTTTACAAAGTAAAAATGATACCCTCAATCAGTGGCCCCACAAAAGTAATATAAATGTTTGTCAGGACTGGAAGAAGAGAGCTTGTCCTGTGTTGTCTTGTGGAGGAGCAGTGAGAACAGAAGATGTACCAATTACAGTATTCATTTGAGAAAAATCGATGTACCTGTTAAATGTCTTGGCTTCCTTCTGAGCGTTTACCAGGAAGTAAAGAGTAGCATGTTAGAGGGAGCTCCAAGTCACCAAGCACTTGTGGTGACTCCTCTGAACTTTAACTTGTGCAAGAGTGCCCTGTGGCACCTGCTGTGTACCAAGGATTTGGCCCTGCTGTGACCCTCTTTCCTGCTGGGTGAAGGTGTTTCACTTTAGCATGTGTTCAGAACAGCATATCAAAGAAGAAAATGGTTTTAACTTTATATATATATGTATGTATATATGTAATTTTTTTGTAATCTTTCATGTTTACTTTTAGGTGAAGGATATTCTCTCTAAAGTCCAGAAAAGTCATGTGGGAAAACCATTGCTAAAGGTTGATTTAACTTCTGAACAGGCAGTAAGTGGTCCTTTTATTAGTTTTATAACTAAGTTAGGGCATAACCGTATTCATTTTAAAGCATTTTTGTTCCTGTAGTGAAATACTCGTGACAGGCTGCCATTAGTAAAGAGACTTAAAGACTGGAAATCTAAACCACATAGTGCCAGCTCTGGTGGGGGTGTCCTTCGTCTCTGCCACTCCTGATGGGTGGCAAGGCTGGTTTGTGTACATCAAGAAGACCCTGATGAAGAGGCATCCCACAGTCCTTTGCAGGGTCTTACCTACAGTTAGTTGATGTAAGACTTCCTCCTGGGCCTCACTTCACATAGCTCTGTGTTCTTCATGTTCTCTCCCTATACCTGCCACCTTGCAGACCACACCTCCCTCCAACAGGAACCTCCGAGGGAACAAGCAACATCTAGTCTATTGCACTGGCTTCCTTTTATAAGTGGAACTTTTGTGCTTTAGAGAACTAGAATTGATATTCTAGAGTAGTCTATCATAACACTGTAATCAAGTCATTAATTTAAAATATCTACTTAGTCAAGAATATTTATAGTGGCCAATATGTTAGAGCTGTGATTTGAAAGGGTAGTTTGTGAAGCAAGCTAGATGGGCAGTTATTAGCATAGTCTTTCCTTATTAATGTGCACTGCTTAGTAAATTGGTGTTTTATTAATAGAAGATATAGGCATCTTTAATAGCTTCTGAACACTATAAGTGTTTTCTCATTAAATATTATTTAAATATTTTTTCATAGTCTCATAGGATCATAAAATGATCATTTAGTATTTAAAGTACATGATTTTTCAAACTTATTCTCTGAAGAAGAGTCAGAGTCTAATCTTTATGGTTTCATCCCCAAATTCTTCAGGAAAAGCTGGAAAGAATTAATGATGCTCTTTCCTGTGAATACGAGTGCCGCCGGCGGATGTTAATGAAACGATTGGATGTCACAGTGCAGTCCTTTGGATGGTCCGATAGAGCAAAGGTGAGGCTGCTCTCCCACTGGTGTCCTGTAGGTGGCAGTGTGGGGCAGCTCGTGCCAAGCTTTCTCTGCTGTAGGTGCTTGGGCCCAGTCACCCTTTTATTAGTGTTATTCACTTACCAGTGCTCTTCTACACAGTGATGCTAGTCTCCTACAGGTCCATGTTTGCTGATGACATTCTCCCCTGGCTTTCACCTTCGTTTTTAATTTGCATGGCTTGATTTATACCAGTGCATAAAGGAGTGTTTCTGTGAGCTGAATGAGGTATAGATAGTGAATAACTAATGAAGAAAGCAGTGTGGGATCAGATTTAGGGAGAACTGATGTTGAAATGGGTTTCTTGTGTCTCTTAGGCCATGTGACTATGGCATGTGGACTCACTGAAGAGAGGTGAGGGGTGGAGCCATTTCCAACTAGAAGCTTTCAGATAGCTTGGTGCCTTTGATCTAGTGTTAGTCTGGGGTTCTCTCTGTTCCTCCTACATCACAGTGTGAGAACTTTCCAAACAGTAAATCACTGGACTTTGCCTATTTCCAGGAGTGCTGTCTTGGGCTCTGTAAAGTCCAATATGTGACTGTCCTTGACTGCCATTATTCTTCTAGCAGCTTTCAGTCTGTACCCTTGGCTTCACATCTGCTGCCTGCCACTCAACCTCGACCACAAGTGGAGCTCTGATGTGACCTCGTTAACGCTCTTTCAGGTTTATAGCGCTTGGTGTCACTACCTCTATGATTTAATATGCTTCAAGGTTCATATGCTAGAAGCTTGGTTCCCACCACAGTTGGTCGGCGGAGTCTAGTGAGAATAGCCTGTCTACCCTCATGAATGGTCTAACCTGGTCTTGAGGTTTGGTCTACAGGAGTGAATTAGTTCTTGTGAAGTGGGCTGTTTTAAAGTGCAGCTGTCATGAACTTGACCCCTCTGCAGCGTAGTCTTCTCTTTCCACACCATTTTCATGTTGGGATGGGACTGGGGGGCCTCGCCACCATGCCGTTTGGATTTTTATTAATCACTAGAATCACAAGCCAAATAAACCTGTAAGTTATCCAGCATCAGGGATTTTGTTAAAGCAACACAAAAACAATATATGTTCTTCATTCAGCTAGTATCTAGCCTGGGATAGACAATCTAAGACCCCGGCAGTTAGAGAACTCGAAGACATGGAAGGAAAAGTTAAACTATCATTATTTGCAAATACATACTTTGTTTAAAAAGCATTCTACAAATCTACTAGGAAATTCTTAGACCTAATGAGCACATAGCCAAGTTGTAGGATACAAAGTCAGTATCAAGAAAGTAGCTGTTCTGTGTGACAGCAGTGTCCTCTTAGTGCCTTTTCACATGTCCGTTCTTAGGACCAGCTCTTGTGCTAGCTACTTCTCTCTTCTTGGTCCTTGACGATATTTCTGTCTCTGTCTGCCGCATTGTGCCGGAAATCAGTCTTCTGTCTGGAGTGACACACCAACAACAGAGATGCCAGGTCACGTGGCTATCATCAAGAAGATGAGTTTCTAGATAATTTTGTGGGAATAGATCTGAATGGAATGCACCCCTCCCCTTTTGGGCGGAGACTTGGTTTATCTCACTACCTGTCGTGTGTCTGTTTAAGTTACTATTTAGGTCTTCTGGCTTTAGTTTTGGAAGATTTTGTATTAGGAGGTTCATTTATTCTAGACTTTCCAGCTTTTTACAGTTTTCAAAGTAATCAGTAGTAATCTGTAATCTGTATTCATTGCAGTCTGTTGTGATGATACCCTATTATCAGCTTGGGTAAGGGTTTGCCAGTCTTTCTTTAAAGCTCAATTCTTTGGTTAATTTTAAGTATTTTTTTCTCTTTAATTAATTCTCCTCTGATCTTCATTATTCTTTGCCATCCACAGGGCTCGGGATTGGCTGATTGTTGCTTTTCAAGAGCCTTGAGATGCACCTTTAGGTCGCTGACTTGAGACCCTTAGAATTTTTACTGTGCCAGCTTTTTGATATAAACCTTTCTCTTAGGCCCTCCTTTTATGCGCCCCAGAGGTTCTGAGAAGTTGTATTGTCATTGTCATTCATCACTAGGAATTTTAACTTTTTCTGTATTATTTCTTGGGTGATCCAGTACTAATTCAAAAATGCATCATTTAGTCTCCAGTATTCTTGTGATCTCTTGTTAATTTCAAATTTTATTCCATTGTATTCTAATATGATGTAAGGGACTCTATCTGTCTTATCTTTTTCTTTCTTTTATATTTGTTGAGACTTGGATTTCTGTCCTATGATATAATGATTTTAGAAAAAGGTGCTGTGCTGCTGAAAAAAATATATGTACTTCCTGTTAGGTGGAGCATTCGGTATATCTCTCTTATGTCTAGTTGATCCATAGTGGATTTAGATCTGAATTCCTTCACTTGCTTTTAGTTTAGAAGATCTATCTAAACATGAGAGTAGAGTATTGAAGCCACCTCTGCCCCATTGTATAAAGATTCATGTGACCTTTTATGCCTTTTAGTGTTTGTATGAAATTAAGGGCTCCAATATATTCAGTGCATAAATGTTTACAATTTCTGTATCTTCTTGATGAATGCTCTCTTTGTTAGTATGTAATATTCTTTTCTATGTCTTGTAATTAGTTTTGGTTTGAAGTTTACTTTATCTGATATAAGGATAACTGGTGCTTGTTTACAGTTTCCATTTGCTCGGTAGCTTATTTTCCATTTTTTCATGTCTTTGCTAGCTCTTTCTTGAAGGTATAGTTGGTTCTTTTTTTAAAGATTTATTTATTATATGTAAATACACTCTAGTTGTGGTTATAATTACGGTTATTATAGACAGGACTTTACTATATCCTGTAAATATACTTGATGTTCTGTTTTGCTAAAATATTGGTGTTTCCTTTCTTCCTCCTATGTTAGTTTCAAGAGTTTGTTGAGCTGCTGTGTTGTATTTAGTTGTTTCTTCCCTACATCTTGTTTATCTGAGCTTTTCATGGAGTGTAACTTTCATGTATTGCGGTTAAGGAGACAGGCCCTCCCTCCCTCCCTCCCTCTCTCCCTCCCTCCCTTCCTTCCTTCCTTCCTTCCTTCCTTCTTTCCAAGTATTCTATTAAGAATTTTCAGCAGTGCTGGATTGGTTGGCATGAATTGCCTTAGTGTGTGTTTGTTTCGAAGCACTCTTATTTCCAGTCGGTTTTGGAAGATGGCTTTCCTGGGTATAGCATTCCTGGTTCACATTTGTTTACTTTCAGAACGTGAATATTTCATTCCAAGCTCTTCTGGCTTTTATGGTTGCTGATGAAAGGTCTGGGGTAATTCTGATACTGCTGCCTTTGTGTTTGAGTTTGTGTTTGTTTTTCCTGTGCTTTGGGGGTTTTCTTTGTCCACATTGTACTTGACATTAGGATTATGACATGTGTGGAGTTTCATCTCTGGTCATGTCTGGAGGGAGTTCTGCATGTCTCTTGTGTTTGAATATGATTTCTTTCTCTAAGTTTGGGACGGACCTTTCCTGCTACATCTTCAGTAACTAGTGCACCTGTTTCATTCATTTTAGCTCTGGACTTCTTTTACACCAGACTTCTTGGAAATTTCATTCATGTTCCTAATATTTCCTCCTTCCATGTCATATGTTCTTTCTTCCCCCTTCCATGTCTATGCTTTTGTCTCAGCCTTGCCCTCTATCCCTGACGCAGGTTCTGCCGTGTAGTCTTGTCTATTAAAGATGCTTTCAGCTGTGCTTTTTATTTGATTAACCATCTCATATATTTTTCTGTTTTTTTTTCAACATTTCAATCCCCTTGATGAATTTTTCCTTCATAATTTGAATATCTGACTATAATTTTACTGTTACTCACTTAACAGACTGTCTTGGTCAGGGCTTGGATTGCCTTCCTTAGTTTGTGCATCATTTCTTTGAACCTTTCTATGACCATTAATTCTTTTAAAAGTCTCTGAATTATTTCTCAGGTACTCAGCTATCTCTAGTTTGGATTCCTTCCTGGGGGTCTTGGTGGGCTGGAGATGGTCATGGGTGGGGGCTGTGTCATGGTCTTCATGTCACTGTGTTGTGTTTTGTCCATTTTTTGGAGTAAACTTATCTTTATAAGTTTTGACTTCCTCTTCCTTTAGTCCAGTTTTAATATGTTATATTCTGTCATCTTCCTAGAGCAGTGGTTCTCAATCTTCCCAATGCTGCGACCCTTTAATATAGTTCCTCAGGCCGTGGTGACCTCCAACCATAAAATTGTATTTGTTGCTACTTAATAAGTATGTTTGCTAATGCTATACACTGTAATATAAATATATGGTTATTTGATATATGACCCCATGAAAGGGTTGACCCTGAAAGGAGTTGTGACCGCAGGCTGAGGACCGCTGCCTTAGAGGGGTTATTTGTGAGTTGTGAGTTCAGCCGTGGGGACTGGCGAAACTTGGTATTGATCATCAAGTGGAATATCTGACGTGATTCTGTCTCGGCTGTACACCAGCAGGACCAGGGAGGGGCTGTACACTAGGCCTAGAGACAACCATATGGATTCAAAACTTTGGTCTGCCCTTGGAGTCCGTCTATGAGTCCACCAGGGGCAGGATGGCAAATGTCAGACTCACTGCAATCTGTGTACTATCTGGGGGCTGTGGTTAGAGTACAGGACTGAAGTAAACTCTGACCACAAAAGTATTGACTCTCAGTCCTGTGGTGAGCACTGCAGAAGTTAAAACCTCACAATAGCACTGACCTTAGAGACCACTGGAGCCAAAGCTCAGGCCCTGTTTGGATCTCTGAGGCCGCTGTGTTAGTCGGAGGCCGGAAGTTTAGTCACATGGTGCTTCTGGGACCCTCTGGAGCATCTTTCCCAGATGCTCTCTGGACCCCCTGGAACGGAAGGCCTGCACCTATGCTATATTCTGGTCCGTAGAAGCTAGAGGCTTGGATGGGTGCACAGTGATTGCTGGATCCTCAGGACCGGGAGGTCTGGATGTGAGGTGCAGCCGTGTCTTTTTGAAGATTGTATTATATTTTTCATAGGATGCTACAATTTGCTTAACCCTAGTTTTGTACCTTTCCCTATATTATTTAACATCAGAAGTTTTTCTATATTTAATTTACTATAAATTTCAATGTGCATTATGGTAGATTTTTAAGGATATTTGCTGAATGAAACATTTTTAGTTTTAATACTTGAAGCTCCTGTGTACAGTTAAATACCGTCAGTCTCACTTTCTCCTAATACTAGAGACATAACCAACTTTCGTGTTAATTTGATAGCAAGAAGATAAACTTACTGATTTGTTTATTCTTGTCAGGAAAATTGAACTTGTTCCATGAACCTATTAGTCATTTGAATTTCCTGTTTTCTCTTTGCCCCTTGATGCTGTTTCCTGTGACTTCCTAATTTTCTTTTGATGGAGCGTTTTTGTTAAGAAAGTTCATGTATCACTAAGAATATTTCTTCAATTTTCTGATGATTCTATTTTAAACCCTATGGTGTATAATGTACAGAAATCTTTTTTTTTTTTTTTTTTTTGTTCTTTTTTTCGGAGCTGGGGACCGAACCCAGGGCCTTGTGCTTCCTAGGCAAGCGCTCTACCCACTGAGCTAAATCCCCAACCCCAATGTACAGAAATCTTAATCTTTACAATGCGATAGGTTTTCAAGATAAAACTTAAGTCAGCTCTGCTCTGTGGGATGTCTTTTGGTGACCATGTGACTCATTGCTGACATCAGTGCTGTTGTGTCAAGTACTCATCAGTTGGCGCCATACCACAGAGAAGAATCTTTCCTCTTCCTGTGATCTGTGCTGCTCCTTTGATCATGTTACATTCATTTATTTATGAGGCTCTAAATATCCATTTTCAGTCTTGCTTCATCAGTCTGTTCTTTTCTTTCAAGTTCCAGTTACTCAGAGAGAGGTAAGGTGGTGGATGTCCTGTGCGCAGGGTCAGGGCGTGATCCCTGTTTTAGCATGTGGTGCAGTTGGGATTTCTCACTGTTTTAGGGATTTACATTTCCTCCCTCCTTCCCTTCCTTTGTCCTTTCCACCTTTCTTCCTTCTTTTATGGATGCATGTGTCCACCTTACCCCCCACACCCCCTTATTTCTGTAACTTAAGAAAGCTGACAATGGGGATGATAGACACACAATCCTAGAAGGGTGTTCGAGGATTAAATAACTCCAAGGTTAGGCAATCTGGCACATTTAATAAGTGTAGATGTTACCTTTAAAAATGATAAATTCATATTACGTTTTAGTGTGTGGTAGGACTCTACTTTAAAAACCCTTTGTGTCATTATTGCATACTTGGTTTCTAGATTAACCTTAGATTTTAATTGAGTTGTTTATTTTCTTGTCTTCCTTTAAACCATTCCCTACAGTTTTAGGTGTATAAGTTAAAGTGAAGGAAACCTGACAGTAGCCAGCACCTCTGTCTCTCTCACCATCGCTTCAAGTTTGGATTTTGCTTTGCAAGACTTATTACCTGCTTTGTATTCTGTTAACGTGTGTACTGTTGTTTTGTTCTACTTATCTGTGGGTTTTGTTGTTGTTGTTCTTGATTTGACTACATACATTGCATTAGATGTTAGGACGCTTTCTCTCTTTTCTGTTTCCTTGCTTGTATATTGTGAATTTTCTTCTCTTTAAAGATTATGATTGTTACTGCTTTCATTCAGATTTACTTCTGCTAACTTTCCCTCCCTCACTGTCATTTAGGCAAAAACAGACAACATAGCAAGAATTTACCAGCCCAAGCGCTATGCTTTGTCACCTAAGACAACAGTCACGTTGGCACATCTGCTTGCGGCCCGTGAGGATCTGTCTAAGATCATCAGGACAAGCAGTGGTATCAGTCGGGAGAAGACGGCATGCGCCATTAATAAGGTGGGTTTTTCTTTCAGTTTGGTGGAAAATAAATTTACAGTTTCCTGGTTTGCTAGTTTTACATTTTAGCCCATTTTTTTCATTTACATCCTGATGGATGAGAGAGGAGAGGCAGAGGGGCTTATATCCATCCATACTTAATTATCGCTTTCTAATTAGAGGACTTGATTTGTTTTTTCCAGTAGCTTTATCAAGAATTTTCTTTATCCATTTGGTTAGTAAGAATCTTCAGGAATTGTTGCCACCACTTATTTGATTTATTAAGTTAAAATCTCTTTTGAGCATCCATTTCTTGATTCAGAGTGTAGATGCACTCTTAGGATAGTGGTTTTTATGAGTTCAAGGTGTCTGTGACTGATGGCCTAATGGCAGCAGATGCATCTGAGACACCACAGATGAATCAGAACGTTGCCAGTGGCTTGAGCAGAAAGTTTTTTCTATCTAGTTGAGCATCAGCGGGAAATTTTATGACTAAAGAACAAAAAAATCCAAAGCAAGGATGTGGTAGTTGATAAGGATTTCTTCTCACTTTGCTCTGGGATAGGATTTCTTGCCAGAGGCATCTGTTTTTCTCTCCCCTCTCCTGGGGAGGTGCTTGCTGGGTAAGTGGTCTACCAAGCCCACACTGCTGTCCTTCAGGATGGTCGCTTAAAGTCGTCTTCTCTGAGCTTTTACTTTGTAGTTTCTGAGAGCGCTTGCTTGCTAGCTGGTTTGGATAGCATCTTTATGTACTCGTTAGAGGTCCTAGGAGACGCCTGCTAAGACAGCTGTTAGATGTGTATGATTGGTAATGAGCACATTAGTACTGAGAGTTGAAGCTTCTTAGATAGGGAAGTTTGCTGTATAGTGAGAATGTATCAGTGTTAATATCAGGGTTAGTGTGTATTGCTGGCTGGCCTGGAAACTCACTCTGCAGACCAGGTAACCTGGACCTACAGATACCAGCTGGTCTGCTTCTGGCTCCCAAGAATGGGGATGAAAAGCCTAGGCCACTGTGCCTGACAGAATTTAGTATTTGTGACATAACTTCTGTGCATTTAAAAATGTTTTTTAAAAGTATAATCTAACTATATGAACCCCTGTGCCTCTCTGCCCTCCAGTGCCTCCCATGCACGCCCCACACCCTGTGCGGGAACCCTTGCTCACTGTCTCCAGTCCATGCCATCTTACTGTGTGGCTCTGACTAGCAGTGACATTGCAGTCTGGCTGACTCTTTGGTTGCTTTGGTGAATGGTGAATATTTTGTTTCTTCTTCTGTTGGATTCCTCTTGGCTGTGCCAGGACTGGGGCAGGGCTAACATCCTCCAGAGTTACCTATGGTCTTTCACTCTGTCATGGGTATGCAGCACAGAGTATGTCTGTGGAGGGTGGAAACTTCAATGCTTCCCTTAGTTTATCCTTCCAAGTATTGTTAAAAGCACAGTGAGAGGCATCGGTGTTTGTGTGCATGCGCTTGCATACACGCTTATTATTCCTCATCCAAAGTGCTGAGTTTTAAATGATATTTAATAAAGATTTAGGTTACAGTATTTTTAAAATTAAAGATTTCAATTATATATGTGTGTGTGTGTGTGTGTGTGTGTGTGTGTGTGTATTATATAACACACACACATATTTTGTGTCCCTGTGCTTCTACTGCATAAACTATGATATCATTTATAGAACTTTTCACTGTGCCATCATGTTGGTGCTTAAAACATTTTGAACTGTGAAACATTTCGCATCTTGTATTGAGAGTTAGGATGTCTATGCTATAATAATATATAGTATGTGTATCACTGACCTAAACTCTTTTCTCTTAGGGAAAGAGCAACCTAGTGGGTCTGGTCAGTTTCAGGGACTTCTTGAAGCAATTTAGGGTCATTTATATCCTTTATTAATGAGCTCTCTATAGAATGGAATATTTCCCTATGGGAGAAAATGGCTACAAACCATATTGGGATTGCCGTTGTGCCTAACTGCACACTATATAGTCTTTATATGTTGGTAGACTGCAGTGTACCGAGGAATGCAGTCTTATTTGATAACCATTACCAAATCTATCGCTGTGGGATGTCCAGAGTTTCTCATTTATAAATAGATGAATATGAGGTTGACTAATGTAGGTTAAACAGTCTGTGTCTTAAAAACATTTTGTTAAAATAGTTCTTAATGTAACAAATACCACACTTACAAATTCTGCTAAACAAATTTAAATGAGAGAAGACTGACAAGACCAACCTTTAAGAATACTGTTTTAGTTTGTTTAAAAGTGATACCATACTCTGAAGGATTTGTCAAACATTGCACTTACATTTTCAGTATTAGTTCATACCATGTTCAACCCTTTTCTGTTATTTAAAAGATTTGGCCTCTTTATTTATAAATAACTTTAATATCACTTAAAATCTTTGTAATTTTTAACTTTGAAAAATAAAACTTAAAGAAAACTTTTTGTCTTCACACAGGTGCTTATGGGAAGGGTTCCAGACAGGGGAGGACGGCCAAATGAAATTGAACCACCACCCCCTGAAATGCCCCCTTGGCAGAAGAGACAAGAAGGCGGAGGGAGGGGTGGCTGGGGAGGTGGAGGGGGTGGTAGAGGAGGTGGTGGGGGAGGAAGAGGTGGATGGGGAGGTGGAGGAGGAGGGTGGGGAGGGGGTGGAGGAGGAGGTGGAGGAGGAGGTGGAGGAGGGTGGGGAGGAAGCGGTGGGGGAGGGGGTGGCCGAGGAGGTTTCCAAGGCAGGGGAGATTATGGTGGGAGGGGAGATTATGGTGGAAGAGGGGGCTATGGTGGGAGAGGGGGTTATGGTGGGAGAGGTTATGGAGATCCGTATGGAGGAGGAGGTGGTGGGGGTGGGTATAGAAGATACTGATACCTGCAGATGTTAGAGAACACTGCTTCCTACTAGATGCAGTAGATATAGTGTTCTGAGGAACATACTTGAACATCACCCTGAGGTAGATCATGTTAGTGCCCCCGAGGAAGGCTTTCCTGAATACAAAAGGCCATTTTATATACTGGGTGATGATCCTGCAACATGATTTTTTTCCATATTCTGTGTACTAAAGCATGCTGTGTCTTTTTAAAAGGCAAAAACAAAACCTATTTTTTAAAATGTAAATATTTATTACCAGCAACTTGGAAAAATGGAATGTATTTTATTGTCATGTTTGAATTTAGACTGTAAACTGGTATTTTGTTCAGGGTTGAAACACATATGACACCTGCCAGTAACAGAAAGGAATCTAGACTCGAGTCGTTTGTATTCCTGGGGATCTGTCCTGTATTGTTAATTCTATTTTACAAAATAGAGGAAGTGTCTAATGTGTGTGTAGTCAGTTGTCCTTTTTAAAATTGGTTGAAATTCCTCTGGTCAGGTTTTTATTAAATTTCTGTTAACTGAAGACATCTTCTTTATTTCACTGTGCACATGACTTATTTGCCAGTTGAGTTTGAACCTATGTGACTGACTGAATGGCTAAGTTAAAGTTGTATGACCTAGAGGTGGTGGGTACCTACAATGAAACTTGTCTGGACACAGCAGGGCAGTTACACACACAAACTCACAGCAGCTGTGACAGCACGCACACAACACATAACTTTGCAAGATCAAGCCAGACAAAATTCTACCCTCTCCCTGAGGGAGACGCTGGGGGAAGCTGAGTCAGGGTGTGGGACATGAGTTTACCTATGATCTCTCTAGTAGATGTCCTAAGGCCCATGCACACAGACACAGCACTAAGTAGACTCAGTTAAAAAGCCAGAGGCACATGAAGTTGAGAATAAAAGTGTGCGTGCACATGCATGCGTAGATAGACGACTCTGGCTGGCCTGAGCGCAGCAGGCATGGCTCTGCATGCCTTGCCTTTCTCTCCCATTCCCTCCACCTTGCTAAAAGCTTAAGATTCTGTTCCTGAAGCTTGCTACCAAGGTATGTTTCATTTATTTGGCCACTTCTTCCTCTGAGGCTGACTACGAAGGTCCAGCTATCAAGGTAGTGAAGTCCAGCAATCAAAAGCCCCCTTTGGGTCACCTAATTAACCTGTCCAACTAAAATTAAACACCTCATCCTAACACGGGGTTTCCCCTTTACCTTTATAAAGTGACATTTTCCTATGTGTGACGTCTGTCTTTTCTCTATCTGAGGCAGTCCTTTGTCCTCCAGGACAATGCCCCTACCCCTCTCCATGTTCCCATCCCTTGCTTTTCATCCTCTATCTCCTTGGCAGTGTCTGTTCTTCCCTGCCCCTGGGGGCAGGTCCTGAGCCAATACTGTTCTTGCAATAAACATAAGTGAAATTATCAAACAATAAACAAATGAGATAAGAGTGACTTTAAAGGAGCAAAGGTTCATCGCAATTTTACCTGATGCTATGAAAAATAGCCTGCTTCTACAAAGTGCCGAGGCTTGAGATACCAAGCTCTGAGTGGTGCTTGAGTGGAAACAACCTTAACTCAGAGGTTTGTCTTCAGTTGAGAAATAAGAAAGGAGACACCCCTGGTGAAATGATTCATAAATGCACGAGTAATTATAGGCCCTATATTTAGCCTGCTAACTGGTATTTTTTTCAGGACTTCCAAAGAAATAGGCTCTAATACCAGCAAAAGGATGGACTTGCCAGTAAGACCGAGGGCAAGCAGGCAAAGAGCAAGAGCTTCCCTCTCCCAGGCCCTTTATACAGGCTGCTGCCAAGAAATTGTGGTCCAGATTTCAGGTGAACCTTCCCACCTTAAACGGTCCAGATTCAGGGTTATCTTCCCACATCAGATGTCTAATACGAAAACTCCCTCACAGGTATGCCCTGCAGCTTGGGCTTTAGCCGATTCTAGATGTTGACAACTAAGAATAGATACCATGGCTAATATACTAGTTATTTTTTGCTGTGACTAAACACCTGGCAAAGAGCAACTTCCTGAAGTAAAGGTTTATTTTGGCTCATGGTTCAGGGTATGAACCATGAGTCTGTCACGGCAGGTTAAACATGGCAGGTCTTACTGAGTCTAGTTAGGAAGCAGGGCTGCATCCTCACTCAGCGGACTTTCTCCTCCCTCCCCTTTTATTGGGTTTGAATTTCCAGTTCTGTCCACTTTTAAGGTAGGGTGTTCCCTCCTCAGTTAAACCTGACTGGAAACACTGTTCTAGGCACACCCAGAGGGCTCTGAATCTACTGTGGTGAATAGTGAAGATGTTCCATCAGAGCTGCCCGTTCCTGTGAACTGTTTCAGTGTGGGTTCCAGGGCAACATCTGTGAAGAACAACCAACTATCAGTGAACAGCTGGCTTTTGATAGTTGACCAGTGTGCACTGTTTTATCATATAGTAAACTGTAGTAAAATTTAAAATCATCTTAAAAGTGCAAGAGTAAATACCGTGTGTGCCATAATCTAAGCTAATCCTTTGAAGAATGTGGGATAGAAAATCTTTGTGCTCTCACTTGTAAACTTAGAATTTTTGTGTTTTTCATTTGTGGTAATTGAAACAAAAAGCTTTCCATAATTAAGAAAACACATGTTATCAGTAGCTGTGTAGTCTAAAAAGTAAAATGTTATAAAATACACTCATATATGAGTATTATAGAGTAGGCTGTAGAGGAATTTTAATTCAACAACTTAGCTGCTCTGGCGAGGGACATCCTTAGAATTTCTAGGTCTATGTGATCTGCCTGTGATGCAGACAAGCCACACACATTTAATCCTTTTGGCTGGGATACAGACATAGACTTAGTACAAACCTTTAATCCCAAACAATGAAAGTAAGGTTAGTTTGTAGAAGGAAGCAACCATGTTTGAAAGTGATGTCTGATTGAGAGGCAGACAAAGTGATGAATCAATAGGATATGCCCAATTCTCACAAAAGCAGCACAGAAAAGAGATGACTTGAGAACAGAGACAGAGACAGAAAGGCAGAGAGACAGAGTAGTTTTACCAGGACAGTTTTATAGAGACAGGTTGCAGAATGAGCCAGAGAATGAGAGAGATGGTCAGAGTTAGAGGCCAAACACAGCAATTCAGTTGGAAGCCAAGAGTTTCCAGTCTGAATCAGCTTGGAAGATTAGATTGTATGGAGGCTAGAAGCTTCCAGGCCTAGGCCTAGGAATAGTTAGAACTGAGAAAGAAACGCTCTGAGCTCAGCCCAGGCCAAGTACTTGTGTACAGCTTTTATCTCATGCCTTCATCAGAGGGAATAAAAATTGTATTTTTAGTAGGAAAAAATTTGTTGAAAATTATTGCATCTTTTCCATTTCCTGAGCATTAGTTACTGAGGCACGATTTACAGCTGATTTTTATTTTTATTTATGACAGGCTCTTGCTGTGCGCCTAGGCTGTCCATAAACTTGACTCTCAAGCTTGGCATCCTTCTACCTCACCCTCCTGAGTGCTGGGATTATAGGCCTGTATCACCATATCTGCTTTTTTAATGTTTTAGCCCTAAAGATTTATACAAATATGGGAGAGACTTTTGAGTGCTGTTGGGGTTGTCCCCTGCAGCCACTGGACAGTCTTTCCTCAGTTGAGCACTTCTGGATTACAGCGGAGTGGAGCCAGTTCTGTATAACCAGACTGAGCTGTAGTGCAGCAAGAAGCCAGCTGTCTGCAGCTGATAGCTCAGGAGGGATTATGACAATCTTTGCTCAGAACTCGTTTGCACACTACTTGCTGTGCGATGCCAGGACTGGCAATAGGGTGACAGGGCTTTTATGGTGGGTGGTCATCACACAAGAACATAAATGGATTGGGTAGGACACATGGACACTGGTGATGGACGGCATTTCATTGGTCCCTAAAACCTGACACCTTTTTGGATATTGTTGCTTAGTTTTTAAATTTTATGGGTTTTTTCTATTTTATACTTTCTGGTCCCTCCCCCTTCTATGTCTTTATCTACTTATCTACTTATGAACATCTGTGGGTATGATCTTACTAGAAATTTCCAAGTTAAAGTCGCAACTGAGTTTTCCTCTGAGCTGAGTGAGCTCAGTGCCATCTGACCACCTGAACTGACATCAGCAGGAAGTGGGTGTTTATCATTTACCAGTGCTTATGGCAAATGGTGAGGATTTATAGGCAGAAAACATCCTGAGGGATAGTTGATGTATTTACTATGGAAGGAAGACAGCGCTTATGGTAAGACCTGTGAGTTGGAATTGAGGGTGAACAGGAAGCACTTTCACCTTTGTTCAGGGTCAGCTTGTCAGAATGACCTCATTATTTCACATGAAACACCATTAATTGTGGAGATACATTCCCCTACCCCCATACACACAGTCCACAAGTACCACAGTGTGGAATGCACACATGGCTGGCACCCTACTCTGGATGGGTCCCGTCAACAGAAACTTTGGTTGGGGAGAAAAAACCATGGTGCTTCTAAGCACTCCAAACGATGATTGATTCTCTCCTTTCCCTTCTGGTTCACTTAGCTAGATCCATGGAATTAAGAGTCACAGGAGATGACAGCTTTGGCCTCTTTAATTAATGTTGAGCATTTTACAGACTTGATGTTTGGAGAGGTCGTTCATTATAAGATGGACATATCCACTGTGACTTCCTCATCCTATAAAAAAGGCAGAACATTTTAATCCAAGTAATCTAGGTGCCGCCCCCCACCAGAAAACTCTTCTTAATAGAATGGAGGAGTAGTTTTGGTTGGAATTCTGGTAGAATTTCAAACAAAATGCCTACTACATGTGTATGAAGTAAAGAAACACAAGACCTTGAAGTTATAGGGATTGAATGTCTTTTATGATATAAATATGAGACACAAAACATACAATAGGTATAAAAAATTTTACAGTATGTACATTTCTTTCTCGAAGCTTTTACATATACGTCTTTAGACAATTTCACAATTGGTCAATAAAGCCAGTCAAGAGAACATTGCTGCTCACGGATAGGATCAGTCTTGCTTTGGCAGACACATCTGCCCAAACATTTCAAGTCAGTCTGGCAATCAGAACCTTGTGTGACAAGCCAACCTTAGTTCCAGATTGTCTCAATAGATCCCACCAGCTCCTACAGCTCTGCAGGAACAGGACCAACTCAGACTCCAAACATCCTTCATCCTTGCTGGAATGTAAGGAATTGTTAGGAAACTACCCTCACCCTGTCTTTCCTGTCCGTTCTGCTGTCTAGAAGGTCATCTAGCTGTGACAAATGACTGTGGCCCTCTGAATTCCTATGTTACAGAGTATTTACACAAAAACTCACCAGGAGATCTTGATTGGGGATGAGAAATAAGGACAAGACAGTGTCTAAAAAAATTGAGCTCTACACTTGTACTAGTGCATAGCAGAGGAAAACATCCACAAGGAAAAGTAGGAAGTTTGAGGTCGGCCATTAGTCATATCATTGCACACATTTTCCATGAAATACATACACCCACCAGAGTATAGGTACCAGTGGTGTACATGCTTTGCAAATTTCTGAGTGTAAGTAGAATAAGGATGAATTTGTGAGTAAAGCAGTTCACTAAAGTTTACAGAGACATTCACCACAAGCCAGCTCTTTGTCACTGAAACACTCCAAAGAGGTGTGCAGATAGGCAGTGGTCAGTCCTCAAAGGAACGTCTTAAATGATTTGAGTCCTTTAGGGTGCAGCACTGTGAACAGTTCATAGTCCTCTGTAGACTTGATGCTCTTGGCTGTAGGGTTGAAACTTTCAATTTTTTCCTTTGTTTTTTCCAGACAGGGTTTCTCTGTGTATCCCTGGCTGTCCTGGAACTCACTATAGACCAGGCTGGCCTCAAACTCACAAAAGTCAGCCTGCCTCTGCACACCGACTGCTGGGATTAAAGGCCCGTGCCCCCATTGCCCAGCTAGGTTTGGAATTTAATAAGTTAGATGATACTCTCAGATTGCTTGTCCTGCCTATTAAATTACAAGTTAGTGCGGTGCCAGACCTTCCAAGCATGGGAGCAAAGTCTCCCCGAAAGGACACAATTAGATGAAATGTTTTTGAAAGCTACAAGGAAGCTGACCAAAGAGTTTATGAATTGCTTCACAGGCAACAAGACAAACCCACTGATTTTTAACCTTCAGGAAAGGACACTCGGAGACTGTTGCAGCTTTGCAAAGCAGAACAATTTACATTGTTAGCAGCTTGCCTTAGAGTGAGCAGGACTATCCTTGTGAATTTGTGTGAATGACTAGAAAGGTGTCTAAAAGGAGAAAGGCCAAGCTCCATGCATGCCTGATACTATATACACATATTCTACACATAGGTAAATGCTGTCAGCTGTTAAAGCCATCGCCTCCCATAGCTTATTTGTAGATAATAAAAGTGAAGACAATTTTAAGCACAGATTCAGTTCAAAAGAGAACCTTACGATAGTTTACTTGAGAGAGAGAGAGAGAGAGAGAGAGAGAGAGAGAGAGAGAGAGAGAGACTAGAACGTGAAGAACTAAACACTGTTCACAGACCATGTCTTTTAAAAGGTCACAGATTGTTAATTCTATCCACTAAAGAAAGACTATCTGGACAGGCATGTTTACGTCGTTTGACTTCGATAATGAGTTCTGTGTATGACATGGTAATTGATGATTATGGGTAGTTTTATTTTGTATTTCATAATGACTAAGACCTAGAGCTATAAGTTGGCCTGCAATCAGACAATGTCAAGTTCAATTAAGAAGCTCTGGATTTAAACACAGGCTACATCTCTAGGAGGTCACTTCTAGGTAGATATGCTGATGTGCCTACAAGCAAGGGAGGAAATAGGGGACAAGTAAAGGACAGGGAAAGAGGCTCTTGAGATCTGAGGTAGTGAATAAGGTAGGGATCAGCTTCACAAACAATGCAGGCATGTCAAAGTCACCACTTTTAGGGTATTGTTTCCATTATGAGCAGGTTTTCGGGTAGAACAAAGTAACTCCCAGTTTGCAGAAACCCTGGGGAAGGCAGCAAATTGATTCACCAGGGGCTCTTTATCTAAGTGCGAATCAGTAAAGCAGGCTGCCTGAGACACTGTCAGGAAACTATACTCTTATTTTAGCACATGTTTGGTATTGGTTTCAGTAAAAGAAAGAAAAGGTTAGAATATGACTGCTCAGTGTTTTACATGCTGGAACTTTTCTTCCCTTTGACTCAACTGACTGAAAACCCACGACTCACATTAAAGACAGTTAGGGAAAAAACCAAGGACACCAATAACAGTGGCTATCTCTGCCCTTTAAAAGTCAATCAGTCTAAAGTTGCTGAACCTCTGCAATCAGTTTTGAAGTGAGATCCCAGTAAACCCGTCTGCAGATTCTGTTCCTTGAATTTCTGGATTAAGTACCATCACCGTGGTCCATCTGTGCTAAGACGTGATTGCTTTTGCCAAGCTGCAGGGATTCTATTTGTTTCTGTGCATACTTCAGCTGGATCTTCAGAGCATCGTTATCTGCCCTCAGGGTATTTACCTCCTAAAGGGAAATGAGAATAAGGCATCTTAATAGGACAGCAGGGAGTAGGAAATCAGTTACAGTACCAAGAGCATTATATTTGATTGGCATCTCCTATTTACTGCGGTTAAGAATTACAAACTATTTTCAAAGCAGTTATTTAGTCGTGAGTATGAAATAACACATTACTCTTTGCTCAGACCCCAGATGTGAGTGGCTAGCAAACAGAACAAGCCGTTCCTGGGCATTGGCTGGAGGAGGACACAACTTTTGGGTAGTGTGAGGCAGGCATTGGAACTTGGCAAAAAGTAGTCTGTGGTCTGGTCTGCTCTGAGCTATGAAAGCAGCGCTTCAAGCTCTGTGGAATGAGATGTTATAGTTAATGTAACCTACGTGCATAAACCCCTGTTACTGATAATTAGTACTACTTTTTGATGGAAGAATTTTGTCTCACTCCCAAACTAGGATGTAGTGTTTTATTGGCAGTAATCTGTGTAGCCATTGGTTGTTTTCCAGGCTTCTGGTTTTGACGAAAGTGTCCTTTTGCCAGACTGATTTACATGTGCATCGTAAAACATAGGTGCCTTGTCTAGTTGGCTGGGCACCCTCTGGGTACTCACACGCACGAAGTCACCTAGAGTACTCTCTATCTGCTTATGTGAGATTGAGCAGTTGCTGTGAGCCTGATACTGCTACGTGACAATGGATGGCTATCTGATAATAGGGGTGCTTACTCTACCCACGCCCTGGAGATAGGTGTTGGGGTGCACTTTTTGTGGGAGCAGAAAATGCTGACACAGAGTTTTACAGCCCAAGCGTGTCTGGCCCAAAGTTTTAGTTTCCTTTGTTATTTGGTTCCGTGCTGATTCAGAGTTACTACGTAAATGAAAATAACATGTTATCAGCTGTCCCTATTGCATGCTCTTTGAAATACAAATTTAGCTAGACTTCCTTGTGGCTGGAACTGTCAGATTAAAGACCAGTCATTGCAGGTCCCTACTGGAAAAGCACATGGTTTGCTCCTCCAAAATACTTGTGGAGAATTCTGGCTCTCAGGTTTCTGTTATGCAGGTAAAAGAAAAAGAGAATCAGCCAATAAATTGTCAAGGCTCAGGATTCTGGTGACCAGTCACCTGTTCCTTGTGGCATTTTTCACAACTTCGTTGCTGCCTTTAATGGACATGAAAGAACTGGAACCCCAACCTGGACTCTTAGCCCTGCATTTTAGAGAGGACCAAACTGGTTGCAGTGTTTAACAATTGGTATAATCAATGTCTGGGATTAGATCTCAGCACTCAGGAGACAGAGGTATGCGGATCTCTGAGTTCAAGACCAGCCTGGTCTACAGAACTATTTCCCAGATAGCCAGGGCTACACAGAGAAACCCTGTCTCAAAAAAACCAAACCAACCAAACCAAACCAAACCAACCAACCAACCAACCAACCAACCAACCAACCAACCAAGAAACAAACAAAACCAAGCAAACAAAACAACAACAGAAACAACAAAAGAAATGTCTTGGCATCTGAAACCAAAGTCCTCTACTTTTATCCTGTTCCCTTTTCAAGACTGCTTTTACTGTTCTAAGAGGTAACACTTGGCATTTCTCTTAAGGTGACTACCTTCTGATTAATTTGTTTGCATTTTAAAGATACTTTGAGTAAAAGACATCTTTTCATCCAGAGAATCCTTTTGTCCTGTGTTTCTCCTGATACCAAGTTCTTCAGTCTAGTCACCAAATCAACTCCCAGACCTTCTGTCACACATTGATCTCTGACTCTCCTGAGGGCCTGGCAAGGAGGGAACCTTGCTGGTAACTGTCACCTGTCCCACAGCCTTGTAAGCAGCCTCACTGTATAGTACACTAAACTGGGTGGAGGGTGGCTTATGTACTGATGGGCCTGCAGACAGGACACAAACCTTGATGTCTGAGGGGAAAGGGCAGGGAAGACATTCATTAGCTAAATTAAACATCATTAAAGCTAATGTCTCCTTCTTTGCCACTGCGATGGCTTAGATTACCTATGTTTGCCAACTTCCGTCCTTTTTACTGTCTGCTGACCTAATCTAGTCCATTGTGATTTGAATCTTCACTCTTATGCAGTCCCCTATTGGATTTTACTTCAGTGAAAGAGCTAAGAAAAAAAGGGGAGTGGGACAGGAGGCACCTGTTCCAGTTCTTGGTAGGTCCGGAGCCTGAGGTGAAGCTCTGGTTTTGGTTTGATAAGGGACTCTTTGTTCTCCCACTTGACGAATGCCCGCTTCCGGACCAGTGCTGGGCTGGGGCACGGAGATGCTGGACTGTGCACATAAAGAGCACCTTGTGCTGACTTTCTTGGAGAAGTCAGCACAAAGTGACCAGGGGGCATCTCGCCGCCAACCCAAGGAAATGATTCTGTCTGGGTGGTCTTGTGGGCAACAGTCCTCTTCAGCCGAACTGAAATTTTCTGTGAGGATACGCCCAAGAGCATGATGGTCCTATCCTTGCTCTCCTCACTGTGGTCCACAACCTCTCCATTCTGGAAAATGAAAGATCCTTCTTCGGGTGCTGTGGAGAGATACATTTGTTAGCTCTCAGAGAAGATGAACTCGAGAGTCACATTTGTTCTAATGAGACCTTTATCTCGGGAGTTCCACATGCCACGTCGCTTCAGTTTTAAGATACCCAGTGTCAGGCATGATAGAAGTAGGGAGTTTGCATCAGGGTCCATCCACACCAAGGAAAGACATGTTTTCTTTTTCATCTTTTAAATTTTTTTAATATGCATGTTTTGCTTGTATTGTGTATATATGTACACCACATACATGCAGTGCCCTTGAAGCTCAAAAGTGGATTTCAGATCCCTTGGAATTGGAGTTACTGATGGGTACTGGGGACCGAGTTCAAGTCCTCTGCAAGAGCGTCAGCTACTCTTAACCCCTGAGTCACCCCTCCAGCCCTCAAAGTTATCTTTTTGTGTTTGCACAAAAGTTACCTAGACAGCTATTGTTCCTATAACTTAGAATCCCTGCTTCAATGTAGCAGGGTTTCCTAAGCACTTGTAAAAATATCAGGATAAATGTATAGATGGAATGCTCTGTAAATGCTTTCTGTGGACTCCGGGTCTTAAAAGCTCTAATTCCTCAAGAATATGATCCAGCTATCCTGGCAAGAAGTCAATAACTTCTCTTGGTGTAGGTGCCCAATAGCATCCACTGATTTTCATGTCCAACTTCCACTCTATTATAGCACTCAGAGAGTTAAAATCCATGACAAGTCAGCCATGGCATAGCAATCGAGGTCAAGGTTAACTGGAAATATCAACATGCAATGATCCTTCTTACCCTCTAAAACGCTCCCACCCCCCGCCCCAGCCCAGTACATATTCACAGCAAACATTCCCAGTGCCTACTTACCATGGAGCAGATCTTTGGTTCCCAGTGGACAAAGAGTGGACATTGGCACCACAGAGCTGATGTTTTCTGTGGATACCGCCGGGCTCTTGGATCGTTTCTTGCACTCAAACACTACCAGGTCTTTGCACTGTTTGTGGCAGTTCATCCCACAGTCTGCAGACAAGACACTGTGTTCAGACGTCTTTCACTTTTCTAGCATCTCTCTCACAACCAAATTCACGGAGTGCTCTCTTGTCAGACCTGGCTGGTCTAGCCTCTGGAGCTAGGACACCTGATGTTCTTAATGAATCTAGGAAAGATCATCTCATCATACTTAATCCCCTTGGTAAGCCCTGGAGTTGTTATCAGTGAGTCTTAGAATCAAGCAGCATCTCCTCATCTGGGAGAGACGAGATGCTGACTTGGCAAATTAGGTCCTGAGGTGTCTGCTGATAAAAGGAAAAACTGACCTGGGCCTTCAGTAACCTACCCAGCACTGATTCCTTTTCCCTGAGGATCTGTCCTACAAGGAGCACAGCCATCTGTATTTCCAGAGCCACTGAGGCAAAGAGAGGGTTTGGTAGAGGGAAAACGTTGCCTCTCTGGTCTTACAGGCATCCCTCTCTTGGCTGGCAACAATCCCTCTTGGGGCTCTTCAGAAACCAGTTTGGATGCAAGGCTCTGAACTCAGCCAAGCAAGTTTGGACTGAATGGGCAACTATGTACAAGAAATGCTATCCGTGTGAGCTCTTGAGACAAGGGGAAATGTCCCTAGTCCCTGAAGCTAAGACTTACCTTTACAGCGATAGCCTTGCTTGATCACACCCCAGAGCTGCGAGGCAGAGAAGAGAAGATGGCACATGTCATTCATTCACCTGTCAGGTGTGACGCTGTGCCTTGGCACTCACTCATCCTCATTCTACTGTGTATCACATGGGTAGACCCTGGTGGCTCCCTCATGTCCTGCTCCTCTGACCGGAAGCTGCTGATCAAAGACAGCTACTACCTATGCAAGAGCTCTTGTGACCCAGCACAGGACTGACATGGATGAAGCTAGACACACAGGCTCCTTCGGACTGAGGAGTATGCAGTCCTAGGTCAGAAAACCCACTTGGGAGGAAATTATTAGTTGGGTTGGGACAGAAGACGAAGTAATCTTTGCGATACAAATGTTAAGAAATTGATTTATTTTTGGATGACTCCCCTCATGTAGATAACACATTCTAGTCACACTCATCCCTCCACCCCACCCTCTTTTATCCTCCTCCTATCCCTACCGACCCCTCCTGTCAATATCTTCCCCTCCCACTGCTGGACCATTTTAGTTTTTGTTCTGTGACACGCTGAATTTAACTGGGACATCCTTGTGGGTATAGGCATGGAGAGACCCACTGGGACACGGGTAACTTCATTTCTTTTGAAAGGGGAAGAAAGACATGTATTTTCTTATTCTCTAACATTTGAAACAACATGTAACACTTTAAAAGGTCTACCCAAATTTCACATTTCTGTACCATTTGTCCCAGAATTTTAATGCACCAAGGAAGAAAAAAAAAGGCAGAAAAAAGTAGATACAGGCTAAACCCATACTATAAAGGACTGTGTTTTCTGGGTGTTCTCTGGGACTCTGAGCTACAATGAGTGAGTATATGAAGACTTTGAGGCCATGACTGTTCTACTAGTTTAAACTGTCCTGTTCTCTCTCTCTTTCCCTCTCCCTCCCCCTCCCTCCCTCTCTCTCTCTCTCTCTCTCTCTCTCTCTCTCTCTCTCTCTCTCTGTCCATCTCTGACACACCCCAAGAATAACTTACAAAGCCAGCACAGTTGTCACAGAAGGTGGGCTTCAGGTAAGTGGTCTCTTGAAAGTTGTGTGGAAAGCCTAGGCCCAGCTTGGAATAGATGGAGCTGGCCCTCATGAAGTAGGCTGTGATCTCGTCTCTGCTGATGAGGCCCTCCCTGCAGCAATGACAGGCGAAGAGGTGAGTAGAGGAAGGGTGGCTCCTCGAGCTCGAAACAATCTTTCCTTTTATCTCCCCTCATGCTGCTTTCTTTCAGCAGCCTGACTGCTCCTCATGCTGGGAAAGGCCCGTGTGTGTGTGTGTGTGTGTGTGTGTGTGTGTGTGTGTGTGTGTGTGTGTGTGTATGTGTGTGTGTGTGTGTGTGTGTTTGTGTGTGTGTGTGTGTAAGACTCAAAAGGGAAGTGATATTAAATGTGTGTAGAGAGAGGCAAAGGTGTCTGGCTTGAGATAGGAAGGGCATGTGTAGAACCTACTGGCCATGCGTTTGGTCTTCTGTAGAGAACTTAAAGCCACGAGACAAATGCAGAAAGTGTTGATAAGACATGAGTTGTTTCCATAATCTAACACCAAAGCAATAAGGAGGGCTAACTGCTTCCTCCTTGGCTGGCCGCATGGTGAACTATGCAGAAATCACATGGTTTTGTGGTCTGCTGCAGTTCAGATGAAGGGAGAGAGGCCTTCACTTGTGGCTCGCCTTTCCCAGCACTGATCACAGAGGCACGGCAGCACATGTGTCTGTGAGCTCTTCAGTGACCACTCAGAGTCTCACACGCCATGCCTCACCTATCTTTGTCCATCACACAGAAGGAAAATGGAAAGCTCGCAGCAATCTTTTCAAACTCCTCCTGAGAGATATATCCATCCTGGTCGAGATCATAGTTCTTAAAGACAGACTGGAAAAAACAAAAAGAATGTCTTCCATTTACTGAAGAGAAACCAGTCATCCCTCCCTTCAGTCAAGATGACAAGGGGGCAGATACACAAAAGCCTGGCCACAGCCTCAGTAACAACAGCACTGAGACACTCCCTATGCTGTGGCACTGCCACACCAGGGCACATCCCAGGCCTCTGCTGCCCCAGCCACTTCAGGGTACCCAGGTGCTCGAAACCTGCAAATATCAACTGTGCCTCGCACTGGCTTCTGCACATAGCAACCGCTTTGTGTGGAGGATGGGTCAGTTCCCCTCCATTCTGCCCTCCGTACAGGGCTCCATTCCCTTCTTTAGCTCACAGCCTGGCCTAATTAGAAGTGCTCCCTTCCTCGAATCCTATGCTCCTCATTGTTCTGCAAATGTGATTCAACTATAAAGACCACCACATGCAAACGGAACCCCTCCTCAGGAGTAAGCAGAACCAAACAGTGCCAGGTTTCCTAGTCTCCTGGTTAGCATTATTATATGTTGACCTTTGCCCCATACCAACTGATAATTTTTAAACATATGCTCCCCTGCAAGGGCTTATAAGCAAGGCAAATCCACCCTACTGGAAACCAGCGTGTTGCTGTTTTGTCTGAAACATCCTACATATGTGGAATGACACAGCTCTGAGTTCCCAGTCCTCAAATTCTCACCTTTGTGTCTCTTATCACTCTAGCCCTTTCTCTTCCCTATCACCTAATATTAAAGCAGTGCACACCAGGATTTTGCCTGCTGAAACAGCTACTTACATCCACCATCCTTTGGACGTGTTTGCTGATGGTCTTCGGGTCAGGTTTGGGAGACACTCCAGAGGCCCAGTCCACTACAACTGGTGGCTTCGAAGGTGTCAGTGGCTAAAATGGAATAGGAAAACTCTTGTGGCTGACACAGGGTAACAGGACTCTTTCCTTTCCAGAAATCTGACTGTACGCTGTAGCAGCAGAAAAGGCACAGGTTCCTAAAGCGCTCCTACATGACCACCCAGCAACGGTTGTCATCACCCAGTCCTAGGAAGGAGACCTGGGTGTGCTTTACCTGGAGGCAGACAACATTGTGCCTCACACAGCACTGTGTCTCACGTCACTGCCACCTCCCATTTTTTCATTAATTAATTTATTTCTTGACTTTACATCCCAATCGCAGCCCCCTCCTACCCTCACTCTCCTACCCTTTTCTCCTCTTCCCCGTCCCCTCCTCCTTAGAGAAAGGGACCCCCCCATTCCTGCCCCATACTAATCAGCCCTGGCACATTAAGTCAAATCAAGACTAAGGGTATCCTCTTCCACTGAGGCCAGACAAGGCAGGCCAGCTAGGGGAAAGGGATCCAAAGGCAGGCAACAGAGTCCGAGTTGGAGACAGCCCCAGCTCCAGTTGTTAAAGAACCCATGTGAACACCAAGCTGCATATCTGCTACATATGTGTAGGGGGCCTAGGTCTGGTTCATGCATGTTCTTTGGTTGGTGGTGCTCTGTGAACCCCCGTGGGCCCAGAGTTCCTGGTAGATTGTACCATTCTGACCCTCTTGAGGTATTCAGTCATTTACTGTCCACACTTTGTCTAACCATAAGTTGTTTATGGATAAGACCTGTATGCCACACATATGTTGAGCAGCTTTCTCTGTGCTTTGCTTAAAGTCGAGCACAGAAGGCCAGTTGGAGAAGGAACTTGATCAGCTTTTAAAGCCCTGCTACACTCAGAAGTCTTAGCACGAGAAACTCACCGGGGCCCTGTGGTTCCTTGGTTCACGGGCGTAGGAAAGCTCATAGATTTCATCTTCGGTGTAGTATAGATCCAGGGATAACTGCAGGTAAACGAGGAACACTGTTAATTGCTAGGACACTCACTGTCTGCCTTTCCCAGAACTGAGGTTTCTTTCTTGGTTCAATTTTCCAGTGGTTCATTTTCTTGGTGTTTAGCAGGGTTTTTGTCTGCTTGTTTTTAGTCTTATCCATTTTATGTGTGAGTATTTTATCTGCACGTGTGTATGTGTGCCATATACACTCTTTGTCCCTGCAGAGGTCAGAGGGGGCATTAGATTCCCTGGAACTGGAGTCCCTGATGTTTCTGAATCACTATGTGGATGCAGGGACTTGAACCATGGGCTTCTGTAAGAGCAACAGGTGTCCTTAACCAACAAGCCATCTGTCCAGACCCAGCAGTTTGTTTTTAAACCCCACTAAGTGCTGGGCAGTAAGATGTCATAGCAGGTAAAGTCACTCACTGTGACCTGAGATCAATTCCTGGAACTCACAAAAAGCTGGAAGAAGAGATATGACTCCACAAAGTAGTCTTCTAACATACATACATACATACATACATACATACATACATACATACATACATACATTCTCTCTCTCTCTCTCTCTCTCTCTCTCTCTCTCTCTCTCTCTCTCTAAATAAAATAAAAATTAGGATCCACAAAGTTTGGCTGGTATAATACCTGCTATTTCAATAGGGAATATATTGATTCTTTCTTGTTAGAATATTTTTTTTAAATATTGACAAAGTTCCAAGATGTTCTCTTTATATTGAGATTTACTGTCTATGTTTCTGTATAGAGTTGATGTTCCTGTCTGAGGCTTGCCAAAGTCACTTGTTTAAAGAAAAAGGGCTAGCATAGGTCCTGAGCTGTGACTGGAGCCCATGGCACCACCCGAATGCTCTGAGAGGTAGGAAGAGACCATGGCCACCATCTCTTCCACTTAGTACAAAGAAGCACATTTCAACTTGTGATTTCAGAATGGGAGATGTTTGAATAACTGCAGACTGCAGGGAGCCGACTTGGAGAGGATCGTCCACGTTTCTGCAGCTGCACACGGGAGCATCGCAGCTTTGGAAGGAAGCACAGCTGCTTTCACCCCATACCCACTACAGACCCTGATCTCCACTCCCCATACCTGCCCTTGGATAGAATGTCTCCAGGCACAGAGGTCTAAACTGCAAGTCACAAAACGCAAAGAACAATTCGTTTTCTTCTTGTTTTGTTTGGCTGGGTTTTACCCCTTCCTTACTGTATTTTATGAGCGTACCCTGTCTCCACTTGTGCTCAGCGACATCTTGAGAGTGTAGACTGTTGCAGGTGAGGGCGGGTGGAAGACAAGGCTAGAGCCTGTGATTGGACAGTGGAAAAGGAGGGCAAGCTGAGAGTTCTTGAGAGGCGGGAGAGATAGGACAAAGAAGGAGGAAAGAAGGAAGACGGAAGAAGAGAAAGAGGATCTATATTCTGCGTGGCTTTAAATATCCTGAGGTAGCTATGAATATCTTCTAAGGGATGGATAATTACAGAAGAATTTGTCTTATCTAGTTGTAGTTTATATCAATATCAATTGGCTCTGTGTTCATTGTGTGGGTGTTTTGTGGGGGTAAGAATTTACTGATATAAATCCAATTGATACATTACAGACTTTTAGAGCTTTGTTTTTGCCTGGTTACAAGGATTTGTGACTGCTGACCACAGGCTGGGAATGTTAGCAGAATACGCAAGAGAAGCCATGAGATGGGTGGTTGGTACATGAGGATAGCCATTGACGTGGCAAGACTGCTGGGGCCAGAGAGTAGCTGGCGCTAGCGTGGGATGGTGCCTTTTATTACTCTTTTCATGCTACATGAGAACTTAGGGACAGCTTTTGCAGGAGTAGGAAAAGACCCCTGGAATTCTGCAAAACACACTACTTAAAACAATGTCAGTCTCCTGGGTCCCCTTCTCCAACCTGAGTCTAACTGTTACTTAATAGTGTCAACTCCTCTGGGTAGTTGATCTTTGTGCCTCTGCATCCCATCCATAAAGAAGAGATGGTGGTTCTACTCTGTAGCTAGTAGACGAGAAGGTAAGCCAAGTCCTCCTCCTCCTTCCTCCCCACAGCCCTCCCCCCCCTAGTTTACAGCCCTCCACCCAGTTTATAGCTAGTACTTAGCAGTTATTCTCCCATGGGAATCTCACCGTCAGCAGGTGCACCAGGTCCTTGTTGGCATCCAATGGTGGGGCCACGTCCTGCAGCTGGACCAACTCATTGATGTGATTGTAAAGGGCCAGGAGCTTTTGGACATTCACCTTCCCGTCTTCCAGGTAGTCAGGCATGGCTTCATATAGGGATATGAGGTCCTTGAGGTGCACACCCAGTATGGGGATTTTGAAGTGGGTGCACTCACCATAGGCTCGCCTGTAGTTGTCATAGTTTCTGCAGGAGGACAGCAGTTCAGTCATCTCACCCAGAACCTACAAAGCAGAACAAATCAGTCACTGGCACCTGTAGGGCCTAGTATACTGCCTGTGGCAGCCACTCTCATGCCTGTCATGATTTTACTCCATCCCTCATATGGTGGACAGTGAGTGATACATCTAATGAGTATCTACTACAACTCCCCAATTAAAACTCCAGAAAAGTCAAATGTCAGAGGATAGTCATAAACAAAGTACTTGTTCCTCAATATCACTGCATAGTTTAATTTAAATGGGGTTTTATCATTTTATATTACAGGTGATTTAGTTTTAGAACTAATATAAGCACATGACACAACAATGAACGGTTCAGGACTATACAGAAGGTAATAAGTGCTTTTCCTATCCCCAAACCATGATTTGCCTTCCCTGGTGCCCTTAAAAGCTCCCAGAAGCATAGCATTGAGTTGGCACATGAGGTCAGCAGGTGCCGCCTTTGCTGCTGGCCTGGGAAAGGATGTGTTTCATTTGGGGGAGCTGCAGCAGTGTAGTGCAGGTTACTATTTTGTGGCTCAAGCTTCTCAAAACGGTCCTGTGTCTGGAGGGCGCAGCCAGCTACATTCTTTTTAAACAAACCAGGATCATGTCAGTTATAAATCTGCCAAATGCATTAATGCCCAAGTTTTTAGAAGCAACCTTGCAGGTCATGTTTTCCCATGACATAACCATATTAGACACCATGACAAATTCTTTTAATAGAATTGTGCCTAACAAGAACTGTCTTTGTACAGTGAGAAAATAGAGACAGACTATGCTCACCCAGTCACTCTAAGACAGCAAGAGAGCTCCCTCTTCACCCCTTTGTCCAATACTGCTGGTGAGTGTGAGCTATGTGAACTCACAAGGGAGGATGAACGGCAGACTGTAGGGCATAGTAATTTTTGTTACTGTTTCTGTGGCTTCTGATATACATGTGATCCTTCAGTGTGTTAGAGAATGTTAGGGAATGACCAAAGATGTCCCCGTTTGCCCAGCCATAGGGGAAAGGCTTCTCACGGACCCAGCATGGTGATGAAAGCAGAAACAAAAGGTACTCCTTGAAAGGAGGATGCATACATCCTCCTTTGGATGGATAGGGACAGCGAGACCTAGGAATATGTCCCTAAAAAAGAGCCCTCTTCCAGTGTAGGATGGTTTGTTTCTGGATAGTAAAGTCCCCTGTCATTAGATGCTCAAACAGTCATCGTCAGCTAGCCTATGCCATTCACAGCTCCCTACATCCTGCTGAGTGGTACTCACACTAACAACTCTGTAATAAGAGGTTAAAACATATCCTGTGACATCTAACTAATAATGCGGGACAGTGTGTAAGACACCACCCAAGCAAAATGTGTTATAAAACTGCAGCAAATGGCAGGGGGTGTAGTTCAATGATCAGGCTCTTCCCAACACTGCGTCTATAGAATATCTCCAACTCTGGAAGTCAAGTGTCCAGGCTGCAAGTGTTCTGGTAAGCTAGTGTTCCAGTATTCTAAAGTGAGGAGAGCCGGGTGAGGGAGTCAATGACAAGGATGGTGATCGAACGTCTGACACCTTGTAGACACAGGAAAGAAGCACACATTGTTTTAAGAGGGGCACAGTGATACTGAGGCCACACACACACTCTCAGGTCTGTGTCTCACCCCTCTTGATTTCCTTGGAGTTTGCCTCCTTGGCCCCTAACCTTGTTGATAAGAGATATGTGGCCCTAAGGCCCCAGAGAAGACAGCTCACTGACCTTATTGATCTCATGTGGGACATGTGAACTTGTCTCCTTGAGCCTGGAGATGGAGCTGTGACACAGTCCCCCGATCACAGCCATTAGCGTGTTGAAGTTCTGTAGCTGGTGGAGCTTCTGTGACACAGAGGACAGATGACAGCAGAATCACTGTACGTGTCATTACATGGCAGAGCATAGAAGCTGACATCACTATTCTGCACATTTTCCATGTAGTTAGAATAACAGTCAGGAGCAACAGTTTCCCCAGACCAGAGCAAGATCAGCAGGGAAGTCACACGCCCCTCTGTGTTGCATCTGATCGGTGGACTACCATATAAATTGTTGATTTTCTAGAATTATTATTTTTTTTTGGGTTCTTTTTTTCGGAGCTGGGGACCAAACCCAGGGCCTTGCGCTTCCTAGGTAAGCGCTCTACCACTGAGCTAAATCCCCAGCCCTAGAATTATTGACAACATACTCACCAAAGACTTCTGGACACAACCCATAAATTCTGATTCCCTAGACTAAAGGTAGGCTTTAGACAACGTCTAATCTGCTTTTAATGAATATTAGAGCAGGTGGACCATTTCCAAGCTTTCAGAATCACTGGTGTAGACAATCCAGAGTTGGAAAATATGATAATCACCCTCTTATTGCATTTATCCTATTGCCAGGCTTATTATTAAGGTAAAGATGTTATTCCTGTGAGATGCTCGTGCTGGTAAAGGATAACAGCTGGAGAAGAGACATTTGAATTTCTGACCCTCGAGAGTTGAGTATGCCCTCCGGCAGAGCCTCAATCCAGGGCCTGAGACAACTCAGACTGGCCTGGCTCCATTGAAGTTGAGAATTCCCCATGTGGCTACTCATATAAAAATAAAATCTGTCCTGAAAAACACCAAAGAGTTGGGTCCTGATCTCAAGATGGCCCATGTGGCCTTCTACATTGCTCTTGGGTGAGAATGCAGGAGATAACAAGGCCCACTGTGGGTCAGAAGGGACGTAACTCAGACTAGGCTCATGGCCTAGGATGAATGTCTCAATCCAGTCACTCACCTGAGCCACATGGATGAACTTGATGAAGACCTCTGCCCGGAGCTGTGGGGTGGGACGGCTGAGAACCATCAGTTGTACCCACTGGGAGATGCCATTGCACAGGGCAATGGACCGCTCCATGGTGGGGTTCTCCTTTACGCAGCTGTTTACAAGGTAATTCTGATAATCAGAGAACTGGAGGGGAAAGAAAGACAACATCAGAATGCAGCACTGGTACTCTTGGGGTTCTGAGAGGCACGTCAGCTCTGCTCAGTGGTGGCTGGGAACTGGTATGGGCGAACAAGGCTATGGCTGCCTCCCTGATATCTTCACCATCAGGCCCAAAAGAATGATGGGAGGAAGATCACATTGGGCCTCTCTACATCAGGTCTATTTGGCATGCAAGGATGAGTACACATCAATTAGCTCAAATAGCATACTCGAGTGGATAGTTTTCTTTCTTAAGAGAGCACATTATAATAGAAAATGTAATGTATTAGTTCCAGCTCTGAATCTTCAGGTGAAAAACAGTTCAAGAACACAATTTATCTCTCCACCTGCAGCTAAAAAAATCTGTGATCATAAAGTCTCCCTATCTAGGACATAAACCTGTTACAAGCATCAACATGACACACTGTGTAGAAGGACTTCCATTCTTCATGGTGCTACACAAATGTGAGGTAGTGTTAATAGGAGAATTAGCATGTTAACACTAGCTTGTCTGAACCACCTCATACTCACAAACTTGACCAGAAGCCGAGTGAGAAAGATACCTGAAACATGGCTAGCCAATCACACAGTGGCCATGTTTTCCTAACTATGGATAACAATGGGACTACAAGTGTGAGGATGAACTATTCTGGACAGTCTGGTCTAAGTGATCATTATAGCTGCCATGCCCCTGTTCCAAGAGTCTCTTAGCTTCAACAATAAAGAAGAACTTAGTCTCCAGGAATACTCCTATGCAGGCTCTGGTGCTGTGCCAAACTCTCTACTCTGAAAGCTAATGTGGGCAGGTGAAATAACTCGGAGGATGTTCTCGAAGCATCAAGGCTGATCTAAGTGCCAGTGCATGCCTTCCTTGCCACTCTTCCTTCCACTGCTCTGGAGATGGTGGGAGTTCCCAATCAGATGAAGACTGGCCACTCCAACCAGCCTCTACTGATACCTGCTAGACTTGTAGTATGGTGGAAAATAAATTTTAGCTTTGTTAAGGCGCACACACGTGTGTGTTTGTGTGTGTGTGTGTGTGTGTGTGTGTGTACATACACACAAACATGAGTGTGTACAAGTGCAGATAGATAGATAGATAGATAGATAGATAGATAGATAGATAGATAGATAGAATGAATATGAATGTGTATTCCCATATCCCCATGCCTGGCCTTGCCTAAATAAAACAGATGTCCCTTACCCAATCCCCACCCACGATGCTGTGACTGCTGGTGGGCAGATACAGCTGAGCAGGATTGAAACATTCTTCAGAAAAACTGTGAGACTGCTACAGAAAGCAAAGGTCTTCCTTGTTCTAAGAGGAAGCTGCCACCCTCACTCCAATGAGTACATTATATTCCTTCTCACTAGAAATATGTTCAACCTATTTGTCTTACTTTTCTTTTTAAAGAGAGAATTATCCTTGTAATATAATTCTCCTAGAAAGCGTTGAACAAAGAAATCACAGCAGAGATGCTGTCAGGAGCCATAATGGGACAAACAAACAACTAGCAGGTGATCTTCCTGAGATGGCCTGTTTCAGATTATCATACAATCTGTGACAGGCTCACTCTTATTAGGCAAGATCATGAGAGAATTCATTTTAGGAAATATTCCTGCTATTAATTTGCTTTTCCTGTTACTATTAAACATATATAAAAATCATTAAGTAATAGCCCCACCCCTTTGGAGCAGATCTCTAAGATGTCCAATCTTGTAGTGATGCTATCTAGGCAAATAGATGATTTCTTAAGGCTTAATGATGACCCTATAGGAATTCCTAAGATTACACAGTTACTATTAAGCTCTTTTATAGTGGGGCTGCTATTAGGGCCTTTTCTGATAGTCAAAGCTGCAGTGAGAACTCTACCAGTCTCCTATGTGTCACCAGTTAATTGCTCTCAGATGGTAACTGGATTTTCTCCTACTCAGAGCACAATCCAAGAGGTTGTAAAATAATTAACCAAAGGACATGAAAGGGAACTAATGGTTTATTATAGGTGCTAGGACAGAGGGTAAAATATTGACTGGGTTTATCTATATAAAACTTCACTAATAACTTATTTATGGTTTGAAACCTCCAGTGAACCTGTGGAACTGTGACAGGTGATGGATGTTTAGCCAGATAATTACTCCTAAAGGACATGCATGTAAACATTCTCTGTTGTAAACTTCTATTTCAATTTATGATTTGATATTTTTTGTGTGAACTCGTGATGAACTTTGTAACATGTGATCATATATTCTGAAAGATATATTGGGACTGAGGATAAAGAGATGAGAAAGAAGAGTAGAAGTTTTCCCTTCCTAGAATTTTTTGCCTTTCCCCGCTTAGAGAAGAAAATTTTCCCTTTCCCATTTAGAAGAATTTTTCCCTTTCCCTGATCTTTCTGCTTTTCCCCTTAGATAGCTTTCATAGGAAACTTTTTACTACTTAGTAATAAATGCTATAATTACTTTTCTAAGTGTCCCTTTCTCTTCCAGTGCCTTTGGACTAGCAGGCTGAAAGTTAGAGCCTGGAGGCAGTCCCTGCTGGGATAGTACTTAATCCTCTGCTGTTTTAGGAGGAGCTGCGAAGTGCCAGAGACTTGTAGTTTCTGGCCTCAGAGGAACATAGAAGGCAGCTTAGCTACAGTAGCAGAGTAACTTAGACTTAGATAAGTAAACTTTTTATTATACAGCAACTCTAAATATCTCATAAGACCAAGTGCCAATGCTCTTCCCACTCTACTGCCTCAAGAACCAGCAAGGAAGAAAACCCCTGCAAGGGCTGCCCCCCTCCGCCGGCAAGATACATTTTCCTACAGCTTTATGCTGAGTGGAAAATTATTGTTTGAGGAAGAACAAAAGCAAATAAGAGTCTGCTGAAATAGCCTTCTATGAGGGGGCCAGGCCACTCAAAAGATAGAAGGTTGAAGTTTTTATTTGTAAACAGAATGCTGTTCAACCCAGAGTTGCTGGTTTTGGCTCAGTCTCATACTGATGGTCACTTCCACCTGCTCCAGCCAGGCACTGTCATAAAGCAGACACCATACAGGCTAGGGGCTGCTCTGCCAGAGTCTCCAGCACAGCTCTGATTTCCAGTGGGATAGTGGTTTCTTTTCAGAGACCATCTGTCTAGCCTTGGGACAGGCGAGGTGTGTTAAGTGGAAAATCCCCAGCTGAAGCTTCCCAATGGTGCCCAGCACTCTGAGGGATGCCCACGAGGAATCTGGGAAGTTAGCACAGGAGAGTGTTTGGGGACAGTCCCAAGTGGAAGCTCCTAGGCTCCTGGTTGGGCGATGACAGGATATCAGTGTTATAGGAGAGGGTATGACGTAATCGCTGTGATCTGGTTTGCTCTTTTCCATCTACACACAGCTAGGCTCAATAAGTCGGTGCTGAGTGATTGGGAGACATCCAGCTCCAACTCTAATAAGCTGTACAGACTTTGCCTGTCATTGCCCTGGCCCACTATCCTTCACCTGGGAGTCCAGGTCATTCTAGGTCAGGCAACACAGTACTGTCTGTCGTCAGAGCAAAATCAAAGACAGTACCCGCGTGCGGGAGGGGAGCCTGCGTAGAGTAAGCGTGCCGTGCTTCAGGTAAAACACATTGGCCACTGACAGCATGTTGCATCTAACATGGCGGCAAGTTCTCTCGTGTGGGAAAGTGTTCTTTGGTGTCCTGTGGAGGTAGTTGTGAGAACGGGATGTGCTGTGATCGCTCCTTGTGGCTGATGGTGATGCTGAATCCCTTCCTCTTCATCCCCCTTTGTTCTGCTTGGCTACAGCAAGTGTGAGTTAGCACAGTTTGCTCGCAGAAATATGATAATGCTGGCCATCTTGGCACCATCTTATGGATCTAAGTATGCTTTGGAATAAACTGGTCACATCTGTTTTAGTTTTAGAGCCTCCTAGAGCCATTCTAAGCCTACCCTGGAATTCCAACTCTTAGGAAGTCTTTTCCTATTTTATCTTTCTGTTCCATTCCATTTCATCCCTTTACTCCTCCCTCCCTTTCGTGTGTGTGTGTGTGTGTGTGTGTGTGTGTGCGCGCGCGCGCGCGCGCGCGCGTGCGTGTGAAGGTTACATAACAATTTTCTAAAAGTCTAATGGTTATCATGGGTGAAGGGCATGTGTTCCCTACATAAGCATGCATGCAATGTATTCTGTGAATCTCCCAGTGCCATAGCTTGATAGGCTGAGTGAATGCTGGAGTGGTAGGTGGGCACAGAGGGTGTAGGGTGGGGAAGCAGGGCATGGGCAGCCAGAGGAATTAGGATGACACTGACTTTTCAGATCCCAGGATACCTGTTAGGGAGGCCTTCCAGCACCATGCCAAGGAGAGCACCATGCTGGGCTGGGAGGGAAACTGGCTGCTGACTTTCTCTGCTCATATTCCTAAATTTCCCACAGTAGGTTCCCTCTTGCCCCTTGTCTACGTACAGATATCCGTCGGAAGGACTTGAACTCAAGGTAGGTGAGGTGTTCAGACAGTTCTTCAGGTTCAAGATGGTCAAACAGCAGGGACACTTTCCGCTTCTTGCTGGTATTTGATTTTATCCTCTGAGTCAGTTTCCTGGACCAGTCTCGAGAATTACTTTTGTGAGTGGATGAGAAAGGGAGAAGAAAAGAAGAGTCAGTCCCACATGCTTTTCCTGAATGAGCACACTAGTGTGACCCACAGAATTTCCAAAGTACAGTTAGCTAGCTCCATTTGGCAAAAATGATGCAAACCGAGTTTCCCCAGTCTATCTTGCTTTTCCTGATAACCATTCAAAGAAATGAGCCTTTTCGATGCAGCAAGAGAGACAGGAGGGCAGTGGGAAAGGGACATTTTTAGGTCCTGTTCCTGGCTCTTCCTCTGACTTTAGTCTACGCCTTCCATGTCTTCCTGTATTCCTGTTAGGGTTATGGGACTGTTGGTGGAAATCATAAGAGTGAGCTAATTTTCATGCCAGAAGAGATCAGAAAAGAAGAGGGGAAGACATCATGCCTCAAGAAATCGTGGTCAAGAACATGAAGTCACACTGGTCAGAAACAAGTCATTTCCCCCCAATGTCCCCATTTACAAAAATGACCATATAAATTGACTGACCCTAGAATGACCCAATTATTCCCCAATGTCCTCACAGCCCATCCCAGAGAATTTCTTAGTTTCAATTTCACACTAAGCAGAGGAAGGCAGCCAGTGTTGAAAGGCAGCAGGGTGCAGGCTTGGGTTTCTAAACAGGCGCTTCTGAGAGCCTTGACTCTTGACACAAAGATTCCCTGGTTTTAAGCTTGGGGAAGGATACAAATTCTATAGACCTCTTCCCTATGTGTACTCACGACTCTCAAATGCCTGGCAAAGGAAAACATAACTCATGATTCCTTAAATATATCAGGTCAGGAAATATCCTCAATTAACAAGTCTAAAGAACGCACAGTGAAAGAAATCGTGAGAGAAAATATTAGGTCAGAAGACTGAGGTTTTCAAGTGGCCCCAGGCTCTAGGGTTTTCATCTTGAAAATGAAAAGGTTGATATTTTTGGGTAAAAAAAAATCCCTTTTATCTATCAAGTTATATAATTCCATGCAGAGGAGCACAGAGGACCAAATGGAGAAGCGGATTGATTTGGGATTGGGGGATGTAGCTTGGAAACCATCCCTTTGTGTGTGGGTATCACAAGCAGGGCTTGGAGGGCAGCTGCAATTCTGCCACGAGTTCTCATCTGAGCTGTGTCAAAATAGATGGCAGTGATAAGTTGATGGATAGAGACCAGTCACAGACCCCAGGTCTGTCAATCATAGACCTCAGGCAAAACCATGAGTTTGGGTTAATTGATCTCCCCAGTAATGCAGTTCTAGAACTCTGTATTTTGGGAATTTGTATTATTGCAAAACAATTGACCACACATAAAACCCCCAGCATGTAATATGTATACCCTCCTTCCCCAAATTAAGAAGGGCTCATTTTCCAGAGTGAGCCAACTGTGTGAATAAGGAACTCGAAGAATGATCTGAAATATCCCCCAGTTCCCTTGCAGCTCTAGGAACTGAATGGTTTTTCACAGATATCTGTGACTGTTCTAAATCTTTGCTTGAGACATTCTGTAATAGTTTCTGGTCCATGTAAGTTCAGGGGTGCCTGCTGTCCTAACTACTAAGGAGACCTTAGCCCAGGTACAAGGCTTTCAGTTTCTCATGGGATGGCTACTTTTTAGTCAGGTCTGGCTCTCTCTGCTTGTTGCTCCCATCTCGTGAAACTTCCTAATTGGGTGGCCTCTCTGCTCTTTTTATTAAATATTAAGTTATCTTTGGTGGGCTCTCAGACCCTGCTTGTCTGAGCTTCTAGGAGATGGAGGCAGTGAGAGGCCTAGTTTCACAGCTCAGGTTACTGGAGGAGTGTAGTTTCAAAGGACCTACTAGAACCTTGACACTCACATTTGTGTCGTGTCGATGAGGTGGCAGTGGGACTCCTCACCATTGGCTTTCACCAGGTCCTGAAACTCTTCCATGGTGCTGGTCAAGCTGGCATCCATTTTGAACATGATCCAGAATTCTGTTATCCAATACCTACAAGGAGGGAGGAAGAAAGAGCCCTGAGCCCTGGGCCTCACAGTTGGGCAGATTCCCATAGGAATTTGAGTCTACAAAAAAAAAGCACTCAGGAGAAGACAGAGTGAGATTTGTCCTGTAGCGAAAGATCTAGGTGTAGAGGGCGCCAGGGAGGGAAAAAAACCATGTAGCAGTCTTCAGTGTCTCCACAGCAGATTTGTTTTGATAAGAGAAGGTATCATATGGAAGAATCCAGACAGGATGTAGACATGGCCATGCAAGCAAGCAATTATCCAAAAATGGTGTGTGTATCTATAGAGTATGTTTTTATTACATGTTACTATAACTATGAAAAATAAAGTTTATCATAACCTGTAAGAACTAGGGGAAATCTTTATAACAGAAAGCTAAGCATAAGCTATGCAGTATAAAAGCATATATATATTATATATGTGTGTGTGTGTGTGTGTGTGTGTGTGTCATTGTTGTTGTTGTTTGAGACACGGTTTCTCTGTGTAGTCCTGGCTGTCCTTGCACTTGCTTTGTAGACCTAGCTGGCCTCGAACTCAGAGATCTGCCTGCCTTTGTCTCCCAAATGCTGAGATTAAAGGTGCACTAAAGCAAGGGGATGAAGGGATGTAAGATACATAAGGGATGAGGAATATGGAAGCAGAAAGCAGTGAAAAGGACATCTATATTTCAAAATTCGATAATAAACCCCACCAACTTTATGTTACCTTAAAAAACTAGGAAAAATTACTAACACATGAAATAAGGGGAAAAATGACTTCATGAAGGATATATACAAAATGGTTGTTGGTTATGGTGTTTAATATATTGTTTTCAGAATTTCTTAAATGTTCAATGAGCTGTACTACTACAATAACTAAGCATAAAATAAAGAAAAAACCAGAGACCCTTGATTATCTTTGTATGTTTTTCTTGATGCAAACTCATAAAATTAAGAGGAATAAAATAAAAATCTTCAGCACAGGTACATTGGAGGAAATTCACTGTTTGACTGACTTTCCAATATGAAGGCCTTTGTGCTTCAGTCTATCCAGGGGGCAGCCATCAGTGTCCAAAGGCAGCCTGCAGTGTGAGAGGTAGCCATCTTGTCAGAGGCAGATTATAGTGTCAGAAGCAGCCACAGTGCGAAAGGCAGCATACAATGTCATGGGCAGATTACAGTGTCAGAGGCAGCCATCAGTGTCAGAGGCGGCCATCACTGCCAGAGACAGCGTATAGTGTCAGAGGCAGCCTACAGTGTGAGAAGCCTACACAAGGCTGGGAGGGAGAGGGAGGGAGGATCAGCAGGCGCAGAATTGTAGGCCACATCTTTTCATTTCGTCTCATTCCACACAGTCCCCAGATCACAGAGACATTACCTGACAAAATAGCAGATCTTCAAGCAAATTCCTGGAGAATTCTTTTCCAGGGCGTCCTTATATGTAGAGTTGTGGTTAAGGAAAATGGAAACTGTAACACAGAAACCATGAAATACTTTGCAAGTATTTACCAAGTCAACCTTGAAAATGTGGGCAAAATGCCTTTTGCACATGCTCAAGTGACTAGTAGCCCAACTGAATGAACAAGTTAGAAAGAGATCCCTTTCATCTGTTAAAAGCTTTCTAGTGACTGATGTATGCATAACTATTTAGACAATGTATATATTCAAATGCATTGAAAATTAAAAAGCAGTAACATGAACATTTTACACACACACACACACACACACACACACACACACACACACACATGATAGGCATTAGTTGACTAACCTTGTATACTACATGGCAAGTCAGACAAAATCATGGAATATTACAAAAAATGCAAGCAAAGAACATCTTATCAGAGTTTATAATTCTGAATATTTTGAAAGAGCAGAAGAACATCCCTGTATTTAAATGGATTTTGAGGTACAAGGCAAGGGTATTTGTCTACTTAAGAATCAGATGAGAACTCTAGTTCAGTGGTGAACATGGGTGTGACCTACCATCTTTCTTCTTGACAGATTGAAAAGCAAGCTACTTCTCTGTCTATCCCACAAGGGTATAGCTTCTTTCTCTTTTAACAATGGGGACATGAAAATTGTAACATAGAGGTCAGTGAATTACAGCTGGACTGGTGAGAGGGGTCCAGCAACCAACTAAGATCAAGTAACTGGAGTGGAATTGGTCCTCTCTCAGTAGGTGTGAAACTACTGGAAACCTTTGGAAAACTGAGTTAAATACAGAAAAGGCAGTGTTCCCAGAACCACAGTGCTGTGTTTACAAGGAAGGCCTGTAAGCATTTTGAAACCATGAACACCTCAATGATTTTGAGCATCTTGGATCCACAGGTTTGAAAATTCAGTGTTGGATATTTGATTAAGTGCAGTAGATGTGTAGTTTTAGGTTTAAATCTTACTGATTTTATGCTCAGCTTTAGAGGACCTAAAATAATATTGACCCATTGAATAAATTACAATTCAAGAAAACTAAACCTGAAATGTAAATCTTAAAGGTGAGCAAACTAAACTTGAAAACACAAAGAATTATAGTAAAATTTGTAATTTTAATAAATATAGGACTAATTTGGAAAATTATATATGAATATATTTCTTATTAAATATATTCTTGAAATTAGAGCAAGTGTGTGCACTTGCACACACACACACACACAAATACAAATGATAGCAAATGTATACAAAACCTCACACAGCAACAACACAATTAAAATCAAAGCCTGTCCAGGCTACCAGTGACAAATGGGTAGAAGAAAAGTTCAGAAGCCAAGAACATAGAGTGTAACGTCAACATAGATAACACAAGGTACATTCTTGATACTTTTGAGGTTCTGTGCTCTTATCAATTTTTCTTTAACTCATTGAAATGTTTATTCTTCCATAGTAAAAGGGGAAGATACACACACACACCACACACACACACACACACACACACACACATACACACCTTTTGAAAGAACTATGTTAAGTGGAAGTAATTGGACTGTTTTGCAGTGTATCTTCTTTTCTGTCTTCCCAGGACTTTGTGCCCAGGAGCTGTGTTTTGTGAAGCCCTTGGTAGCTCTCAGACTAGGAAGCTTCCGAGTATCCTTCAGAAGGAGGAAGTCCCCCAGTCCTTGGCTGCTGGGCCATGGCAAAGGCAGCAGGCTCAAGGCTGTCCCTGCTGCTTGTGGTTTAGGCAATGGTACTGTTGCTTGCAACCGAAAATACAGAGCCAATGCAGGGTTGAAGGGGAACTAGTATGCTAAGTGGAGTTAAGGAAAACAAAGACACAAGGGGCAAGCTAATAAATATATTTGAATACATTAAAATGTTAGCAGAACAAACTGGTCCAGACCTTGGAGAAAACAGTTTATGAGAGACAAATGTAAAGTTAAAAAGCATCCTGGGTCCCCAGATCATTGTGTGAAACTACCCACAAAAGGTTTCTGAGTGAGAAGACCCTGTGTGCAAGTACTCAGGGAAGAGGTCACATGAGAACTTGGGGAGGGCATGGGAGGGTACAGTTCAGAAGTCCGTGGGGATAGGCATGGGCTCTTGTGATGTTCAGTGCTTCTGGAAGGTATGAGCAAAGACCACTGGCAGCTGGGAGACCACAGCAGCAGAGAGGAAAGTCTAAGTACCTTGGTAGGAGCCTGCAGTTGTGCTTAGCAGTGAGTGGGAGTAGAGATTGGAGATCGCGAAGGCAGACTAGTTAAGAAGGTTTCACATCAAATTTCTAATCCTAACAGTCGAATAAAGGGGAAACAGGGTTAAGGGTTTATTTTTAGATGCGGGACATTTGAATGTGTCATGGCCTGGGAGCAGGTGCCACTGAAAGGCTGAGCAAGAACACAGAGGGGCGGGGGTGGAGGGTGGGGGATGTGATGGGCGGGCAGTGTAGGGGTTGCTGCAGAAACAGTACCCAGTGGTGCTCCAAAGGAGGCCACTCAAGTACATCTAGCCTCAAGGCCAGTGCATTTTGAGGAAGGAGTGCCTAATTGCCAGTGTGGTTCACAGTTGCTGGTGCATGGAGTCATAAAAACCAGATTGAACTGGTTTGAAAGTCTCCGCAGAGGCGGTGCTCACCCATCACAAGTCTCTCTCAGTTGCTGACCCTCCCCATGCTCTACCCTGGGACACTGATCACTGAGATGGAAGAGACCGCTTCATGGCAGTTAGAGAAGGGCTGTTGTGTTTCTTGTGTTTCCTGGAGAAGGATTTGTACAGTCACGTGTCCTGACTCAGCCCCAGAGACCTTGGCCTCAGGTGCTAGCTAACTGGTTCCACGTCTCCGACTGCAGTTTTCCTTTGAGGACAACAGCTCACAGTACCACGAGCATTTTGAAGGAGAAAGCAGGCCACTTCCATACCCTACCACAGGAGGTCCGCATCCAACAAGGGCTAACCAGCCCACAGTCAGTGCCACAGCCTAGACCACAAAGGCCATGTAGTACAGATCATGTGGCCGAACCTTTCTTCAGAGCCCAGGAGGGCTGAAGAACTCATATGAAGTCCCTCAAGAAATGCATCATTTAAGACTCACAACTGGGGCTGGAGAGATGGCTCAGCGGTTAAGAGCACTGACTGCTCTTCCAGAGGTTCTGAGTTCAAGTCCCAGCACCCACATGGTGGCTCACAACCACCTGTAATGGGATCCGATGTCCTCTTCTGGTGTGTCTGAAGACAGCAACAGTGTACTTCTATATAATAAATAAATAAATCTTTAAAAAAAAGACTCACAACTGTCCTGGTCAGTCTGTGCAGGATGAATATGATTTGCGACTAATGTATAATGAAAGGTATTTTTTTTAAAAAAATTCACAGGTGATATTATTAATGTTATCTGCATTTGTATGTTGACTTCCTTGACCATCTACCACACAGAGAAATCTGCATAAATAATATTGTACTACCTAAAAGAAGCTACATACACAGGTGTGGACATATAGATTTGTAAACACACAGGTGCACGCACGTGCACACACACACACACACACACACACACACACACACACACATCCACCAGTGCTCAAACATACAACCATACCCTTAAAAGGACAGGTAAAGGCATCTACTGCTCACTTTATTCCAAATCAGCTGAAATGAACGCACATTTGAATCAGCAGCCTACTTTCCATGCCCAAGGATATAGATTCATGAGTTTTTGCAGCAGCTCGGCCGAGGAGATGATGATTCGGTGCATGGTTAGCATGACTTGTAACAGCTGGTTACTTCGACACAGGTTTCCATCTGCATCTGAAAGTGCAAAGAGCTGTGTGTGAGTCTCTCAGAAAGAGATGACGGGGGCTCTGATCCTCCAAAATTCTAGCGGGCAGACAGCTAGGGCTATTCAAACAGCTCTCTTTCAGCTGCCCAGTGCTTTGCCTTTTCTCCTGGTTTTTACCATCCTCCTGTACCCCTTGCCTATCCCCACAAAACATATGAATCAAGCTGCCCCAAAGGTGATAGAGTCTTGTCAAAGGGATAAAGTCTAGATCCAGATTGAAAGCAGAGGTAGCTGTAGGGTTTATGGGACCCAACGTTTATGCGATTGGGGGTCCAGAGGGACTTTCTCTAGCATCAGACTGGGAAGCCACGTGATTAATATGCAGTTAAAATAAATATCTTTTTTTTGGTTCTTTTTTTTGGAGCTGGGGACCGAACCCAGGGCCTTGCGCTTCCTAGGTAAGCGCTCTACCACTGAGCTAAATCCCCAGCCCCAATAAATATCTTTAAAAGTTTTACAAAGGCACATGGCTAGGTGGATGAATTTCTAGAGCTGTGTCCTGGCCTTGGACATGCAAGTGAGGAGCCTGAAGTCCAAGGTGTTCAATTTCTAAGGCTTCTGTGGTGAAATGAAAGTAAACATTACATATGTAGAGTGTGGTGGATTTTGAGGGTCCACGATGATTTGCAAAAGGCACCACTAGCGGCGTATTTCCAAATCTCATTGGCTAGCAAGCTGTGTTCTGCGTAGTAGCATTGAGGGTAATGTTGCCCTTTGGAGTGGCTTCCAGCACTGGTTTTGTTTCTACAGTATGAAATGTGCTGCTTGTCCCTTCCCTGCCTACTTGCTGACTTTCGCCATGAATCTCACTAGTCAGGAACACTTGCTAGCCGGGGTACAGTTGGCTTTTGTCTTTTGAAACAATCATAAGAGAAGAAAAAAGCCAGATTGTTTCTTTCTCATCCTTCTCTGCTTTAACCTGTTTCCTATATTCTGGATAAGTTGTAATGGTGGTCGGTCCTTCCCTTATGTCCACTGTGCTCTCTAGAATCTCAGTCTTATCTCATAACCTATTGGACCTAAGGATGGGAATGACTGCTGGTGGTTGGGTAGTTCTGGTGTAACATCTCTCAATTCCATGCTTATCTCCATAAGTAAATCTGTCTGTCCGTCCATCCCTCCATCCATCATCTGCCTATCTATTTGTGATAGTTTGTATATGCTTGGCCCAGTGAGTCTCTCTATTAGAAGGTGTGGCTCTCTTGCAGTGGGTGTGCTACTGTGGGTTTAGGCTTTAAGACCCTCATCCTAGCTGCGTGGAAGCCAGTATTCTGCTAGCAGCTTTCAGATGTAGAGGTAGAGCTCTCAGCTCCTCCTGCACCATACCTGCCTGGATGATGCCATGTTCTCACTTTGATGATGATGGACTGAACCTCTGAACCTGTAAACCAGCCCCAATTAAATGTTGTCATTATAAGAGTTGCCTTGGTCATGGTGTCTTTTCACAGCAGTAAAGCCCTAACTAAGACCCTGTCTGTCCATCTGCCTATCTGTCTATCTGTCTGTCTGCCTGTCTGTCTATCTGTCTATCTATTATCTATCTATCTATCTATCTATCTATCTATCTATCTATCTATCTATCTATTTATCTATCTCTATCATCTTTCTCTACATATCATCTATCACCTATCTATCTATGTGAACTACTGTCCATCTATAACGTCTTATATAATACATTGTAAACGTGGTGATCATTTTCATTCTGTTTCAAGTTCAGTAAGTTCTAAGTACAGGATACGGTCAGAAGTCCTGAATCCTCAAATGCTGATCTAAAGTCACATGTATTTGAGAAAACTCAAGTGCTTACTGGCTCTGTACAGCCCTCACTGCCTGCCTCCCCTTTATCTTGGAAGGGCACATGGAAGCCCACATCTCCTCTCTGTTCCCATTTCCTCTTTTCAAGAGCTGCTAAGCTTATTTACCCTGGTGGGCCATCAGTATCAACATTTTCCCTGTGGGTTTTTATGCCCACTGACATTTACCTTTGCTCCCATGTTTTCTACTTAAAACAAAAGTAAATAGATCCCTCATCTCTGCATTTCTGTTTCCCTCTTCTTCGAGACACCAGGATCACCCTTTTTTCTTCCAGTCACTTGTCAGCCATTTCAACTTCTGTCTCCACAAGCCAGTTTGTTGTTTAGTTGGTTCTATGGGATCTCTGTACTTGGCCTAGGTTGGTCTTGGACTGGAGATCTTATTGCCTTGGCCTCCCAACTTCTGGGAGCATGAGCCATCACAACTAAGCTAACTATTTAATTTCCAAGGTTATCGACCAGCTCCATACTCCATTAACTTCCCTGTCCTCATCTTACTTCATGATTCAGTGAGTCTTCAGTCCAACTGAAGCCACACTGATGAGTCTCCTCCCGGAAGGCTTTCTTCTCTTGGCTTCATCTCTCCACACTCTGTCACGTCTCTCTGTCTCCTCTCCCTCTGCTAAGCTCTTAAATGTCAGCTTGTGCTACACTTTAATCCTCCCACTTCTTTCTGCTAACATTTATTTTAAATTGAAAACTTCTTAAATTTTAAATTAAAAAGTGAACTCTTTGCCTAGATGAATTAATCTAGGCTCTGACTAACACGCCCTCTATGAAAATATCTGCCAACTTCTGTTTTCAGCATTGAGCATAGACTTAATACGTCCAGTGGCATCGTTTCCATAAAGGTCTAAGTCCAAATGAACTCATCCAGACAGAACTCTTGACTTCTCCTCTGGTTTATTTCTCCTATACTGTACCTCATCTACAGAAATGGCACCACCAAACGCCCTCTGAGTTATTATAATTAAACTTAGAATTCACTTTCCCTGGCACCTGACCCATAAGTGAGTCTTGATAGTGTTTCTAAAACACACCTAAAACCTACCAACTTCACTCTAGTTTTGCTGTCTCTATAGAGTAGCCACCATGATGCAAAAGCTAACTGGCCATCCTTTCACTCTTTTCTCCCCATAATCTCTTCTCCCCCCAGCTCCCGAGGCCTGGAAAATCAGGTCACATTCTTAGTACATTCCAAGGCACTAGAGCTCTATGGTGGCTGGTAGAGCTCTATATGTCCTGGCCTCTGAATATGGCCCATTTCATTTAGAAATGTTTTTCCCTTCTTTATACTTCTGTGCCCACTACAAACACTCTGGGCCTGTTGCTAGATTATGCCATTAGCATTTGCCATGGCCCTCAATGTTATCTTTCTCCCACTGGATCTGTCATAGCACGTAAGTCTCATCTCATGAGAGCTCTTCTTCTGACAACCTAATGTAGCCATTACTCTGCTTGAATTTCTTCATAGCACATATGTTCTGGTTGTCTCGCTGGTCTTTTAAAAAATGTTCAACTTTCTAAATTTTCAATAGAATACAGATTTTCTGGATCCCGAGCCTTGTGCATCTTCTCCCCCCAAACCCTAAATCTATTTTCAGAGTCCAGTCTAGTGCTGACACACGGTGAGTACTCCAAGAACATGGACCAAATAACTGTATGATCTATACCAAACAGGAATCCCCTGACATTTTGTGTTTCTTTGCTAATTTACTTGGCATTTGCCACTTGGTAAAAACATTTCTATGAAATGTTCATTTAACTTGATTATGGTTTTGTTAATATCTCACCCATAAAGTTTTCGAAATGTATGGCCCACATCTGCAGGGCTTTGCTCATGTGTTCATAGCTTTAGCTATGTGCTGGCTGATACAGATACCTTTCCAGAGGGCTCTGAGCTTCCTTGGACCAGTAAGCTAGTATGAGTAGGATCTTCTCATGATGACAGGACAGTGAGAGCTGCATGGAAACATCCAAGGCCTCCTAAACTATGCTGTGAAGTGGCCTGCTGTCTCTTGTCTCATTTTGTTGGTTAAACAGGTCATGCTTTTGAGTCTGAAGTTGAAGGGCAGGAACTTCAAGTCACGTGAGAAGCATTAGATAGACGGAGGGGAAATGTGGTCAACAATACAACAAAAGCAATGAGAGCTATGGGGAGTAACTCTTCAATACAACATTTGACAATATGATTTACAACATTTATGCTTTTCTTCAGAGAAGTGGTAGTGTTCATATCCCTCAACCCCATGGTGAAAGGCAGGAGAAGCAACACACTATACTTGTGAAAGGTATACCCTAGCATGGTCATACAAATTTATTCAGGATGGACTGCCCTTAAGACTTGCTATCCACACATTTCCTTACATCTGGCAAGCACCTTCCCATGGCTGCTCACATAGGAAGGAAGGGTCCCAGAAGTATCCTCAGTTAGATCACGCAAGGTCTTTGGAAGAATTCAAAGATCTAAAAGGGCTTACCATGGAGAAGATTAGGCAGACACTGAAATTGTCTTCAAATATTTTATATTACTTGTTGGAAAGTTTAGATTTGTTCTGTGATTTTGCAAAAGGTAGCACCCAAGTTGATGGACAGACATTGCAGGAACAGAATTTGGCTTAACAGGTGGCAGAAAAGTATGGCTGATGTGCACACACAATGCTGAAAGCATTCCCATCACAGAGGACTTGGAGTCTGGAGATGAAACCCAGAGAGTGTGCTGGCACAGCGATTCCCATTTACTAAAGCCTCTGCAGGCCAAGGCTGTGCTAAGCATGGTGATGTGATTTCTAATGCTCAGAACAACCCAACATTGTTCATGCAGTTCACAACTTACAGGGGAGGAAATTCAAGGGTAGAAGGGTTGAGTAATATGTCCTAAGTCAAAAAGACAATGGGGTAGAGTCTGGTCCAGTGTTCTTGATTCCAGAACCCTTTCAATTTCCTACATACCTGGCTGGGTGCTGTGTGGCCATCTGTAGAGCCAAGGATCTCATGTATTAAATGCAAAGCTGACTCAAGTGATCTTTAAGAACATGTTTAGCCCTCTGGATCTAGGTTCTAGAAATGCTAAGAAAGTCTAATTGGAGTCAATCTGCATATGGAAGAATGACCTTTGTATTCTGATGATTTCTAGAAGTCTCTTATATGCCATGGGTTGCTCCATTCTGATCTTGAATGTTGTCTTCAAGATGCCAGGGAGTCTTGTCCAAGATTCACCAGCATCTTCATACTCCACTTCCCCCCATACCTCCTCTTCTACAGTTTCAGTGACACACCCACACGGTGGCTTGTGAAGCCACATGCTTTTTTCTGTGGGAGTGAGAGCTTGCAAATGGTAAGTTCAGGAGGGGATGGCTCACTCAGTAAAGAAAGGCAGGGACGGAGCAAGAGGAGGAGCAGAGAGAAGTACTTTCTCTCTACACCTAGACAGGGTGTCACCTCTTCTCCCTTCCTGGTTCTCCCTTTTCAATGAGATTGGCTTAATCTCTTGCCCCTGCCCTGTCACCATCTTTTCGCCACATGGCCTTTGATGACTAGATAACCTCATGACTAGATAGGAGCATTCCCTTCCTGCCTTCATCCCACAGAACAAGCACACTTCTTCAAGATGCTGGTCAGGGGAATCTATGTACCTTCCAGGGTGCTGGATTTTATTTTGATAGTTTGTTATAATTGCTGTAAGCTGATTTAAATATTTCAATGGATAATTCTACTTTGTTTTCATCTTTAGGCTTTTAAAAATGCAGAGTGTCATATGAAAAATTCTAATAAGCAAAATGTGCAATGCATAATAAGATATGCATAATTTTTCACTACCATCTGCTGCTGCTAATTCTTAAAGGGGTTGAAACTTCAGTGGAGTGCAAGACGTCACTCTTACCTTCTCTGCAACTTGACTCAGGGAATGATGGACATATATACTTCTTGAGAAATACCATCATGAAACACATCTAACCTGTGGACCATTTGCTTGATGGAGTGAACAGAAGCTATGTAGGTATGTGGGCTCTGGAGTCATCTGTGTATGAGCCAATTATACACTTTATACCATCAGTCCAAGTATAGGCAAGAACTATACTTTACAGAATCACAGATTCTCAACTGCCCTTGCTCTCCATTTCTATCTAATGCACCTTTTTCCTTTTAAAAGCACTACAGGTCAGTGGGCGGGCATCTGGCATCTACTTGACTCCCACACCGTTCTCTATAAACGTTTTAAAGAGAGGACAGGATACTTAAAGGTGCCAATCCATGAAGGGGCACCTGCTTCACATGTACAAGGACCTGGATTCCATGCCCGGCACTGCAAAAACATGCTTTTATATTATTAACCAATATTGATCATGAAACTATTCTTCAAGTAGCAATGTCTTAGATTCTAGAAGATATCTGAAGAGCTGAGGAAATGCTGCCATTAAAGAGTTCTGAATCTAGCTGAAGAAGGAATGACAGTCAGAAGACCTAAGAGTTTTAGGCACCAAATGTTAGGAATGGTGGAAAGGTTAGGGGAAGGCAGAGACCCCACAGGGAGGGTTAAGAAAGGGAAGACACCCCACGGGGGAGGATTAATAAAGGGAACAGACCCCACAGGGAGGTTTAGGGGAAGGGAGAGACCCCTGACATCTGTGTTGGTTCAGAGAGGGATTTAGGAGGTCTCTGGCAAGGTGACTTGGAATGTCAAGGTCCAACAGTGTCTAAGTCACCTCAGCCACCCTTCCTTTTCAGTTTTGCCTTAGAACTAAGTGATTTTCCAGCTTTAGACGGACGAACTGCTTCCATGGCATTTGAATTCTGTGAGAAAACCCAGCAAAGGTTGCACTGCACATTCCCAAGCTTGCTAACAGGGAAGGGGTGGCTTTTCAGTGAGACATGTCTGAGGGATAAGTTGAAAATGCCGCACTGCAAAGCTGACAGGAAGCACAAAGGCACGTGACCAGCACCAGAGAGAAACCATAACGCACAGTCTTTGTGTCCCCTTTGTTTTGGTTTCCATGGAAACATCTTGATGTGTGAAAGATTTTGAGGGTATCAAAGGCAGAATGTCAGAAATTCGGCAGACTAAGAAGGACGACTCGTGGAGGTGGGGGTGGCTTGCATAACAGGAAGTAGAACGTATGCTCCATCTAGGGATCCGAGAAGCCAGGATCAGAAATCCATGGGCCTGGCCAAACCTGTCAAAGGAGGCCGGTATCCCAGAAATGAAGGCAGACTGGATCCAGGCAGAACCTCACAGGCACACTCACAACACACTCACAGCTCTGGACGTGTGACAATGGGGAAGTGCTGCTTCTTGACAGCAAGACAATGGCAATCTCCAAATCAGGAAAGGACGCCCAAAACTTCCTGGGTTTTGTGTCAGGTTCAGGGATTTTTAGTGCTGACAGTGGCAACTGAGACATCAAGTGTATGTGAAGGACTGTGGTTGCATATACATCCCTAACTTCTACTGCCTTATTGGATTTCCAGAGAACAGTGTGGAGAAACCAAGTGTTGTGCTGGGTGAGTGGGACCCAGTACAAGCTTACCAGTCAGTATGGCTACACTCAACAGCGAATCTAGGGGTGAGGGGTTTCGAGTCTACAGCACTTGTGTATTTCTATGGTATAACTATTCTCATTATGGTCTATCTCAGGGAAACAACACAAAGCCACTCTTGGGAAGTGAAGCTTGGAAGAGGTGCTGAAAGTCAGAGCCAAGGATAGGCAATCCATTCTTATCATCAGACCCGTGACGCTTAAAGGGTTGACGCTTACTAGGGTCCTTTTCTAGCCTCCTTATCTTGATTGACGCCTGGTCCCTAGGATGATCATGGATTTGATATTAAGGGTAAGAAGTGGAAGCCGCATATCTTGGTGATGGTCATGGAGCCGGTGAATTGAAGACCTAGCAGGAAGGGCCTTTGGTCTCCGGCATTGGATTTTTTTTCCTTGGCACTTCTTGGTGTAGTAAAGTATTAGGAAAAGTCTAAACATTTAGCCACCCATGCTACAAAGATATTCCCACCAGTGGCCTCCTCTTCTCCCCCGACCCAGCTTCTCAAGGAAAAGCTACACCCACACAGACCCACCTTTCTTTGTAGAACTACAGAATATGTTCTAAAAATTTCCCCCAGCAATACTTTTTTTTAAAAAGAAGATTTTATTTATTTATTATATATAAATACACTGTAGCTGTCTTTAGACACATCAGAAGAGGGCATCAGGTCTCATTACAGATGGTTGTGAGCCACCACCATGTGGTTGCTGGGAATTGAACTCAGGACCTCTGGAAGAGCAGTCAGTGCTCTTAACACTGAGTCATCTCTCCAGCCCATCCCCCAGCAGTTCTAACCTCAGATTTACCCACCACTGTTTATGATCACAGAAGGTAGGTAGTTACTAGCCTGGTCCATCTAGAATGCTGACAGCGTATAAGCCAATGGCGGCTAGATAAAATGGTGGCTTCCCTAAGCTGACAGTACCCTGAATGACTAGGAGAAGTGCTCTCTGTTTCTACAGCAAACCAACAGACACATCTCTGCTCTGCTTCTGAGGCATGAAGCAGAATGACCTAGATTTTTTAGATGACTGATTGCCATCTATAAATGTCTAACCAAGTGCATGGATCGCCTAAAGAGAAAGGGCTTTTGAACTGTATTGCCTCTGCTGAACAAAACAGCTGGTTTTCCTAGGGGGCTGCTTGCCTGAGTCTGGACCTTCCACATCTGTGGAGCCAGGGATCTGAGAAGTCAGGAGGGAAGTTGTCCTTAGCAAGTGTGCAAATTGGACACAGTTCTGAGAGTGAGTGGGTGGAGTGCAAAGAACTAAAGACTGTGCTGCGGCGGAAGTGGCACGGGCGGGGGAGGGCCCAGTAAGCTGACTCTGGTTTAGTGCGGTGACTTCAGACTCTAAGCACCACTGTTGGAAGACAGTGCCCCCTTCCACTCGCAGCACCCATCAAACAGTAGAATCACCCCGCGGATTATTGTACTGCAGTTGCATTTGGTTTAAAGGAAGCTGCCGCTGACACAGTGTCATTAGCCAACGGGCTGTGACCCATCCCACTGTAGCCCAAGGAATGCACCTTGGCAGGCAAAATGAAGCAATAGGCCAGGTCCCGACTTTCCAGAGGGAACCAGAGAACTGCCAGGAAGTGGCCGGTGGGAGGCTGGATAACAGTCAAGGGACCCAAAGAAGACAGAACTACAAACTGGGCAGAAATGTGGTCCAGCACTCTTCCTCTCACTTCTCTCTTGGCTTTTAAATTCTAGGCATTTCTAACACAAAGTAGATTCCATATTTTTGTGTGTGCTTTTACAAAACATTACACACACACACACACACACACACACACACACACACACAGTGTTCATCCACTCTAGAAGAAGGCCACTGGATCCCATTACAGACTTGTGAGCCACTGTGTGGATGCTAAAAACTCAGAACCTGTGGAAGAGTAGTCAGTGCTCTTAACCACTGAGCCTTGTGTGTGTGTGTGTGTGTGTGTGTGTGTGTGTGTGTGTGTGTGTGTATGCGCGTGCACGCGTGCCGGTTTTTGTTTGTTTTGCTTTTTGTTTGTTTTGCTTTTTGTTTTTGGTTTTGTTTTTTCTTTTGATATAGAGAGAACATAAAGTTTGGGAGGGTGAGTAGGGAGGTGGGGGAGATCCAGGAGGAGTTGATGAAAGGGAAATAATATGATCAAAATATATGAAAGAAAAATTAAAATGGTCAAATAATGTGTAATTGTAGCTTTTCCTAAATTAAAACAACAACAATAAGAACAACAAAAAAAACCCACAAAAACTCTCTAGGCCTTGGGGAGGGGTCTGCAGGCGAAGCAGGTACTAAAAAAGGGGAACTTCCCACAGACCCACGCAGTGAAATAACATAAGGCCCATCTGTGAACTACTTGCCATGACCTCAGCCTTCTTCAAAAAGCTTTTCTGCATGTGTAACTCAAACCTATGAGATTGACAAGCCTAGATGATAGATAACCTTGATGATAGATACTGTAGCTCAGAGTAGCCTTACAGCAATCAGGTACGCTGATTTAAACTCAAGGTACCAAATGCCACTTTCCCACCCGAACGGTTCTGTAGAAAAACCCAACACGCACCACGTAAGGGAAAAGTCATCAAGCACAGTCTGCCATAGCCAGAAACTACTCTGTAGGCACCCCTTTCTTTGTCAACCAATAGGATTAGGTTCTATTTCATTGATTATTTACAGATGCTTCGCAGACTGTGAAGCGCTGTGGCGAATGGTGAGTGGTCCCTATTTCTTTGGCAAGATTTAGAACAGGATTTTGTTTTTTCTTCACCTGCTTTTATTGTTCCTTGATTGTTCTGGACCAGGACCATGATCTTCAGAGAACAGTTAACCATCTCAAGAATGTCTGTCCACTGTGATCTGTCGCACCATCTGGTCCACTGAGATTGCTTGCCCTTGAACATAGTCTCCAGAGCACTTAGTTCCTGGCAAGTCTCCCTAGTAACAGGTTTTACCTGCAGCTTCCAATGAGCCCCACAGAACTATAGGTGTTGGGAAGAAAGCTGCATGAAGATATGGGCAGCTGATCTAAATGGGGGAATTGCATGGGTGAATGGAAATCTCTTCTATAGAAAGGAGACATCGGCCACTATTCAGCAGAACCCAGAGAGACTGTGGTTCACAATCTTCTGAGGAATGAACTAATGTCACGTGACTGCATTATGGAAACAGCTGAAATACAAAACTGAACATTACCAAGCTTTCCCTAGCCACACAGGTAGAGACCAAGGCATTGTCCAAGAGACACTGAGCATTGTGGGAAGAGATTCAGCTCTAGCCTTTCCCTTTTGTCTCTGTGCCTTTTTGTTGTTGTTGACAAACCTTCCAGCACAGCCTTTTTATATTAACTCTACAAAGTATCTATAAATCATGTTAATGACATCTGGAAAAGGGACCAAAATTTGGACTGTGTCACTTGCTCCAGTTTGTACGATGTGTAAGTAATAGACACAGAATTCTGTCCAAGCCTGTCTGGCCTTGAGAGGATGTGACCATTTCTGAGCCCCAGTTTGCTCATTTTCACAGCTTGGCAGTGCCCACTCTCACTCCTCTCAGCAGGGATGTAGTCAGGAGAGAAGGCAGACATTGGGACGGGGGAGGAGCACTCAGTGTCCCGGACAGAATTCAAACCATAGGATGTCTCTGTGCTCTGTGGGTCTCAAGTATGTAAGTGGCCCGAGTTGTCACATAAAACCTTGACTGAGTTGGTTTGGATTTTGATTTGAGTGAAAAAAATGGTTTCAGTGTTATAGACACAGCAAAATGCTAGAGATCCTTGGGAATTGACAGAAGAGTAAACAGGACTCTTTTCGTTACCCTTGAGGAAGTGCCATCTGAAAGGCAATTCAGAATTATACTAAACATGAATAAGTTAAATCCTACAATCAAAATAATGGTTATTATATAGAACAGCATTGTTTAGTCAGCCACCTTGTAGCTGTGGGACCACTGGCATGTTATTTGTGCCACTCTTGAGTGTGATCCTTCATGGAAACAAGCAGTGTGTGTGTGTGTGTGTGTGTGTGTGTGTGTGTGTGTGCGTGTGCAGCCACTGAGAATCTCTGAGATGTGCAATCACATCCAGCCACATCATTGTATTGCATGCTCCTTGATGGACCAGCTTCAGACATCCAAAGGATGCTCTTCTGTCCCTGACCACGATTTCAAACCCCCATGCTGTCTCATACACCAGTCATCTCACTTCAGATAGGCCACATCTTATCACCTCTGTTCCTCACCTACTAATAGTGAAAACAATACCAACCACCCAGAGGCGTTGCGAGACTGGGAGGAACAGCACCGAAGGAGAGGATGGCTATTGGCCATAGCCAGGGCAGGCTAATCATGCTTCAACAGCTCAGTGAGGGTTCTGTGAGCTTATGTGACAACTGTCGGGCTACTTATACACTTGAGACCCACAGAGCACAGAGACATCCTATGGTTTGAATTCTGTCCGGGACACTGAGTGCTCCTCCCCTGTCCCAATGTCTGCCTTCCTTCCTGGCTACATCCCTGCTGAGAGGAGTGAGAGTGGGCACTGCCAAGCTGTAAAAATGAGCAAACTGGGGCTCAGAAATGGTCAGCATCCCCTCAGGGCCAGACAGTCAGGGACAGAATCCTGTGTCTGTTGCTTACGAACTACACAAGAAGAGACAGTGACTGGAAATGGCCAATAAACACAAAAAGGCAATCAGTTCTTAGTGGGAAAGAGTCAATGCCTTCGGGAGAAGGAAGTACCTAATTTGTATTACCACTGTTTAGAGATGGGAGTGGACACAGGGCAGAAAAGAGAGATGGCTCAAACACAACTCTTCAGGACAAACTCATTGGAAAAGCAGACAGGAAACTATAAAGACAAAGGAACTAAGAAGAAATCTTAGTTTCTGTTGATCATTGTCAATCCACTCACAGATCTGGGCAGAGCAGCCCAACGTCACACAGAAGAGAGTCAGAATGCCTAAGATGTCCAGAAATCATTAAGGATCCTGGATTTTAAGGGCAATATGCAACAGCAAATGGTATCTTTTTTAAAAAAAAGATTTATTTATTTATTATATATAAGTACACTGTAGCTGTCTTCAGACATAGGAGAAGGGGACATCAGATCTCATTACTGATGGTTTTTGAGCCACCATGTGGTTGCTGGGATTTGACTCAGGACCTCTGGAAGAGCAGTCAGTGCTCTTAACCCCTGAGCCATCTCTCCAGCCTAGCAAGTAGTGTCCTTAAATCCTAAAATTTGCAGTAATGTTCAAAAAGTCTTCCTAGGTTTTAACATTTTGATGAGATTTCTCAAAAGCCTGAAAATATTGATACTTTGGCCTAAAAAAAGGCAAAGCGGGCTGGCTTGATAAAGATAATATTTAGGGATGTGGGAGAGCTAATGGGTCGATTCCAAGATTTCTTGGGTTTGTGGTATCTTGATCAGTTTCTCAATAGCTCCTTGGTTTGCTGCAGGGAGGTGGCTTTGAGTGAAGCAGAGCTGTAATCAGGGCGACACTGAAGGTCAGGGATCCAACCCCACACTGGGTACTGGAGGACCACCTGCAGCCTCGACATCTGCAAACCACTTTCTGCTCCACAAGAATTTCCACATGCATTATCTCATTGGACCAGCACAGCCTTACGAGGTGAGCAGGAAGCATATTCCTCTAGACAAAGCACAGACTCAGGGCTGATACTCAGGAGGCTTCAAAAGGCAGTTGTTCAGGTTGGCAGGGTCCTGGGCTGTCCTAGTTACCATGTGTTTTGAATATCACCCCTGGTTAAATAACAGCCCACAGGAGTGATAGCCCACCACCAAATAGCAGAGATGAAGTTCTACGCTTGGAATTAGTCAAAGGCTCTTTGTTCAAAAAAGTGTGGTGATAGGTGCTGTGGGGCTGCAGGTTTAATGACGATCGCGCTGTCTCAGAAAGCTGAGCACCGGGAGATACGGGCAATTAAACAGTGCGGGAGACACTGAAGGCCTGCAGGGAATTACAGGCAAAACATCAAGGCAGCTCAAAGGAAGGGAGAGCCAGACTTGACAGGATGAGATGGCTAGGCTTCCAGAAGGTCGGTGACTGACACTGGAGCTTGGCCATGCAGGAGGGGTCAGGTTTGACAGAGTAAGATGTTAGTAAGTGTGTTGGGGGGAATTAATCATTTTCTATGTTTGGAGTTGACAGAGATAGACGTATGTTTGGGAAAGGAAGCCCAAGCTCATTGGATTAGTAAGTTGTGATGTGGAAGGAGTGTGGATACAAAGGAAGACCAGGTCAGGGTGTTGGGGACCTCATATACTAGACCGAGAAGTGGACCTCGCTTTGATCTTTTTCTTGGAAGCTAAAAAGTCAGATAGATGGTCCTTCAAGCGAAGCAAGCAGCAACCTCTGACCTAGTATTCTGTAAAAATCTGACAGTTTGAGGTTGTGGCTTAATGGTAAAAGTATTTGCCTAGCCCGTGCCAGGCCCTGGGTTGGATGGTAGTACTGTAAAACAAAATAAAAGGAAATAAGCCAAAACCAGATAGGCTGTGTACTTTACAATGTGAGCGCTAAGTTTCCTGGCAAAGTATTGGTTGGTTGGTTGGTTGGTTGGTTGACTGGTGTGAGTGTGGTATATCCATGTGTCAATGCAGGTACATGAGCATGTGCATGTGGAGGCCAGAGACTGACATCAGGAGTCTTCCTGAGATGAGGTCTCTCATTCAACCTGGAGCTTAGCAACCACACTAGGTTAACTGGCCAGTGAGCCCAGGGATCCCACCTTTACGCCTAATCCACACAAAGTGACATAAGTCTCATTGTAAGTCCCAGTAGAGGGACAGACAGTACCATGGTCCCCAACATGATACATTTCTCCCTTCTCCCTTCCAACACTAAAATACCTGCTCACCTGTGTGAGGTGAAGGAAAGGTGTGTCTGTGATAAGGTACTAGACACTTAATGCTTCAGAAAATACACAAGCGCAATGAAAACTGGTTCACAATAAAGAAACATTCGTAATAGGTAGCAATTGGGATTTCAGTGGGTGAATGTACTTTTCTAGTGACAAAGTAATGATAATATTCTGTGGGATACTACTCAACCACCATGTCAAGATATCTCTTGTGCTGGATAGTTTTATGTCAGCTCGACATAAACCTAGCATCATCAGAAAGGAGGGAACTTCAATCGAGAAGGTGTTTCCATAAGATCTGGCTGTGGGCAAGCCTCTAGTGCATGTTCTTAATTGATTGGGCAGGCCTAACCTATTGTAGGTGGTATCACTCCTGGGCTGGTGGTCCTGGGCTGTATAAGAAAGCAGGCTGGGCAAGCCATGAGGAGCAAGGCAGTAAGCAGCATCCCTCCATGGCCTCAGCATCAGCTCCTGCCTCCCAGTTCCTGCCCTTATTGATTTTGATGGTAAATTATTATAAGGAGGAACTGTGAGTGAAATAAACCCTTTCCTCCCCAAGTTGCTTTAAGTCATGGTGTTTCATCACAGCAATGACAACCCTAACTAAGATACCCAGGGACAAATCATAGATTTTGTGATTTTGAGAGTTGAGTCCTACAGGAGGAATGTGAAGATTAGCCAAGTTCGGTTGGTGTCATCCAGGTCTTACCCTTGGATGAGTCTACCTACTACTAAATGGCTCCATGAAGACACCCACAGCTTCAGACATCAGTGGAATAGACAGATGACAAGTGCTTACGTGGGGGACTTTTGAGCCATGTTGCAGACACCATGCTGCGTCTTGGCCAGCTCTAATTGGAAAAACATACTAAGAAACGCACCAGAAATCAATTTGGTGTGAATCAGAGAGCTATGGTAGGAAGCAACTCGCCAGCCTGAGGCATGGATAGGGTGAGGAAGGGAATCTCAGTGGTAGAGATACATTTGCCTAGCATGTATGTACGAGGTCCTGGGTTCAATCCCCAGTACCTAATGAACAGAGCCCCAAAGGTAATTAATCTGGGCCATAGGGAGAGTCCTATTATATGTTAACATGATTAAAATGTTCCTGTCTCAGGTATATATTACTAAAAGCCTTCTCTCATTGTGTAGCTTGTGTATTAATTTCCTCAACAGTACCTATTGATTTCTCCGAAGTCCAACTTGTTAAATATATCATTTAGGGTTACTGCAGGTCTTGTCTAGAAATACTGTCTTAAGTCTTGCATGAATATTCACCTTGATTTCCTCCTACCAGCCTTATTGAAATCAAACATGTTGGGTCATCTCAAGTTATTTTTCATGTGTGGCATACTTTATGAACATATATATGTATGTATGTACATGCGTGTGTGTGTGTGTGTGTGTGTGTGTGTGTATGTGTGTGTGTGTGTGTATGATTTGTTACATCAGCATTTGTGGAAAGAAAACCCATCCTCATTGACTTGCTTTGGTGTTTTTGACCTCGTGTGCGTTTACCCTGGAATCTGCTATTTTGTGTGCATTTACCCCGGGATCTCTTCTGCTATTCTGTCCCTCTGATTTGGTTGTTTATTGTGCCTGCTCAACTTAATTAAACTGCAGCTTCACAATAAGTCCTGAGAACAGGTAGTATAACGTTTCTCAACTCTATCCTAGCTATCTTGAGTCCTTTCATGTCCAGTGAGCCCTGGTTACATCACCTGAAATTCGAGCTGACTTTGCTCAGTCTTTTCCTTTTGAAATGATAGCCTGCCTTTGATTTAACTGATGTTTCCTTTCCCAGTGTTCAATGTAGAATTAAGCCCATCCAGAGAGTTTTTCTTTTTGATACTTTCTGTTTTTCAGTTCGAGACTTTTCATTTGGCTCCTTTTGTTTCTGTCTCTGTTGAAATTCTCCATCTGTGCATCTATGAATTCTTCAACATATTTTTAAGAGCTGTTTAAAGTTCTCGGTCTGCTATTTCCAACACCATGCTATCTCTGAGTTCACTTTTATTGGCCTTTTACTCTTGCAGCTACCCGTCACATCATCCTGCTTCACTTATTAGTTTAGTTTAAAATAAGAGTCTCTTTCCTTCCCTTGTCCCCTCCCTCCCTGCCTGTCGTCTGTCTGTCTGCCTGCCTGCCTTATACTTATGGCAATCCTTCTGTCTCAACCTCTCCGGTTCTGGGACTATAACCATGAGCCGCCACATCTGACTCCATGCTATATCACATGTCTTATAAATGTCTTATGACATGCTTAACATGTGATCATAATATGAGAATCAGACCTGTGCTCCTTTACATGACATTGTTTATTGGAGCCTAGGACTGATCTTGTCAAGGCTTGGATGTAGGTTTTTGTGAGAGTGAGTGAAGAATAGCCCAATTCTAGACTTCATGTCCAGTCTTCATGAGCCCAAGGTGCTGGCTCTCCACTCTCAGGCCAGAACTGCAGTACTCTGATCAGCCATTAGGCCTCACACAGCTGCTGTATTAATTTTCAAGTTGACAGAAAGGCGAGGAACTTACTAAGGTGAGGAACTGGAGTGTGAGCTTAGCGGTTAAGAGCTGCTCTTCTAGAGGACTTTGGTTCAGTTTCCAGCACCTACATGGCAGCTTACAACCACCTTAACTACAGTTCCAGGAGATGGAAACCCTTTTCTAGCCTCTGCAGGCAGGCAGGCAGGCAGGCAGGCAGGCAGGCAGGCAGGCAGGCAGGCAGGCAGGCAGGCAGGCAGGCAGGAGTGTAGGAGTGTAGGTGTATAGATGTGTAGGTGCACATAAAGATTTAATGTATAAACAAAAAATAAAATATTTAAAAATATTTTAAAAATAGAGATGAATACCATAAAATCACTGTAGTTCAACACTGGCACTGGACCTCAGAGTTCTTTGTTTGGGACAAACCTATAACGTGGGACGTTTTCTACTGATGAACAGTCAGGGGCTTTTAGCTTTCTGAGAAGGCACTTAATGACCTTCTGTGCATTTAGCATGGGTTGTGAACATCTTATGGAAGCCTCCAGAGCCACACACTCATGACTCTATCATACGCATCGAGCACTACTGCTTCCCGGCTCTGGGTCCCTCTGGGATTTTACGCAGCCTGTATCTACAAACACTGGGCACTGAGCTTTTGCTGTAACAGAGTCTGCAGCTGTGTACCTGCCAGCCCTCTGGCTTTGTGTACACATCCAACTTCTACCTGACAATTTTCTCTGGCTCTTTCCCACCCTCGCCTGTGTGAAAGGCTGGATGGATATGCCGGAAATTTAATACTAAGTTAATACTAAGTTAATACTAAATTTAATACTCAAATTGAATAGGGGCATCCTATAAGCACCAACTGGGGGCCATGGTGCATAATACATTTGTCTTGGATGGGGTGGTACTGAGGGCATCTTCTACCTTGGCTTCCAGAATCCATGCTCACTTGATGATGCAGTGGAGTGAGCAGCCTTCTCTGCACTCACCAGCTTTTCCCAGACATACTGCTTGTGTTCAATCCCTTGTCTCAGACTGCGTCTGAGACAGCTCAAACCAAGGCAAACTTATTTTCGTCTGGCCTCAAACAATCTGTAATAGTTTTTTTATCACTCTTGACTTTTGCAGATGAAACCAAGTACAGTAAAACAGTTTGTCGTGGGTAGCATTTGGTAAATAGCAGTCACGATTAGTGTCCCAAACCCACAGCACCATGTGGCCTCCCATGGCCTTCTTGCTGTGCCAAGGCCAAGGCATTTCCATCACCCAGACAGAGTGTGTGTTGGGGGAGTACTGCATTCTCTCACTTCCTTACCAAAAAAAAAAATCAGAAAACAGAGCCTCCAATGAGAAAAGCACATGTGAAAGTCTATAGTTTCTTTTTGGTTTTGAATACCCAGGAATTCACCATGTGAGTGTGGACAGGCAGACATGACATGGGATACTGAGCACAAGGCATAGATCAGTTATTTTTATGGTGTGTAACCAGAGTATCTCCTTGTCAGTCTTTCCTATCCCTTCTTCATACTAAAGGTTATTGATGTTCACCAGTTACACAGTATAATAGGTTTTCACTTTAACATTTCATGCCATAATGTATAAAACATGTATAAACATGTTTATAACATACTATGGTTATATTTGGCTGTAGCTTTCCTTTTCTCATTCCCATTATTCTTCTTTTAGTGGCCCTTTCTCCTTCTCTCTCTCCCCTTCTCTCTCTTTTTCTTTCTCTCCTTCTCTTCCTCCTCCTCCCCCCTCTCCCTCTCTCCCTCTCTCCCTCTCTTTCTCCTTCTTCTTCTCTCTCTCCCCTCCTCCCCCTTCCTTCCTTCCTTCCTTCCTTCCTTCCTTCCTTCCTTCCTTCCTTCCTTCCTCTTCCTCCTCCTCCTCCTCCTCCTCCTCCTCCTCCTCCTCCTCCTCCTCCTCCTCCTTCAGCAAGGCCTCACTGTATCTCTGCTTAGCCTGGAACTGACTGTTTAGCTCAGGATGGCCTGTAACTCTGAGACATCTGACTGCCTCTGCAGCCCAGGTATTGAAATCAAATGTGGGCACCGTTCTGCACCACTCCTCTTTGTCTTTTCATGCTGAGTGCACCATAATGATGAGTAGAGTTTGTAAAAGGTAGAAGTGGATACAAGGAGGGTTGATCTGATCAGTATATAGTGTGTGCATGTATGTGTGTATGCGAATGTCATACTAATATCATTAATATAGAATATTAATGCCAGTAAAAATTAAAAGTAAAAATTAAAAATAAAAGATTGAAAATGAACACAGCATTTGTGATTTCTTAATATCAAACTAAGTATCCAAAATTCAATATATGTGATTTTACAAATATATATGTGATTATAAGATGTGAGCTATCTGCATGCATACAGACATACACCAGGATTGACCTCTTTCAATCTAGAGCTGTTGTCTTCGTATTTTGCCTGGTGACACTATGCCCTGGTCACTTCCTCAGCTAAATCCGCCTGTGGTTGGTGACAAGGGAATAGGACTCTAGGCCGTTGGGCACAGAGGCTGTGGGGGAGTCTACAGGCACAATAAGTAAGGGGAGTGCATTCACAGACTAGAGTCAACTCACAAGTTACTACTGAGACTGTGCATTCTTCCATAACAGGAACTGAAGACAGTTGGCTGGCCAGCAGTGTAGGTCCTGTGGCTGACCTCTGGAAAGCGCTGCATAAGATGCTGACTGCTTTATTGTGCAGCCAGAAATGCCCGGGACTGGAGGTAAATGGTGAAGTTCTTGGATGAAGTAAAGTTCGAATCCAAGGTGAGAAAGAAGGGAAGGAAGTATGGAAAAGTCCCAAGGTCATGCAGGAAGTAAGCAAATGCAAAATGAGCCAAGTGCTCAGCAGATTTAAGGGTGCTCTGTAGGGTGTGACTACATGTTAACAAGTTACACTCATATATGATAATTAGGGGGACACCCATTTCCCGGGTGTTTCAGTTCCTCTTTAAAATGGGGTTGTTCGGGGTTGGGGATTTAGCTCAGTGGTAGAGCGCTTGCCTAGGAAGAGCAAGGCCCTGGGTTCGGTCCCCAGCTCCGGAAAGAAAGAACCAAAAAAAAAAAATGGGGTTGTTCAAAAGATAATACAAACAAGTTCTGTACTGCACTTCAACAGATCACTGAGAGGAGACAGAGTAACTCTCTGCTTTTTCTACTTGGGAATCCTCACTTTCTGCCAGTCTTCAGGTGACTTTATCCTCAACAGCCATATTGCTCCTGTGGATCCCTGTTCTCCCTCAGGATAAACCAGCAGTCTCTGCCCTATCTTCCTCCTGCAGGACCTGTATTCCTCTGTTCATTCAATCCACTCCTGGTGTGCCCCTCTTCAGGCTCCATCCTCGTAGCTGTTTCTGCCAAACAGTACAACGCTCCAACAAGAGGCCCAGTGATTTCCCCAGAGCCCTGACCTGTTCAGCCTTCTCAGTCATTGCCCACCACCTCACAATCGCTGCAGAGGCTGGACTGAGCAGACCAGCCTCTTCTAGGCTCTGCTGTAAACCCCACCCCGCTGCTCCTTAAGACTCCTTTAAGAAGTTATAAGGAAGGCAAGAGATTTTATTCTTTGTTTCTGACCGTAAACCCTTAACCCACTTTCACCGCATGTAACAAAGAAGAAAGCCCGCCTCTCAGATTTTCAGTTAAAGTACTTCCCCCTTTCATTTATTCTACCTGTAATCAGCCCCGAACCATTATAATCAGCATTTAGCATTGGAAGAATAAGTACTCTTCTCTTCTGGAAATGCCTTTAATTCTTCATCAGCATCATTTGAGTTGCCAAGCAACCCTCAATTCTATGTCCCATATTTGATGGAATTATGCCAGCATTACTTTTTTTTAGGATCAATTTTAGGATAGAGTAGAAACCTTGTATGCTAGCATGCTTCTTAGCAAGTACTAATGCTCATCACAGAATCATAATTGGTTAAGATGTGAATATTGAACACACAGAAGTATGGGGAATCTATTATTAAACATACAATAGGTTCACAGTATCTGTGCATATCTGTAGAAGACAGCTGAGACAAACTCAAGAATGTTTATAAGTTAATAAAGGTTTGTGGGGGTAGAGCACAGGACTGTAATTTTTTTCCTTTATGTTTGTTTAATGATTTTAAATTTTATTTTATATCCATTGTGTTTTGCCTGCATGTATGTTTGTGTGAGGGTGTCAGATTCATTGGCACTGGAGTTATAGATGGTTGTGAGCCACCATGTAGGTGCTGGGAATTGAACCAGGATACTCTGGAAGAACAGCCAGTGCTTTTGACCTCTGAGCCATCTCTCCAGCCCCAATGTTTTTCCTTTCTAAACTGTATTTCTGAAGTTTCCCAGAGTGAAGCAAATGGTTTTTTAAAAGTTATTAAATTTTTTTATAAAATATGAATTTTGAGTTTTAGTTAAATCTTTGTAGGTACAGGAACATAAGGATGTGAATAAATATATATAATATTAGCATAAACTTTGTACTGTTTATAATAATTATAGAGGCTGGTTATTAGTAAAATAATACTTTGAATATTTTAATACACTAGATAAGGACTGTTACCCTTTTATGTATCTCATCACAATAAAGGCCTACTTGGGAACAACAGAGGCTCAGTCTATAGGAATAATTTAGAAAAAATGAGATTTAAATGTGGTTGAGATTTTTAGTCTTCTAAGGTTATTGGTTCTTCTATAAACAGTTAAAAGCACTTTTTCTTTTGGAGCTGGGGACCAAACGCAGGGCCTTGAGCTTGCTAGGCAAGCGCTCTACTGTTGAGCTAAATCCCCAACCCCTAAAAGCACTTTTTACATCAGTTCTAAAGGGTTTCCTTCAAGTTCACATTCGATATCGTATTTGAAATCATGTTATTTCTTCTTCCAGACATTGCTTGGTTTCAGAACTGATTTTAACATTCTGTGACAGAATCAGGGAGAACAGGGTTCTGAGTGACAGGACGACCTGTGCACAGTAGTCTGAACCAGACTGGCCTTCAGCTAATCTCAGAAATAAAGCCAGAGGCTTCCTCTCCTCCAGCAATAACTTGCAAACTTGACTGATCATTCCCAAGAGTGTGGGATACATATTACACACTGAATGTATTAAAATAATTTTGATCTTTATTAAAATGACAGGAAGGCATTTCCCAAGGGTTTGGCATATAGGTTTAAGTTTAAAATTGACAAAGGATTAAAAAGCTAAGACAAATTTAGCTACATAAAACCACGAAATCTCTGCATATTGTAATAGAATTCGTGAAGGGATGAAAATAGAGGAGAGGCCATCAGTAAATGCTATCCAAGAAATCAATGGGTCCAAGCCTCTAGCGATAGAGAGCACTGCATAGCAGATGACAAACAGGCATGATCGGGGACACAACTACACAGAAACTCACTACAAGAAACCAAGCCGGCTTAGCAAAGCTTGTGTGTGTGCATAGCAGCGATGCTGTCAGCGTGCGAACACTGGAGACAGGCAAAGGAGCCATGCAGGCAGAGCCCCCCTCCCCCCTCACAGGGATAGCTCATAACATGTGGGGGAGGCCAGAATTCTAAGACATTGAGAAAACAAGAGAGGCTTAATCCTGCAGAGTGTGTAGAGGTGAGTTAAGGAAACAAACAAACCAACAAACCACATATAAGTAACCAGTTCAATTACAAATGAAAACCTCTTGGATTTATCTTCATTCCACAATAACACCATTAAGAAAACCCCGGCTTTGCTGATACTTGGTTGCTTCATCTTTTTTAGTGTATCTTGACTGCATAGGGAGTTGGTTTCTTAAAGTATGAAGGAACCAAAAACCAGGCCAGCCTTATTCCTAACTGAGTGATACCGAACAAGATCGTCAGGTCTGAGTGTCCCTTCCCTCTAGACACTGCTCTGAAAGCACCCTTGGTGTGGTACCGGGGGTGGTAGTGGTGGTGGTGGTGTGCTGGCAAGAGTTCAACCTCGAGCTCTTTAGGGTTGGGTTTGGGGAGGATGTGCTGGCAGTAATGTTGCTCATTCCCAAGGTGTGAACACCCCAGCAAAGCCAAGCTCCCAGCCCTCCCTGTGTCGCTGCCTCACCCAAGGTGAGAGTATACGGGCAAAGTCAATATCCCAGCCTGCCTTGCGGCAGATGGACCGGTGGAGACACCGTACTTCACTGCATGGCACTGCACGACACTGTAGCAAAAGCCTCTGCAGCATTTTCACCATACAGACGTGACGAGCACACCCTCCTAAGCACACAGAACAGTCAACGTGACCACACATTAGAAAGTGAGCAATTTCCAATGCTTGTCTTCTATGAACTTATTCAGCGCATGTGTACGTAACTGCATCTTTAACGGTGGCTACGTTTAACAACTGGCTCGCAAAGAGAGACGAACTACAACAGTTTAGATCTTGTGTGCTGGATCGTCATCTGGTACACCACAGCTGGCAGGCAAGGCTGTTCTGTCCATCCACTCTCATCCTCACACTTCCATATCCATACAAAAGAAAACAAGTTACAGGCCCATCTCCTCCTCGACGCCTTCGCTCTTGGCAATATACCTACCGCCGTCTGTTCTTAGGATTCTCATGCTCATGACTGGCCACGCGGGTTTCAAGATCCAATAGGTATGAAATGATGCCCCCTTTTCAACATTATAGTTGATTCAGCAAGGGTCATTAAATTATTAATAATTAATTTGATTATTAAGGATTATTAAGGATGTCAAGACTGCGGTGGCATTGAAGTTATATCGATGAAGCTGGCCCTGCCTATGAAGTATTATTAGTTTCCAATTTTTCCTCTATGTTCCCCAGGGCAGGAAGCCCAGCTTGGTTGTAGCCCAAACCCCAGTACCGAGCTTCAGCAAGTGCTTCAGGAGGAAAGTTCTCCTAAGATGCCCTTCTCCAAGGCTCTCAGAGAGCCACTCACTGTTCTGTCAGAACAGACTGCTTTTGAATTCCTGTCATTTCCCAATGAAAACCTTAAAAAATATATTGGCAGACAGGTTCATTTGGCTAGTTGTTCAGGGTAAAGCACGTCTCTAGTTCCAGCTCAGACTCTTCTGGAAGGCCTCTGAGTCCTGGAGGCTAGCTGGAGACGAGAACCGAGCCCTTATTGTAGCGTTGGACATGGGTCTGAACATCCCGAAGAGGTAAATGTGAGCGCGAAGAAAAGTCTCGGAGAGCAAAGGATGAAGCTGTGGGTACCACATCTACTTTCTGTGGAGTACTCCCCACCCCCACCAACCCCTAGCCCCAGCCCAGCCCCAGCCCAGCCCCAGCCCCGACCCCTACCTCACCCCCCAGTGTAAGGCTGATAGGCTGTAGGTTTTGTAGATAGCTTGTGCTGAATTTCCAACATGCTCCCAGGCAGAGTGCGCCTCTAATTAAACCTTGCTGGACCGCTTTCATGCTCCCAGGAGGCCGGCTTCCCTGAGAGCTTTACCGGTTTGTAAATTGAAAAACCTACTTGTTCCTTTACTTCTCGGTGTGTTTGTTGTTGACGTTTTCCTAGAAAGCCGGAGAACATGTTCTGGGTCGTCCAAGGCGCAAGGGGGCTACAGGGAAGTGGTGCTCGATATCAGTTCTTGAGGGACTGCGTGTCTCCTGTACTCACACAGGATGAGACTCTCTCTATTGCAGCAGAGAGCACGAGCCTCAGAGAGCCGACCTGAGCTTTGGTCTCAGCGGCTGGCCCAGTAATGAGCTGGGCCACGCATGCGTCCCTTCCTTCTTCTGAAACCCAGTTCCCTGTTAGAGGAAACTAATAAGGCACAGTGCACTGCCGAAGTCCAGCAGGGTCAGGTCAGGGAAAGGCCCATTCCCCCACTGCACCCTAGGTCCATAAGTGCTCAGCTACTGCACAGCCTCTACCTTTCAGTCAGCAGTAAGATTCATTTCTCTGGGTTCACCTACTGAAGAAAAGTACCCAGAATTCCCGAGAAGTTGTGGATCTTACACATCTTCGTTTCAAGGACTGATTTTGCCCCAGTACACAGGGAGGCCTCCTGAAGATAATGCCACACAGGAAAGTTTGAGGTGAAGAGGGTTAAACCATCTCCTACTTCAGACCCAAAAGTCACCAGAATGCACACACATGAAAAGGAAGATGTTCCAGCCCAGCAGACACGGTAAAGGGCTCTTTAGCACAAGTGGCATACTGACCAAAGAATGCCAATTCTCTCCACCGGGGCTAGGAACGGCCATGCTGGGAACGCCTGACACCCCCAGGTGTTTATGACAGGGTGCCCCAGGGACCATTTGTTGTTGTTTTCTACGAGAAACCTTGTAAATCTGGGGAATTCCACGGAGGAGGCTTCACAGACAGCTGTGGCCTGTTATCAGCAGGCTTTCTCTATGTGATCTTCTATACCTGGCTTGGCGCTCGCAATTGTCAGTGCTAAGTACCCATAGAGTGTGGTGTGGTGCCTGTCTCCGATACACCTTGCCTCAGCGTGCAGAGTTAAAGCTGCAGAGATGAGGAATATCCAACCTTCCTTTAGCTGTGGAGGGGACCGTGGTTCCAGCAAGCATGCGTTTGCCCTCACTCAGCTCCATTGCAAAGGACGGGCATTGTGTTTTATCTGTAATTCATTCAGGTCTATAAAGACTTTAGTATTCAAACTAGCCCATGGTACAGACGCTATTGTTACTAGCTGTAAGGTCTTCCTAGATTGACAAACAGTGTGCACACATGAAAATTTACAAATATAAATTGTTTGACCCAAGACTTAATTTCAGCCAGACAGTTGGTGGTATAAAGGTGATGATGTCTGACTATTTCTTACACTGGATGAAAAGTGGTTTCTACTGAGGGAGACCAGGCCTGCAGACTAGCAAGCACAGGTTGCCAGCCTAGCTTGTTCAACACAAAAATCTCTTTTGCGACTATGAGGCCTGTCTTGGGGAGTGAGCGACATCTGCACCAGCACTGGGTACAAATGACTTCTGGGGACAGAGGCAGAAGAAAAAGGCAACATGTTTTCTATTTTGATGGTGGGTACAAGGCGTGTTGTTTCAGATCTCAGATGCCCCACTTTTTTTCTTGTTCACCCAATGGAGATAATAATACTTGACCTACTTCAGGGTTGTTTTGAATATAAAAGAAAAATCAATGCATACTGAACACCAAGTAAAAAAAATAACACCCCATATAACATAAGCCACTCGGATGCACTGTCCTTGGCCCTGACATCCGTGTCTGGACACAGAGGAGCTGCTTGCTAGCGTGTTTTCTGGGGCATGTGTGCAACTGTTCCCTGATGCTATCAGAGTGCTCTTGCACGGAAAGGAGACATGAAAGGATTTTGTAAATTGGGGTATTTGATTTTTCCCCTTGGCCCCAATGCTGTTAGCCGTCTTGCAAAGTGAGAAAGAAAGGAAGAGCCTAAGTGCTCTCAGAGGCCTTTCATCTGTAACAGATGGTACGTCTCACCTGCTGTGATGATCTCCTTCACCATGCTTGCAACGGGTGACAAGCAGCCACCCTCAGGATCAGGAGCATGCCCTCCGATTAAAACAGAAGGTGGGAGTGGGCTGGCAAGGGGTAAAGCAATGGAATGGAGGTTTGGTGTGTCTAAGCACAGATCTGTAACCTTCTGATACCAAGAGTTTTGCTCGGTGCCTTCCACGGTACCTTTGTGTGCATTATCTATCCTTAAAGGCCTCGAGTATCCCAGCCTTCTGTGAAAACAATTGCAGGATGGGATGGACAACTGATGAGGCAGCTTTCAGTATACACATCTCCATGCCACTGAGGCTTTAAACAGTAATAACATCATTCCTTAGGTGCACCTGAGACATGAATAAAACCCTAGTTTCCAGAAAAATCTACCTACCATTTCTCTCTTCAGGTCAGTCGTCTTCCCTATCCTATCAGACTCTCTGTGGCCACAGCAATTGTCTGTTTACTCTGCCTAGCAGGAGTTACCACCTCAGGCTGTCAAGCACTCGGACTGTTGTAGCATGAACTAAAATTTACACTTGATTTTGTTCTAACTAGCAAAAATGTGTATGACAATGGCCTCTGTGTTTGGGGGCTTCAGGAGCCGTGCACACAGCCTCCTTAAAATACATCCTAGGCATCTTCACAAAGGTGACGCGAGAAGGTAGGAAAAGTAAAGAAAGGAATGAGTCAAAGTTGTCTCTATCTTTAAACCGGCTTTTCATGGGTCAGCGTGAAGCTCCTCCCACAAGAGCTAGGTCAACTGATAAGAAGAGGAGGCCCACTCACAAAGGCATCCCTCTAATTCTCCCCTGGTTTTGGCTGTCTTGTGTAAATTCTGTGATGGGAAATTCTGTAACATACACTACAGAAAGCCTGGGATTTTGTCTACAGCCCCAGAGGCTGTGACGTAATGGTTGGTCCTTATCAGGAAGTGCCTGGATTCAAACCCTAAACCCTACCTTATACAAGGAACTTGCTCCTGAACACCACACCTTCATTGTTATCATGTGAATGTGAGTGTGTGTGTGTGTGTGTGTGTGTGTGTGTGTGTGTGTGTTTTCCTGAACAGGGTATTTCACAGGTACTGTAAGTGCTAATGAAACAGCCACTTGGTCACTGTGACTTTTCTTGGGTGCCACCCAGTGTAGGGTCAGGCATAATCACAGACTTAATGAATGCTTCTTGTAACGGCCTAAGGGATTTTAGCCTCCGTAGGACTTACTCAACGACTGCATTTTAAGGTACTGCTCTTCGCTTTAACACATCTCAGAAAACAGTGCACCATTGCCTTTGTAGGGCTGATAGGGAGAGTGTGCTATGGTTGGTTATTTTTGGAAAGGACTCCAGAATTGGCCATGAACTTTTGAGGTTGAAGCCACAGTTATTTGAAGGGTAAGAAAACAGGCTTGAACTCATCAGGTAGTTGGATGATAGAAAAACAAGAAAGATCACACGGTAAACACAGTTACGGCCCCAGCGTTCTCAGCAGTGAAACAGAGAGTAAAGGCCCTTCTTCATGCAGTCGTTACACTATGCTCTCTGCAGGTCTACAGAACACAATTAGCAGCCAAGGAGAGGGACAGTTGTAGCTCATCTCACAACACTAACTGCTACTATGTGGCCACTGCTCTCCACCAGCCTTTAACTGTCTCCTAGAATGTATAAATTGTCTACAATGATTTTGAAACACAAAGTTATTCAACCTGAAGCTGAAGACCTAGCTTAGCAGGAGAAAATTCATCTTGAACTAGTCTTTCAGGTAAAGACTGTTTCTGTTCAATCGGGGAACAGAATGAGTAGCTTTTTCTTTTTCAGGGATGGAGCCTGCACTCAAGCCCTTGTCTGTCAGGTAAGCACTGCTCCTAAGTCACACACCCAATCCTCTCTCTTCCAGTGTCAAGAAGTCTACAGCCAACAGTACTTAAAAGTTGTGATTCTTAAAGTGGAGTTCTGGGAGCAGCTGCCACAGCCTCACCTGGGACCTTGTTAGAAATGCAAATTGTTGGACCCCACCCTGGCCAGACCTACTCAAGCAGAAACTCTGGGGGTGGGACCTAGCCATCTGCATTACTAAAAAAAAAAAAAAAAAAAAAAACCCTCCACACGACTACATGTGCAAGAATGTTTAAGAAGCACCAAAATTGAGGCAGTTGCACAAAAAGAAATCTCCCCAAAATGCCAAGCCTTTCCTGGTCCTTGTTTGGACCTAAACACCAACGGTCCTCACTTCTGAGCCAAGCACGCCTCCCCTCTGCTCTCCAGGAGGACCAGGCTGGGGTGGGCTGATGCTTCAGAGCATTGTCCCACAAACTCATCTCCTTCCCAGAGGGAGATGCAGGCACACAGAAAGGGGGGACACTGGGGATGCTGAAAATCTCCAAATCAATAGGTTTCACTGAAATCTGTCACTTTTAATTCTGCCCTATACGAAGCAAACCCAATATTTAGTGCTTTCAAGTACCCATTTCATAAACAACCATCAAAAGAAAATGCTGAAATTTAAAAAAAAAATCTTTTCAGGGCATTGCTTGTTGGCAGTACAGAGGGCAGCCCCGGGACCATAGACTGCCAGCCTATGTGCCCACACGCTGCGCTCCTCCCACCTCGACCTGTAACACATGAACTCATCATCTTCTAGTCACAGACACAAGCACAGGTCCAGACTGTAAGGGGAAACTGTCAAGACCCCATCTGTCCAAATGACCTAAAAGTTTTCAAATTTTATTGGGTGGTGTGAGACAGACTTATCTTTCTACTCCAAGAACTGGAGGACAGAAAATTATCACAGCCCAATATCGTTTCATGATTTTTTTCCCCACCATGAGACAAACTACCATGCAAGGAAAATGCCACTCCACTCACTAAGTTCTCACTTCAGATTGTACTTCTCATCACGACCTATTCCACCCACATCGTCATGTGCCGCAAGTGCTACAGACTGTCTCCAACATTTCAGGAGCTCAGAAGCCGTTTTTAAAGCCAAAATACAATCTAGGTTGCTCTTGTATAAGATACTTTTTTAAGGCAAAGAACAAAATAACCCAGAAATCTCTATATAGGTAGGCAGTTGCCCGACTCACCGAAAGATTGAATGCAGCTGTCAATAAGATCATCCAGGCTGGCTCCTTTGGCCAGATGTCCCAGGGACACCATCATTCGGAACTGGGTGATCTGGGCCAAGCTGGGCTGGGCAGGGAGAGGACTGTTGGTTGATTTGGCCTCTAGTCTTCCTTTGGGGCCAGCTCTGGAGCCATGGCAAGGTTTCCTGGGGGGAAAGAGAGGCTCAAGTGAGGATAGACAGAGCAGCTGGGGGTCTCGCTGGCAGCTCCAGGCTCTGAGGACAGAGAGAAGAAGAGATAGGACAGTGAGTCCCTGAAGCTGGGCTGCTGGAAGGCATACCCCTCCCACTTGGCAAAAGCACTGAACGGACTGGTTGGCTGTTAAAGAGACATCTCCTCAGCAAATGACAAGGTGAGATTCCAGGGTAGCAATAGCCTTCTCCCCATTGGTGTAAGGGCTGCTCTATGCTGCCGTCCCTCTTCCAGAAGGGGAGATGCAGAGAGAAGAAGATACCTTGGTGGCCCTTAGCTTCTAGTTGCTAGGCTACCGACCTGGGGTCTGAAGGACTGGTTCAGTTAGCATCCTTTTTGGCTAGTTTCATTCATTTAAGCAATGCCTAAGATACAGAAGGACAGGAGGACCCCCAAACTAGCTTTAAGAACCTTGAAGACGAGAGTAGGGGTGGCATTTAGATGTTTCAGCCATCTCTGCATTTCTTACAAATCTAGGTAATAAATGGTTTCACTTTTGATAACACAAGGAACCACTATGAATCATTTAGACCAGAAAACAGTATCCCATAAAGTCTTTACATTGGTCCTTAACGAAGAGAAAACGGGGAGGGATTGGCTCTGAGCTGAGCTGTCTGCTCTGGAGCTGAATGTAAAATAGCGATGTGGATCTGGAAATGGCTTAGGAGTCTGGTAGAGCTTCATCTGCCCGTCCTGAGCTTTACTGGGCATGATCTGGTTGACGCAGGTCACCCTGCAAAGGGTCTCATGCAGTATGTTCTATTTTCCTCTCTATTAAAAACACACTGAGACCCACATCTATAATCTTTGAAGGTTTAAACATGACAGGCATTTTTGCTGATAGTTCTTATGGCATGAATTTAGTTCTCCTCTTCCTTTTGCACCCTTGGCTAATTGATAGTTTACTGTCAAAGAGAAAGGGGAAACACTCCAGAAACATAGCACAAACCTGCATTGGTTAGCCACACACTTAGTCCCTGAGTAAGATATCACAGTAGGCCAGGGGAGACCATGGTGAGATGGCTCTTGTAACTTTCTCTGTAAGTTACACGTGTCCATTGCATATTTGTTATTCTTGTATAAAGCCACATCATAGTTCCTTAAGACACAATCTCAAGTAGGAGAATCTGACCAAGACAACGAGGGCAACCATATAACTTGTAGGCAAATGTCTGTAGCATGCTGAGGGTAAAGTGGAAGGCAAAGGCATTTCTAGGGTCTGTGTGGAAAAGCTTCTTCGACAAGGTAAAAACTCACTCAGAAAAGGCCAACCAAATCCTTAGTTAAAGCAAGCAAGCAAACAAACAAACCATCCCCACCCCCACCCCTACCCCCGCCCCCACCCCCGCCCCCAGGCACACCTGGGTTGGGGAAACCAGCCCGCACATAGGCGGTACCCTGAACAGGGGCCATACCACCCAGCCAGACTCCAAGGGTCACCCTGGCCCTTTCAGTTCTGCTCCAACTTCAGAGAATCAGGTCGTGGTGTACATGGGACTCAGTTACAAACTGGGACCAATAAACCCCAGTCACCCTGATGACTGGGAACCTGCTGACCCAGGCCACTGACTCCTGAAGGATCCATCAGACTCTTGACCACCACTGATTTCTATCCAGGCCCTGAGAGAGTCAGATCAGTGCCTGAGTAAAACGAGAACCTGCAGCAGCACCGGTCTGAACGGAACAGCAGCAACAGCCTAAATGAAGTGTGCTTGCATGTGCCAAAGTCACTGCAAGGATTAGCACTGCGAATGGAGCCACAGCCTGGATGCTACCCTGTGATATGGAAACTGAGTCCTATACACACTGAGGCTGTTCACATGGCTCTCTCAGGGACTGGCACCTGGGGCCCCTCTTGCTTTTATTCATCTAGTAGGCCTTTTTTTTCTTTTTCTTTTTCTTTTTTTAAAAACATGAAACTGTGCTTATCACCACACTGAAATTGATGAGTAGATTGTCAAGAGACTGAAAGGGCTTATTCAATGTATAACAAACATCAGGTGCTTCAGAAAGATGGCTGGTGAGGTAGAGGTGGCATCTCTCACTCGTTCAGCAGGTCCCTGGAATGGTCTTTAGGACGCCAGGGCTGGCTTGTCTCTCCACAGTCCTTTTGCAAACATGTACAGCTATGCAGCAGTGTCTATTTGGCTGCAGGTACACAGCAGGCTAGCAGCCAGCTTCCTTAGCACCATGCCGCACTTCCGAGCTTGGCTCCCTCCCCTACCTAGAAAAAAAGACAGGTCTACAGCCATACCACCCTGAACATGCCCGATCTCGGCAATCTCGGAAGCTAAGCAGTGCCAGTCCTGGCTGGGTACTTGACAAAAGACAACTATCTAAGCCTAGCCCAGTGAGGAGCACGAGGAGCTAGGGAGGTAAAGTGTTAAAAGCCAATGCCACTCCGTGGGTTGTAAGTTCTGTCCAGTCTCTTGACTGCTTGTCCTGGAAAAACTCTCAGACCATGTTCCCTTCTTTTCTTTCTTAAAAGAACCTTTTCTGGTTGTTTTGTGTCTGTTTGTTTTTTGAGACAGGGGTCTTACTAGGTAGCCCAGAGTGGCCTGAAACTACCAGCCTTTTGGGTGCTGGGATTGTAAACATACTCCACCACACCTGGTTGAAAATGAACAATCCTACCACGTCACCAGGATGCAACCGAAGCAATTAAAAGACGTATCTTAATTTTTTCTCCCATGGGACCAAAGCCAGGGTTGTCGCATGCCAGGCAAGCACTCCTCACTAAGTTAGATCCCTGCCCCATGTCCTCCGCCCTCTCCCCTCCCTCCACCTCTTCGTGGGATAGTTGTAGATAAGGATTTATACATTGCTTTACCATAGGAAGTTTTGAGAGTGTTTTAGCCATCTGAAGAATGAGCAACCTCTAATTCTACAAAGTCCTATTTTTAAAGGGCAGCTTCCAGTTAAACTTGTGAATTAAAGCAAACGACAACAAAATTTTGAAAGAAATCAACTAACTTCAATTTGTTTTCTCGGCCCTACTGTGGTTAGCTTCTGCAGAGCCTGCTGAGAGAAGTCTGAACTGGTTTGGGGGGGACAGAGTCTGCACAGGTATCCTCAGGGCAGAGGAAGAAACAGGAGAGTAGGACATCTCATAGTTGCTTACAATCACAGGGCTATTTCTGCTTGAGTGTACCTTCCCGTCCTGCCCCGTGCCGCCAACAATACACATTTAATTCAATGGACAGACCCAAGGCAGTGCAGCACAAAGTAAGGTAGCGAATACCCAGAGGATGATATAGCCCAGTAAGGAGTTGTAATGGGCAAAGTTACGCAGGACAGGCATGGTGAGGTCATATCTGAGTCCACGAGAATGGCGTTGTGGAAGACACAACATACTTCGCCTAACCAAGGCGAAGTGGCGTCCAGGCATTGCTGGGTTCTGGTGTTTTGAGGACAAACGCTGAATTTCTTGACACCCCCCTGCCCCCAACCCCACCCCCCACCCCAGGCCCCTTATTGCTGCCCAAGAGCTGGACTGTTCATACCTTCCGTCATCCCAAGATTCTCCCAAACATTTCTCTAGAGTACGGGGGTGGGGTGAGGGTGGGGGTGGGGAGTGTACAGTCGGAGACCACTGATTTGGAAACTTTTTCTCAAAGTGCAGCCAAGCACTGCCATTGCAGCCAAGCTTGCAGCCATTGCTGTGGGTCGCTCTTGTAAGGCCTGGAGAGCCCACAAGGTGGCGCTGCCCTAGACCCGCGCCCGCAGCAGGTGCCGGGGGCGCGGAAAGAGTGCGAGTGGGAGTTCCTGGCGGGGGAGGGGGTGCCCTGACAAAGATCACCCAAGGAGGTCTACTGTTTGGGGGCGCTGGGTAGGTAAAAGGTTTCGTTGGGCCCAGACCACTCCAGATCTATCCGGGTGACTTGTGGCCTCGCCACCCCAGCAGACTCGGTACTGTCCTCTCGGCCTGGTGTGCTGGACTCTGAGGTTGTCTGTCTCAAGCCCATTCTCCCCCGACGTCAGTCTTGACCCAGCTCCCGGGTCCCCGATCGTGGCCTACCCCTGTAAACAACTCTCTTCCAAGAGAGGCGCCCTGGTCGTCTAATCTCTCCTCTCGCCCACTGGAGAGGACTGCAGGGGACACCGCTCAGCCATCCTTCCCCAGTAGAGGTGCAGCGCTCTCCGAGGAGCGGTAGCTACTCACCGCGGAGCCTCTCTCGCCTTGCCCAGGGTTCCCATGGCCGCGGCTCTCTGCGCCCCTGGAGCCGTCTCACCTGGAGCGGTGGGATCGGCTCGGCCGGGAGCGGCGCATCCCTCGGCCGCCGCCGGCCCTCGCAGCCCGGAGCCGGCCACTCTCGGAGCCCGGCGAGCCGACCCAGGCGCACCCGCAGGCACAAACTTTGTGCGAGCGCGCTCCCTACGCTCGCTCCCCCGCGCGCGCACACTCTCTCGCACCAACCACCTGACAGGCGCTGATGTTATCATCAGACTGGAGGAAACGTGGAGCACCCTCAGCTCTTCTTCGAATCCTGACCCCATTACTCGGTAGCGCCCCAAGGGCTTACGCCGCCCTCGCTTCTCCCTTCATCCACTCCTGTCATTCATCTCTCCCTGTCCAAGAGTTAGGTCCGGGGGTGCAGCGTGAGTTGCCCCGAAATTGACCCAACTAGAGCCTTGCAGTAGAGTTGCCTCCACCCAAGGCCACGGGTCCCCTGGGGGCTCTACTGAGACCCTTTCCCCGGACCGCAGGACTATCTTGCATCTACCAGTGGGGGTGCACAGTCGGGTCTGGGAAAGGAAGGCAGAAACCCCCTAAACTACTGTGGACTTAGTTCTCTTTGACACATTTAAAAAGAGAGGACCTAGCTGTGTGCACTGCACCCTGGAGGAGGCGAGCTGGGAGTGTGATCCATGTCAGGCTAGAGAGAGCTCTTGGAGTCTGTGGGTGTGGTAGGCCAGGGGAACCAAGTGGGAGTGGAAGGCTGGGGGAGGGGCTTTCTCGCAATGTCAGCGGGCCAGCAGACCCAGTCAAGAGGGGAGACCTACCTGCTACTTGTCTGATGTATGGGCATGGTAATAACAGCAGCTAATGCCCGTCCAGCTAATGCTGTTTCCTACATGTTACCTCGTTAGCTCGTTAAGCCACCCCTCCAAATGCAAAGAGGCCGCTGCTTAAGATTTAGAGAACACCGGCTCTCTCTCACAGCCAGAAGAGAGGTGGCCCAGACTGAGATCTGCCAGGCGCCTCTAAGTCCCTGCTGGACTGGCCTAATAACACCCTTGTTATTGCTGTCACATCCCGTGATCTTCCCAGTCACAACGTCCTGGACTTTAAGACCTCCTTCTGCTGTGTCTCGTGTATTTCCTCACGTTTATGTGCAATGCCGTCCTAGAAAAGAATTCAGGATCACTTACAAGAATTCGCAACCTACAAAAATAAGTATGAGAAACAACAGCAACAAAACAAGGCTGATAAAAATGGGGCCAGAAGTGAACAGTATTCTAAAATTATGGACCAGGGTGCACTTACACATTTGGAAAACAGAATCTGATATACATTTGCTTCGAGGGGCTCAGTCAAGTCCAAGAGGAAAGTCTACTTCAAAATTCATTTCCTTACATGTGAAAGACCACCCCTCCCCACAAGAAAAAGAAAAGAAAAAAGAAAAAAAATGTTTAAAAGATCTGCAATTCTTGCCGCAGAGCCCGGGAGGAAGTTTCTCCTGAGGATGCTCCTGGGCATTAGTGATAGCACATCCGGGTCATGCAGGATGAGGCAGAACACATACAGGCAAATGTGCAGATGGAGACAGTGTGCGTGATGGTGTGTGTCACTGAGAGCAGTCCTGGCTAAGTGAGAGTCCCCACCTCTGTCCCCCTCCCCCCGACTTTTCTCAGAATGATGGAATACGTGTGATAGGTCAAGAGAGAACTCACCTGAGACCCCCCGCGCCCCCAATGAGCTTCATCTACTCCTACCTCAGCAACCCGCCTTCCCTAAACTCCTAAAAAATCAGGTCAGCTCCGTTTCCCTCTTTATCTCCTGTCCTGTGCACAGTCTCCTGTGCATACGAAGCACCTCCACTTGGATAGCAAATGTCTCCTTCTTCATACTTCATCTTGTCCCTTTCCCGGCTGCTTCCACCTTTCTGACTGGGCATAGCCCATGTCTCTGTGGCAGTCAGGATCCATTCAATCTTTCTTCCTTGTCTCAATCAGGTCCTTGGTGAAGGTCCACAGACTTTTACTCAGATGCGGGACATGGTGTGTGACTCCTTCGCAGCCACATTTTTGGATAAGTTTTTTCCGGAGGAAATGTTTTTACTTTCATTGGCTTCTCAATGTGATCCATGCTTAATTTTTCTTTCATGGCTTCAACAAGACCCACAGGGTTTTGACGATTATTTACACTTGGCATCTAATAGAGTCACATTTCCCTCTGTTACTGTCTTTTATTGTCACTTCCTTTCTGTCTCCAAAAACTGGTGTGTGTTCCCACCATCCCTCACCTGGACATATGTGAGAGATTGGCCTTTCTAATTTTGAGATCTTTTATCTCTGATTTTTTTCCCCCCACATCATGGCATGGTTGCATTACTGTGTTCTTTCTCTGCTCCCAAACTTTAGGAATCTCCCATTACCTAGAAAATGAGAGTTAGACACCATAACATTGTGTAATCCCATGGCTGGACCCTCCTGTCTGGGTGGCCTCCAGCCATAGCCTGGGTACCTGACTCTTACATTATACTTTCATCACTCCTGGTGACTGCTTTTTGTTGTGCCCTTTGCTTGTGTGCTTGTTTCTGCCTCCCATCTTGCTTGGTAACCACACAGAGGTGGAGTTATACCCAGCCTATCTAGAATACCAGGTCACCCTAGAGGGCAGACATGGGTACAGGGTATACACACTCCTTCAGACCTGACCTGATGACTGGCTATGCTTGGGGAATCTACATGACATTGCCTAAGACTTAATCACCCTTTAAAGATGTAATTACCTGATGCCTCCCTAGTGTCATACGCTGCTCTTGTTACTGAGAGTCTTGGAGAGAACAAGACAGGCAAGGTCCTTGCGTTCATGAGCTCACATGTCTAGTACATGGACAGTAACCAAGTCAGCAAGTCAATGGATATATAACTATGCTGTGACTGTAAAAACTTTCCTGTCCAGAGATTGCCATTTCAGTGCTAGGACACCTCTATTCTCACGGTGACATATTGAAGTGTCCCAGATGAACCCCTCAAATGGTCCTGTGTCCTAGTCAAGAGCTCCCGTGTCTGTAAGACAAAGCCAGTGCCCATATGGCACTGGGCTTCAGAGGAGAGTGAATAGATAGAGGGTGGAGTGGGGACAGATTATGGCATGGTTACTGTCCCTGGGGCAAGGGTGCTTGGCCTCATCATTTGTGTGATTGTGGCTGGTTGTTCCATAGTTTTGCTTGTTTGTTTGCATGTATGTCTATGTATCATGTGCATGCCTGATATCCTCAGAAGTCAGAAGATGGTGTTGGATCCCTTGGAACTGGAGTTATGAGTAGTTGTGAGCCACTATGTGGGCACTGGGAATAAAACTCAGGTCATCCACAAGAGTAGTAAAGTAAGTGCCCTTAACCATCGTGCCCTTGCTTCAGCCCCTGACCCATGGGGTTTTATTTTATTTATGGACCTCTTATTTTTTTTCATATGATATGGTTCAATCCTATTTGTTCCCCTTCCCTAACTGGTTCTAGATCTTAGTATAGCCCACCCACCTAAGTTCATGTCCTTTCTCTCTATTAAAAAAAAAAGGAAAACAAACTAAAAAGACAAAACAGAAGATGAATGAGCCACACAGAAATCATGAAGTTGATTTTGTGTTGGCCACCTACTTCTGAGCATGGGACCTGCCCTGGGATGTGGTTAATATGCCCAATGGATTCCAGTGGCAAAAACTGATTTTCCTTCTCCTAGGAGGTATCATTGCAAATAGCTTCTTGGTTAGGAATGGGTCTCACCAAGTGTAGGCACTTCCTCTTCTCTGTGGATTTTGTCTGGCTTGAACTTATACAGGTCTTACGTGCACTGTCACAGTCTCCATAAGTTCATCTGTGCATGAGCTTGTGTGTGTGTGTGTGTGTGTGTGTGTGTGTGTGTGTGTCTGTGTGTGTGTGTGTGTGTGCCTGGAAGACACTGCTTCTTAGAAGTCATCAGTGCCCCTGGTTCTTACAGTCTTTCCACTTCTTTCGTAGATCCCTGAGTCATGAAAGGAGGACTTTAATTAAAACAACAACAACAACAACAACAACAACAACAACAACAACAACAAAAGCCACATTGAATTTAGGGTTGGATGCTCCAGAGTGTCTTACTCTGTTTTCATTGTCACCTGCGGACCCATAGGCTTATAAATATGGTACAGTCTCTGTTGTGGCTCACCTTGGACCAAGGCTAGGAGAGCATGTCTATGTGAGAGGCGATCCTTGGCTTCTGTCTTTCAGACCTGGGGTTAGAATTGGACTCTGTCTTTGTGTACATTGGAGGCCTCTCAGGGAGGCTCTGTCTGGAGGAGGGTTTCTCACACTCCACTGCTCTGAGGGATCTTCTCCACAGAAGTTGTTTTGTTTGTTTGTATTTAAATAAATCTCATGTAGCTCAAATTGGCCTCAGATTTGCTATGTAGCTGAGGATGGCCCTGAAATTTGAACTTCTGATCCTCGTATCTCTATCTGTAGATTGCTGGCATTTCAGGAATCTACTGATAATACCTGGTATATGCAGTGCTGGTTTATCCAGGACTCAGGCAAGCTAGACAGTCATCCTACCAATTGATCTATCCCCAACGCTCCAAAGGTGATTTTATGAAGGTAATTATACTGTGTTATGTTAGACCACTCTGAGTACAGATCCTAAATGTGGAAACACATTCTTGTTTTTAGCTGCTTTGAAGATTGCTATCTGATTCTGTGAATTTCTTTACCAGTGCCTGGCAGAATTGTATTTATTTACCCCATAGAGCACACAGGGAGAAACAGTGTCTCTAAATAGCATCACATTTGATTTCTGCATCTTTTTAGGATGCTAGCAGAATAGACAAATAATGATACTGTAATCAACTCTACTACAATATAAGGAATAGAATAATAACCTATGATATGATTTTATATGATGTGGTATGATACAATATGACATGGCATGATACCATCCCATCCTATCCCATCCCATACTATACCAAACAATAGAAAAGATCTCATGATGTTTATTCCTGGAGAGACGGAGACAAGAGAGAGAGAGAGAGAGAGAGAGAGAGAGAGAGAGAGAGAGAGAGAGAGAGAGAGGGAGAGAGAGACAGAGAGGCAGAGAGAGGCAGAGAGAGAGACAAGAGACAGAGAGAGGGGGGAAGGTGGAGGGAGGGAGGGAGGGAGGAAGAGAGACAGAGAGAGAGAGACAGAGAGAGAGAGAGAGAGACAGAGAGAGAGAGAGAGAGAGAGAGAGAGAGAGAGAGAGAGAGAGAGAGAGAATGAGAGCTTCCTGGTGAGAGAACAGAGAAGGGCTGGGACCTGAACTTAGCAGGCACACACATCTCTGTACAGGTATGGGTGAGAGGGTGTTCTTGATACTGACTGGGTAAGTCTACTTTGTTCAAGGGTAGCAGACAGTTTCACTCTTTCTTACCAATATTTGGATGACAGGATGGACTCCATGGCTAAAAGTCTGACTTTAGAGTTAGACTGAATTTGACTCTCAGCTCCAAGAGTCTTAAATATGGGCTCCATGCCTACTTCAGAAAAGTTTTAAAGAATCAGAGCCTGAAGCTTGAACTTTGCCCCAGACGCAGGTCTCTTAATGCTCTGACTGCCACCTCTATGCCCAGGGTGGATGTGCCAGCCTGTGTTCACACCCCTGGAGCCATGTTCACACCCATGGAGGAAGGGCCAGTTTCTCAGAGGACGTAAGGTCCAGGCTAGGGCTACAAAGGGTCACATGAACAGAGTGCTGAACCAGGGGGGAGAGGAGAACATAGAGGGGGTGCTAAAGAAAAGGGGTATGCAGAAGTTAGGGAGAGCCAGAGCAGAATCACAATGCTGGGGGACACGCCCTCCCCTCACCCAATGGTGAGTATCAGTCTGCCTCTCCATTGCTTTGGCAGGGCGGGGAGGTTCTGGCTCTCAAGAGTCTGCCCCAGCTCCTTCTCCTTCCCCCTGCTCTCCCCTTTGGCTGTGATCCAATTAGCACACACCCTCAGGTTTGCCACTGGGTGCCTGGGACAAGTAGGACTAAAAGGAGGGCTGAAGTGATTAAAATTCAATACCGGGCCTCCTTCCAGGAGCTGACAGCGTAGTCTAACAACACCAATTCCAAAGTTAAAACCAGTTTGGTCACACAAACACTATTTTTAAAGCTCCTATTGTATCCCTCAGTGAACTCATTCTGTTCAATCACTTATCACCTGTAAAGGTACCTGGATAAAAGCTGGGGGCAGGGCTTATAGAAAGATTCAAATGGCCAGGAGAAGCCAAAACAGATGTGATTCTCTGGGTAAAAGCAAAGCAAAGCAAAGCAATACAAAACAAAAAAACCCCAAACTGTTCAACTCAATATGTATTCAAAAACGTGCCGGGATAAACACAGTATTGAAAGAAAAACTCCCGGAAGTCTGTAGACAACTTGCATGTAAGTAGCAGAGAAACCATGGCAAATTAATGTGGGGGGAGGTGTCTCAAGACTGGGACGATGTATCCTTAAGCTCTGTAAGGGAAGTCTCTCCCTGTCTTTCTGTCTCTCTGTCTCTGTCCCTCTGTCTCTCTGTTTCTGTCTCTGCCCCCCCCCCCGGTGTGTGTGTGTGTTTGCTGTGTTTGTACTATACACATGTGTGTCTTCCCATGTGCCTCATGTGTGGTTGTACTCACGTGTGGTGGTCAGAGGAGGATGCCAGGTGTCTTGTATCACTCTCTGTCTTATTTCCTCCATCCAGAGTCTCTCACTGACCCCTATGTTTTTCTTTTGGCCAGGCTACCTGGCCCAAGACTTCCTAGAATCTCCAATGTCCACCCTAAAGCACCGGGGATACAGGTACACGTGTGCCTGATTCACCCAGCTTTTACCTCGGTGGTGGGGATCGTGGCTCCACACTTCTCCCTCTTCCTATTTAACGAACCCTAAAGGAATCAACTTCACGCAACCACAAATGACTTGATTTCGACCTTGACATTCTAATAGCTGATTCCACCGTTCCTGTGCCACAGTGTACGGATCCTGTACAGGCTTAAGGTTTTTTTTTTTTTCTTTTTCTCTTTCATTCAGTTTGATTATCTCTCTCCATCATGAGGACAGAGGATGGCATTCTTAAGGACAGACAGTATCTGCATGAAAATACACGGAGGGTTTGAGTGATCAGTTTTCTACGTCTGCTTCTTTTGTGCTCTGTCTTTAGAAGTAGAGAGCGAACTCTAAGTGAGACTAAGGCGGGCAGTTATCACAAAGCAGGCAACTGTGTTCTCCACTCGCAATTCGTGTTTTATAAATAATAGAGCCAATGCAAGCTGGATTGTGCAAATCACAACTGCACTGTTTAGGGGCACAAACCACCGAACGTGAGGTACAGTTTGCTGCAGGGATGGATCTAGATCAGTTTGCCTAACTACCTAGTTTGCTAACTGGCAAACTGGCCAACTGGCCTGAACATTTTGGTGGAAAGAACCTCTCAGCGTTCATCCGCACACAAAATTCAATGATATAGGAAATACTGTCATCCTTTTGTTTATCTTGTTTCCTTAAATTTTCTGTATTGAATTAGATAGAAAATGCTGGAGGAGACTTCATTACAGGGATGGATAGAGACCAGCACTTGTCCAGGTGTCAGCGAAGTGTTCATCATTGATCCTGCTTGTTAGTCAGGGAAAAACACGGCCATCTGCTGTGGGAGGTGTGATCAGTGCTGCTGCGTGGGATTCGCAAGAGCTGCTCCCGGGGGACAGTCACCCCATGGCAGATCTTAATTTGGCCCATGCAGGTGTGACCCCACTTTGCTGTTAGTTGCTGTGACATTGTTAGCTTGTATCTGGGAGAGGGTGTGAAAAATCCGGGGAAGGCTTATGATAGGCACATGAAATAAACAAGTTCTGTATGATCGATGCCGGAGGTTGTTAAAAAAAAAAAAACCCTTGTATAAATCAATGCTGCTGTGAGTTTTGCCCGGTAATGGCAAAAGGAAGAAAATGGAAGAGTGGAGGCCAAGTAGAGGACAATGTCACTGATTTGTGTGTCTCAAGATGCCCCGCCTGAAGCCCCTCTCCACTCAGCAGCCTCGCTTTTCTTTCATAAAAATTCAAAAACGCATTTTGTAACTGCATTACGGTGAATATAACCCAGAGTACCTATTATTATTTATTCTTTATTAAATATGCTTAGGTGTCTGTGTGCACGTGTGTGCATATGTGTGCATGACATGTGTAGATGCATGTGTAATGTGTGTGCTCTCGTGTGCGAGTACAGGTGTTCTGTGTGTGTCTGAGGGCAGAGGGAAACCTTGGCTGTCAGTCTTTCCTCTCCACCTTACGGGAGACCTCGTCGTTGCTCACTATTGTGTAAACTGAGCTAGCTGGCCCCTGATCTTCCAGGGATTCACCTGTCTCTGTCTCCCATCTTGCCAGAAAGGGGTTGGGACTGAAGACCAATGCTCCCATCTTCCTAACGGTTCTGGGAATTTGAACTCAGATCCTCCTGCTTAGCAAATGGTTTACTCACGGAGTCATCTATCCAACCCTAATATGTGTTTTGTCTGATAATAAAAGTAGTGAACTTGAAACACACTTTGTGGATGTTGTGATTGCTGTGGGTCCTGAGCCTCAGACCTGCTTGGCGATGGTGCCTGGCAGTTAGACTTGCTCCTTCGTGGAAGAGGTAGTTAATGAGTGGATTGAGAGATGAGCCTTTTCCTGTTCTCTTGGGCTCACAAGGAAGGAGAAATAGGAAAATAGTTAGTGGTATAAGGGGTAGGAGGGGGGCTTAAATACACACTCTTTTTATTTTTATGTTTTTATTTTCTTGAGACAGGGTCTCATGAACCAAGGCTGGCCTTGAAGTAGACACAGATCGTCAACTCATCGCCTTTCTGCCGTCTTCTCCCAAGTGCTGCGGTAACACGCCTGGGCTCACAAACAGGCCTTGCATTTTGTTTTTTACAGTAAAGCTGTGCTTAGACTTTTAGGGCAATGAGTCTTCTTTGTGAGGCACTGTAACATGCATGGGGGTACGAGATACTGACTAGTCATTCAAATTTACAGAACTTTAACATCAGCCATGGCCTCCGGGTGATAATGACCTAGGTTCGTCAGTTGTCACACATGTGCCTGTCTGGAGGGGCATACTGTGCACGTTCAGAGAAGAAAGGATGGTGTTCAACACGATTTTACTTCAAACCTAAACCCACTCATTAAAATAAAATGTATTTAAAAAAACAAACAAAGCCCTAACACAAAAGAGGCTGAGGCAGGAGCATAGCGACTTTGAGGCCAGCTTGGGGTAGATGGTACAATGCAGACTCAGCATTTAAACGAAGAACTCCCATCATAACCCAAGCAAATTAGAGGCCCAAGATGTCATTAAAACTAGACTGTCATTTAAAGAGACCCAAAGGGCCATCCATACCCACCCCATAACTACCTGCTGGCATAGCAACTCCCAAGGGCTTGTCCTGGGTGATACACTTGCCCCCTTTGTCCCAGGTCACACTTGGAGATGTTATAGCAACAGGCCCCGTAGTGAGGACATGACAACTCTAGACTCCGGAGGACAGTCAGCTACACCATCAGGCAAAATCAGTAGGAGGTAAGACCAACCAAACAAATCAACCACAAAGGCAGGTTGCATGCTAATTCGCATTGGTCTGGGTGCTGGGATGGGGCAGAATATTTTAAAATATTCACTCATTAATAATTTGTTTAAAATATTTTTGTACCTCCCTGTTTTCTGATGCTCCAGCCTCCTGAGGAAACGACTCGTGCACATCAGAAGCTGTTCTGAGCAAGGCACGCCTGTGATCTCATTCATCCTCACCAAACACTGTGTTGGTTTTCAGTTGTCATGGTCCCTGTTTTGTAGATGAGGAACTTAGGGCTTAGAAGGGTCGAGTCATTTGTACGAACACAGCTTTTAGGAAGCAAATCTGGAACAAAAAGCTAACTACCCCTTTGCTATGACATCCGCTCGTGACAGCTTAGATTCTGTATCCAAAGCACTTGAGCTTGTCAGTCATTAGTCATTAAAAAGTACACTGTGAGAAAAAGGGATATGTAACAGGTATAAATAGATGGATAATGGTGCTAACCTCTGACCTGTCTCATAAGCTACAGATTTCTGCCCTGAGCATCACGGAGAGTAGATTCTTGGCCCATTTACACTCAGTTCCTTGCTCTGTGTCAAGAACCAAGCATCTTTAAAAATGGCCTAGGAGGAATCGTTACCCCAGACTTCTTCTGGCTTTGCCAACAGGTTTTCACTTTCATGCTGTTTGAAAAGTGAAAGCAGAAATGCTCTCCGTGTGCTGGTGGCGTGCTGGTCGGGGTCATGCTAGTTTTACATAGCACAGGGCAGGCACTGTGCACTTGTCTCTGTCTCTCTCTTTTTTTGTCTCTCCTTTTCTCTCTCCATTAAAAAAATAGATCGGGCTAGAAATGCATTTTTGTTACTATCTCTTCCCAATGGCTATTTTCTTGAAGGCTTTGACCCACTCGGGTGGGAAAAGGGAAATTCTTAGATGAAGTAACGTGAGTGTTAGTCCTTGGATATTGGGTTTTTCTGTAACAACCCAAGAAGTTTTACTTTCTAAGTTGGTTTTGTAAGAAGATTTTAACACATGCACACGCGCCTACCTCCACACCCCTGACAAACAAATGGGGGCGGGACGAGCATACGTAAGTACATAATTTATTCGTATGACCAAGCTGTTACTAGAATTATGGTCTGGGTCTCAAACTCTACTTTAAACAGTTTTGAATATTTGTCTGAGGTGCTAACACAATTTCAGATACTTGGCCTGAGTGGGCCCAGTGAAAAGTTAGTACCAGTTAGAATTTTCTTTTCTTTGACTCTATATGTCTCCAGCCAAGACCATTCTTTCCCACATGGCTGAAGCCTCATGTGCTCCTCCTTGTTCCTCTGCACATCCTGCTTGCAGCTTCTGACTCTGATCTGACAGTCAGGACAGGGGAGCCCTGCAGCCACCTCCGAGGTCCCTCCGTGAGACTAAGGTCATAGAGACTTCTTTCCATTGACTTCATGATCATTTGCCCGTTAAGGGTACGTCTGTCTCATTTCTCGCCTTCACTTCCCGTCTAGTGTGGATACCTGGCACGTCAGCCAGCTACCTCTAGCACACACCAACTCATTCTCTGAACAACATCCTCTGCAAACGTGCAACGTGAGAAAGCATCCTGGGATAACTGTAAACCGACAGGGCACTCGAGAGAAGGCTTCGGGCAGCAGATGTGGCTATTTTCTATCATTTGCTCAGGGTCTCAGGAAATGAGCTCTGTCTCACATTACTTCATCTTCTGGTGAAAACTTATTTCTTTAGCTAAGACTTGCATTTTTGCTGTGGTGTCTTGGAGGCAGGAGTAGTTTGGATCACCTGAAATGGACAAGTCTTGGTGTTTTGAATATTGTTAACTTTAGTGAGAGGTGACTGACTGTCTCAGACCTCGGACAGGTTTCTGAGAGTCAGGAGTGGCTAGAGAACATCAGGTCCTGATGTTTCTGGCAGAGGTCAGAGGTCAGCTCACTTTGAACAGTAAGCATCTGTCAGCTAACATGAGCAGGACTAGAGTGGGGAGAAAGTCAAAGGGTATCTAAAACAAAAGCCTTTTCAGGTCCAGGGATTCTGAAGTGCATTCTGCACTGAACCCAAGTTGCTCATTTGCAGAGAAAGCACAGACACCTGCCTCTGGAAGGCAGGAAGAATTGCGCTTTGATTGACAGGTCACCGACCATTTAAAGATGCCCAGTACTTGCTCTTGAGCATGTAGCATGTCTGGGAAGGGAGGAGGCAACCCTTTTCTTGTTTTCTGCCACTCTTCTGATCTTGGATTGCATAAGATCACATGGCTGTAGTTAGCTACAGAGAAAAGAAATATTCTAGGAAGAAACCGCACCAGGGGAAAGACTAACAACAGTCATCATCCCCGACCCTGTCCCTTTCCTTCATCCCTTGTCTCCACCTGCCCCCATACTTAAGAAGGTGGAACTTAGATCCCAATCAGTTCGGATATAAAGAGCACAGGAAGGTCATATTCTCATGATGACCTTAAGAAATAAATCCCACCCTGAGTGGAACAGGGGCATTGCAAGCCTCCTGAATCCCATGGGTCAAACACTGGTTTTTAGAAGGGGTGGAGTGTGGTGTTTGTGGTCATGAACATTCTCTAGAAACACAGTATCTGGACCATTGCATCTGGAGACTAACTGTAGCAGGGCAGTTTCGGGCTTCCATGTCTAAGGATGGGGGAAATCCCTCGTCTTCCGAGATTGGTGTACACGATGGGGTAATCCTTTGATCCACAGAGGGCTTCTCGTCCTTGTTCACTACGCACAAGAGTCCTTCACTAGGCTCAGAGATAAGTGCAGTGTAGCATGAGTCAGTGACAGGTTCTGTCTTGCATCATGTCCTAAAATCCAGCTTTGCTTTCTGACCAAGAGAGTATCTCGTTTTACCTGTAGAGATTACGTCACCAGCTGGAAAGTGCCGCCTTGCTTCACCCATCTCACTTCCTGGTTTTTAGCCCGGATCCGAGGAGCCTGACTAACCTTCGTAATCAATGCCATCCGCATTCTACACATTGCCTGTGTGGTTAGTTATTTTGTCTCATTAAAAAGAGGCAGGAAATCAGATCATTAAAAAAAAATAGCTTGTGGAAATTTCCCTCATCTTAGACACAATTTCCATGGCACTTCCTGTTCAGTTTTCTGCGTGGCTTTCTGGTTAGGGAAGAAAGTACTCAACCGGACCCAGGAAGGAAGTTTCAATGTTGATCTTAAATACATCATTTCTAATTGAGAGCTTGGAAAAATATACTGGAAATATTCATTTAAAAAAAAAACAACCTTTGACTACAGATGTGAGGAATCTTCTGAATTTTGTATCTTGTTTGGCTGGGATGGTAATGTGTACTAACACTGGTCAGAACTGTGGCCAGTTTGTGGAGGGGGCAGCTGGTCTCAAGCTATGGCCTTTCCTCTTCCATTCCTGGGAGATGGTCCAGCTAGGACAGCTCCACACTGGTTATAAAAGAGCCAGGACTCACCTAGGCAGGGTTCAGGGGCCATCGGATTTGAGCTCTATAGTTTATTCACCTTTTATCTAAACATTTTATATCTAGGTTGTTGGTTCATTGTTTCTCTTCCTCCTCTTTCTCCTCTTCTTTCTCCTCCTTTTCCTCCTCCTCCTCTGTGTTTTTCTCCTCCTCTTTGTCCTTGTCCTCATCTGCCTACTCCTCTTCCTCCTCTCCCTCCTCCTTTTCCTCCTCTCCCTCCTCCTCTTCCTCTTCTTCCTCATCCTCCTCTTTCTCTTCCCCCACCCCTTCTCCTCCCCTCCCCCTTCTTCTCCCCTCCCCCTCCCCTTCCCTTCCCCTCCCTCTCCTCCCTCCTCCTTCTCCTCCTCCTCTTCAATCTTCTCTTTCTCACCTCTCCTCGTCTCTCATCTCTGACACCTTGGGCTCAGTCAGTAGCATTGCTCATCACCCTACTAAATTTCCACTGTGCTCCATGCCCTCAGCTGTACAGGCAACATTCATCTGCAAGTGCAGACATTTGGGGAATTGCAGAGGTACGAAGCAAGGCTTTATTAAACCTAAGCACATGATTTCTGGAGCCAATAGTGATGTGGTAAGAAGAAAACCAGCTTAAAGGATTCATTTTAAAACCAATTATAGGTAAGCTTAGCAACGTGGACCAAGTAGCATTTTGAAAGACTATTCATCTAGTGCATGCCTTAGGAAGTTAAAATAATACTACAAAACTCCACTTGCTTGAAGACATCCTGTAGACTTTAAAAAATACATTATCTTTCTTTTCACCAAGAAATTTAATCAAATGTCACAAAGTCAAGAGACTTGGGGTGACCGTGTGGCTCATGATCTTTCGAAGGCCATCTGAGGACTTTAGTTATTTAGGGACAATGTCCCTGTATTTGTATCTCTTTAGGTGTGCATGTGTGTGTGTTATATGTGTTGGTGAGCATGTGCATAGATAAACGTGCATGCTGTGATAGATTTTTTTTTAGTGTCAAAAGAGCTTAAGGAAATAAACAAGGTTCATAATCATAGCAAAGGATGAAGAACCTTGGGATATAAGAAAGCAGAAGGAGGAATAGGGGGCCAGTATCACCTCATCACAGAGAAATCATTTGCAAAAGAAAAATTGGAACCCAAGAAGAGCACAGGGTTTCTGGGACAGTTAGTTCTCATTTGCATAGCACCTTTTTGGTTAGTGGGTAAAAAAGCTTCTTGAATAGCAGAAGCAGCAGCAGCAGCAGCAGCAGCAGCAAAATCCAATACAATTCAACTACTGTCCAGACGCAGCTGTGATCCGGGTTTCCTGGGGGCCTTGACCCTTTCAATACACACATCATGCTTCTGCTTTCCCTCATTTTAATCTTTGGTGCTCTGAGGATAAGGAAAATCCTTGAGTTTTTTTTCTCTAATGATTGGCATTTTATATCTTCGCGGCTAATTTTTAGGTGTTAGTAGCTGATCCTCCTAATTATACTTTCTCTGTGGCTCTGCTAAGGGATCCAAAGGGGTCCACATTTGTAGCTGTGTGGAACACAAGGAACCTACAAGGGCTTGGGAGCAATAGGTCAGGGTAGACATAGACTAAAGAGCAATGTGGTCATGGACACATAAACTCTTTTCTTTATAGAGTAATTGAATTCAAGTATTTTGTTATAGTAATAGATGACAGATTCAGTCTTATTATTATTATTTTTAGTTAGAACTGTAGTCTAGTCTACTTGCTACAAACTATGGAGCTGCTGAATACATAAAATATGACTAGTATAATAGATATAAATATAAAATATAAAAGTAGTAAAAATGTATATCAATTCCTGAATATTTAATATGAAAAATAAGCCATAGTTATGTCAATATATTTTAAACATTGACTACATATTAAAATAGTACGAGTAAAGTTTAATTAAATAAAATAAACTGTTGAAATTCTTCTCAGTTCATTTATTTTTAATAGAGCCACCAGAAGACTAAGAATTCCATCCTAACTCTTTTGAGAAGCTGTTTCTAAAATGTGCCTCCCCCCTTCCACTCCATGACCATGAGACAATGAAGTGTCTATGACAGTTGTCTTTATTTGATGGAAAAGGGTGAGAAAAAGTCCCAAGAAAGGGTTATTTCCAGGAAGGACCTGGATGGAATGTTCTGGTAGGTAACTGCACAGCCTTTGCCACAGGGACTGTAAAATCCCTTCAATGTGGTTTCCTCAGGGTAGGCCAGCCCACTGACCTTGACTTTGTTGTAACTTCCTTCCTTCAAATCCGAAAAGACCTGCTGTTTCCAGTGTCCGAGACTCACTTTCACTTTCAGGTAAGAGTTTGAGTTTTCTTCCACAGCTCTCCCAACACATTACCCTCTTAGTGTGTGTGTGTGTGTGTGTGTATGTGTGTGTGTGTGTGTGTGTGTGTGTGTGTGTATATGTGTGTGTATGTGTGTTTGTATTGTGTATATGTGTGTGTGTCTGTGTGTGTGTATGTGTGTGTGTGTCTAAATTCTTTGTCTCAGTTTGTTTTTTCAGAATGATGATGTTTCTGAGTGCTGTTCTAACCAGTTCTTCAGAATCTCCAGATAGCAAGACCCTAAATGGTAATGGTAGTATTTCAGACTGCATGCCAGTCTCCTTTGACTCAGTCCTATCCTCCCTAAGCTACAGGTATGATTTCAGCCCATCTCCCTTCCAGGACCTTCATATGTTTCAGTTTTATTATAAAAGTTACTGTGTGTTCATTAGTAAAGACAGAGAATATGCTAAAGGAAAAGCCATTCTTATTGCCACCCTAGTCATTAATAATGGGTCAGGTTAGCTGTTCTCAGAGTTAACTTCTTACCTTGCGTTTCCTATGTGAGATAACAAGGTACCCCAGATTGCATGACGTGTTGCTTTGCTGGTCCAGAGTTTGGAAGCTGATATTTTCACTGAGGAGCAAGGGTCAAGACCAACACAATGCTCCCTACCAGTGTTGGAAAGGGCCAGATTGTTTGACCCTTTCAGCTCTGGCATTCCTTGGAAGGAAGCTGCCAGCACCTTGTGGCTATGGTGCCTTCTTCTAGCTCCATGAGCAGAATCCAACCTCTCTCTACTTAGTGGTCATATAGCCCCTGCCATATGTCATTTTTAGAAGTCTGTTATCTGTCTATCACATCTATCAACCCTAAGACACATTATCCCCTTAGTGGTCATTCAATGCCAAGTAGAGGTATTTACACTCACACAAATGCTCAGTGTTGCAAAGTGAAGAATGACAAAGGTTTTCTTTTGGAGGGTGGGAGTTAAAACAAAGGCAGAGTGTAAGAAGTCGCCTTCTCACTGAAGAAGCAGACTTGATGCCTGTTAGACAGAGGCTGATGGCCAGTATGGGAGAAACCATTCAAAGAAAGAGATGATATTCAGAGTCCATTCACGAAGGCTTCAGGATAAGAAAGAGTGTGGTTCAGAGTCAGCAGATTTCTTATCAGGAATCCTGCAGTTCTGCTGTACTAGAAATGGAAGCAGGGAGGCATTGCTATAGCATGGAGATATTTATTCATGCAAAAGCCTCGGGAGGTGTCATATAGGAAAGGGGGGAGGGAGCAGACGAGAAAAGAACCAGGCCAATGCCACAGGCCAATTGTTGACCATTGTGGACATGATGGTGCCCCAGTTAGACACTTCCAGAATGCCCTTCAATGACAATGGGTGGAGATACATAGAGATAGAACAAATATCTGCGTGGTGTGTTTCACATGGCAATCTACTGTGAACATTTCCCCAAGTAAGCGCCTTTCTTCCAAGCTCTCCGGGACTTCCCCGTGTTCTATGTCTAGAGATAGGGTGTATGTTCAGCCACTTCTCTTTCTTGCCTGTGATTGCTGTATCCTTCTCTATGTAAAACACACCACGATGATGCTCTTAAACCTTTCACAGATCTAAATGATTTTCTTTTCTATTTGTGCTCATAGTTTAGGGACACCAGAGCCCATGATGAGGTAGGGCATCATGGTATGAAGCAAAAGACTACTCACCTCATTACAGACAGAATGTAGAGAGAGAAAGCAGTATAGAGAAGGTCCACACAAAAATACTCTTCAGGGTGTATCCTCCAACCAAACCCACTTCCTCAAGTGTCTACCACCTCCCAACAGGGTTACCAGCTAGGGGACAAGCTTTAACTAAATGAGTCTTTGTGAATATTCAGATCCAAAATATTCTGGAAATCCTGTTGGACACTGTCTGGGTCCCGATCGGCTACTGCCAACTTCCTTGGTGCTCTGTTAGTACTGGAGCTGACTCTCAGGCTTGAGTGAACAGGACTGTTCAGATCAGCAGCCTGTGTAAGTTCACAGTTCTAGATGCTGGACTGGGAGACGCAGTGTTAAGTAGAAGCTGGTGGTGTGAGGGTGTGACTGGGAGGAGAGGAGAGAGGGGCTGTGATTGGGATAAACAAAGTGAATAAACAAGTAAAGGAAAGAACCAAACCCAACCAAACAAAATGCCACTCCCACCTTGAGCTGCCTCACAGGCTGAGTTTGTGGTCTTTTTTTAACAGACTTAATCCAGAGTAGGTGGAGCCATGTGATAGGCCTAGGTCGAATGGTTGGGATCCTTATAGAATGATTTCCTTAGGATAACTTACTGGAAGTGTGAGGGATTCATTCTAAGGAAAGAAGACAACACTGGTGACTGTTAAAATGTTTATTTCTAGGCAGTAGACACTTCCTGCAGGAACCTGGGCATGTATGAGTCAGAGGTGAACCTGTTCTGATGAAGTGGAGCTGGCCCATTTATGTCTATTTTCCCATGGCTCTGGTGTCAGAGCCTCTGAGGAACCTTCCAATCTTGGAGAACCACACTTTACAAATGTCAGGGCCAGGTGACCCCACATTCTATTTTGTTGACGTGTTTGCTCTCCATCCGTCTGATTGGACCTTTGTCTGTCTGGCTGAGTCTGGCTGCTGGGTCATTTGTAGATCATTATCTCTGGGTCCTCACTGTGCCTCCTTCCTGAGTGGTCAGTAGGTACTTGTTATTCTCAGAGAGCAGCCATTACACAACACATCAGAGGCAGGCAGGATCCTGCAGATAAAGCTGAAAGAGAAGAATGGACCACACCTTGTGGAAGGAGATGGCTCTGAGCCTGCATGAGACAGATGGATTCGGGGAATTCCCCTGACTCAGGGCTTGGGGAATATAGACGGCAAATCATGTTTAAATGCAATTTTAATAAAAAGTGATTCTGAAAACAAAAAGCTCTGGATTGGTTACTTTTCTTATCACACCAACAAAATGTCTTGAAAAAGTAACTTAAGGAGTTTTACTTTGATTTCAGTCCATTATGGCAGGAAAGTCAAGATGTCAGGAAGTTTGGATCACGTCATATTCAGTCAAAAAGCAGGGAGAAAGATGGATGCTGGTTCTTAGCTCATTTTCTTGGGCCAAGATCGCAGCTCAGGGAATGGTGCAGCCACATCAATTAACCCAGTCTGTAGACTCCCCCCCGGATAGGCTCAGAAGTTGGTCTCCTAGATGGTTCTAGGCTGGTGGTTCTCAACCTGTGGGTCAAGATCCCTTTGGTAGTTGAACAACCCTTTCATGGGGTCACATATCAGATATTTACATTACAATTTTTAAAAGTGAAATTACAGTTATAAAGTAGCAATGAAAATAGTTTTATGGTTGGGGGTTACCACAACTCAAGGAACTGTATTAAAGGGTCACAGTGTTAGGAAGGTTAGAATCACTGCTCTAGATCCTTTCAAGCTGAGAGGCAATAGCAACTGTCAGAAAACCCAAGTTTCTGTTTGTGTAGTTGAGAAACAGGATCCAGTGAAGGCAAAACCCTCATCGTTGGACACACAGCAAGTGGTGGCATGATCACATACCATGGAAACCACAGACACAGAGATTCTGTGCTTTGACTATATTTTTATTCCTTTTCATTTTGGATAATGGAGAAAGAGAGAAGAGGAAATAACTCATACTTAAAACAGTGGCTGTGTGTAGACATCAAGCAAGATGTCTTTCATACTCTTATTTGTTTTCTACTTCTGCCAGCATCAAGTACAATTCCAAGTGGGCTTTTTCTGTAGAGGTTCCATACTGGGTCTAGAGGAGCTCACAGCGACCAGAGCACTGATGTCACCACATGGTTCTCCAGCTTGGCTCTATCAAATTAACCTTCCTGATGTCCGATTGCAGAGAGATCTGAGAAGAGATTTCCAGACTAGTTAAAGCAAACGATGACAAAGAAGATGCAGAGCCTGTTACCAGTCAAGCCTCTGCAAGGGATAGGAATGAAGCAAATCTGTTTAAAAGCGCCACTGCCCAAACCTGCCCACAATGTGTTCTGAAAGGTACTTTCTTCATACTAAAGTTGGTACTACAGAAATAGGTGAGACATAAAGAGAGACCCTCTGTTTCAAGTCAGACTCCCTTGGGAGACCTTTTGTTCTGTGACTGGGAATCCTTTTGTAGGAATCAGTCCTGCATGTGGGGCATGGCCTTAGGTGGGACATCAAAACTGGGGACAGGCACATAGTTCTATTGAGTTTGAACACCAGCATTCTCCATCCAAAACAAACCTAATGGGAATGTTAAGTTCCCCGGAGCTCATAACATTGTGGACTTTGGTTCAGAAGTCAGAGATAAAGAAAGATTGTATGACAAGGACTAGGCTGTGTAATGGAATTGACCTTCTCTGGTACTGTGTTTTCCTAACTCTTGAAGTTCACTGCAATGCAGGGGAGAGACTTGTGAGTTCCTGGAGGAGGCAGCATTTGAAGTCTCTCAGAGGTGAGCATGGTGGGCTTTGCTTCTCCATTCCTCCAGTTGGCAGGGTCCACAGTCATTTCTCTTTACCCAAGTCATATGGAAACTATAAACTACTTCAGTAGTGGGACCAGCTGACCTACCTCCTCTCCAGTCAACCATTGCATAAGGCCCAGAACATACTGACTCCCCAAGGGTGTCCATCTCATTTGCTCCTTGCTCAGTCCATTAGTCAGTTATGGTCTGACAGAGATGAGAGAAAGAGTGGTTGGATGGGGACCAGAAGTGGAGAAAAGTTTACTCACTGATGAAAGAGAACTGTGTAGCAAGACTTCCCGCTCTCCTGGGTTCTTTCTTTGAGTGTGCTACCTAAGGCATCCTCATCTATTACTCCAAGTTATTCTCTTGTTTCTCTTGTGGGTTAGTTATCTGAAGTCCCAAATGTGTACATTTCATGCTATTAGTGAAGGAATATAGTATCCAACTTGCATTTCAGTACAGTAGTTCTGAGAGAACGAATGAAGGAGAGTAGGGCTTTGAACTCAGTTAGACTGACTTTAAATGTAGATTCTACCCGGTTTAAATTTCTTCTCCTACTTGTGACTCACCATAGTGTTCTTAAGTGTGACGTGGATATGATAATTGCACCTACCATCAGAACACTAATTAAATTATGTATTTTATACAAAGTAACTAATTCATCGTGACTTTTCAAAATACAAGTTGCTATTCTTCTCAAATGCAGGTGATGTGGTAGGTGTGAAGTTCATTCCAAGAACTTTATCTAGTGATGCAGACATATTTGACTGTCTACACACCGTCGAGCATAGCTGACACCTTACTAAGAGTCTGGATTTTTTTTAAGGAGGCCATTGTCCTCCCTCATCACCCTGTCATCAGCGAGACTAGGCGCAGAATAGTCTTTCATACCCATGACATCATCCATTTCTGGTGATTGGTTCAGAGTGATCAGATGACGAGAGAGAGAGAGAGAGAGAGAGAGAGAGAGAGAGAGAGAGAGAGAGAGGGGGGGGGGGGGGGGGGAAGAATAGCTGGATGGGGTATTAGAAGTAGAGGAAGATTTTCTTGTTGGTGAAAGGGCGACTTCCCTCTGTCTATCTTCTAACTTTTGGTGGTCTGACATTTACCTGGAACAGCAACAGTTATGAAAGAAGCCAACACAGAGGGAGGAGGCTAGAACCTAGCAAAGCGGAGGTAGGCTAGCTGCTCGGCACAGATGTGGCCATGCCTGAGCATTTCCTGCTCTGTGAGAAAATGATATATCTGTTGAGTCATGACTTTTTTTGGACTCACAGTCAAGAAAAGTTATAGTTTAGTTCTGTATCTTGCTCCCAAGTCCCACAAGAACAACTCAGCCCCAAAGGGATTTGAATTATTTATTCCATCCAACCCAGGCAGGTAGCAAGTGGCCAGCAGATCAGTCTTAAATGCCCTCCATGGCTTCTAGTGCCCAGGGCGTCATATTTTGAATGTTTGTCATTTAATAAATAGACAGCTTCTTGGAGACCCACAATGAAAACTCAGCTGTATTGCCTCCAGGTAGTCTAATGGCTCACAGTCAAGGAACACCACAATCCGACATGCTTCGGCAGTTTTAACGATGTTCCCATCTAGGGCTCATAGTGAGCCTCGTGGGTTTCTAAACAGCAAGAAGGTAATTATCTAAAGCAGACCTCATTTCTAGGGCATACGTTACCACACTCAGTTCTGCGGTGAGTGTTGCTCGCCTTTTATTGAGATAACAGATTTGTGTTGGGTAGATAGCATGTCTTTAAAAATTATTTTTTATTAATTCTCTACAAATTTCATACATTGTATTTTGATCGTATCCATTCCCTCTGAACTCCATTCCCTACCCACCCAACTTTGTGTTCCTACAAAACCAACGAAACACTTAACTGGGAATCTGGGAGGAAAGGTTGGGGGTGAAGTACGTAAGATTAAATCAGTCTGGGGAGGATGTCTCAACGTTTTCTTCTCCGAGGGGCCGTGCCCCAGTTTTATAGATGATTCTCTGATTTTTGTCTGGGGAATCAGTAGTAAAACATATTTTTTTGATTCTACTGGAACTAAAGCTGAAGCTCAGAAGTCTTCATCCCAAGACTGCTGTCTACCCCAAAATGGATATCTCTCATAACTTCCATTATTTTAAGCAGAGCAGGCAGAGGCTTTCTACAAATCCTTACCCCACTCAAAGTCTAGATACCTAAGAAAGAAAACACTGTGCCATGGTTCCTTTGGAGAACTTTGGTCATGCAAGCTCCTATCTCAGGAATAAAGACTGAAGCTTCCTGTCCACACAGCTGGGCAGACTTGTGTTACTCCCCACTGTTCCCTTTCAATCCCATATTATGTGCTCTGCTGGCCAAAAAAAATAGCTTCTGGCTATCGTATGCTCAGAACCCAAGGAGGGTTGGAACTGTATGTAATTCAATGGTAGAGTGTATGCGTGGTGTGTGCAAAGTGCTGGGTTTAGTCTTAGCACAAACCAAACACCAAGCAAAACTCTCTCAAAGCCACAAGCGTTTCCTGAAAATCACCTGTACTCCTTTAAATTGTCCACATTTCCTCCCCTTTCTGCCCTTTTTGCAGAAAGAAGTGCAAAGTTTCTGAGTGGCACTGGATCAGTGAGTTACTTCACTACTGTGATTTTTCTAATGCTATCCCCTCCCCCCTGCATGCTAATAGATTTGCATGCCTTTCTTCTTGTTTCATCGTTGCCAGTTTGTCCCAGCAAACCTTCAGAGGGCAGAGGGCAAAGTTCTGCTTATTCCTGATAATAATTAAGAGTAAATTCCTTAGGATGACATACTTCACAGTCACAGAGGCATGGCTGGTCCCACATACATTCTCACCTCACATAGTTCTGTACCAGCAGGCCTCAGTCCTCTATGTCCTTCATGTGGGCATAACTTCAGGGGATTGTGAGTGACCTTGACTGATAGGACCAAGTAACAGAGTAATAGGCCCAGGACTGAGACCATGCAATTGCCCCTGGTACTGCACCTATGGTAGTCAAATGAATACCTCGACAATCACCCTGTCTTAAAAGTGATCATAGCAGAGAAAGCAAAAATAAAAAGGAAGATCGTTAACTAAACACCAGTCTCTGCTTCAGTTCCTGATTACACACTACTATTACTACTATCTTAATCTGCATTGGTCAAATTGTCATAATTTATATTAATTAATGTAATCCTCCAGACAATAATAATAAGTATGTAGGAGGAAAAATATTTTCTCTTAAAGGCATTCTCTGCAAGGAAAGAGATTCAAAAGAGAAACACACACAAAAGTTTTCTATGCATTCATTGCTAGAGTTGGGAAGACAATCCAGAGAAATGAATCAGTCTGGAGATAACATATCAAGGAAGCTTCAGACTTGAGTACTGTTAATGTGTGGGACAAAGGCAGATAGATGACTGGGGGAACAGGAGGCAGTCAGTGAGTCAGGGGTGGCTCCTGCAGGTAGGACCAGAACCAATGCCTTCTTTGTTGATTACATCTCTAGAGATGCAGTCATGTTTCTCTTCTTGGAGCAAGCAGAGACAATCCCAATGTAGCTAGAACAATTTCTTAAGTCCTCCTGTGTCTGCAGTTTCTCAAAACCAACCAGCTCCAAGTGATCAAGCCAAAACAAACAAACAAACAAACAAACAAACAAACAAACACATGTTTAGGGGTGACATGTTTCTGGTAATTTTTAGCTGTGTTGGTGTGTTATGCCCTGTGTCTTATTAACTATTAATCTTATGTAAAAGTGGGATACAGAAAGAGTTAAGTGTTTTAATCAGGTTATAAGTTAGGAAATCGGAATTTAATTCCTGGTGTTCTGGGTCTAGAACACAAGTTTAATCAGCACCCTATGGGGCCTTAATAGGCAAAATATTTCATGAGAGAAAACAGATGGTTTGAAAATGGTAAACAGATGGTAGAAAGCACAACAGATTCGCTAAGCCGGTTTCATCTCTTTACCTTCTCTGTGCCTGAAGGGTGGTGGGGCAAGTTGGACAAAGCCCATGCTCCAGGCAGATCTTTTGGAGACTGGCCTTACTGTGTCCCGATCAGTTTTTAAAGATCTGTGAGAGACAGATAAGTAACATGTGCTCTTCTTTTTTTTTTTGATGTTTAGACTGAAATGTAATGACTTACCTACTTTGGAATACAGACACATTAGTCATGAGTTGCCTTGAGTCTTTAGGAATGGGAAAGAGACTCTCTTGCTACCTCCCCCGACCCCTTCTGCTAGTGATTGTTGCATTCTAGGGCTTCATGCATGTTAGGCAAGTGCTGGATCACTGAGCTATATTCCAGTTGGGTAATATGCATTTTTAACCTGCTCCCCAGGATTCTGATGTCTGTACTCTTTGAACTACATTTGGAAACCAGTTGGCTTTTGTGTCTTTTTTCTGCCCTGTGTATGACAACAGGAGATTTGCCACTGTGGGACAGAAGACTGTAAGAACAAGACTGTGGAGTCAGATATTGGAAGATAAGGGCCACTCTCCACTCCTTACTTCCCACACTGATTTCTCTTGTGAAATCAAGTAAAAGGAGACCAAAAACTACAGGGCCCAGATGACATCCCTGTCTAAGAGACACTGGCCTCCATCCATGGTCATGAAAACCTGTTCTGTTGTACATTGGAGTTAATAATATTGCAGAGAATCCTGGGGATGGGGAGAGTCAAAATCTCTTAAAGAAGTAATTCTAGAATTTCTTCTTGCTCTTTTTCTTTGAGCTTTATACACCCTCTGTTTACAAGCTTGTTTTAGCACACTGTCATGCAGTCATGACCCCCACAGTGCTTTCTACACCAAATGGCCTGGTTGAACATTTTATGGAGATGGAGTGCAGCCCTAGTTCCTCAGGCAACCTCCATTGACCCATGAAAGATGATACATGATATTAGTGCCTTGAGAGGAACATGTGAAAACTTTATTAGTTTATTTATTCACTTTATAGCCTGATCACAGCCCCCTTCTTTCTCTCCTCCCCGTTTAACCCTCGCACACCTCTCTCAATTCCCACTCCCCTTTTCCTAAGAGAAGGGGAGGCCCCACATGGATACCAACCTACCCTGGTACATCAAGTTGCAGCAAGACAAAGAGCATCCTCTTCCACTGAGGCCAGACAAAGCAGCCAGCTATTGGAAAGGATCCAGAGGCAGACGACAGAGTCAGAGACAGCCCTCGCTCTAATTGTTTGAGGACTGACATGAAGAACGAGCTGCACATCTGGTACATCTGTATAGGGGGCTTAGGTCCGGCCCCTGAATGCTCTTTGGTCGGTGGTTCAGTCCCTGTGAGCCCTTATGGACCCAGGTAGATTTACTCTGTAGTGTCCTTGATCTCCCCTGGCTCCCTCAACCCCTGCCACTCCTCAAGAGACCCCACCTATGGTTTGGCTGTGTGTTTCTGCATCTGTTTCCATCCGCTGCTGCATGAAGCCTACTTAATTTTAAGCTCACTTGCCTTTGAGAGTCAACATAATTCAGGATCTGGTTTAAATTTAGAGTCACAGGCAGGAACAGTGGAGCAAGAAGAGAAAGACAATCTTTGTCCTCTCTTTGTCTTTCTTTCTGAAAGCAGGTCAAAAAAAAATCACTTCCAATTCAGGGGAGCTCACTCTTCCAGCCCTAGAGCCCAGAGGTAAGGGATATCTTTATCTCTGAAGACACAGAGGCCCAGAGGAATGTGAGCCAACAGGTCTTGCTACATTCTGCTTAGCTTTGGCAACCTATCCTACCTTCTCCATCCAAGAACACAAAGAGCTTCCCTTCTCCACCCTGGAAGTTAAAATCTTAAAGAAGGAGTGCCTCATTTTGAGCAAGATGGAGACAGAGGAGACAACAGTGGCTTCCCAGAGAAATGTTTAAAGGCCCCTACTATTGACTGTGTTGGTCCCACTGATCAAAACAGCAGACTAGGTGGTTTCTGCCCTAGCACTCAGCCCTCAGGCATACAGTAGTTTTCCCTTGAAGGAACTATAAATGAGACTCTACCTCCTGGCTAGGGAGACCAGGAGGTTTGGAAAAGGAGCTGCCTTCTTTTTGACCCTAGGGAAACACTACTCCACTTCTACTCATAGCATAAGATGGTCCCTGTTGTGAAGAGATACCTACTCAAGATGTCAGACCTTTTCTACTTCTGGGTTATAAGAGAGGCTTGTCTTTGCCCTGGTGGACAGGTTGTTTATGAACTCCAGGCCTGTCTCCTGGGAGAACTGTTCTGCTGTTGACAATCCCAAAACCTTGAGGAGAAAGACCACTGACTCAAATCATCATGGACAAATTAGTTAAACCAAGCAATTAATTAAAGAAAACATTTTATATCTGTATGCAGCCTGCCTCCTCCTAAAGATAGTGCTCAAGAGCTCAGCATTAGACATGGGGAAGATAAGGTTTTAACAGCTCAGGGGCAGGGGATTTCCAAGTGGGGGATTTAGCAGGCAAATAGGTAGAGTTACCGAAGCAGATTATAACAAGGTAGTTATAACAAGGTTGTCATAAGAACACATGGATATAATAACCCTTTAAAACAAAGGTAGGGTCACGTGATAATCATAACAACTTTTTGAAACAAAAGCATGGTTGTTGTTTCTTGGAACAGGCTACAGAACAGTTTGTTGTTAAAGTTATACAGGTGGGGCATAGCACAATCCATGAGAAATTGAGTTAATCATAAGCCGGAGTAAACCTAGTTTGTTTTTACTATAAGATGGCTTCTAAGCTTAAGAGGGAGGCATCCGGGTCATCAGTGTAACAGAGAGATAAGAGTAGGAAAGAGATGATGTGGGGCCTCTACCATTTTGGATCACGTGAGAAGGAAAACACTAATTTGCTAATGGATCCCAAATGTGCCGAGTCCAGACTCTTCCTTAGCTCAGGATGAGATTAGGGACTAGAAGAGCTTTTTGAAATGACTGCTCTAGAGATGGCATAGGCAAAGAAGCTTGTGTGTCTCTAGTGAGTGGTAGAGAAGGAAAGCAATACTTCTGAAAACTTACTTGAGTATTTTCTTTACTTAAAGCTAGAGTCATGGTTGAGGCTGCTGTAGTGGAAGATAGATAGGCTGAGAAGATGGCAATGTGGGAATGTACTTAAGAAAGCATGTCTTTTCTTCCTCCCTCCCTCCCTCCCTCCCTCCCTCCCTCCCTCCCTCCCTCCCTTCCTTCCTTCCTTCCTTCCTTCCTTCCTTCCTTCCTTCCTTCCTTCCTTTCTCTTGCCCAAAGAGCATTTAAAAATAAACACTCAGAGTAGGGGAGTATTCTTATGCTTAGATAACGGGTGGATAGTCCTGCTATGATATGATTGGACAAAAGCAAAGATGAGCCATGGGCAGTGAATGGTGTGGATGGAGGAGGGCCAGGAAGGCCTGTCTGATCAGAGTTTTCTTGGTGCTTCTGGGACTTCAGCTCCTTTCCTCTAGGTGTGAGAAGAATGAGAGTCTGTGAAATCTACCAGCAGGTCACCTGAATTTGCTTTCCCCTTTGGGGGAACAAGGGAGTATATGGTGAGAGTGGCAAATGGCAAGATTGTGTATTTGGGGATAGTGTGCCCTGAACCCACCAGGGGACATATGTGTGGCCAACTGGCAACTCAACACAGCTCAGTGATTTTAATGTAGATATTATTGACATGGGGTGTAGAGGAGTCACATCGAACTCCCTTAGGGAAGATGCCCTACTAGTCAGCGGGGAAAGAGCAACAACTGGTCAGAGGCAGTGAACTCCTGTGATACCATAAAGGTTCCCTCTGTTGGTAGGGTGGATTTCAATTGCTTGGTTGGCTAATCCTCAGTGAATGTTTCTGAGAAAGCCCATTAACTCCTTTTCCCATTTCTCCATTGCCTGGAATCATTGTTTCCAACATCACATGCTACCTTTCCACCTTACATTTCAAACTCTGAGCCCGGGAAACAAGAATATCTCCTTGAAGATTCAGGAGAGTTTCTTTCCTAGGAAAAGTCATAGGTCAGGGATGGGTGGAAGAATATGTTCTTTCATAAACCAGAGACAGAGCTCTGGACGAGTGAAAAGTTATCTAGGGAGAAAGAAAAACCTTGAAGGCCATGAGAAGCTCTTAGGCCACGGGGAAGTGGCGGGTAGGAGGAGCTTTGCATTACTTTGCTTTCCCCAGACCCGCTTCAGGTCTTTCCTATACAATGCCCTTGCAGCCCCAGAAATCTAATTTAGAATATTATGCCTAGAAATCAGTTTGAGCCTAAAAACTAGGATTAGATAAGGAGAATTGAAGTGTAATTTTATTAGAATGACGGTATAAACATTTCTTTTTTTTTTTTATTAACTTGAGTATTTCTTATATACATTTCGAGTGTTATTCCCTTTCCCGGTTTCCGGGCAAAAATCCCCCTCCCCCTCCCCCCTCCCCTTCTTTATGGGTATTCCCCTCCCAACCCTCCCCCCATTGCCGCCCTCCCCCCAACAGTCTAGTTCACTGGGGGTTCAGTCTTAGCAGGACCCAGGGCTTCCCCTTCCACTGGTGCTCTTACTAAGATGTTCATTGCTACCTATGGGGTCAGAGTCCAGGGTCAGTCCATGTATAGTCTTTAGGTAGTGGCTTAGTCCCTGGAAGCTCTGGTTGCTTGGCATTGTTGTACATATGGGGTCTTGAGCCCCTTCAAGCTCTTCCAGTTCTTTCTCTGATTCCTTCAACGGGGGTTCTATTCTCAGTTCAGTGGTTTGCTGCTGGCATTCGCCTCTGTATTTGCTGTATTCTGGCTGTGTCTCTCAGGAGCGATCTACATCCGGCTCCTGTCGGTCTGCACTCCTTTGCTTCATCCATCATGTCTAATTGGGTGGCTGTATATGTATGGGCCACATGTGGGGCAGGCTCTGAATGGGTGTTACTTCAGTCTCTGTTTTAATCTTTGCCTCCCTCTTCCCTGCCAAGGGTATTCTTGTTCCCCTTTTAAAGAAGGCGTGAAACATTCACATTTTGATCATCCGTCTTGAGTTTCATTTGTTCTAGGCATCTAGGGTAATTCAAGCATTTGGGCTAATAGCCACTTATCAATGAATGCATACCATGTATGTCTTTCTGTGATTGGGTTAGCTCACTCAGAATGATATTTTTCCAGTTCCAACCATTTGCCTACAAATTTCATAAAGCCGTTGTTTTTGATAGCTGAGTAATATTCCATTGTGTAGATGTACCACATTTTCTGTATCCATTCCTCTGTTGAAGGGCATCTGGGTTCTTTCCAGCTTCTGGCTATTATAAATAAGGCTGCGATGAACATAGTGGAGCACTTGTCTTTTTTATATGTTGGGGCATCTTTTGGGTATATGCCCAAAAGAGGTATAGCTGGATCCTCAGGCAGTTCAATGTCCAATTTTCTGAGGAACCTCCAGACTGATTTCCAGAATGGTTGTACCAGTCTGCAATCCCACCAACAATGGAGGAGTGTTCCTCTTTCTCCGCATCCTCGCCAGCATCTGCTGTCACCTGAGTTTTTGATCTTAGCCATTCTCACTGGTGTGAGGTGAAATCTCAGGGTTGTTTTGATTTGCATTTCCCTTATGACTAAAGATGTTGAACATTTCTTTAGGTGTTTCTCAGCCATTCGGCATTCCTCAGCTGTGAATTGTTTGTTTAGCTCTGAACCCCATTTTTAATAGGGTTATTTGTCTCCCTGCGGTCTAACTTCTTGAGTTCTTTGTATATTTTGGATATAAGGCCTCTATCTGTTGTAGGATTGGTAAAGATCTTTTCCAAATCTGTTGGTTGCCGTTTTGTCCTAACCACAGTGTCCTTTGCCTTACAGAAGCTTTGCAGTTTTATGAGATCCCATTTGTCGATTCTTGATCTTAGAGCATAAGCCATTGGTGTTTTGTTCAGGAAATTTTTTCCATTGCCCATGTGTTCCAGATGCTTCCCTAGTTTTTCTTCTATTAGTTTGAGTGTGTCTGGTTTGATGTGGAGGTCCTTGATCCACTTGGACTTAAGCTTTGTACAGGGTGATAAGCATGGATCGATCTGCATTCTTCTACATATTGACCTCCAGTTGAACCAGCACCATTTGCTGAAAATGCTATCTTTTTTCCATTGGATGGTTTTGGCTCCTTTGTCAAAAATCAAGTGACCATAGGTGTGTGGGTTCATTTCTGGGTCTTCAATTCTATTCCATTGGTCTATCTGTCTGTCTCTGTACCAATACCATGCAGTTTTTATCACTATTGCTCTGTAATACTGCTTGAGTTCAGGGATAGTGATTCCCCCTGAAGTCCTTTTATTGTTGAGGATAGCTTTAGCTATCCTGGGTTTTTTGTTACTCCAGATGAATTTGCAAATTGTTCTGTCTAACTCTTTGAAGAATTGGATTGGTATTTTGATGGGGATTGCATTGAATCTGTAGATCGCTTTTGGTAAAATGGCCATTTTTACTATATTGATCCTGCCAATCCATGAGCATGGGAGATCTTTCCATCTTCTAAGGTCTTCTTCAATTTCTTTCTTCAGTGTCTTGAAGTTCTTATTGTACAGATCTTTTACTTGCTTGGTTAAAGTCACACCGAGGTACTTTATATTATTTGGGTCTATTATGAAGGGTGTCGTTTCCCTAATTTCTTTCTCGGCTTGTTTCTCTTTTGTGTAGAGGAAGGCTACTGATTTATTTGAGTTAATTTTATACCCAGCCACTTTGCTGAAGTTGTTTATCAGCTTTAGTAGTTCTCTGGTGGAACTTTTGGGATCACTTAAATATACTCTCATATCATCTGCAAATAGTGATATTTTGACTTCTTCTTTTCCGATCTGTATCCCCTTGACCTCTTTTTGTTGTCTGATTGCTCTGGCTAGAACTTCAAGAACTATATTGAATAAGTAGGGAGAGAGTGGGCAGCCTTGTCTAGTCCCTGATTTTAGTGGGATTGCTTCAAGTTTCTCTCCATTTAGTTTAATGTTAGCAACTGGTTTGCTGTATATGGCTTTTACTATGTTTAGGTATGGGCCTTGAATTCCTATTCTTTCCAGGACTTTTATCATGAAGGGGTGTTGAATTTTGTCAAATGCTTTCTCAGCATCTAATGAAATGATCATGTGGTTCTGTTCTTTCAGTTTGTTTATATAATGGATCACGTTAATGGTTTTCCGTATGTTAAACCATCCCTGCGTGCCTGGGATGAAGCCTACTTGATCATGGCGGATGATTGTTTTGATGTGCTCTTGGATTCGGTTTGCCAGAATTTTATTGAGTATTTTTGCGTCGATATTCATAAGGGAAATTGGTCTGAAGTTCTCTTTCTTTGTTGGGTCTTTGTGTGGTTTAGGTATAAGAGTAATTGTGGCTTCATAGAAGGAATTCGGTAGTGATCCATCTGTTTCAATTTTGTGGAATAGTTTGGATAATATTGGTATGAGGTCTTCTATGAAGGTCTGATAGAATTCTGCACTAAACCCGTCTGGACCTGGGCTCTTTTTGGTTGGGAGACCTTTAATGACTGCTTCTATTTCCTTAGGAGTTATGGGGTTGTTTAACTGGTTTATCTGTTCCTGATTTAACTTCGGTACCTGGTATCTGTCTAGGAAATTGTCCATTTCCTGCAGATTTTCAAGTTTTGTTGAATATAGGCTTTTATAGTAAGATCTGATGATCTTTTGAATTTCCTCTGAATCTGTAGTTATGTCTCCCTTTTCATTTCTGATTTTATTAATTTGGACACACTCTCTGTGTCCTCTCGTTAGTCTGGCTAAGGGTTTATCTATCTTGTTGATTTTCTCAAAGAACCAACTTTTGGTTCTGTTGATTCTTTCTATGGTCCTTTTTGTTTCTACTTGGTTGATTTCAGCTCTGAGTTTGATTATTTCCTGCCTTCTACTCCTCCTGGGTGTATTTGCTTCTTTTTGTTCTAGAGCTTTTAGGTGTGCTGTCAAGCTGCTGACATATGCTCTTTCCTGTTTCTTTCTGCAGGCACTCAGCGCTATGAGTTTTCCTCTTAGCACAGCTTTCATTGTGTCCCATAAGTTTGGGTATGTTGTACCTTCATTTTCATTAAATTCTAAAAAGTCTTTAATTTCTTTCTTTATTTCTTCCTTGACCAGGTTATCATTGAGTAGAGCATTGTTCAATTTCCACGTATATGTGGGCATTCTTCCCTTATTGTTATTGAAGACCAGTTTTAGGCCGTGGTGGTCCGATAGCACGCATGGGATTATTTCTATCTTTCTGTATCTGTTGAGGCCCGTTTTTTGACCAATAATATGGTCAATTTTGGAGAAAGTACCATGAGGAGCTGAGAAGAAGGTATATCCTTTTGCTTTAGGATAGAATGTTCTATAAATATCCGTTAAGTCCATTTGGCTCATGACTTCTCTTAGTCTGTCGACATCACTGTTTAATTTCTGTTTCCATGATCTGTCCATTGATGAGAGTGGGGTGGTGAAATCAATCTCCCACTATTATTGTGTGAGGTGCAATGTGTGTTTTGAGCTTTAGTAAGGTTTCTTTTACGTATGTAGGTGCCCTTGTATTTGGGGCATAGATATTTAGGATTGAGAGTTCATCTTGGTGGATTTTTCCTTTGATGAATATGAAGTGTTCTTCCTTATCTTTTTTGATGACTTTTCGTTGGAAATTGATTTTATTTGATATTAGAATGGCTACTCCAGCTTGCTTCTTCTGACCATTTGCTTGGAAAGTTGTTTTCCAGCCTTTCACTCTGAGGTAGTGTCTGTCTTTGTGTCTGAGGTGTGTTTCCTGTAGGCAGCAGAATGCAGGGTCCTCGTTGCGTATCCAATTTGTTAATCTATGTCTCTTTATTGGGGAGTTGAGGCCATTGATGTTGAGAGATATTAAGGAATAGTGATTATTGCTTCCTGTCGTATTCATATTTGGATGTGAGGTTATGTTTGTGTGCTTTTCTTCTCTTTGTTTTGTTGCCAAGACGATTAGTTTCTTGCTTCTTCTAGGGTATAGCTTGCCTCCTTATGTTGGGCTTTATCATTTATTATCCTTTGTAGTGCTGGATTTGTAGAAAGATATTGTGTAAATTTGTTTTTGTCATGGAATATCTTGGTTTCTCCATCTATGTTAATTGAGAGTTTTGCAGGATACAGTAACCTGGGCTGGCATTTGTGTTCTCTTAGGGTGTGTATGACATCAGTCCAGGATCTTCTGGCCTTCATAGTTTCTGGCGAAAAGTCTGGTGTGATTCTGATAGGTCTGCCTTTATATGTTACTTGACCTTTTTCCCTTACTGCTTTTAATATTCTTTCTTTATTTTGTGCATTTTGTGTTTTGACTATTATGTGACGGGAGGTGTTTCTTTTCTGGTCCAATCTATTTGGAGTTCTGTAGGCTTCTTGTATGCCTATGGGTATCTCTTTTTTTAGGTTAGGGAAGTTTTCTTCTATGATTTTTTTGAAGATATTTACTGGTCCTTTGAGCTGGGAGTCTTCACTCTCTTCAATACCTATTATCCTTAGGTTTGATCTTCTCATTGAGTCCTGGATTTCCTGTATGTTTTGGACCAGTAGCTTTTTCCGATTTACATTATCTTTGACAGTTGAGTCAATGATTTCTATGGAATCTTCTGCTCCTGAGATTCTCTCTTATCTCCTGTATTCTGTTGGTGAAGCTTGTATCTACAGCTCCTTGTCTCTTCTTTTGGTTTTCTATATCCAGGGTTGTTTCCATGTGTTCTTTCTTGATTGCTTCTATTTCCATTTTTAATTCCTTCAACTGTTTGATTGTGTTTTCCTGGAATTCTTTCAGGGATTTTTGTGACTCCTCTCTATGGGCTTCTACTTGTTTATTTATGATTTCCTGGAATTCTTTCAGGGATTTTTGTGACTCCTCTCTATGGGCTTCTACTTGTTTAATTATGTTTTTCTGGAATTCTTTCAGGCATTTTTGTGATTCCTCTCTGTAGGCTTCTACTTGTTCTCTAAGGGAGTTCTTCACGTCTTTCTTGAAGTCCTCCAGCATCATGATCAAATATGATTTTGAAACTAGATCTTGCTTTTCTGGTGTGTTTGGATATTCCATGTTTGTTTTGGTGGGAGAATTGGGCTCCGATGGTGCCATGTAGTCTTGGTTTCTGTTGCTTGGGTTCCTGCGCTTGCCTCTCGCCATCAGATTATCTCTAGTGTTACTTTGTTCTGCTATTTCTGACAGTGGCTAGACTGCCCTATAAGCCTGTGTGTCAGGAGTGCTGTAGACCTGTTTTCCTGTTTTCTTTCAGCCTGTTATGGCGACAGAGTGTTCAGCTTTCGGGCGTGTAGTTTTTCCTCTCTACAGGTCTTCAGCTGTTCCTGTGGCCCTATGTCTTGAGTTCACCAGACAGGTCACTTGCAGCAGAAAAGTTGGTCTTACCTGTGGTCCCAAGGCTCAAGTTTGCTTGCGGGGTGCTGCCCTCGAGCTCTCTGCGGAGGCAGCAACCAGGAAGATCTGTGCCGCCGTTTCTGGGAGCTTCAGTGCACCAGGGTTCCAGATGGCGTTTGGTGTTTTCCTCTGGCGTCCGAGATGTGTATGCAGAGTGCAGTCTCTTCTGGTTTCCCAGGCGTGTCTGCCTCTCTGAGGGTTTAGCTCTCCCTCCCACGGGATTTGGGTGCAGAGAACTGTTTATCCGGTTTGTTTCCTTCAGGTTCCGGCGGTGTCTCAGGCAGGGGTCCTGCTGCTCCTGGGCCCTCCCCCACGGGAACCCAGAGGCCTTATACAGTTTCCTCTTGGGCCAGGGATGTGGGCAGGGGTGGGCAGTGTTGGTGGTCTCTTCAGCTCTGCAGCCTCAGGAGTGCCCACCTGACCAGGCGGTCGGGTCTCTCTCCCACGGTGTCTGGGAGCAGAGAGCTCAGTATAAACATTTCTAAAACAGTCAAAAATATCTTCCAGACAATATTTCTATGAAATATTAAAAAGTAATAAAAGCTAAAGATTTATGGCTAAGTAAGTTTTAGGAACACAGTACACCAGTCTCTTTGCAGTAGGCTTATCCAGAGGTACTAATGAGCAATGTGCCTAATAAATGAGGATGAAGAAGATGGTGGAGCCCAGTTTCCACGCTTACTCAGAAGCACACTTGAAAGGAGTTCTTTTTTGTTCTTTGAGGTCTCCTTCCTCAACACACTGTGGAGAGACAAAATGGGCCAACCAATGGGCCCAAGAGTCAGAAGATCTGCATGCTAACATTACACCTGCCACCCTCCGTGAGTAATAGCAGCTTGGTGTCTACTTCATCGAAGGATTACCTTTTGGAGTTGGGTCTCTCCATCCACCTAGTATGAGGCAGGGGCTCATTGTTTCTTCCATTTAGCTGTGTGCTCTAGGGCAGCTGCCCCATGAGCTTCTGAGCAGCTCTCCAGTCTCTGACTCCCAAGCAAATTCTCTTTTCTACACCTTTTAGATCACTGTAGGAATGCTGGGATTGCAGATGGTTGGCCCCACATCTATCTCTTCATATGGATTTTGGAAATCTGAACTCAGTTCATGAGGCTCACCGAGCAAGCACTTTTACCCATAAGCTGTTTCCAGGAGCTCCAGAGGTTGTTACTGTGATGGCATAGAGCAGAGCTAAGAAGTCCCTTGTTTGTGTGAACAGTGGTTCAGGCAGTGCTCCCCCCCCCTCTGACTTGTCCATTCTTTATCAAATCCATAAGCTCAAATGTCTTTTCAAACAAGGCATTACTTGAGTAGATTCTAGAAGAATCATGCTTGGACTCATCAGTGTCTTGAAATGTTGAAATTCTTCAGGCTGGTGTGGTGGTGTTGCTTAGTGACAGCGTGTAAATGCAGTTTATTTGTTAACGAACTGCGTCCTTGCCATATGAAAACACAGGACCCAAGGGCAGAGTGAATTGCAGGGCATTCTTGATTTTTATTTCTGCAAGCACAATTTCCTTTCATAAGTCTTAGTTTTAACAATTTATTTCCTAAAGACAAAAATCAATCTTGCCTTGGGTCATTTTGGAAGAAGTCAGAACATTTCAGAGCAGGGTCAAGCCCTTTCATGTCCTTAATGGAAGCAGCAACTTGTGCTGTCCAGGGATGCATTTCCAGAACTGTTTCAGTTTGTTGGCTGTTGAAGCGTACTTTTCCATAATGGATTGGTCAGCACCACAAAGCAAGTTGGGCAAAGGGCATAGCAGGTTGGTAAGACAGAGAGAAGTGATTTGTAGTACAACTTGCATAATAATCATAATACCATTCACAGAAGCTCCTGTGTCAGACTCTGTTCTATGCATTTGACATAAATTATCTCCTTTAGAACTCAAAATAGAAATGTGGGGGTGTACCATTATTAGTCTGGATTTACATGTGAGAAAAGCAGCAGCAGGCTGACATTGCCTACTGCAGAGTTTGGCTTCAGGGATTGTAAGAAAGGTCTGGGTATAATGGACACACTGCCAGTTTGCATGTAGCAACCGGGGTTCTGGGAGACACCCCACACCAGTTATGGTTGATTGGATCCTGGATAAATACTTGACTCAAAGTGGCCAATTCATTTGCTAATCTGATTCTGTCAAATTTTAATTAAAAGTCATAAAGATGAGGGTCTCTTGAAGAGGGGCAGGGATAGAGGAACTATTCTGGATAAGGGGTAAGTGCATGAGAAAGCAGTGGTGGGGGCTGTCTTCTTGAAAAAGACAAGAAAAGAAAGACACATGACCCCAAGAAACAGAGGTTAAACACATCAGGTATGGATTTTGTCATTGGTGAACTTGAAAAAAGAATCAGAATCCAGCATTTTTAGAACTCACTCTTCCCATCTCTAAAGTGGGAACAGTAACATTCCTGTCAGGTGAACAGCTTAGCGCATCAGTGAACGATCGCAACAAGGTAGCTATGGTTACCCTTAGCAGTGTTTCTGCTGACCTTCGAACCCCAGTGCTCCTTCTTGCACTTGAGAGTTCCCATAGAACACAAGGCTTCGTGCTTCCCAGCTTTGTGCTGAACCATGATGTTACTTCTTCCCTAATCACCCCCTTTCAAGCTTGATCTTTCTAGTTACATGTAGGCTCTTCTCTTCACAGAATCATAACAAAAGAAAGAAAATATCAATACTGCATGTTGCTGCTACCCATCCCCTTCCTTTCATGCATAGTGCTGCGACACCAATGATGTATTGTGTGTTCTTTGTGTTCTTGATGCTGAAGAGGACTTTGCATATGAAGGCATGCAAACCTTGTTCCTGGTGAGGGATGTGAGGATGGATTAATGGGAGAAACACATGTAGCAAAGTAATGATAACTGATAAACAATACAACAATTTGCATCAAGTGTGGAGTGCTTTTCATAGACCAGTGGTGCCTAAATGAAGGTCTGTGGGAAAAGCACAAAACAGCAGCAGCGTCAGGCAGAGCTTCTAGCCTTACTCCCCAAATTTCAAGTTCAGTAGTCTTCAGAGACTGATGGTAGACATTGACAGTTTCTCAGGAGATCGCATGGGCAAGAGAGGGAAGAACAGGTTAAATATGAGCCACGTTCGCCACAGTAAAAGCATTACATTGTCTAATTACCATCTAAGGAGGGGAAAAATTAAAAACTAAGTTTATCAGAGAGCTTTTATTTTGTAATCATATTTTATAACTACCACTGTAGAAGATACATTTTAGTTAGGATTTCTGGAATCAAGGTAGGAATCAACATTGATCGAGTTTTAGAAGATGCAAGACACAGAGGAACAGAGGGGAGCATTCCAGATGGGAACTACAGACTCTCCATGGTATGTGTCAGAAGTGGGTATGGAGTAATGGGTACTAAGAAACAGTGAGTCCACAAGGGCAGTGTCATGCTTAAGTCACACATTTGTATTTGTGGGGTCGGCCTCATCTTGGCCTAGTTTTTTTTTTTTTAAGTGTGCAGATTACTGTCTCTTATGGTATCTTCATGTTTTCTTTTCTGTTTTAGTTTCTTTTCTTGTCACTGACAAAGTATCTGCCAGAAACCACTTAAGATCAGAAGGAGTTATTTCGCCTCACAGTTTGAGAGGGGCACAGTTCATTATGGTAGGGAAGGGGAAGTGGTAGGCTTAGTCTGTGGCAGTGGGAGCAAGAGACTCAGGCTCAGTGCTCACTAGGAAACAAGGAGTACAGGGAAGAGCTAGGGATGGGGATACCATCAAAGGTCAGCCCCTAAAGTACTTCTGTAAGCCAAGGTCCTTTGAAAACCTGTGCTTTCAGAACATGAACCTGGGATAGGAAAGGGGAGACATTTCAGATCCCAACCTCAGCATTCATATAATTTCCTTTGGTCACATTCATTCCTCACTCATTGTCACCTCTTACCCCTACCCTTCCTCCTTTCCCCATAATAATCTCGCTTTTTGTTTTAGTCCCCCTTTGAATTCCACAAGTAAGAGAGAACACTAGATACTTGGTTGTCAACTTGGCTTAGTCTACTTTACAGGGTGAACTCTGGTTCCATCCATTTGGCCAATGTTTTTTGAACATTCTCCTTGTAGTGGGTGGAGTAGCTTTCCTGTTGTCTCTGGTGCTAAGGCTAGGCAACCTCTACTTAGCCCTTGATATCTCACTTTTATTTCTAGACTCTACAGTCAGTGCCAGAAAACAAAGAAGCAGAGAAGTGGGAAGAGGAGGAACTGATGCCTCAGTTTTTCAGGGAAGTGGTGTAGGGTGCTGGTCAAGTCCAGTCTCTGGAAAAGCCAGTTCAGTGAGACCTGGGTCCAGCTTAGGGTGAGTGACAGCCTCCAGGAAGTTGTTAGCTCAGCTGATTCACAGCTCACAGTCTGTGGTACTAACACCCTCTTTACCAGAAAGGTTTACTGAAGACAGATGAATCTTAGCCTCAGGAAGCCTTCCAGGAAACTGCAGATTTTAAAAGAAAAGCTTCTTCTGTGACTTTGTTTTACATGCTCCATGCCAAGCCTAGGATGTAAAGCCTGCATCTTTCTTCCCAGCAGTCTTCAGCCTCTATATGGATCTGATATGGACTTCAGACACACTCATTCCCTGACCTTATCAGGGTTCAGCTCCTTTTCCTTCTCCCCAGCCCTCTGGGAATAATGATTCTCCATGCTGTTGTTCTAAGGTCTAGACATGGGCTCATAAACTTTGGCCCTATGAGCTCTTCTTTGACCTATACCTTTTGAGGTCAAACACACATATAGGCATGCATTTTTTTTGCAGCCTATGCTAATAAACATTCAATCTCTGCTCCAGCTTACCACCCACCAGAGGTAGCGGAAGAGAAAAGTTATTAGGATATGGGGGGAAGTTAGCAATAGTTCTTTCGGGGTGAGCTCAATCTTCTTTGGCAGCTGTTCAGTCCCATAGCAAACAGTACACATGAGCCAGCCCTTCAGTTCAGTCCTCTCGGCAGGCAGACACCATACACAAACCAGCAGCTCTAGTTCAATCCTGAAGAAAACAGCAAGGCTAGCCAAGCAGCCTGAGGTGAGACCAGGGAAGCGGAAAGCTGCCGCAGGAACTTCACAAGAAGTTCTTTGCTGAGTTTCTCTGAATGGTAGCATTACCACAAGTGGGAATTAACCACACTATTTAAGGTGAACCAATGCTTGCATGTAGTTAGCAAAGAATAGTGAAGCAGAGCAAACCAAAGTGATGCTCCAGCTCCTGTTGTCTGTGGGCTTATATTTATATCACACATCCTTTCATACGTCTGCCATAGCAAAACATCCTCTCACCAGTGTCTGCTTCAGGAACATATTCTTTCATGTGTCAGCTTTGGCATGCAAAACATCATTTGACATAACTGACTCCAAAGAAAGCAGAAACCAGAAGTTTCCACTTCACACACACGTTTAACAAATTGCTTTTTTTTTTTTTTTTGGTTCTTTTTTTCGGAGCTGGGGACCGAACCCAGGGCCTTGCGCTTCCTAGGTAAGCGCTCTACCACTGAGCTGAATCCCCAGCCCCAACAAATTGCTTTTTTACAGACACCAAGTCTTAGAGGGAATACAGCAAAAACTATAGATTCCCCCCCCCCCCCCCCGAATCAGAGTGTGTCTCACCCAGGGTCTGATGGTAATAGCAGCCATCTTCATCAGACCTACATAGGCTGCTGTGCCTCACGGTCTTAAAATGTGGAGCGTCTAGAGGCATCTGACCTCACTCCACTGTGAAAATGCCTCACTTCTTGATGTAGAATTCAAGAAGAAATGTCTTTTGGATAGAGAGACTTTCTGCGCTGAGGGTTCCCTGAGGGTTCCAGTCTGGCAGGTCACTACTGTTCTCCACTGGTGAATTTGGAGTGATTTTAAGGAGCACACATACTTATTTCTCACCTCAAGCACTTCTTGGATATGATTGACGTTTTAATTGTCTCCTCTGCCTCTCATCAAGAAGTGCAACAAAACTATACTCTCATATTCCAGAATTCCAGTGGGCCATTCCTTCCCATAAGGAAAGGTGAGAAAAAAATGAGTGTAGCATTTTGGCCCCTTTCTATACAGAGACCCTACACAGGCTGCTGAGGATCCTTGGGTACAGTATTCACTCAGTTGTCTGAAAAAGTGAAGGGTCCTTCCAGAGAGTGCTATGTTTTTTAGGGGTCAGAAATATTACCCCCTACCCCAAATTGGAATGTTAGGACTTCCATGAGGACTCATTTTAAGTACATTGTGTCTCTGAATGTGGTAGTTTATGGGAATGGAAAAATTCACAAGTCTCCAGAAGCATCTACAACGGCTATTTGGAAACATGATGGAGTCTATGTAAAGGAAAGATGGTATTTCATGGTCTCTGTGTTAGGCAGCACTGTGTTTTAAGGGACTGTACCCATATAGGCACAACGTATGTGAGGACCTCAGTGGATAAACCAGTAAGGTATTCTAAGTGTGTCTGTCCCCAGTCCCTGCACCATGAAGCCAAAAGTCTTGTCTATTTTGTTCATCAGAGTATCCTGTTCCTGTTATATAGTACATGGTGAATGAACTGATATCCTCCTATGAAATGAGATGGTGCTAGACCAGAGAAATGACTTGGGTGATATCTTTAAAGGATTTTCACACTAGTTGGTAAGGAAAATAAGTGGGGAAAAGCAAATATGATAAAACATGGTAAGAAATGTATGTAAGTGTCCCAGGGGAGTGTTTGAAACAGAATTGATTGTGATGAACATTGCAGGGGTGTCAGGGGTTTATAGAGGAAACAGTCTTAAAAGAGGCACATGAAAGATAGGGAAACAATCAGAGAGAGCCTCCTTAGTTCATGAGGAGCGTGGGAAAGGAGTGTAGATCTTGAAGGATATGAAGGGGAGGTGTAATGATGGGTGAGAATGGTTGTAACGCTGCAGAACTTACGGCACATAGAGATTCAGTGGAGCATCTTGAGACAGAGATTTGCTGTACAGAGAAGAGAAACTCCATATAAGAGATGCAGAGATGTATTGCCCAATACATAGGAATGAGGCCAAGAACAGCATTGGATTGTCAGGTCAATAGGGAATGCAGGAGAGATGGGTCTACCAGATGACCCATATGGAGAACCACAAAATTCTACACGAGAAGAGTTAAATCACAGAGGCAGCCAGAGGAATTGTAGCTGGTAGTAACTGGGGTTTAAAAAGAGTGGGGTGTTACGGTTTGATGGATATAGAGTTTCTGGAGATTGATGTTGGGGAAATTTATCCATTATGAATAGAATTAAAACCGCTAAACTTTATATTTGAAATGATTAAAATAGCAAATTTTATTTTGTATGTATTTGCAATCAATTAAAAAACATTGGGAAAATGCACTTTATGAAAGAAAGGGTTCTCTTACTCAGAGACATCAGTCAGCATCAAGCATGTATCGAAGCCAAGAGAGCACAGTTTTCAGTCCAGCACTGTCCTGGCCCATCTCTTCCCCCCATCTTAGTGCCTTTAGACATGACAGTGAAGGACAAATGATTTAGCAACTCAAACCATAACTTTCAGATAGGACTCTGAGTGCAAAGAGTGAAAAGTGTCTAAGACCAGCGCTCCTTCTGCTAGGGCTCAGCCTGCTCAGTCCAGTCCAGTCCAGTCTCTTGATTATTGCCCTCCACTACCAATCACTGTGACCAAGCAAGAATATGTCTCATTTTCAAATAACTCCAATGTCCCCTGCTGCTCAGAAGTGTCACAACACCTGCCATGTCTTCTATCCGGGGTCAGGGAAGGGTATCAGCTCAAAAAAAGAAATCAAGGGACATAGAAGAGTCCTGTGCCTATCATGTCATTTGCTTATTGCCTATGTGTACAGGGCATGGCACACAGTTGGTGCTCAACGAATTCCTTACTGCTTAATGTCAACAAGGCTGTGAGGGCTGTTCCAGAGCTCTGTAAGGACTGTCCTTAAGCTCCCCTGCAGATACATGGAGATGAAGAAGTCATAGGAGGAGCACCCAAAGTCAGACATGGAAGTTGTGATTTTTAGGGGCTGTAAACTATGTAAGGGTTGCTAATCATCTAATCCCACAAAAAGTCATAATCAAAAGGGCTACATCATAATCCCATGTCATTTGCGGTATAGCATCTAGAAAGTCAATGATCTTATGGAACATAACCAAAATCCAATGCCTCTTGTTTTACTGTCTCCAAAGAAGCTTACCAAAGTCATTTTAAATCTCTTAACAACTGAAGTTCAAACACTGCCCTCAAATTGGACTCACAACATGTGGAGTTCATACTTGGTAGAAGATAAGTAGACAAGGCCTTCTCTGAGGTCCCCACTGAGAGCAACTGGTGATTTTCTGGGGGGAGGAGGAGACCTTTGGGTCTCTGTGCTCACACAACCTCAGGGTCTAGTTTTTCCACTTCCTCTCCACCTCTCCTCCATTTATTCTCACTCCTCTCCTCTCAGTCCCTACCCCTCCTCCCCAGACTCTGTGTAAGGCCTTGGGTTTTATAATGCTTTTCACTTGCTGGTCAGTCAGGTTGACTTGCAAAGTAAAGTTTTGGTTCACAGGTAGCTCAGATCTCAAGACTCAAAGATATAGCCTCAACCCAGTCCAGCCATAAGTATCAGGGATGGAGATTCTCCCTGGCAAGTGCACCAGTGGTTAATGAAACATAGTGCCAACCCTATAATTAATCAGCTGTCTTGAGGTCTGTGTTTACTTCACACATGCTTATAAAATTTCTAGTGTCTCCCATCATGGTAAATCTCCCTCTCTTTGAGTTCTTTCCCTCTTGAATAACACTGCCCAGATCTCTCTTGAAGTTTGAACTTTCCATCAGTTAACTGCCAGCCAGAAGCTGTACTGCCTCTGTAGCTCAGCTAGCAGTTGGTAGTCATTGCTATCAATGAGCGGCTGCCATACTTGAACTTACTTTCCTTTTATTACAGTTGTGTGTGTGTGTGTGTGTGTGTGTGTGTGTGTGTGTGTGTGTGTGCACGTGCGCGCGTGTGTGTATGACAGTACACAATTACAATTTCAGGCCAGAGGACAACTTGGGGAAGTTAATTACCTCCTTCCACTGTCTAGGCTTCTCACAGACCTCACTTCCTTGTCTATGAAACAGGAGATGTAATGACATAGTCCATAAAGATCTTATGGTCTATGACTCTGGGTTTCTAAGTCTAGGACATAAGGTCTTCTGGACCATCTGCTTCTATGGCTGGCATAGCGGACCTGGAGAGTGTCCCTCTCTCACTGTTGGACAGATGTTCTCCCATATCTCCTTCCAGCTTAGGGGCTAGGAGGCTCTTCTGCTTATAGCAAGACAGAAGTAACATTTGTGTACAAGATAAAGGATAGTGAGGAGGAGAGTAAAGACAGCCTTGAACGAGGCTCACTGAATGGCTTCCTGGAAAGCTGATGGAATAGCCTTCCTCCTCAATGAGTCCGCTGACAGGGTACCACAATGTAAAGAACACAAGATACAACAGGCCTGCTCCCTCCAGGTAGTTATTCCAAGAGGTAAGTTACTGCAAAGAACACTACAGCATTTAGTCTTGGCAGGTGGGTAATGTCTAAAGAGAATAGATGAATGTCTATTACCTTATGGATACAATCCATTTCTTTAAGACAGAAGAGAGATCACAGGTAGCTCAGGTTGGCCTTAAATTTGTTCTACAGTTCCTGTTCTTCTCTGTTGTAGACTCTGGGACTTTTGGAATCTTCTAGTGCAACCAGCTCCCCTCTTTGCCCCCAGAGGTGTAGAGGCCTTGCATGTCTGTTTTGTCTTTTGCTTATGCTACCTGCTGCTTCTGTACGAATCACAACTTCATCCGCGTGATACACATTGCAGATTAAGTTCACTCCAGGAAGCCACTGTTCAAGCATCAGTTATCAAATATTGAAGTAACAGTTTCCAAGAAAGGTAAACCCATACTGTTTAAATTGGATTCCTTTAATTGAGCATATGGGCAATAGAATAATTGACACATTCTCTTTTGTATATTTTCATTTTCCTTTGCCTTAGTATTTTCCCTTTTGCTTCATCTCATTTTTGCCTGTTTAAGCTTCTTCTCTGTGACTAGAAATAGAGAGGGAGAGAGAGATGTGCTGCTGATGGTGGGGGTGACGATGGTGATGGAGATGACGGTGAGGATGACAAGGATGACTACCATGAGAGTGGGTATGTGCCAGTATCTTAATAACCCCTATGCCAAGCATTTTGCAGAATGTTCCCTTTGGGATTCTTCCGGGGACTCCTTTAAAGCCTCCCTTTTCTTTAATACCCCATCCTTCCCTTGCCTCCCTCCTCCAGCTCCCCACTAGTTAGATTGGTACCCATGTCATTAGCACAGAGCGGCTGTAAAGCGTTCTTCTGTTTGTTTTTAGAAGTCTCCCTCTCCTCCCACCGCCACCTGCATCCCACACAACAGCTGTGGAAAGAAAATCCCACAGAGAAAGAACTCTGAAGCCAAGAGGAGTTCCACACTGAAAATAACAGCTGATCTTGGCCAGGCTCCAGACCCTGCAGTTGTCGCCCTTGTCCTTGACTTTGTCTGCTTGAAACCTACTCAGGGACCTGAAAGAACCTTTGTGACAACTCTGTGCCCAGCACCCTAGTCCCAAGTGCTGGAGTGAATACCAAGGGGTATTTCCTCATGCCACACAGTGCAAGGTTCTGTGTGAGACTTAGTTATATGTAGGGTCAGGGTTCTTAAATCAGGCCCGCCGTGGTATAAGGCAAAGGTGGGGAGAGATTGTGGGAATCAGCAAAGAGAGCTCCAGGTTGCACCTCTTGCATTTCTCCCTAGGTCTTTTACTGTTTTAGGAGAAGACTGGAGAGATGGGTTTGCACTTCCTGTTGGGGACTCTGAGTCCAGCAGTAGATCTTCATGGTTTAACTCCTCTGATGACTGCTGTTTTATCCCTCAGACCTCCCCCCCTGTGCTTTTACTTCTTTCCCTCCTCCATCCTCTTTCATTTCTCTGCTCCTTCCCTGTCCTCATAAAGTCCAGTAGCTTCCAACTGATTCCCTTGCACACGACTAACAGCTTCCTCAATGTACCGTTTAAAAATATGACTGCTACTCTGAGCTCCCTGGAGCAAAATGGGAGGAAAGCCATCTTTTGCCTTCATTGATGAGCCCCAAGGAAAAACTGTGTTCCTTTTTTTCCCCACCAGCACATGAACAGTGTGCTGAATCTCCCAGCGCTACCTACTCCCCTCTTAGCTGCCCCCTTCACCAGAGCTTCTGAGAAATGGAGACTGATGTCAGCTGCTCTTTCTGTCCATTCTGTTCTCCTAGCCTCTTACCTTGTCGTCGAGTTTATCCAAGCTATTTGTCACAAGGTCCACCCAACAGAATGGAAAGCAATTAGCACTTAGTGGACACATGTCATTTATTATTCTTATAATCAATTAGGACATAGAATTTAAAACTCTCCTCTCTCTTGAGTCTGCTTCTCACACAGCTAGCCTTCTCACGTAAATGCAAATTAAGGCATCTCTTAAGCTGAATTAAATTTCAAATTAAAAAAATGAGACAGGCTCATACCATGTAGTGTTGGTTAGGCTGGAGCTTACTTTGTAAACCAGATTGGCCTCAGAATCACAGAAATTCATCTGTCTCTGCTTCTTCAGACCTGAGATTAAAGGCATGTAGCACCACATTAACTTTTTTGAGGGTACTTAAGGATGATTGGTGTAGCTTCTAATGGCTACGAGGCCAGCGTTTTATTTTGAAGACATGATGAGCATACAAATCACACTGACTGGACTCAAGGGCAGAGGCTATGCTTCTGTTTTTTGGTGGGCAAGAAGCTGGAGATAGATTTGGCAAATAGTTTATTGCCTCCTGCTTCCAAAATTTACCTGAAATCAGAAACTCATAGAAACTCATATGAACTAGAAACAAAATTTGTTACACATCCATTGTTGGATAAAGAAATGTAAACCAGGCACTTGCACTTGCCAGAGACTTGCTGAGCCAGAAGCTGAACATGTGAGGGATTTCCCAGTACCATCTTAGAAGGGCAGTCTCAGGCACTTCATTCAGTCACAGCTCCCAAGTAGCTGTGGGACTGGGGTAGGCTCAGCTAAGCATGGAGTTCCAGGGAAGGAAGGAATCATATAGCAGTTTCTTCCTGTTTTGTCTCAGAAGCCTAGCAGGTGACGCCGCTAGGATACTTGAAGCAGTGTGTGTGTGTGTGTGTGTGTGTGTGTGTGTGTGTGTGTGTGTGTGTGTGTGTGTGTTTGAGAAGGAGGGGGGAGAGAGAGAGAGAGAGAGAGAGAGAGAGAGAGAGAGAGAGAGAGACAGACAGAGACAGAGACTAGGGGTCAAACCCAGAGCCTTGTATATCTTAGACAAGTGCACTGTGCTATGCCCCCGCCTGCTACTTAGTATTAATCAGCTGGAGCAGCGAGCTGCTTGAGTTTATTGGACATGATGTCTACCTTCTGTTATAGTAGCTTTGGATCAGACCTAACTCTGAGCAGTTTGAATTGCAAGTCAGGAACTTGGAAGATGACAGAAGGACATGAAGCACTGTACAGTCACATATTTCTAGATTACAAAAAAGGAAATGCAGGAAAAATGTATCATACACCCCATCATGTAAACCCAGTAAGGTGAAAACAACAGAGAAGACCCTGGAGACCCAAGGTCATCCTTTAGTCTGAGAGGGCCTGGGGTAGGATGAAAATTTCTCTATATGGAATGACAGGGATCAGGAGGATTCTGGTGGCATTTGTCATCAGGAGATCCCAGCAGTAGCCACAAGGTGATTTAGAACTCAGAGCCCCATCTGTTTCCCTTCTACCCAGTGTTAGTGCTTTTTAAGTGCCTGTCTAACTCCTCCTCGCCTCTCGTGAGTCTGCTTCTCACATAGCTAGCCTTCTTACATAAATGCAAATTAAGGCATATCATAGGCTGCCTGACACTTCCCCAACAGTTAGGATATAATGCCATATTCTTACTATTGCACAAAATGCCCCCTGAAGACTCCTAGCCAGCTCTCTAACTTTACCATTTATCTTCTTGTAGAATATGTGCTGGGTACAGTAACCCTACTTCAGTCCCTTGAATAGATAGAACATATGTCTGCCCCAGGTCTTTGTACTTACATCCTTTTAGGGACTCTGACCTAAGTTCTTTGAACAATTGCCCTTTTCTACTAATGTAGTTCAGTAATACCCCATCCATGAGGTGTCTAATTGAAAATAGCACACAACTTACAATCCCATTACCTTATTCTATTTTTTTTATCAACCTTTGTCACATTAATATAGTATGGGTTTTTTCCCTACGTTTACAAATTGAATGTCTATACTGTAGAAGCTGTCAAGGGATTAGTCTCTCATGACTACATTATACAGTGCTATTGGTGCACTGTAAAATAGTTCCTAGTACCATATAAATAGCTCTGACTGGCATGAATGAATGAAGAGGCCTAACTCACCTCCCCAGATCCAGCATGGACTTCCTTCATGAAGTGACTGTAGAGTGGGTTGGAGAACTTGTGACTTTTGGAGGAAGAGGTAGCCCAGACTATGTGAGAGCACCTCACAGAGAAGATTTAGAAAACTCATGCATATTTCCTACTACCATCCAAGAAGAATATGTTAGGCAGTTTCTAAAAATGGCCACTACCAACCCCTTCAAACTTACCTCTTGTTTTATTCATCAAGAGATGGACCAACACAATCCTTGACTCTAATTGGCTTTGTGGACAATTTTTATTGATCTATAGAACTAACCAAAAGGGTTGTCCTGGGTCTTCCAAGTTCAGGCACTAACAGAATTGGCAGTCTTTGTTTCTGCCTTCCAATACTCTGAGAATGCTGTGTTGAGAAGCCCAAACTATCCATTCAGAGAAGGTACATGAAGGAGCTCCAGTGTACCAGATAGTGGTTCTCAATTTGAAGAGGTTTTGACCCCTTTGGGGGTTGAATGATCTTTTCATAGGGGATTCAATGATCTTAAGACCATCAGAAAAACAGATATTTATATTATGATTCATAGCAATAGCGAAATTACAGTGATGGGATAACAGTGAAAATAATTTTATGGCTAGGAATCATCATAACACGAGAAACTGTATTAAAGGGTCACAGCATTAGGAAGGTTGAGAACCACTGATCTAGGTGCTTGAAACGTTAACACTCTGGCTTCTGCAGACAGCCTAGTGACTGCTCCCAGCCTGTGTCACTTGAAGCAGAGATCTCCCTAGGCAAGTGAACTAAAGCAGCAAAGTCTGTGAGTAACAAAACATTCATGTTCTAAGATACAGGGAGCGCTAGGTGGTCTGTTAGACATACCTAATGTTAGGGAGGTGGTTGTTCTGTTAAGTTCGAGGCAACTGAATCCTAAGGGTTAAAGGACAATGAAGAGTCTGAAGATTTGATCTCTGCAGAAACCCCCAGGATGTATTGATCAGAGTCAGGTTCTAAACTTGTAGGTTGGGCTGAGTTGAGATTTGGCATTTCTCGCTGTGGCACCTATGTCAATGACAAGTGCGTGGGGTATGCTTTGGAGTAAGAAGATGAATCCCAGCCTCCTTCAGTCCTCTCAGGAAAAGAGCAGCAACATCCCCACCCCGGAAGGTTTATTTGAGGAATTAGGATCTGGTCAGGTACATTTGGGAAACAACCTACTCTAATCAGAGAGTCATGTTGTATGTTCATTGGTTATATAACAGTTCTTAGACTGGCTGGGGATACAACTTTTGGGTGGACTCTTTGCTTAGAATATGTGATGGCCCTGGGTTTGTGCCTCAGTCCTGAAAATAACTAATGTTCTTAGAGTCCATCAAACTAAGAAACTAACTCTATTAAGTGCATGACTTTCTTCCGAGCAATCATGTTCAGGTACTCCTGTTAATACCTGGAAACAGCTCTTCCCCACCTTTGAATTAACAGACTTTCTTTGTCTCTCAATAATAATAACTCCCTAGCACACTGGGTTTTCTTTTTCTCCCAACCTGGATGTTATCCTTTCTTGCTGATGTCTACTCTAATTCCTTCTTCATTGCTATAAGATTAGAATTCTATATTCATTTGTGTCCAAGATGCACAGCAGCTCTTAGCCACAAAAGTCTTATCCTCTTCTGTGTTTGAGGTTCCCCTCCCTATTGAATCCTTGACTCTGCTGGTTAGTTTTTGTTTCTGTTTCTTTGCACTTTGTTGCTCTTTTCCAAGGTCTACTGTTTGATCAGTGGGTTGACCTTGAATTGTTTTTTTTTTTTTTTGATGTTTTTTAGTCAAAAATCCCTATTTGTGTTATGGAGATATTCCTAGCATGGGGCAAGCATTTATTCAGTTGATCCATGTGAAGTGTTTAGCATTAGCCCTGGGAGTCTCAACAGTCCTACTCATCCTTGCTCCATGTCTAAGCCTCAAGTCTTCCAGCCCTGACTCTCTTGCCCCTCCGTTGCTTATGACCCAGCGAGGCCAGGGAGGAGGGAACACATGGCTGACTGAAACTCCTCTGATTCCACACTCTGATTCGAGCTGCTTTTCTTAGCCTCCTTCACACCAAATGTTTTTCCTGGTACTGCAGAGAGGCATCAGAAAGTTCAGGCTAAAGTTAGAAAGCTGAATCTGTGTTTCTGGAAGTCCACCCACTCGCCATCTCTGGAAGCTGTTCTTTGGGACTGACACTGGAACTTCAAGAGTTATCTGCACTGTGACTTCTTTATCAGCTTTTGCCAGAGATGCACTCCCAGCACCCAGACTCTGCAGTGATAGGTTCCAAACTGAAGCATGGTTCAGCCCTAGCTTGCCTCCCCTGCTCCCCTTAGCTCAGGGACTACCTGTGCATATGCTTGAATGACTTGCTTTCTCCAAAGGCAGCAGGCAGCTTGTCATCCACATTAAAACCTATGAAACACTCCCCTTCACCAGATTTTGTTGCCTGCCAAGTGTAGATGCCCCTGGGAGCCTGAGTTCCTTTAGAAGGTTCACAGGGACCTCTGCTTGTCCTTAGTTATTACTTCCCTGGCCTCAGAAGGAAGTAACCATTGTCACAAGGAAAACTTCCCTTTCCACGGAGTAAGAGAAAACCAGCTGTGCTTTGTCTGATTTCGGTCTTCAGGATTGATCTTTTTCCTGTGATGGATAAAACCCTTTCTGGGATTGTGTGTTCACGCATCACAGAGGATGTCTGAGGTCGGAAGGAGTAAGGAGAGTGAAATAGTGCTTCCTAGGTCCCAAAGCTACTACTGTCCAGGGAGAGAAAAGAGACTAAACCAGAACCAGGGAGCTCCTGCCCATGGCATATGGAAGCACTGCTTGGAAAGTTAGCCCACGCTGTTCTGGGGATGAGATCTGAGTCATACTGATGCACAGGGCTGCACGGTTCTCCTGGTAGCCCTTTCTGCAGCCCCTTGGTGATGATGCCTCCGTTCTTATGTGTAAATAGCTGTAAGGGATTCCACAGCCAACCCTGGCAAATGTGGGGCTTTTATGAACTTTAGGCAGGAAACCTCAGCCTAGAGGGTTGCTTCTTTTCCCCTTTCTTTTTTTTTTTAAAGATTTATTTATTTATTTATTATGTATAAGTACACTGTTGCTGTCTTCAGACACACCAGAAAAGACATCAGATCTCATTACAGATGGTTGTGAGCCACCATGTGGTTGCTGGGATTTGAACTCAGGACCTCTGGAAGAGCAGTCAGTGCTCTTAACCACTGAGCCATCTCCCCAGCCCTCCCCTTTCTTTTATATGACTATTCCCACTGGAAAAAAAAGTCTGTCTGCTGAAATGCAAACCGATGTTATTTTCTGTTTCGCTTCCCACGGGTGGGAAATGAGTCCAGAGAAGCTGCCATTTGCAACTGGAGTGTGCATATGGTACTCGTCTTGGGACTACTGTGGATCCAAAGAAAGTTTTTATTCTCATTTCTGTTCAGCTACTTCGTTTTCCTGTAGCATGAATTAAACCATCAGAAAGTGGCAATGGTGTTGGTTTCAAAATGCTGTAGTCCCTGTTAGTTAGCAGCATTCAAGTCTGATTCAGGCACATCAATAGCTAATTCAGCCAGAGACTTCTCTCCTCTCCTCTCCTCTCCTCTCCTCTCCTCTCCTCTCCTCTCCTCTCCTCTCCTCTCCTCTCCTCTCCTCTCCTCTCCTCTCCTCTCCTTTCTTCCCTTCCCTTCCCTCCTCTCTTCTCCTGCCCTCTCCTCCCCTCCTCTTTCTTCTCCTCCCCATCTGCTTCCCCTCTCTCCCTTTCTTTTGTTGTGAGACAGGATCTCACTATGTAGCTGGCCTGCACCTTCCAGGTAAAGCAACCTAGCCTTGAGCACACAAAAGTCTTCCTGTGTTTGCTTCCGTGGTGCTGGAGTTAAAGGCGTGCACCGCCATGCCCATTCCTAAAGCTTGTTTTACTGCAGAATAGAAGGCCCAGCCACCTAAAGATGCAGAATCATCAGCTCCTCTGTGGGTGCACAAAGGATGAGAAGCATCATTTTATAGAACACGAACCCTGAAGAGTAGTGTGTGGATCATGTGGGTGTTAGAGTGGTTGTGTAATGCTGGCTGTGTGGCAGGATCACCTGGGGACATTAGAACACAGAGAAACATGGGGCCCACTGCTGCAGGTTCTGAATTACTGTTCTGGGTGGTTCTGAGTATGGGAAGTTTCTTAGTGATTCTATTGGGTATCACTGATCAGCACCACCGCTCAAGGGAGAATCAAGGGGACGGGGAGCAGTGACCATGGTCATCAGGATATAGGCCTCCATGAGAATGAGGGCACCAGGCTCAATGCTAGACTCTCAGTTAGGCTGGCACAGATACAGACCAGGCTTGAGAAAAGACAATTGGGTGAATATAAAAACTTCAACTCAACCTTATGGAGATAGATTGCTTTGGAGGAAGCATTGATAGGGGGACCTCTGGACTATGCTTGAAACGTTAACAGAATTGATGTTTGGACAATGATAGAAAACTAGGAGGTACAAGTGAAGATATTTGGAAGCTGTATTCAATGTCTGTATTTTTAACTACTGGAGTATAGTCTAATTGTATATCCTAAGAAGAAACAATGGAAACTACTTGGTGGAGAAAGGGATGGCTAGGTCAGGAAGCAGCATGAATAGGGAATCGAAGAGGACTTATACCACCCAGGAGACCAGAGGCTGCAAGGAGCAGCCTGTCTAGATGGGGAGGGCTCTCTCTCTCTCTCTCTCTCTCTCTCTCTCTCTCTCTCTCTGTGACACCATTCATCAAGATCAGAAGCCAGGAGTTGAAGAGCAAGACTCAGCAGTTACGAACACTGGCCCTTCTTCCAGAGCATCTGGGCTTGATTCCCAGGACCCACAGGGTGGCTTACAGTAGTCTATAACTCCAGTTCCAGGACTGTCTTCTGATCTCCTCAGATGCTGCACACATGGGGTACACAGACATGAATGCAGGCAAAACGCAGATATACATTAAAACAAACAAACAGATCAGGAGTCAGTGTACTTAGGCTTTGAGCCACATCTACTTTGTAAATAATACTTTATTTGGAAGTATCATACCCACTCTTTTCTATAATGCCTACAGCTGCTATAGTGCCACACTGGCAGAGTTCAGTAGCTGTAGCAGAGATCACTGGTCCTCAAAGTCTGAAGTATTTACTTCCTGTATCTTTTTTTTAACTTCCTGGATCATAAAAAGTAAAGCGTTTGCTGGTCCCTGACTAAGATGACCGTGATATATGTATCTTACCTTACCTTGCCTCTTATGCACTGACATCTTAAGTAAACAAGGCTTAACCCCGAGCTCCTAGAACTATGGGATACACTATTTCCCTCAGGCACTCTTTTCTGTAAGCCTTGTTGCCAGCTCCAGTGGAAGCAGGCCAGACACGAACCTGGCTGTCAGAAGCAATGGAAGGTAGCCCCAGAAAGTGCTTACTTAAAAAAAATATATGTCCCCAGCCAAGGAGGACCACACAGCTCAACTTCTTCAAGAGTCTTGTGGGGGAGCCTTCCTATAGTCCCAGCTGCTGGCAGCCCAGTCACCTGTCCCCATGAGACCTTCCTCCAAGGGCAATTTAAGCCTTTCTGATTTTTCTCAGCAAAAATTTAACAGCAGTGACTGGCCCCTTTCAGAACATCTAGAAGGACTTGACACTCGCACACATGGAGACCTGTCTGTGTCTCTGGAGGAAACCTTCACAATCTCAGTATGTGGCTTTTACCACCATCACTGTTGCTAGGTTACCTGTCCTCTGATGGGTATTTTCAAGATCCTGGTTGAAATCTCTTAGTTTCTGTAATTGTAAGGATGTTTCTTCAGGTTTTATGTTTTAAATTGAATCTGTGTTTGCGTCATACAAAAATGGGTTGGCATTTTCAACAGGCTAAAAATTCATCAAAACCCCATCCCTCAGTTGCTAACAGTGACACAGACTTTCCATTTTGGCAAGTGGCCCAGCTTCAAGGTACTGGGTAAAATGGGAATTTCCTTGCTGACGTTTCAAAGCAGAATGTTTTTCCCCTTGACCAACCCACTTGAAAATCATTGCTCACCTATAGATAGCTCTTGTTTGTTTCTAAAATTAGATGTTTGTTTGTAGGTTGTTTGCTATGACGTCATCAGCCCATCTACAGTGTCAGGCTGCCCGGGGAGAAAACTAATTTCCTCTTGAAAACTGCAGTTCTAAAAGCTGCACATATTCTATCCTCCTTGTCAATAAGAACCAAAGAACACGTCATGCCATGCTGAGTGCTATACCAGCCAACTAAATAAAAAAGGATCCCACTCTTATGGCTAAAAATAACTTACATTGGTGTAAGAACATTGGTGTGAACTGGTCATGGTGTGGCAGGAACAAAATTAGCTTTCAGAACCTCTGAGCCATCATCTTTCAGCAGAAGACACGGGAAACTGTCAGTATAAAGAAGCAAGCCATGGGTCAAGGTCTCTGAGCAGAGGAAAGAGACAGCAATTTCAAGAAGTTTCCACATCGCAAGTGGCAGGGGCAGGTGCTATGGAACTCAAGCAATGATTTTAAAAAATGCCATTTCTCACATAGGCAGTTCTAGACGTTGTGATTGAGGGAATATTGCTCAGGCCAGTGGTCTTCTGTCGTACCATTTTGCTCCTCTATCCTCCCACACAATGGGATGGCCTAACAAGTGTATAGATATGCTTGGTTCTTGCAATTGGAAAGGAAGATGCTGTTGACATGCGAAGAGTAGAAAGCAGGGATGCTATTAGACATCCAGCCATGAACGTACAGATTTCTACCATGAAGAATGACCAAGCCCCAAGTTACAACAGTGCAAAAGTGTAGAGAGAATTTTGTGTGGAAGCATCACCTGTCAATCAATAAAAGGCATGGCCTGTTAGCAAAAGGCGGGAAACAAGAGTTGCAAGTTCGTAGGGAGTGAAGAGAGACAGAGATTCTGGGGAGTTAGTCAGGTGCAGGAAGATTCATCACCCAGATTCTGAGGAGATTCGTGTGAAACTGAGAAGAAATTAGCCTTGTGGCAGACAGAGAATAGAACAAACTGATTATATAAGTTATGAGCTAGTCGGGGAATAAGCTCAAGCTATGGTCTAGGCATTTATTCATAAATAAATAAGTTTCCATGTCGTTATTTGGAAAGTGTGGCGTGGGTGGAAAAGCCTGCGGTTACACAAAAGTTAGTGCTGTATCTTTAGAATGTAATTCTGTCATGAAGGATATAATGGCTAGTGTTAACTTGACAAGACCTAAAATTATTTAGGAGACCAATCTCTGAGCCTATCTGTGAGAAGTCATCTAGATTAGGTTGGCCTCCGAGTATGCCTGTGAGGAATAACTTTGACTAATTAATTAATTAATTTTAATTAATGTGGAAAGAACTGCCCACTGTGGGTGAGACCATTCCCTGGGCTGGGATCCCAGGCTGAATAAAGAGAAGAGGGTGGGATGAGTACCAGCATTCTCTTCTATCTGGTTGTGGACATAATTCAGCCAGATGCTTCCACTTCCTGCTGCTGTGGCTTCCTTTTCATGACCGGATCTTGCACGGGGAGCTGAAGTCAATCTTTCATTCCTTCAGTTGCCTTCGTTAGCATATGTTATCATAGCAACAGGCAAAGAAACTAAGACAAAGGCTAATGATCTCACAGAGCTGTGTCTAAGTGGCAAGTTGCTATTGTACATGTATTAGTAGCAACTTGTCTGCTGCTGTGAGAACTTGCCCAGAGTCTATAGTAAACAGTGAGACTGGGGAACGCTCACAGAGGTGATTTCCATTAGGGAGAGAGGTGAGAGTTCAGGATTCCTTAGGGTAATGGAAAAGAAACATTTTATGTTCAGGCTCAAAGATTGGGAAGTTGAGTTCAGGATGAAATGACAAGGACAAAAACAGGTTAATAGTCTTGTAGATGATACAAAGTAGGTGGCAGATGGGGACTCTGACATGACCCAGCCTTCTTGTGCCATAGCCTAGGCTGTCACTGTGGCTCACAGCCAGGTCCTGCTGTGTGTATGCACCCATCTCTGGAGAGAAGCATTTGAATCATCACTCTGCTTCCCATCTCTTCTTCTTTATCTTGCTTCCTGGAGACCTGCAGGAGAGTATTCCCAAGAAATCCCCGGGGATGCTCTTTGCATGTGAAGAATGTATGGGAAATGGGATGCTAGACAGAGGCAGAATCCTTTCCCAAATTACGCAATTGACTTGAAGGCACTCCTTTTGAAATCTAGTTAGGCTTTCCCATCATCTGCATATCCATTTAATATTTGCATGGAGATCACAGTATTAAGACACCTTAAAAGCAAAACAAAAGCTATTGGTATGAATTTGGGAAAAAGCAGTAAAGTAATTTTTTCTCCTGAATCAGCAAGCATATATGGAGAAAAGCACTGTACAAGTTCAGCACTTGGGAAGAGAAGGAATGATAACCATGAGTTCAAGACTAATGAGACGAGATGGCACAGCAAGACGCTGTCTAAAAACTGAAGGCTGGAGATGTAGCTCAGTAGGAAAGAATTAGCCTTGTGTGCTCAGGGCCCAATCAATACTCAGCAATGAGAAAAGAGGCAATGTCCAGTAAAAATACTAGAATTGAAAAGTTATATGCATCTAAAGATAAATATATGCTAAAAACTATCTTCCTTCTCATTACAAAGACATGTAAAATGAGCATAGAGAAGATAGTATACTCTTATTAGGAACAATATTTATAAAATATTTATAAAGCTGTGTTTTATTCGCATATATAAAGTCTTAGAACTATAAGTAAAGATTTCTAAAGCTTAATGTAAAAACTTAAATTTTAAAAAGAATATCAGAAATTTTTCCCCTTGGGAAATGTATAAAGTTCTCTTCAGTCATAAAGAATGGCCAATGTTCCAGGACAGGTAAAAATCCTATTTCAACTGAAAGGACGGGCTAAGGGTGGTGGTGCACACATGCAAGCCTAGCGCTATGGAGGGGAGACCGGAACAAAGGTAGTTCAAAGTATTCCTCAGCTGCACAGTACTTCCAGGCCAGCCTGGGCTACATGAGGGAGACCTTGTCTCAAGGAAAAATAAGAGGAGAAGGAGCAGACATTTTAAAAGGATATGTTATTTTTATTGTAATTAATGCTGCAAATTAATTATGAAATTAAGTATGAAATACAAGTTTCACTGTATAATTTCATACATGCCCATACAATGCTTTGACCATATCTGCCTTCCTTACTAGGAAAAGGTTTATTCTGAATTGGACTTGTTCTATTGGATATCAAGACAATCTCTAATCATATACATAAAATTCTGCCCTAAGAATATAGACATAGGGCATAACAGAGGAACAAAAGAAACTTCAGCATGTGTGTGGATTTTACACCCATGAAGATGATCCAAGGGGAAAATGAGGGGCACTTACACAAATGGGGTCAGCACACCTGCCTCTTCGTCTGAGTAGAGATGACATTAGAGTCTATCAAAAATGAATTTCAGATGGATTAAAGAGGCATTAAGTGCTAGAAACAGTACAACAGAATACAACAAAAACCCAAGAATAATTCAGGAGCAGGGAACCCTTTCTAACTAAGATAGGAAAACCCGAGGTTATAAAGGAATGTGTAAATGCATACAGAGAAATTGCAAAATACAGGAGGCTAGAAATAACACAAGAGACAAGTGATGGGTATGCAAATGCCATTGCAATGCTCAAGGTAATTTCTTTGTAACATTTGAAGAACATTCATAAACAGGCAGATAGATAAGCATCCAGTGAAAAACAGGCAAAATTACAGCAGGGAAAAAAGTAAAAATGAGGGCTTAGATGGGGAAACGCATATTTTAAAAAGTAACAATGACTTTAGTTCCATCAGAACAGAAGTAATTCTGATAGACAAATTGTATACATGCAATTTATAAATATTATATATAATATGTTGTAGACATTATGTAATATTATTATATATTGTATATATAATTATATAATTGCGTATATAAAATTATATATATTATCTATATTTTAACCTTTCAGGAATAGGAGATGGGGAGGTCATTAAAATATAAAGAACTATGATAAACACTATATACATGGTTATTATATAGGACATATTATATAACATATTATATGTAATTTGTTTATAAAATATTATATACATATTTCATAAGCCAGCACTTTAGTTCATTTTCTGACACTGTAAAAAAAACTCAAGAGTTAATAATTTATGAGTAGAACAGGATTGCTTTGTTTCACAGTCTGGCTCTAGACCACTGGCAATGCTCCCCCCACCCCCTCCACTGCACTGTCCCTGTGACAAGGCAACGTCTCACAACGGGAGCATGTGCAGTGCTAGACCACTTACATCACAAGCCAGGGAGCAGAGAGAGAAAGGGTTCCACAATCTCCATCAGGGCCACACTTTGATGATCCCACATTTCCAAGGTTCCACCAACTCTCGGCAGCGCCACCCTAGGGATCAAACCTCTTTAACACACTGGCCTTTGGGGGACATTCAAGAACCAAATCACAGTCAGCAGCTATCCCTATCCCAGTCCCACAGAAATGTCATTTCAAAGGGAGGAACTTCAGCTACAGAGAGATCCATCAACACATACTCTCCTTAAAAAATTACAGGCCCATCCATATTGTAGCTTATGTATAACTGTATAACCAGAGCAATAATGAGTTGGGGTTATACCTTTTCACTTGTGGAATTCCTGTGAGAACAAAAACCACATAGTGATGGAAGGTAATGTAGGCTTTTATGGCTGTTAAATAAGAAATGTGCTCATAAGACACATGCCACGTGCAGGGACCAGGGAGTTAACAGCAGAAGGCTGCCTGCTGTGGCTTTAGCACTTTGCGAATAGGATATGGGAGGCCATCCAAAATACAAGAGAAGAAAAGGACTGTAGGGCTCACCCCTGTATCAATAACATGATTCAACTTTTAATTTTTAGTTTAGTATTTTAAATATGCATGTGCACAGCTTAACTATTTGAAAAAATAAATTAGCATAAATAATGGTTTTCAAAAATATGCTAATGCTATCTTGAATTTATAAGACACTTTTCTTTCAAAGAAGCCATAACACTTTGATGCATCCCACGCCTTTCATTCCCTTGACTTTCCTGGGAGTTGCGACCTTTAAATGTCAATTCCTCTAGGGCTCTCTCTCTGCCTGGCTCCAGCATCAGACATCTGGAGAGAAAGCCTGGATAGTCCTTGCTTCTTTTCTGTGTGTGATTGAAGTTGAGAGGTGACTTGTTGCTGGGCTGTGTGTCTGCAGGGCTCTGGACCTCTCCGTGCTTATTTGAATTTGCTTATTCCTCCAGACATGATTTCCTGTCTTGGGTGAGAGGGGGGTTTTTCAAAATCTCCCTCAGACTCTGGCTGTAGAATTCCAAAAGAGCCCAAGGGAAAAGGAAACAACCAGGGAGTCTTGAGGAGAAGCCTTCACGACTCACAGCAAGATTCTCAGTGGATTGGGGCCTCAGTTCAGTAACAGTGGGGGCTGGTGAGGTGATGTAGAAAAGTCACATTTTGGGGGGCTTGAGAGATGGCTCAGAAGTTGAGTATTTACTGTTCTTCCAGAGGACCTGAACTAGGACCCCAGAACCGATGCTGGACAGTGCTCAACTCTCTGTAACATCAGCTCCAGGTTATGTGGCAACCTCTTCTTGCCTCCTTTACTACTGGGAGGAAAATTAATGTTTCTGAGCTCAAAAGTCAAATCCTCTCCAAATAGTCACCTAGTAGATTGTTGTGAGAATTATATCAACCTAGACTCTAGAAAGTTCAGGGTCTAATGAAAGAGATGGAGTTGCTGTGGGAAGAAGGCTTTTCACTGAGGAATGTATGACGTTTTCTGGGAATGCATGGGAGAATGATGTCACAGGCATGTGTCTCTCAACCAGAAAAGTCTGAACCGAAAAACCAGTATTTTAGAATTCAGCTGGTTAACCATGGCTCAGAGTATAAACAGCAGGGAGAATTTGTTACTTTAAAGAAGAATTATGCACAGAAAGGCAGACATTTCCACAAGTGGAAAACTTTAGCCTTATTTATGGCTACTGGTTTGGTATAAAAAAATTAGCTGAATTGACAAGTTGTTGTCTACAACCGGTGTTGCCCTGTGTTAGAATGGTTTAGGCCTGATACAGAAGGTGTCAGGGTTAATCTGTCAACTTACCTGCATTTGGAATCTCTCAGGAGATACACCTCTAGCCATTTATGAAAGCATTTCCAGGGAGGTTAACCTGATGAGAGAAGGACTATCCTAAATACGGGCTAAATCATCACAGGAGCCGAGGGCTTAGCTTGAATAACAGAAGGTGAAGCAGAGAATGAGCTGAACAGCCGCATTCACCCCTCTCTGCTGGTGTGGATACAATGTGACATTTTGCCAGGGACTCCTCTACTATGTCTTCCCAGGAAGGATGGAGAACTGTCAAAGTGGGAGTGCAGTTAGTCCTTCCTTCCTTAAGCTGTTTTTGTTAGTTATTTTTGACAGTGGAAGTTGCAAAGCATCTCATACAGAGGACTAAATGGATAAGATAACTTATCATCAAAGCTCTGTTTCAACCTTCAAGTTGGTTTCCAGGGATCCCTGCCTCCTGGGTTTCCAACCATGGTGCAGTCCCTTTCTACAGTGGACCAGGGTTGATCTGTGTAACCATCAGAATGGCACTGACGCAATGGCTTATAACTCTTGGGATCAAGTATAAGACTCTGTGGCTTCTCTATTGACCTCTCTTTGTCTCTCTCTGACCACTCATGCTGGGGGAAGCCAGTTACAGAGTTGTAAGGGCACTCAGTAAGGTTTTGGAGAAGTTCACATGGACAAAAGATGAGTCTGCCAAGGACTGTTGGGAAAATGCTTGAAACATATCTTCTGGCCATAGAACCTCAGATGCCTGCAGCTCCGTCTGACAGCCGGATTGTACACTGATAAGGAACCCTAAGCCAATAACAGCTATGTACTGGTGGACTCCAGACTCAGAGAAACTGCTTGATAATAAATGATTGGTGCTTCAACATTCATTTAGAGTTCCTTAGCAGATCTCTGTTTCCCATTCTTCTTTGTTTTCTGCATCATGAATGTTCCTTGGGGGTTTCTCTGGAAGCCAACTTCTCAAAAGAAGTTCATTGTTGGATATTCAAGTTTCTCATAAAAGAGACATTGGATACATATTCTCATTTCACCTTGCTAAACTTGGCCATAGAATGTGTTTTGACCTATGGGGTATGTGTCAAGATGATGGCATGTTTTCATAGTAGCAATGTAGACCTAAGGTGCACAACACACTCCTGTTGATAAATTTCCACCCACCATGGTGAAGAACTTGTAGTCACTATTCTGGTAGCCAATGCCTCTGTTTGGCTACCTAAGAAGAGAAGAAACTGCTAAGCTTGGAGCTTTGGAAGAGAGGAGGGGAGGGGGAGGTTTAACTTTGAGATTATCTCCTGAAAGGACTTACGCTGCATGAGGAGACCCAGGAACAGAGGCTGGCAGAATTAGGACAACTAGACTGACTTCCCAGGCAGCTCCCATAATTCACTCTTCCTGGATCAACAGAAGTGTAAGCCATTCAATAGGATGTTGGATTCATCTAACATCCGCGTGCCTGACAGGAGGCATGTAAGTTTACAGTAGAGGTCCACCATTCATCTTGCTTTCCCTTTTAAGACAGAACACTTCTTCTCCTGACTGACTCTGCTCCAGACATCTCTTCTAAAGACAGGGGAACTCGGGCTTCGCAGTGTGTTTCTGTGTGGGTGAATTCTCAACGAAGTTCATTGGTTGATGTTGGAAATGTAGTCAGAGCAGGTCCCAAGCATTCTGAGACAGCCTAGATTTTTACCACTGTATTTAATTTAAGATGCATAGTCCCAGAAGGATGGGGTTGGAAGATACGCATTTTCACTCCGGAATCATAAATTTTGCTAGAACAGTTTGAACCCACATGGCATCCTCTACACATAAGCATATTAGCTGGGAGTTCTTACATAAGAGTGATGTCTGTGGTGTCTGCTAAGTGAGATATGCTAACTGAAGCCTAGTAAAGACCCTTTGATATGGGACGCTCCCAGAATGCTATTGGCTGGCTCATGATTTGGCTGAGATGACAGAGTCATTGGGAACACTAGCCTAGGAATTTGTAAATGAATTAGAGCGTTCCAAACGTGAAGGACTTAGAGATCACATGTCCACCTTGAGGACTTGTTACTGGGCTTGGTATCTTCAGATTGTCATATGGAAAAAGTTTCCCATAGAAATTTCTCTGAGGGCTACCTGGAAAAAAATCAACATTTGGAAGGCATTTACAGGAACATTTGACTGCATATCAGAGAGCAGGCAAAAGGGGACAGTTTATAACAGCCCTTTCTTCCACATTAGGGGGTACAGTTGAGCCTCTTTGGTGTGTAATCTTTGAAGCCTGGAACCAAAAGATTAGAAATGATATTTTTGGCAGAGTGTTAAGGGGCAGAGTGTACTACTAGTGCTAATTCAGGATTTTTATCATCTGAGAGACTGATATGACTTCAACAGGAGCCCGAGAAAGGAAGGTGCTGAAGATGAAGCCTGTTCTGAAACCACAACCACCTGCCACCCAGAGCATCACAGCAAAGATGGCTTTCCCAGCATATTCTTTGGAAACAGGGCCGTTAAGTCAACAAGGGCTGTCAGGGTCTGTGGTAGCTGAGACCACAGTAGCCTTAGTGATAAGGAGTCAGGGTTTGCTAGCACTGGATGTGGTTACTCCAAGAACTAGCATACTGTCGCTAATAAACACTGGGATTTAGAAATGTTTTTTTTTTCTTTTGTATTTCTTATTTAGATCTAGTGTCACTGCCAGAGGACATGTCACATGCAAAAGCAGAAAATGTCTCCTGGATGATCTTACCTGAGGCATGGGCAGTAAAGCCAGGAAGGAGGAGTGTCTGCCCAAGGCCAGCAAGTTAGTCTGTGATCAAGTTGGAACCTCGCCCCTGGCTTTCTAATGATCACACTGTGCATTATTCTCAATGTGTTACCCTTTTTATCCTTCATCCTTGACAGCAGTGATCTTCTACTGACTGTCAGGGAGGCCTTTTGCCCCTTCCCATGAAGGAACAGCTAAAGCTAGTGCCTACTTTCTTTATTGCCCTCTAACCCTAGGAGGAAGGTTGCCCATCTACTTAGGCTTGGCTCCTTCTGGTTCAGCTGGGTCTGATCTTTCCCCTTCAATACTCCTTCCCTACCCACTCCCCATCCTTCTGCTGTTAGCAGAAGATGTCTCCCACATGTATCTTACATCACCCTTTAAAAGAACACTTGGATTTTTATCAGCTCTTTTTAATGTAAATACCCAAGGAGGGATAATGCTAGAAAACTGGTGCTAAATGCCAGGTGTGCTGGCACATGCCTATAATCCCAAGCATTCTGGAAACTGAGGAAGGAGACTAAGTATTTGACACCAGCCTGGGTACCACAGTGAGATCCTGTCTCAGAAAACCAAAGACTGGCTGGTAGTTCACTGCTAAACATTTCATAATGCTATGGAGGTTCTCAGTTCCATTCCCAGCATGGTGATCAGGATCATAATAAAGCAGGTACATGGGGTGTTCAGGTGAAATAAGTTTTGTGTGTGTGTGTGTGTGTGTGTGTGTGTGTGTGTGTGTGTGTGTGTGTGTGTGTGCTTCTTAAACGTATACCTTGGGCGATTGTCTGTTTTGTCAATCAGTCATTCTAGAGCACTGATTTTATGAGATGCTAGACAGAGAATTACAGACAGTAGAAGTAGGTAAGCATGGACATTATAAAGTAGTATAAAGTAGCGTTGATCCTACAGCAAAATGCCCAGAAAGAACATCATGCTAATATCTGGTCACCTACATTGCAAAAGTCTACTAGTTAAAGGGGCATGGTAACCTTTTTTTTTTACAGTGCAGTTAAGCTTTATATAATAATTAAAACAGAAAATGATGGGACATTTTCTTATATTGACCTTTGTGATCTTGGACAAATACTATTGTTCTCCTCTTTACCCTCATTAGCTCATTGCTTTAATATGGCAAAAAAGCACATGCAGAGTTCAGAATCAGACCTGTAATTTAATCTTCCCCTAAATATTATTTGAAATATTTTAAAAGTGAAAACCAAAATATGCATTTACTATATTCAAATTTTATGTATATATGAAATATATATATACATATATATACATTTTAAAAGTAAAACTTTATATATACTTCCCGAGCATTTTCAAGTATATAATATAGAGATAATTATTGTCATAGTATTGTACAATAGATTTCTTACACTCAAGTCAATTCATTGGAATAGTTCATTTGCTCTTGATTGGTATGAGATAATGTTTTCAGCATTTATATTTGAATGAGATTCTGTGATATTGGTCACCGAGTGTCTAGCTTACTACACATTACCTTAACTAAAGGTCCATTCATGATACAAAGAGCAGGATTTCAATCTTTTTTGTGTCTGAGCCATTCATTGTGTAGATATGGGGATGCTTTTTACCACTCATCATGGATGGTGTCTGTAATGGCTATTCCTGGTTGTCAGCTTGACTACATATGGAATGAACTACAATCCAGAAATGGAGGGCACATCTGTGATCCAGGTCTTGAGGCTGGAAGACATAGATTTCTGACCCAGATCTTGACATGGGATGATAAATACTTTTGATCCAGATCTTGAAGCATAGTGGTCATGAAAAGCTTAGATCCAGGCAAGGTAGAACATGCATTTAATCCCATGGGACTGAGGCAAGCAGATATCTGAGTTCAAGGCCAGCCTGGGACAGAGCAAATTCCAAATCCAGGCATGATGGTGCATACTTTTAATCTGGACTACATCTTCTGCCGGAGGTCTATCTAAGGATAATGGAAGAAGGAAGGCTCACTCTTCTTTACTTGCTTTCACTTACTTGCCAGCACAAGTGTTGGAACCTACTTCTTCAGGATTCCCACCTATACAGAAGAACAGGTAAAACAACCAGCCTCGTGGGAGTGAGCAACTATTAGATTCTTGGACTTCCCATTCACAGCTGCCCATTGTTGGGTTAGTTGGATCGCAGACTGCAAGTCATTCAAATAAATCCCCTTAGTATACAGAGACATTAATAAGTTCTGTGACTCTAGAGAACCCTGACTGATCTAGTGTCTTACTTACTTTTTTTTATTGTTGTGACAAGACACCATTACCAAGGCAGCTTATAGAAGAAATAATTTACTGGGGGCTTACAGCTTCAGAGGGTAACCATGACAACAGTCATGGCAAGAAGCACGGCATCAGGCAAGACACTGGAGCAGCTGGAAAGCGTTTATATCCTTATCCATATGTAAGAGACAGAAAGCTAATGGAATGGCATGGGCGTTTGAAACCTCAAATCCTACACCTAGTGATACCTTCTTCCAACAAGGCACACCTCCTCATCTTTCCTGGACAGTTCCACCAACTGGAGACTAAACAGTCCAATGCATGAGTCTATGGGGGGAGTTCTCATTCAGACCGCCATGAATGGGCACTTATTCTGACTATCTTGATTCTTTTGTCTAGTGTTACAGTAAATAGGGGAGTGTATTGCTTTCATTTCCTTTAAGTACATACACTGTTCTGGTACTCCTGGATCATATGTCAATTTTATTTTTAACTGTTTTAGGGAACCTCCATACTGTTTTTTGCTTAATAGCTGAAGTAATTTGCATTTTTTACCAATAGTGTAAGTAGACAGGTTATCTTTTTCCCCCCACACTTCTTATCTTTTAATATTTTTATATTAGCAATTTTGACAAGATCTAACCCCTTAAATGGTTTTAAAACAGTTACCAGTTTCCATAACAGTTAACCACAAAACCTCAAAAGCATATGGTTATGATTTTTCTGGGGTTATGCCGTTCCCTGCAATCACCCTGAGATATTCTAGAACCTAAGGTCTCTTCATTTCTTGACCTTTATAAAATGTTAGTTTGGCTCTCCAGAAATTATCAAATGTGTAAAAAGTCTTGAAAGGTTTAATTGTAGTCTCTTTCCGTGTCTATCTTCATTCCCTAAGGCATAGTTAGGGACAAGCTAAGAGAGAAACCTACAGTAATTTTAAAAAGAACTCTTCTGAGAACTTCTTATGTTCATTTCTCTCTTTCCATCTTTTCTCATGGTTTCACATTCCTTCTAAAATTAATGTGTTTGTCTCACACACAGAGAGACACACACATACAAGGAAGGATAGATTCCTGCAGGGGCAGTATAACATCTGCTGAGTCCATTTAATATCCTTCCATAAGTCTATGTTGACCACTTGGGGACTCGGTAACCAACTAGGTGCCTCATCCTGGAGAATATTGATTCCCCTTTTAGCAGCCATGAATTGCCCACAGTCCTTCACCCACGGGTGTGGCTTTGTGAGATTTCTGCCATCCATGTGGGCATGCCAACTCATGCTGCCATTGGGCAGGTCTTGCTTTAGGTGATCATGTTGTTAAGATTTCAAGGGTGCAGGTCATATATAGAAGACACTGTCTCATAGTCAGCATCCTGGTCTTCTACCTCTTACAATCTTTCTCACCCTCTGCTACAATGTTCCTTGAGTCTTAAGTGTAGGAATTGTATTATAGATGTGAGTTATTTTCTGTATTTTTGTCAGTTTTGGATGACTATGATTGTCCCCACTTGCTACAAAAGGAAGCTTCTTTGATGAGGGATGGATGGGGGCCCCACTTTCCTGTGGGTGTAAGCATAAGTATTTATTTTTGTCTTTGTAACAGGGGACCCAATCTTTCCTTCATTTCTGAGCCTATAAACTGGCCCTGTCTAGAAATGTCTGTTTCTTAGAATTATGTTGCTGTAAACTGGTGAGGTCACTCACTGGCTGTTCATTGTACTTCCTCTATAGTTATGCTTTGGAATTTGACCTCTTTAAGGGTCCTGAGACCTCAGTCTAGAGGAAGTTCAGATTCTTGGTAGGGCAAAACCCCTTAGAGGAGATGGTTTTGGTTCTTCAGACAAGAGATTAACCTCCTAGGAGAGCTAGCCCTACTGTTAGAAGAGGGTAATATGACTAAGGGCGACAGTTGCCTACTCTCATGGGATTTACCCCCATGTTCCATCGAATGTTCAGGGTCCTACTCCTTACCAGTTAACTCCAACTTTAATGTGGGAAAAACCCAGTAAGATAGGAAATTGATGTGAATTGCAATTTGACCATTTGTGGAACAGATTTTAGATGTGGTTTTTGAAAATGACATTCTGGTTATAGGACATTATTCTGTTCTGGTCTCCATGGATTTCAATTCCACCATGAAAATCTGGAGCTAGAAGTTTAAAGCTTTCAGATCACCATTTTATTTTCTAAGTCTTCAAGCATACATAGAGTCAAACAAACAGAGCCTGGGGTGTTGACTTTGTATTTATTAGAGTTCAAAATAACTGCAAACCACTCTGAATGATCCTGAATCACTTAAGAAAAAGTGACACATTTTAGGAATTTGATCTTATGCAATTGTGGGAGTTCTTGAAGAGCTATGTGCAGTTGTTCCAGTTATGTTCCAGTCATGTAGCTACATATTTAAATGCACATATGAATGTATTCAGATATGTTACACCTGTATGTTTAGCCTGCATGTGTAGTATACTGATATGAATACACACATAAATTTAGATGCATGGAAAAATTTTAGTTCCTGGCAAAAGAGTGGCTTAAGATCACTTGTAGCTCTCTCAATACAAATTCTGAGAAAAGCCAAATAAAATGTTCAAACTTCTTTGAAAAAGAGAGCTGAGTTTGCAGGAAAAAAAAACAGGAAATACTCCCATCCCCAAAATAAAAAGGGAACCGAAAAGCAGAGCATGGCGCCTGTGTAGCAGGCAGTGAGTCTGTCTGTGTGGCAGTGCAGTGAGCCTGTGGAGCAGTGGTGGCCTCTCAGGAATTATTTGTATCTATGTTGAGGGGTGTGGGGTCTGGGAACCACAAGGTATAAAATAAGGTTATAAAACTTTCATGATGTGGGGGGTGGTGGTGAAAAGGAAGAAGCCCAAAGATTATGAGGCCGAAGCTAGACTACCAGTCATGGACAAAGGAAAGAAGAAAAAAAGAGGGTGTGGAGGATGGGTGGGGTGACTAAGCAGTGGCAGGGGCCACTGGGAGGACATCTTTTTTTTTCTTTGTGAATTAAAGGAGAGAGGAGAGGAGAGGAGAGGAGAGGGGAGGGGAGGGGAGGAGAGGAGAGGAGAGGAGAGGAGAGGAGAGGGGAGGGGAGGGGAGAAGAGGAGAGGAGAGGAGAGGGGAGGGGAGGGAAGAGGAGAGGGGGGGAGGAGAGGAGAAAAGAGGAGAGGAGAAAAGAGGAGAGGAGAGGAGAGGAGAGGAGAGGAGAGGAGAGGAGAGGAGAGGAGAGAACACTAGCTGAAGAAGCCTGGCACCACAGTCCTTGAGCTTATAAGGGCATGGCATGCAAATTTTACTGTCCATCTGGTCCAGGAATCCAGAGAATATAATGAATTTGTGAGAGTTGGGGAGCAAAGACTAGGCACTGAGGTAGAAGTAAAAATACCAACAGAATTTGGGGAGTATAATTTCAAGTTAGACTTAACATAGAGGAAAGTGATTACATGCAGTGTAGGGATTTGTTGAATTTAAAAGGTTTTAATTTCCCTTACTATTTATATGGAAGTAAGGAAGACTACTTGAATAAATTTTTGTTGACATATCTTGAATTTTAGAGGTTATTTCAATGTCAACATAGAAATAACATGGAAACCAGAAGTAGGCAGAAGAGGAAGGAGAGAGTGCACAATAAATTCAGAAAAGAAAATGGGAATAAAAAACAGGGCAATGCTGGCGAGATGGCTCAGTCGGCAGAGTGCTCACATTCAAGCCCTGGCAAGCCGAGTTTACTCCTTTGAGCCCACAAAGGAGAAGGAAAGGAATTGACTACAAAAGTAAGAAGCACAAAATGAAGTTATAGAAATAGATCCAAATATCACAGCAATCACAATAAATGTAAACTGGCTAAATTCGTAAGTCCAAATTCAGAGACTTAGGTTGTATTAAGAAAAATCAATTTCACAGTATAGTTACTGTGATGATTTCAAGATATAAATAATAATGAATCAACCACACTACAGGACAGGCTCCACACCAAGGAGTAGTTGGCAACACTCCTTAGTGGTTGCTTTGAAGAGAGAGACAGAGACAAGAGAGACAGAAATGGAGAGAAAAAAGGGAGAGAGACAGAGGTGGAGAGAGAGAGAGAGACAGAGACAGAGACAGAGAGAGACAGAGAGAGAGAGAACATGATGATGTGTCAGGGATGATAATGAGGGACGATTTGGTAGAAGGGATAAATGTAGTCAAAAGTATGAGATTTTCAAAGAATTAAAAACATTATTTAAACAAAAGAATAGCATCACAAATTTGAAAATAAAATGAGGGCAAAGGAGACAGCATCCACACAGATAGATGTCCACAGATGTATAGAATAGAAACAAGTTTTAAATTAAACCATTACTATGGATGAAGGTGGTTATTACATAAACCTTTGAAGAAAGTTATAATCCTGAGCCACCAAATTTTTAGAATATACTCTCAATTATAATAAGCCTCAAACTACAGAATGCCAAGAGGAACAAATCACAAACTATAGTGGGAAATTATATTGCATTCACTGCTCAAAAACTGAGCCTTGAAGACCACAGAAACAAACACGGGCATAGGAAGTTCGGCTAATGTAGCCAGTGTGGTTGGATATGAAGGGTATTTGTAAAACCTGTTGTCTGTCAATTAAGAAATGCATATTTGCCTTAACGGTAAAAAATTAGAAATATAGTGCATTTAGTATTTCTGAGAGTTCCTACAGATTTCCACAGGGCTAGGCTGATTTACATCCCCACCAGCAGTGTGTAACTTGTCCCTGCATCCTCTTCAGTGTTTACTGTTGCTTTTCTCTCTGCGGTGCATTCATTCACTAGAGATACCATGATACCTGTGTATCTGGATGTACTTTCATAACAGCCATGTTTGGTATCAGCTCAGCTGCTTCTGTAAATAACTAGATTAGGAAAGTGTGATTATGGTATGTATATGCAATGGACTATTATTTGTTATGGGAAAATGAACGGAACTGGAGGGAATTGTGTTGAGCGAAGTGAATCAGACTCAGAAAGGCAGAAGGAAGATTGTCTGGGAGTAGAAAAGGGACTACTGACAAAAGAAGAAAAGGAAATGTGAATACAAGCCAAGTACCTCATACACATATATGAAAATGTCACAATGACACTCATTATTTTTCCCAATTAATATATGCCAATAAAAACTTATGGAATTAGAAAAATGACTACACGTGTTGTTCTGAAAGTTTTCTAGGTGTGTCTCATGAGCACTCAGGGTTGAGAGCACTGGTTATTTAGCAAGTGAAGTGGATGCATAAGCAAGCAGAAGGCTGAAACTAGACCCCTGTCTTTAATCCTATGTAAAAACCAACTCCCAATGGACAATAGAAATAAATGTAAGACCTAAGCCCAGGATCACTGGAGGGATAGATAGGGAAAACACTTCAGACAGTGCTACATACAATGATGTTTTAGGTGATGTCGCAAAGAAACAGGCTGCAAAATGAAACATAGGAGATTATATCAAATAAGGAACTTCTGGTTCACAGAAGAAACTACTAAGAGATCGAAGAAGCAACATGCAGAATAGAGAAAAGCTTTGAAAACATTTATGTTTTCAAAGTGAGTCATATTTGGGACATAGAAAGAACTCAGAAAATTCAACATCAATCAATCAAACAAATTAAAAGGGAACTGGGTAGAATTATCAAATAAAAAAAACCCCAAAGTTTATAGGTAAATAAGAAAGTAGTCAACATCACTAGCCACCAGGGAAATGCAATTCAAAAACTATAAGCTGGTAATATCTTACCCCGACTAAAGTGGATATAATGGAAAGGAAGGAAGGAAGGGAGGGAGGGAGGGAGGAACAGTGAGAGATTGAGACAGAGACAGAGACAGAGACAGAGACAGAGACAGAGATAGAGAGAGGGAAAGAAAGAAAAGCAAGCATGCTGGATCAATACAGCAGGGACCACTCTTACACAGTGTTGGTGGGAACATGGTGTAATCACTATGGAAAGGAGGGTCCTTGAGAATATAAAATGAGAACTGCTATATGGTCTATCAACCCCACCATTGGGCATGTATCCAATATGAAATCAATGTATTAAAAAGATAACTGCTCTTACATGTTTATTGCAGTTCGATTCACAGTAGCTGAGACATGGATTTGGTATAGGTGTCTGTTGGAGAATACATAAAGAAACTGTGATGTACATTGAATTTTATTCTGCTGTAAAAGAATGAAGTCCCATCATCTTCAACATCATAGATTAGCACAGAGGACACTATGGGAAGTGAAATAAGCCAGGCGCTGGGAGACAGGTGCTATGTGCTCTCATTTATATGTGGAAGCTAACATGATGTCGACTTCTCAAACTAAAGGAGAGGAAGAATGAAGGCAGGAAGGGTGGACGGTTGGCACTAAAATGCAGTCAACTCAGAAGCCTGAGTTCTAGTGTCCTAAACCACAGCAGGTTGTCTACGGCTTGTGAAAATTGGCAAAACCATTTATGAAGAACTAGCTGAGAGGAAGGTGAGGCTCCTAAACACACAGGAATGGCAATTATTTATGGAGAGATACACTAACTACTATGACTTGATCAGCACACATTTTATGCATATCAAATCATCACACCATATCTCACAAATATGTGAGATTCTCATGTGTTGGTCAATAAAAGCAAAAGGAAAAAGTAGTTTGTTTTTCATGTAATATGTGGATATGTCTCATTCAGAGAAACAAAAGCCAGTTCCAGAAAGAACATACCCTAAATGCCAAGCTTGAAAACACGTATCAAAAATATTTGTGACAAAGGCATAAGCTATGTGTCACAAGATCACAAAAATATGTAACAGGTGATAGATGCCTCTCAGGAAGAAGGGGAGGGGACAGGTCAGTGGATGACACTAAATGGTAATCAAATTACTGGATTTCTAAAATGTCAATCAAACAGCATGGCATCCTGGTAACCTCCATCAGAGCTTCATAGACAGGTACCCGTTTATCATCATCATCATCATCATCATCATCATCATTATCATTATTATTATTGTTATTAATTTAATTTTATTCACCACTCCCACAATTCTTCCCCATCCCCCCTTCCTTTTTCCCCTGAGCAGGTAAGGGTCCCCTGGCTATCCCCTTCCCCCACCCTGGCACTTCAAGTCTCCATGAGGCTAGGCACTTCCCCTCCCACTGAGGCTAGAACAGGCAACTCAGCTAGAAGAAAATATCCCTCATACAGGCAACAGCTTTGGGCTAGTTCCTGTTCTAGTTGTCCTGAATCCACATGAAGACCAAGCTGCTACGTATGTGAGGGGAGGCCCAGGTCCAGCTGTGTATGTTCTTTGGATGGTTGTTAAGATGCCGAGAGCTCCAAGGGTCCAGGTTAGTTGACCCTGTTGTTCTTCCTGTGGAGTTGCTGTCACCTTTAGGGTTCTCAGTCTTTCCTCCTATTCTTCCATTAGAGTTCCCATGCTCCATCCACTCTCTGCCTGTGGGTATCTGTATCTGCCTGAGTCAGCTTCCAGATGGAGCCTCTCAGAGGACAGCCCTGCTCTACTCCTATCTGCAATCACAACCCAGTATCAATAACAGTGTCTGGGATTGGTTCTTGCCCATAGGATGTCTCAAGTTGGGCCAGTTATTGTTTGGCTATTTTCCAAGTCTGTTCCTACATTTCTTGTAGACCGGATAAATTTGGGGTTAAAAGTGTTGTGGACGGATTGGTGTCTTTATTCCTCCACTAGGATTCCTGCCTGGCTACAGGAGGTGGCCCCTTCAGGTTCCCTATCCCCAGTGTAGTGAGACACAGCTGAGGTCACCACCATTGAGTTTTGGGTGCCTCCCTTATCCCAGGTCTCTGTCTCATCCTGGAGATGCCTCCCACCTCCTGACACCCATCAGTTGCAGATTTCCATGGACATCTAGCCATTTCTCCATGGACAAGTACTTGAAACCTTGGTACTTTTGTATATTTGACATATTTCCTATGTTATAAAGGAATACAGTGATTGCTATGTAAGTCTGGCTTCACATCTTCTGGACAACTAAAGAGTATCTATTGAACAGAGAAGGTGGCTGTAACCAATGCTTTTTTTTTTTTAAATTCAGTTTCACAGCATGAGAATATTTTGATGATTCTGCTGTGTATTAAGATCTTCCAGATGTCTGTGCCTGTGCCTGTGTCTGTCTGTGTCTGAGTTGCTTTTCTTCTTCACCCTGGGGACCAAAGTCATGTTATTGGGCTCGCTGGCAAGTCCCTTTGCCTGCTGAGTTACTGCTCAAGACCACAAAACAGATTTCAAAGAAGTCCTTCTACTGTGTGTGTGTGTGTGTGTGAGTGTGTGTGTGTGTAAGAGAGACAGAGAGAGACAGAGACAGAGACAGAGAATCAGAAAAACAAGTCTGCAGTAATAAAAGTTACATTACTAAGTTCGATGACAGCACCAATAAAAGAAATCTCTTTTAAAGCCAAGGATAAAAACTAAAAAATGCACATCCCAAAGGGGAATATTTAACATCTGAAATAAAGCATACATCCTATTAAAAAGGAGGTATTGAGGTCTCCTGCTCTGGCAGAAGAGTTAAGTCCCTCTTACAGCTCTTCACTGCCCTCTCCAGGTCCTGTGGCTTTTCCTGAGGTAGCAAATGTCTCCATGACTGTCAGCAGCCTGATGGAGAGGAAGGCGATGGGCACTGAAGCACAGGAAATACTGACTTGTAATTGTTTCTTAGTTTCTCTAACTGTTGCTGCCACCTGCAATAGCGTGCAGGCTGAAATGGGACTTCTCAGCAGCTGATCTCCAAGCCAAGCAAAGGAACAAGCTAGCACTAAATCGGTATGTGACAGTAGCAGGCTTTCCACAAGGAGCTGCACTCCGTTGGGCATGGTGGCACAAGTCTGTGATCTCAGCTATGCCAGAGGCGGAGACAGAAAGATTGTTTGAGTCCAGTAGTTTGATACCAACCTGGACAATGTAATGAGACCCTGTAAAAACAAACAAACAAACAAACAAACAAACAAACAAAGAAACAAAAAGAAAAAAAAAAGAAGCAAAAGAAACACCTGGCAGACCAGCAAGCCAGCATACTGGATCTGTGTGGGCAAAGCCCACGTGTTGTAGTGTGTGTGGAAAGAAATGAATTGTGTGTTGCTTAAATGTAAATGAAGTCCCTGTGTTTGTCAACATTGGGAATATCCACACTGTTTTTCTCCTCCAGGAAGAAGAACTGCCAGGTCTCAGGAGAACAGGAGCAGTGCCTAGACTCAGAGGGAGAGACAGGCAGACAGACAGACACAGACAGACAGAGACAGAGACACAGACAGAGAGAGACAGAGATAGAGAGAAGAGGAGAGGAGAGAAGAGAAGAGAAGAGAAGAGACGAGAAGAGAAGAGAAGAGAAGAGAAGAGAAGAGAAGAGAGAAGAGAGACAGATCCACTCTTGGTGGAGGAAACAAGGGAGTAGATACAAATAGAACTCAGTCAGAGGCAAGAAGAGAATTAGTTCAAGCCCAATTTTTAGCCTCCTGTGAGTCTTCATCACCTGTCCCCTGGAAGTAGCCATAAGAGCCATCATCTGCCCCTGGATACATAGTGTTCATCTGGTACATGTCCTTGCAGCACTGGAGCATTCCTGCCTTTTGCCCTCTATATCAGTGGTTCTAAACCTTCCTAATGCTCTCGACCCTTTAATACAGAGGCTCACATTGTGGTGACCCAACCAGAAAATTGTTTTCATTGCTACTTCATTACTGTAACTTTGCTACTCTTATGATTGTAATGTAAATATTTTTGGAGATGGAGGTTTGTCTAAGAGGCTTACTCTTTTGTTGACGTCTTAGTTCTAATGCCACCTGCTTCCTTTCTAAGTGGAATGTAATAAGAAATATTTGCAGAATAAATGACCTTGCCAGAAGTGGAAGCAAGGTGTCCTGCTAGGAGTTTTCAGACATGGAACCAAAGACATCAGACATTGATTGAGGTGACATCCCTGGGATTATCCAGGCAACTACTGGACTCTCATGTCATGTGAGTGCAGGCTTTCTGCTCTTCAATGTGTGGCATGGAGAAGCAGGCCCTGGGGACACACTTGTGATAACGAGCTACGGCCTGGGCTCTGAGGTACACCCCTGATGGTGAGCCACCATCTGGGCTCTCTATGCCTTTGTCTGGCAGTGACTCACAGTCGGACTCTGGATGTACATCTCTGATGACAAACCATGGTTGGACTCTGGGAACACACATGTGCCAGGGGACTCCCATTGCATCTGTGCTTTGGTGGTCAATGAAATGAGTGTAGCCCTCTTCATAGCCCTGGAGAGTGTCTTTAAATATTTTGTGTGTTAATAATTTTTATATGAGGTTATAAAATTATTTTAAGGGCCAGAAAATCTAGAAGTGGATATTTATAGCACATCACAGAGTTAATCACAATAATGCCTAAAAAAGACTCATGTGTAGTTAGCTACATTACAGCATGGTTAGCAATGACAAAAGGTTAGCAATGTGCTCAGCAGGCTGAGGAAGATTCACTTAGCCTTAGTGGAATGCTATATAGCTTTACACAAGATGGATAGTACTATGTAGTCTCACCACAGTGTTGTGAATAAAAAGGTATAAGATAGGAAAATATAGCATTCTAACATTTACCCAAGAAAGAGTAACAGAAATATAGTTGTGAACTGTCAAATAAATAAAAGTACCTGAAGTAGTAAGAGGGAAGATGTGTGGAGAAGACAGACCTAAAAATGAGAGTTTAAAAAGTCCCACTGTGTATTTAACATTGCTACAATATATCATTAAATAAAAATCAAAGAAGTGATCCCGAAATTTGTTTAAAGTGACTTAAAAAAGAGCTATGGGTACACATCCCTTGTGCAGTAAACTACTTGCTGTACTCCAGCAAAGGCAGAAACATCATCAACAAAAGCTATTGCAGCTCATACCTAGTCTTGCTCTTTGAACTGACTCCAAGTATCTATGTGTGAATCAAAGAAATTGTCAATAGATCAGGAACCAAGTTTTTCCACATTACATGGGAAAAATACATGCTACCACAGAGGTAAGTCCTTGCTTTGCTAAAGCTGGACGAAAAGTATTTGCAAGAGCCCAGGAAGCCTGGGTCTGTACATCCCACAGTCTAGCAAATGTGATTATGGATACATGATGACCTTTCGTGCCTGTGGTATCATTGACAGAATGACAACAGTACATCCTGAGCCTCCGGATGGACATGGGACATTCATGTAATGAAAGAGTAATCTTAAGGGCTGGGGATTTAGCTCAGTGGTAGAGCGCTTACCTAGGAAGCGCAAGGCCCTGGGTTCGGTCCCCAGCTCCGGAAAAAAAAAAAAAGAACGAGTAATCTTGAATCAAATCCGGCTCCTAGTTCTACTAGCTTCTAGCTCGGTAGAAACTGAACAGATAGAAAAAGTATTAGGCAAATGGATGAGGACGCAGTCCGTCGGGTGCAGAAGATGAGAAACTGTACTACTGCGCACAACAAACCGCTCAATTCACTCATCAAATATTCACAGAAAAAAATGGAGATGAAAAGAATACTTAAGATATCAGTGCAAAAGTTACAGCCCTGATCTGAATAAATCAAGCCTATAAAACTGATGTGCATACCCAGCAAGTATGCAAAATGCCCCGGGTTATCTTGTATGCATGAACATGGTTTGCTGATTTTACAGCATTATTGTGACTATTTTGAGATGTAAAACTGATATTGTGGTTAGGCTTAAAGGGGACTCATCTACATGATGCCTAGCTTTTGGCTAGTGTTCTCTCTGCCATCTGAGCCTTTCTTGCTGCATGCTGGCCATAGACCAAGCTATCCTTTGACATCTCACACGTGAAATGACAGATGAATCTTTATACCCCTAATGAACACGCCAGTGCATAGCTGTGGCCTCTTTGAGCACTGTCACCCTTGTTCTTTGTATGCAGGCGTTTCTTTTTAAAAATCAAAGCCATCTACACGGAACAGGCGCTGACTATTTTTATTGCAATTTCTTTTGAATTACCCAGGAGTTAATGAGGCTACCAGTTTACTTAAAGTATTAGCTCCTTTATCAAAACACCTGCCCAGAAAGCCTCTGAGTGAAGAGCTGTTAAACTCAGCTCGTGTCTATGTACAAGTTGTGCTGTGGAATGCTGGCCACGTGGTAGACAATACCCAGCCTGACCTGAGCTTGCCTCTTCAGGGGAGGCTCAGGTCTGGAAAGGAGAAACCTTCTGGGCCCCAACATCCCTTAAAGATGCCTTCAAGTCGGACCCACTGTGTCAGGTTATTGCGCTGCCTGTGCAGGGCTCCTAGTTGATCAGAACACCAACAACAGTAGGCTTGCTACTCCCATTATAGCCTTGGTTTATCATTAGTTTAAAAGTTTAAACTATTGCTGTTACTTTCCCAATAGACATTTCAAATTGCAGAGAGCACAACACAGAGGCAGCCGAACGCCTCATTCCCATTCCGTAGTGCCCAGGTATCCAGTTTCTCTTCCCAGGAGCAACCAATCTGATAGAAGAATAGGACACAGAGGGAAGGAACAGAAAGGAAAGTTAGCAAAGGTACCTGTGACAAGTCACAAGGCCACTGGGGAATGGTATGATACATGCCTGTCCTGGAACTCTTATCCGTGTATCAGTGAGTGTAAAACGGCAGATATTTTAAATAAGGGCTGTAGCCTGTGGGCACTGCTCTGCAGTTTGCTTCTTGTCCCTTGGTGCGTCTTGGTAATTCACTGAGGAGGTAGCTCAGTTGCTAGCGAGCCTGCATGCCAGTCCGACTTCCGATTGTTCCATGCCGCTGCCCAGTGTGCTTCCCATACTTCAAACCGTAACTGCTCAGCTTTCATGGACAGTTGTACTGTACTGTATTTAACTCTCTCTTTCTTTCCCAATGTCTATCCATCCAATGGCTTATGTCTCCCTTGTTTGAACACAGCATTTAATAATTTCTTCATATAGGACACAGAACTAATCTTACTTCAAAACGCTCGGGTCTTGCTTAATTGTCTTAATCCTCTGTCCCCCCTTCACATTCCACATCAGACACGTACACCCCACAACCTTCACACAGTAACAACGAAATCAACTTGTCTTTGAATTGACTGCTCAGGACAGACACACCCGTGGGGTGCGGGTTCAGGTTTGATTCCTGTGTGTCTCCGGTGGGTGGGGTAGGGCTAAGGCAGCTTTGTTTGTCATGCTTGAGGTCTTTAGCTGGGGCCAGAGTCTTTGCATTTGTCTCAGGGGATTCCAAAGCGTCTGATATGCCGGGAGAGTGGCTAGCAAACCTCTCAGCCTTGGGTGAGAGCAGTCGAGAGCACTGCCTTCCTCAGGAACTGCTGGAAATAGGGACAAACTGCTAAACACCAGAAGCACAGAAGCAGAACCAGGCCCAGGGTATTTTTAAACCTCTTACACATAGGAGCAAGCCCAAATTTATCACCAGCAGTCTTTTTAATGTGGTTTTCTCTTCACCCACCTCTCCTTCAAAGAGATGCTTGTATTTTTTTTTCTCTCTCTCTCTGTTCAAGTACATATGCTCAGATAGCAACAGCGCAGCTCAAACAAACAGGGGAAGTTAACACTTGTGAGAGCTACATACTTTAAGCGCCCAAGGAAGCAGTTTTCATAAACCGTACCTCCTCGTCTTCCAGGCGACAAAGGTAGCCTATCTACTTGTTATCTTTGTCCCAGCAACAGGAAGACTGAAGTGAAGGTCAGTGGGGTAGGGAAGGGAAGACAGATCCTGAGTATGCCCACTCCAGTCCTGCTTCTTTCCCACGTCTGTTCCCTCAGATCTGGGGAAAACAAAGGTGTTAACCCCCAAGTTCGATGAGAACTCATGGCACCCTTTCTCTGACCAATTAAGCATTTATCTTTATTCTCACAAAATAACTATCAGTAATAGTTTGAAGAGATGCATCATACCATGGTGTAGAAGGCAGGCTAGGATTATATAATACGATCTAGGATGAATGAATTTTAACTTAATTTCTCTTCTGGGGACATGCTTGTTGTCCAGCCAATAAACATGAGAGCAATGAACATTTCAGGCCTTAGTGAGGGAGAGAAGCCTGTGAGAGGCTACCTTTCACACCTGCAAAACTTTAGCACTCTACACCCCTACACATGCTGAAACTACAAATGAAACACTCTCACTTCTAAGTGAGACACATTCACACGATCAACTGCAGCACCATGAGGGACTTTACGGTCAGAAGCAATGATGAATGTTCTGACAGTTAGCCATCAGCCAGCTGCCCACTAGACTAGCTCTAGCCTGCAAGTCTACAGGTTTAAGGAAGTATGAGCTAAGGTTTGAAGTTTGGTGCTGCCCGCTGGGCTCTGACACTGTATCCAGCTCTATTCCGGACCTCCCTAATTTGGGTCAAAGGCCATGCAAATGCTTTCCCTGGTGATCAGTTTCTGAAACACACAACCATCTGCCTTCAGTACCTAGGATAAGCAGACTTTAGTGGTTTGGATGGAAAGGTGCAAAGAAGCTTTGAGCGGATTGGATACCAGCAAGGAAGACTACACAGCTCCTTGTGCATTCCTCTCTACTCTCAGCTGAAAGCCACTTTTTAATGTGCTTTCTGCAGCTGACAAAACCCCAAGCTTACCATAGCCCTCTCTGCGATCAGACTCTGGGTTTTGGGGTCAGGAAGTTAGCATGGGGAAGGGGGTGGGGTTTTTCTGTGGCTGTCTGAGCAACTGTAGAATTGTTTGATCTTTGCAGGTTTTAGACATGATATCTTGCCACACCGTCAGTGGCCTTTGGTAGGCTCTAGGCCACAGGTTGGGGAGGGTATTTTACTTGTCTTTTATGAACGTGAGTCTAGGCCAGCTCTTTGACATTCAAGGGGATGGCACCAAAGAGCAGATACATACATGATGCAATGACAAGTGCTAAAAAGAGTGTAGTCCTCTCTAGTCTTTCTAGCCCTGGAAGACACTTAATGCTTATTCTGGTAACTAGGTCTTCAACCATCCAGGATTTTCTAAAACTCATGGCAGAGAGCAGGACAGTGCAAAAAAAATCAGGAAACAAAATTGTGGACCTGGAGAAATACAATGACTGGTTAATGGAAGTCTTTTAGTCTTTCCACAGAGGTTTATAAAGAGAAAACTGTATTAGGGGTCACCATGTGTTCTATAGTCTCCTTATCAGACTTGTGAGGCTTTTAGTAATGTTCTTATCTAAGGAGAAGGGAAGGGAGTAACACTTCAGCAATGGAGAGCTGAAGAAACCTGTCACTGGACCTGACAGAGCTGGTGGCAGAGGTGAATACAGTAGGCCCCTCGGGGTAGATGTCTCAGGTCCCAGAGATGAGAACTCCTTCCAGCACTTAAGCTAATTAGGGACTTCTAGAGCTAGCAAGGGAAACTTAATCCTCTAGCAGCTAAAAAGGGTTCACAGCGTGATTCTATGTAATACTGGATGATGGGAGCAGGTGTCTAGTAAAGAATTGCAGCTTAGAGCATCAGGGACTGAAGCAGCACCATTAAGTAGAAATGGAATCAGAGACACCTGGATTCACACGTTTAAATGAGTCTCTAGAAGGTGCACTGAGCTGTGTGTGGTTCCTTTTGATGGATATATTTTATGTCACCCAATGTATCTGAAATCGTACTGTTTTAAATGTACAATCCGCGTTGTTAATAAAATGGATGGCATCCATCGTGATGATGGAATAATTTAAATTAGATAAATCTGGGGACTGGAGAGACGACTCAGAGGTTAAGAGCAGTCACTGCTCTTGCAAAGGAATGAGAGGCAGTTCCCAGCACACACACACACGGAGGACTGTGATTCCAATTCCAGAGCTCCAATGCCCTCTTCTGGCCTCCAAAGGCACTAGGCAAGAACGAGGTGTATGCTGCATGCTCACACACAGACATGCAAGCAAAACACTTGCATATCTCAAATTAAATAAGTAAATCTTCAAAAATAATAAAATTGTACAAAAATTTAAAACATCATCTGTCACTGCCCTGCTGCATTTGAGGTGCTCATAGGTGCACATGGGTGCACATGGGTGCTGGGAACCTTGCTGAAGAGGAGAGTAGAGTTCAGACAACTGAGTTACAAGAATGTGTCTGTTGGTGTTGGGGATTTAGCTCAGTGGTAGAGCGCTTGCCTAGGAAGCACAAGGCCCTGGGTTCGGTCCCCAGCTCCGGAAAAAAAAAGAACCAAAAAAAAAAAAAAAAAAAGAATGTGTCTGTCTTCTGTGAGAGAACTCCAGAGTCTATCCCCACTTGTAAAATTTAAGTGTGTGCACTTAAATAGCCATATACATGGGATGGTAGTGTTTCAGGTGGTGGACCGTGTTCCTCAGAAGATGGCAAGAGTAAAGGAAAAAGACAAAGTCCACAGAGCTCGTCTCCGTCAGTCAGGGCACACTGAGTTTTGCTTTAGTAGCATACAACCCCATGTTTGTGACTTTAACAAATAAAAGTTTCTTCCTCCTCTCTGATGTATGTTTTAGCTCAGTTGAGGGAACTTGGTGACATGCAGGAACTCAGGTATGTCCTTTGATTTACCCAGTTCTATCTCTCAGGGCAGTTACAGATGGAAACATTATTGATTACAAAGGCAGAGAAGAAAGCTATGTTTAGTTTGGAATCAGGAGCGCTCTCTCTCTCTCTCTCTCTCTCTCTCTCTCTCTCTCTCTCTCTCTCTCTCTCTCTCTCTCCAGCAGAAAATCTTAGCCTAATTTTGCAGAGTAGAAAATGAAGAAAAGTTAGACACATGGCTGACGGTGAGTACACTGAAAGTCAGTAGTCTGCTTGGCACCAAGCTCTGGAATCCAGGTTCTCTGGTTAGGGTTCATCTCACATTAGGAAACAATCTCCCCATCAACTGAGGCTGGGAGAGTCTCATTATCTCTCATTTTTCTCTTCATCTTGATTTCAAATCATAGTAGATGGAGATCAACATGGCCTTCTTTCTGTCTTAACTGCCTCTTTCTCTTTTAAATTAGCAGTCCTCTTTGGAGACTAAATTACAGCTAGGGACGTGCTCAGGACCGAATTGTGTTCCTTCTCCATTCTATGTCAAAGCCTTTAGTGAGGGAGTCTGGAAGGCAGGACCTTTGAGGAAGTAATGGAAGAAAAGTCTCAGGTGGACATGGCATTCTTATAAAAAGAGAAAAGATGGCCGTGAACCTTTCTGGACTCTGTACACACACAGGGAAGATAGTCAGAATTGCAGAGTCCTCACCTGCAGCCAGTGGGAATTGTACTTTGGCCTTGGACCTCAAGCCTCCAAGAACTGAGAGATAGTCACCTCTGTGGTTTAAACTGCCCAGTCTGTATTATTTTGCTGTGTCAGTCCAGTAGGACATGCCAAGGGCCTGCCCCACGGTCTATCCTCTAGCTGTACAGAATGTCTTCCCATGACTTGCTGAGTCTGATGAGTTGTTTTGAAGTGGAGTTGTAGAGTTGTAGAGAAATAAACAGCTATCCAGCCAGCACCTAGAACACCCAGACATATCTGTGGCACTCACCTCAAAGGAGACAGCCAATGTGATCAACCAACAAAAGGCATCCTGTTTTCAGGAGGTGCATATATCCCCAACATTCGTTCCTCGGTGCCAGCCCAGCTGGTCAGTTCTAACATCTGACATTCTTTTTAATGTGTCTTTGTTGATTTTCTTCCTTTCGTTTGGACTCTTCATGTACCTCCAGCTTTCAGATCTCAGTTCTGTGAAACTCTCTGGCTCCTACTGATTCATTTGCCTTGGAACTTTTGCTGCCTCTCTCCTAAATCTGTGATGGATGTTTCTGACTTGTGTGGTTCCTAGGGTAGACCATTTTGATATGGACAAAGAGCTATCTCTAAAACTGCTCCAAAAATTATGTAAGAGTGAGTGAGAGCTCAAAAGTTGAGATATAAAGGAAATGAACACAATATGTTTGTATCTACTTTTATTGTGTGTGTGTGTGTTTGTAGAAAGAGACAGAGATAGACACAGACACACATACAGAGACAGATAAAGACACACACACACAGAGAGAGAGAGAGAGAGAGAGAGAGAGAGAGAGAGAGAGAGAGAGAGAGAGAGAGAGAGGGGTATGTGTTCTTTCATGTGTATGAAGAAACCAGAGGTTGACATTGGGTGTCAGCTGTTCTGCATATTGCTTTTATTGTGAGGGTCAAGAAGCAAAACCTTAAATTCAATGGTTTGGCTAGAGTGGTGGGCTAGGAAGCCCAGAAGATCCTTTTGTGTAACCCAGCAATGTTAGGATTACAGCCATGCACCCTACACCTGGCTTTTTATGTGGTTTCTGGAGGTCTACACTCAGGACCTCATGTTTGTACTGAAAGTAGGTGACCCACTGAGCTGTTTCTGAAGACCCCATAATGCTTTGAAAGTACATTAGCTACTGCATCTGCATGTCAACCTTGTATCTCAGGAAAAGGGACTCACTTAGACATGCAGTCCATTGTTAATATGGGCAGACACTACATTTCAACAGGGCTTCCACTTTGAATAAGGATGCCCTGCCTGGTCTGAGATCAGGTAGTGTCCTCCTCTCACTGAGGTAGCTGATGGACTTATTACAGCGGAGGCAGGAATGTTGGTTTTTGTCCATTTCTTTCTGATAATTTGTAGTGAGTTGCTAGTATTATTTTCAACATATAAATAATCAATGAAAACCTTCCATGGCAACTGTGCCTTTTGTGAGAGCTATGATGCCTATTTCTGACTAATTAATGGATTCACTCAGATAGCAACTTATAAGCCAACCTGTCACAGGAGCAGCCCTGACTCTCTCTTCCTTCTTTTGCAGGTTCCACACCTCAGAAGATACAGAGTTGTGATTTGTAGCCCAGGTGAGGATCCTGATGCCCCCTCTTTTCCTTTGGTCCTGTTTATTTATTGGCTTAGGCTGCTCCTTTGAAGACTTGCTTCTTACATGCTCAGATTTTCTTATAAGCTCTTAAGAAGACTCCAGTGTCTGTCTCTGTGGGCACTGTGTCACACATTACTGTTTTTTCCTCTTGATCCTCCTAAAGCTCCCGGTGAAATCTGAATCCAGGAGAACCACACTCCTCTACTTGAGTGGCTGGTATTTCTATGTAGTCAGGTGAATAAGGCACACATGAACATGTGTTTTTCCTTCCACCGGGCATAGTGTTCACACTCAAAATTCCAGCACTCAGGAAGTCGAGGCCAGAGAATCAGTGGTTCAAGGTTATCCTCATCCCCTATTACATAGTGAATTCAAGGTCAGCCTGAGCTACATTTACATCTATAAGCTAGTCTTTATATCTCTCGATAAGCAAGGCTTGCCTCTCTTAAAAGCATTGGAAAGTTGAAAAGTCCTCTGGAATGTTCTATCCTTATGCCACTAGGTCCCTCTGCTTTCCTTCTTCACCCACTCCCTGCCTCCCAGCTTCTTCTGGACATCTCACCCAATGAAGCAAAAAAACAAAACAAAACAAAAAACAACACCACCACCACCACCAACAACAACAACAAAAAACAGAAACAAAAACAAAAAAAAATCCCCTAAAATGAGAAATTATATTTGGTTTAATCAAGCCTCACTAATATCCATTCAGAGGCCTCACTCTCTGCTCCATTTATTTAAAAGGATTATCTGTGGAACTGAGCCTGAGCATCAGCCTCAGCTAAGAGTTTTTAGATGTGTATTTTAATGTAGATAAAAACCCTCAATTGCTTTCCACCATATTTTTAAATTTTACTTTCTCTCTTTCTACCTCCCAAACACGAACATGCTCCCCTCCCCTGAACGCTTGTGTGCATGTGGAGAAGGTTAGTTTCTTTGTTTTTGTTTCTATTTTTCCAATTGTAAAGGAAGGGCTGTAAGTTCTGAATGCCTAGATGAACACTTACAGCCTCATGATTTGCTTAAATACGTATGCACACACACCCATCTGAACTATTTCTATGAAGAACAATTATTTTAAAGTGCTCTCTCCGTTGACACCTGAGCTGAAGAGCAATTTCGTAGCATAATTATAATGCATCACACAAGCTGGCTAAGCTTTTGTTCTCCCTGTGATCTCTCACTCGAGAGAGTTCCTTTTTCACCTTCCCTTCCCACCTTGACTGAATTAAGAATATCCCAACTTTAAGGCTGTTCTTCCTCCAGAGAATAAAATTGATGCTCTAAGGTGAAGTGTCTCAGAAGTGATGGGTGGGAGAGAAGTTTTTGCTCCATGACTCATTCTGTTATTATGGGAAAGGGTAATTTTTTTTAACTGTTCTTAACTCTACTGAGGCTAACACAGGGGTGGGGGTGGGGCAGAAGGCGAGCACAGTGCATTTCAAGGTCCTGGACAAAGGACAAGTGCTCACTTGTCAGTGCCCCTGGGAACGTACCTCCTGAGGCCTTAGCCCCAGTATGCTCATCACCATAGGAAAGAAGGTAGACCAGATGATCATTAAATTTCGCTATCCAAGACTTGAATACTTGGGGGTGGAAAGATGGTTTGGAGCCAAATACCAGATAGGCATTTCATGGCACTTTATAAAAAAGAAAAAAAAAAGGTTCCTACTGGTCTCAGTGTTTAAGTCATTAGGATAAGTCATTAGGTAAGACCTCGAAGGCACTTTCCTGATATTTCTGTAAATGATAGTGCTGTTTCACTATCTGGTTATAAAGATTGCATAAAAATGACATCAGGACTGGATGTGGTGGCACATGCCTTTTATCATAGCACTTGGTGAACAGATGTAGGGGAATCTCTTTGAGTTACAGGCCAGCCAAGTGACATAGTGAGACTTACCTTAAACAAACAAATAGCATAAGAGTGATCATGGTCGTCAAAGTTACTCTCATAGGAAGTGCTCTTCATCAGGATACATGATTAAATACTGTGTTTGAAGGAGTGATGACATTTTTTTTCTGACCACATGTAATATATATATATATTTTCCAAAAGGTTATTATAGAAATAATGTAACAATTATTCCTTGTTATTCCTTGTCTGTTTTATGTTTTTGTTTTGTATTTTTTGTTGTGTTTAGTACTGGGACTGAACAAAGTCTGCATTTGCTAAACAAGTACTTTGTCTTTGAGCCACATCCAACCTCAATTTTATTTTGTTTTTCCATTTTGGCATAGGAACAACTACATAACTCAGGCTGGCCTTGAATTTGTGATCCTTTTGTCTCAGCCCTTCCTACAGGGAGTATAGGCATGGCCATTGTACCTGACTGGGGCATGTTTGAAAGGTACTTGGACTATCAAGACTGCCAACCTGGATGTTCAGAAAAGTGTGGAATGTATGTATGTATGATGCAATTTTACTCCCCAAATAAACCAATTCATGGATGGTACTGTAAATACTTATATGAATTATTAAACCAATCTCAGAAGGGCACATAGCACATGGTGTCCTCTTATCTGTACTTTTATACTTCCTAGATTTTAAAATAATCCATGTATATATGGCTTTGGGATGGTTTGAATGAGAATGGCCCCTATAGGCTCATATATTTGAACGCTTGGGCCCCAGATGGTGGAACTATTTGGGAAGGATTATGAGATGTGACCTTGTTGGAGAAGGTGTGCTAGAAGGGTGAGCTTTGAAGTCTCAAAACCCCAGTCTATTCTCAGCTAGGTCTCCCTGCCTTGTGCTTGTGGATCAGGATGTAGCTCTTGGCTATTGTATCATTGCAGTCCCTGCCTGCTGCTAGGCTTCTCTCCATGATGTGTATGAACTCTAACCCTCTAGAAGTATGTGCCTCCAATAGGCTCTTTTCCTATAAGTTGCCTTGGTCACGGTGTCTCATCACAGCAATATAAAAATAACTATGACAGATATGAAAGTCAAAGTAAATCTGTTTAGGACCAAAGACAACTAGCCAAAGGGGAGAAGGACGAGAAGGAGAGAGAGAGAGAGAGAGAGAGAGAGAGAGAGAGAGAGAGAGAGAGAGAGAGAGAGAAGGAAGAAGAAGGATAAGGAGGAGGAAGAAGAGGAGGAGGAGGAGGAGGAGGAGAAATACACTCAACATAATACACACCCATGGTGGGAAGGAATAAGGCAAATTAAAAATCATTTGGGTGACACATCATGTAGAAAATATCAGTCAGTAGAGGAAAGTCAGAAATAACAAATGGCGATGTGCTTTACTTCTCTCTTCCATTTTTCTTTTAGCAGTTCATCTTTGTAGTTGTTTTTCTGGTTCTGTGATAACTCTAAAATGTGCTGCTGATGGTTTTGTTTCCTGAACTTTGTCTTAGACAATATTGTTTTATTGCCACAAAATGACTTAGCCCATTCTTACTCGACTCCACATTGTGTGCTCTTTCTGAGTTTTGATAATACTGTTGAATTTTTCCTTATTATTTTGTCACTTCAAATGTTATACTTTTACTTCCATTTCCTGGTCTATGAGACCATGAGTATCTTAAATGGTCTTTATGTGTCACATTTTCTTGCTACTCCCTGCAGAACATGCGTGTTTTTCTTCTCTCTGCCGTTGACCTGTGCCTGCTGCGTCCTCTGATGGAGAATCACTTGCTTGTCCACGTTTGCTGCAGTGCCAGTCTCAATAGTCAAGTCTCAATTGGTCTAAGTGTCTGTCTAGAAATGAGTAGGCACAGAAAACGGGCTTTATATAAGCGACAGACTTTTATTAATCCGAAAAGGATAAGATTATGCTGTGTTCAGGAAAGTAAACACAATAGAGATCGTAAAATAAAATAAAGGTAATAAAGTCAGACTCAGAAAGACAAATAATGCATGTTTTATTTCATTAGTTGATCCAGACTTTATCCAGATACATAAAAATCCTTAAATTGTGTATGTATGTGGGTTTGGGTCTATTTGTGGATATGAGCAAGTGAGTATGGGTGCCTACAGAGTTCAGAAGAGGATGTCCATTGTGAGCTGACTGGTGCGGTGCTAGGAACTGAGCTCAGGTCCTCTGCAAGAGCAGTATGTACTTTTAACCATTGAGACATCTCTCCAGCCTCCAGGAAGAAAATCATATGCACATACACATGTGTGAGAGCAGACATACAAAAAGAGTGGAAGAGCTAACATCTGGAATAACAGAAAGGAAGGTGGGGAGGGGAAGGGAGAGAGGAAAGGAGGATTGATGCAGACAAAGCATCTGGTATACATTGATGACATAGGGTTATGAAACTTATCACTGTGTACAACGAATATGCCAGAGAAATGAAAAGACTTGTTGTAGGGAGCCGTATTGGATTTGGGCCTAGCCGCTTTTTGACTGCATGGCTCAAAGTGGCTAGGTGACTCTGGGCTGTTTGGCCACAGAGACTCACCCCTAAGATGACTGCCATAAATATTAAGATTGTTGAATGAAAGCCTCTCCCATGAATTTACGGCACAGGAAGATAACATTCAAGGGATGCCTCAGCTCGAGCAGATACCAGTTATCTCCTGAGTCAACACCCGGTGTCTCCACCGCCTGACCTCTTTGCCTCCAGCTATCACTGCCTGTATCCTCATCTCCCCCTCCTCTGTGTTTCACAAAGGACACTCCCCCTACCTGAAAGCCTTAAAAGCTGTAACGTTCACACCAATAAACGAGACCTTGACAACAAAACTTTTGCTTGGTCTCCTTCTTCTCTTCACCCCCATTTGGCCCACAGGTAGAAAGCCTCTTCGGGACCCTGAATAACTGGGTCCCTGCTGGCGGGGACAACTTGTGTTCTTAACCTTAAAGTTTTCAGCCAACATTTCAAAAGTAGTCATCTTTTTAGTCGCATTTACACAATACATACACACAAATGCATAGATACATATGTAACACATAAATTACAAAGAATACCGAGGTAAATCACTGCTACCTGTTTATCTGTGTCCTTTCGGCATACTCAGTATTGTCTAATTCTCCCTAGACTGATGTCTTGAAGACATACAATTACTGGTTATTTTCCCAAAAAAGCTCCTCTGGCAGACAGAGTTCTGTACCCATCCGTGTTCAGTACACCCTGCTGATTAAAATAACTAAAGAGTCACATTCTCATCCCCCAAATTACTGTTGATAAGTTGAAGTGTCACCTCCAAGTCACAGTTTTGGAAGAAAATGGACTTTTTTCCCCCCAACCCAGGAGAGCACTTCTGTCCACCTCCAGGGAAGTGTTAATTACCTGGTGCCTCGCCTGTCTCCTTCACCCCCTTAGAGTTAACACCTCTCCTGGCAGTAAACCAGATGGACTGCCACTAAACCTCAATTGTATACAATTCAATAGAGGATATGCGTTTTTGTATATTTTGGATGGTGGGTTTTGTTTTTACATCATGCGATACCAAGTTCTTCTTTCTTGATGCATCCTTCATCCGATCAAAGGAAGTAAGGGACACAGATGGAGTGACAGTGTACTTGGGGCTGGGGAAACGCCTGATTGTATAGTTAAGCTGTTTCTATGTAGTGTAGTGTAGTGTATTCTCATTTCCTTGGGGCTGTAGAATAAAAGCAAGGTCCCACCTTGGGCTTAAGAGGCAAGACCACAGCTATGAGACGTATAGAAAGCAAAGCAGTTCTCCCCAGTAGTTCGACGAATTAAAACAAAACAAAACAAAACAAAACATTACATTTTCCCCAGGAGCACAGCTGCCTGTTTAAAACCTCCTTGAAGTAAGTGCAAAGACAGTACACATGGGAGATGACAGGGTGTAGGCTTCTAGTGACTTCTGGAAAGCTACAGTCATTGTCCTTAATAACAAAGAGCCACCCGGGTCCCTGACAGAGGGAGAGGAAAGGGCCTACAAGGTCTTCCAGCATGTATGCTTACTTGGTGTCGCAGACCCTCAGAGATGGAAATGGGTGTTGATTGACTTCCACGCTGTCCGCTGTCGCTGTCAGTGCACTTTTATTGTGTGTTTGAAACATGAACACAAAGGAGGAACTCATTATCTGTAAAGGATACATGGCTTTCCATCTTGAACTTTTCCGGACCTCAGGACAGTGGGGAGGCCATTGCCCTCATGCTGGGCAATCCAGTCCTCTGTCTGTACCACTGAGAAAGGGTCCTCTGAGGACTTGAGCAAATCGAAGCTTTCAGCAGTGTACTCGCTGTTCCCACAGCGGTGGCTCAGGGCGCTGCCACAACCTTTTTCACATCCTGTGGATTTGCAGGTTTGGAGTCTGAAAAGCCAATTTTCATTTTAATCCTGTTTGAGCCCATCTCGTTAATCAGCCATGGCCTCCTTTTCACACCTGCCTTGGGACACAAAGAGGGACCGGTTATGAGCTGTTAATTAGCTATTAGGGACTGGGGCACTTCCAAAGGGTCATTATTCACTCCGTTTGAGGCTAATACTTATTTAATTAGAGCTGTTCCTTTCCTCTCATAAATCCCTAGTTAAAATAAATTCAGTTCAAAATGTCTGCCCAGTTTACAAGAGATGAGTGATTAAAAGGGAATTTAAATTCTGCTGATTGTTTTTTGTGTGACAAATGTTTGAGCAAATGCTACAGTCCTGCCAAGCCAAGCAGAGTAAGGTGGGGGAAGCAGAGAGAGAGAGAGAGAGAGAGAGAGAGAGAGAGAGAGAGAGAGAGAGAGAGAGAGAGAGAGAGAGAGTGAGTGTGTGTGTTTGCAACACATCTGTTGCACACTCATACCTGGAGAGTGTTCTCAAGACCCAAAACTGCACTCCTGTAGATTATTTCTCCATCTTGTATGCTTTAGTCTTCAGAAAAGCTTTGGTAAGTGCTTTTCTACACTATAGAGTCAGGAGGAGTTTGTAAGGATGGGAAAAGAGCAACTTCATCCTTATAGATGCTTAGATGCTGTCCACAAAACTTAGAACGAGCTTATTCTAACTCAAACTAGGATCACATGCTTGGTCCCTATATTGCTCTTCTGTCTGTCTGTCTATCTGTCTCTCACACACACAAACACATGCACACACACATGTGCACATATGACAATGACAATTTTGGACTTCCACACAGCATAGGCAATCACAGCAGGCATATATCTCGATGGCAGCTGAGTTCTGAGAAGGACCATTACAAGCTCCATGTGGAACCCTTAAAGGTCCTTCCTCAAAGCTACTCAATGCCATGTCCACTGCCCTGGTTGTCCAAAATAGGCCACAAAGACAGCAAACATTAAAGAGAAAGGGACTTGATATCTGCTGTCAGTGGTCTCCCAGTGACAAAGAGTGTGCCCATCTTCAAGATACCACATTGAATCCACTACAAGTCGAACCTGCATTTTGTTTGCTGACCGACTGTGGGATGCCTCTGGACCATCATTCAAGATATGAAAACATGATAGTAGGGTTCTGTAGACACCAAACATGACAGATCCCAGCATCAGGTGAGGATACTGAAACATCTGTTCACACTCACATGCAACTTACATGCTTATGAGGAGGAAGCCCCTCCTTCAGGTTGGCACACTTGGCGCCTTACTGAAGTCACTAGGTGATCCTACATTATTCTCATCTTTCTTCCACGGCATTCCCCAGCATTGGCTTCATCTTAAGCATGGATCCTCTCTTCATGGCCTGAGGGCTGGCTGTCAGCAGTCATCGAGATCACTTTTTCCTCATGAATAAACCCGAGAGATCCATCATCTGTGAGCTCCATCCTCCCTCTCTGTCTTTTTGTCTCTCTGTCTCTCTTTCTGTCTCTCTGTATCTCTCTCACCTTCCTCCCCTTAGGCAGGATCTTTTACATAGCCCAGGCTGCTTCTATATTAACCCAGTTTGTGGCTCTTTCTTTTAAAAAAAGAAAAAGAAATTTTTGGACATTCTATCAAATATCTCATTTAGTCCTATTGGCCAGAATAAGGTCATATATTTATTTCTGAACCAATAACTGCTGAAAAAAAAATGGAGTCTTTCTTTGAGAGACAGGGGCAATATAGCTCTCTCTCTCTCTCTCTCTCTCTCTCTCTCTCTCTTTCACACACACACACACACACACACACACACACACACACACACACACACACGCTTGGCGAGAGTGCTCTTCTGTGGTCAGAGCAGAATGTCTCTGGGGGCTCGTCTGTCTCCATGGAGCCAGGATGGCAGCATGCGGTGCTGCTGTTCTGGATGCAAAGGTACCAGGCTGTATCCTATACCAACGGCTCGGCCTTGATAACACACCTACAGGTGCCATTCTAGAGACCGTGTAGGCTATATTTAGGAATATATATGCACATACATATATACATATAACAACAATTAATGCAAAAAGAGGCCATGAATTTGAAAGAGAACAAGGAGGGGAAATGGGAAGTTTAGACAGGGGGAAAAGATATATTTTATTTTAATCTAAAAAATAAAAGAAATAATAATAAAAAGGGTAATAAGCAAAATGCTCAAAGAAAGGAGCCATTGCTTCAGTGCTTAAGAACAAATAGATGCAGGTGTTTCCCCACCAGATGTGGGTTGTTTCAGCAATCCCGGAGCAAATGGGCCATGAAGTGTAGAAGCCTTTACAGGCAGATCATGAAGGAAGCTGACAGCCTAGGCTGTCAGTTTTCATGACTACTTTGAAGAAGCAGGGTGGTGAGAGAACCAGTGAGACACACGTACAGACAGAGAGACCGAGAGAGGAAGAGAGAGAGATAGAGAGAGACAAACAGAGACACGCACAGAGAGAATGTGTGCGAGTGTATGTGTGTGTGTGTGTGTGTGTGTGTGTGTGTGTGTGTGTGTGTGTGTGTGTAGCAGATTCCTGTGTATGTTTCCTTCCTCACAACATGCTTTCAGAAGTGAAACCGGGCTATGAAGACCGCCAGGCAGCTCTGCCAGGCAGTGCTGAGAAGGTAGGACACTGCCTGGGAGTGAGAACAGTATGCATGAACACTGGGAAGCAGGTGTGGGAACAGGCGGCCCACCCACATGCCTTTGCCTGATGGCACATTGGGCCATGAGTTGATGGCCTCACACCCTCCACACATCGTCCTGGTCTCTGAGTCAGCACCAGCTAGCTCTGAGCCCAGGCACCCAACCAGAGGGACCAGAATGCAATTCTTTTTGACTCTTAGTATTTCCCTCCTACAGCCAAAATACTCTTTTGTTAGCCACCTCCCCCTGCCACCACCAAATATAAACCAAAACTGGTATGGCCTTTACATCAGATAAGTTTGAATAACAACTAAAGTGAAAAGTCCTAAGAGAGAGAAAAATTCTTCATCCAGGAACCATTTGATCTAGACTCTTTTCACGTTCATTTTCTTAGCCCTTAGTACCAGTGCATCAGACGCCCTTCAAGAGGTAAATTTACTGGGCAATGTCTTCTTCAACGGTGGAAAACAACTTCAAACAGCAGTGAAGAGCTGCAAAGCACCAATGAAAAAATTTTCCTCTAACTTTGACTGTAGCACACACAATCTAGACCGACAACATGACCTAAGTCTTCCTGTTGCAAATGGCTGGGACCATTTGTACTGGATTCGGAGGTTACTCATACTGAAGTGGCTGCTATAGTCAGATTGGCTTGCAGCAAAAGAGAAAGAAATCATGGTGACTAAGAGTCAGTCACCACAGACCGTACCTGTGTCCCTTCCACAGTCACACAAGGTAGTTGTTTCTCTGTCAATAGATGAAAACAGCTGTTTATGTCAAGTGGGAAGAGGCCAAAACAATTTCAGAGCTCCCCTCACCGTGTGTGTGTGTGTGTGTGTGTGTGTGTGTGTGTGTGTGTGTGTGTGAGAGAGAGAGAGAGAGAGAGAGAGAGAGAGAGAGAGAGCACAGTACTTTTCTTTATTCTTACTTAGTATCTTGAATAAAGTTAAGCCAATCATAAACTAGGCACTGGGAGTTTTTGTGCTGGCTCTGCCTTTCCCAAATAGCACGGTTCCTGATAAATGCCACTTCCTGTCTTGGTTTGAATTTCGAGGCTAAGGAATGTCCTGAAGTGTCAAATTACTTCAGCTATTTTGCATATCCTACCTGATGCTCACTAAGCTTTCTCCTGACCATTAGTTCTACTGAAGGGATGCAGCTCAGGAAGACTCTCATGCATATATCATGGGTGAAGGGAGAGCCTCCTCCTTTCCTCCTTCCTTGGCTGGGAGGAAATCTGCTCAGCAACCGTGGAAACAGCCATTGAGGGTGCATTCTCTCACCAAACAATCTGCAACAAGACGTTCTTGTTGCTTCCACCCCACAGATCATGTGTGAACTCTACATAGGTTTAAAATGAATGAGCGTGTTTTTTTTGGAATTGAGGTATTATGAAACCTTACATGGATCCCTAGGAACAACTTTGTCTTCTGCAAAAGGCAGTGCATAAATGAAGTCTTGCTGTTGTAATCTGGCTGTTGACAATCTGTGAGAGTTAGAGTGCCAGTCAGGCAAGTGAGAGACTCATTGACAGGCCTCTTAGAGATGGTGGGTCTTGATTTTTGGTAAGGAGGGGAAGTTGTAGGCGTGGCATAGATGTTTGAGATGTGTGTGTATGTGTGTGTGTGTGTGTGTGTGTGTGTGTGTGTGTGTGTGTGTGTGTGGTTTGATGGGTTGAAACTAAAAGGTAGCTGGAAATGGGTAGGATAAGTTAAACTATCTTAATCGAGGTAACTAAGTTCAGTTGGCACTTTTCTCAATGATTGATGAAGAAGGGCTCCCCCCACTGGGTAGTAACACCCCTGAGATGCATGGGAGAGCAACCTGAGAAAGCCAGGGGGCCCAAGCCAGTAAGCAGCACTTCTCTGGTTCGTCTTCAGTTCCTGCCTCCAGGATCCTGCCCTGACTTTCCCTGGATGTGGACTACAAGTTATAAGATGAAATAAACCCCTTTCTTCTAAAGCTGCTTTTTGATTATGGTGTTTTCTTACACCAAGAGAAAACTCTATGGCACAAGCCATAGGATTTCACCAATGTCAATTACAAACTGAGCAAAACAAGTTTTTGGTGATGGAAGGCAGAAAGTGGGTTCTCTGGAGAGGAAGAAGGAAGAAATGGCTAGAAAAGGTATGGGGTGTTTCTGGAATGGTGCTAACGTCTCTTCTTTTGTTAGAGATTAGGGCATATGGGTGTATACTTCTTAAAGCTCACCAATTTCACCAGTGACCTGTGTATTTGACTGATTATCAGTTATATATTGACATAAAGAAACTCAGACGTTTTCCATACAGTATTAAATCACCCTTATTTCTTCAAAATGTCATTCATCCAACTTGAGGTATTTATTAAAAGCAAACAAAAGTGTCACAAGTGTAGATGAAGAACACCTGTCCATTTTCGCCTTAGTTAATCAAATATGCATTAATTTGGCTTCTCCATCATATATCTCCATTTTTGCATTGAAAAAGAAAACCAAGTGTCAAAACCTCAACCACAAGCAATTTTTAATGTCATTTTTCCATGAAATGAAAATTTCTCTAATATTTCCATGAAGATTAGCATTATAATCAGGAGAAGATGTCTTTTCTAGGCCGAACTAGGCCCACAGAACTGGAGGAAACAGCACCTCTCCAGGAGATGTTATGTAAACAAGAAAGGACACAGAAGTCTCTCCAGAGGTTCTACTGTAAATAGCAGGTGTTTTCTGTGAGCAAATATCCCAAGACTTTCTTTGGTATATTTTACTCAGAACTTGAATGTTGATTTTACCGCTAAAGCTGCAAAGGACTAATATTATTGAAAAGATCAGAAAGAATTCTTTATAGGTGCTAATTGGGACTATTTGCAAAATTTAGCCTCTGAGTGACCCAGAAAAATATTTTTTTTAAAGTAGTACTTGATGCGAGCCTACATGTGCCAGTTAGATCAGATGTAGATCCTAGGGCATAGAAAGGACATCTAGGTTTCTGAGAATAAAATGTGGACATCAGACAATAACAACATATTAGTATTGATGCTGGCTTGCTAACTACATGAAATGTGTCATGCTGATGTCATGTGTTCTGAATAAGAGAAGTGGGTGGGGGATGTATGGGAAACTTACATACTAGTTTCCATTTTTTGAAAATTAAACTTGAAAGAAAAGGATGTCACTTAACAGTCACACAGCATGAGGGGGGGAAAAAGACTATGTATCTTTAGACTTTGAAGAAAGGCCTCAAAAATCTCTTAATAAGGACAGAGCTGTCTATGACACACTGTTATATGACCACCATATGACCTAGACAACTTGTAGGCCCTACACGGGGATGCTAGTGTGTCTGTGCCTATTGCTATGTTTTGTGTGGTAGGCAGAAAATAGGTAGAATCAGCACAAATGCCCATCAACAAGTGAATGGTGTGCATATGAGAGAGAGAGAGAGGGAGAGAGAGAGAGAGGGGGGGGGAGAAGAGAGAGAGAGAGAGGGAGAAGAGAGAGAGAGAGAGAGAGAGAGAGAGAGAGAGAGAGAGGAAGATCCCTATCCTTGTTCACAGTGCCCACAAATAGTGAGCTTAGCAAGCTCAAGGCCCTCACTTCAATTCTCTCTCTCTCTCTCTCTCTCTCTCTCTCTCACACACACACACACACACACACACACACAGAGGCATGCACACACATTTACAACACATGCTTGCATGCATGTGTTCACACCCAGAATGTGTGCCAAGTGTACAAAGCCCTAAGCACAGAGCTTAACATTTGAGATTTTCATATCTTGGAAGCTGAAATTTATCCTCTTGTTAATGGTGCTTTCATTTTCACCTGGCAACCTATCACCTTCGCCTATTTTCCTAAAGAGTGTGACTATTTGGTTAAGGGCCTCTGCTTATGCTTGCAAATCTGAACTATAAATACGACTCATGAAGTTGAAGTCTGAAGCAGACATTGAAGCTGTTTCGGGTAGGGAAAGACTAAGCTGATTTTGGTCTAACCCCTTTTAAGTGGACTAGAAAGTTGGGAGGAGAGGTAAATGAAACTCTATTATTCTCCCACCTTTCCCTCTAAGTTTGGAAATATGTTAATACTCAACATAAATTCTTCAAAACAAAACAAGAAAAGAGAGCCTTTTTTTGTGGGTTTATGGGTTAGGTAACCACTGACCATTAATCAGCCAATGACTTTCAGAATGTTTGTAGTTCCTCTAGGTAGTGGGGCCTTGTGTCCATGTGGACAGCCTGAGACCACAAACTGGAATATTCCTACTAACCAAGCATCCCAAGTCCTGCTCTCTCTGCCTAGAGCCGGTGTCTGCTGGAATGAGCAGGCCTGGTTTTTGTGTGCTTGCTCTCCTCCTGGAAATGAACAAGGGTGGGCTAGCCTTACCACTCTTGTTGCTTAGAGGATCTTCCCTTATTTCCCTCCAGTCTTCCTGAGACAGACCTGGAGGTACAGCTTGCTTCTGTTTTCTTCAGCCTTCCTGAGTTCGTACTTTCTGGTCCTAGGCGCTCACACAAGTCTGTCTATAGACTGTGTCCCGAGAGGTGACATGAGTGTCTGGAAATCTGCCTGCAATTGTGTCTTAAAATAAAAACAAACTACATGGTCATTTTGTGTTTTGAACTGAAAAATATAATTTATAATTAATGTAAAAGTTTTTCAACTTATTCATTTATTTCTCTATTTTTATTGATTTGTTGATATCGATTCATTGATTATGTGCATACCCATGTGAGTGTTACTCTGTGTGAGCGTGCATGTGTGTGCGTGTGCATACATGTGTATGTGTGTGTGTTGTCGGAGGACAGCTTGCAGGAGTTGATTCTCCCCTTCTGCTCCATGGCTTCTGGGGGTCGAGTCTAGACTGTCAGGCTTGGAGGAAAATGTCTTTATACACTGCATTATCTCATGGGTCCTTTGTCATTATTTTTAAGATCATTGACAGTAGGCCATGCTTTGCCCTTGCCATTTTGGAACCAGTCAATCTTCTGCCTTCATTGTGAATCCTTTCTCTCCCTAACTCTTACACTCCTCAGTGGTGACTAAGTGGCTTTTACCCCATAGTGTTTTCTGATTCGTCATCATTTGGGTGTATCTATTTTAGACTTGCTTTATAGCTCCGAGGAGACTTAAAAAGAAAAAAACATGTTTGGATTATAATGGGCTAGTTATCATAAAGATGAGAAAAGCAACCAATGGGGCCGCCAAGCTTACATCCATTTGCTCTCCACATTTTGAATTATGTTTTCTTGAGATAAGGCTCACCAAGTTGCTCAAGTTTGCCCAGAAATTGTGATCCTTGCTCCTTAGACTCCCAAGGAACTGGGACCACAGGCATGCATCAGGGCACCTGGCCCACACACTGGCTTGTTGGCTGTCCGGGTGCTGCATTCCAGAATCTGACCCACACACCAGCTACTTGCAGGCTGTCCTGGTGCTTCACCCCGGAACCTGGCCCACACACTGGCTTCTTGCAGGCTGCCCTGGGTGGCACCCTGGCCCCTGATCCACACACTGGCTTTTTGCAGTCTGTCTCTGCGGCGCTGCACCCCAGCACCTGGCCCATACACTGGCTCCACTCCTTTTCTCTCCTTTGCACCTTCTAGTCTGTGTATTTTCCAATCACCCATCCTCAAGCTTTTTCATCCTGTTTGATTGGTTAATTTCTCTTCCTGTTTGCTTTTACTTCTTAGTCTGCTGGTTTTTTGTTCCCTGTCCCCCAAAGATTTCTGTTTTGTTTTGTTTTGTTTTTTAATTTATCTCTTCCCTCTGTTAAACTTTTCTCTTGCAGGACTAGATTGTTTCAGTGGCCGTTCTTGTTTTGTTTTGTTTGTTTGTTTTTAAGACAGGATCTCATAGCACTAGGTAGCTTGGAATTTGCTATGCAGACCAGGCTGGCCTTGAACTCACAAGATCTGTCTGTCTCTGCCTCCCAAGTGCTGGGGATTAGAGAGGCCTGCCCTACTCCTCCACTTCCCATACCCGGTTTTTGTTTTGTAAAATACATTTTAAAAATTATCTGTTTTGAATTGTCCATCTGAGAGTTTGCAAATATCACTCAGTATCCAGTCAGTTTCTGGTGCTTTCTTTTGCCGGCCAAGTTAGGTCATATTTCCTTAAAGTTCTTGATGTTTCTTGACATGCCATGCCATCTGAGAATTGAGGAATTAAACTTTTCAGTAGTCTTCATAATCTGGCCTTTCTTTTTTTCTTTTCTTTTTTTTTTTTTTTTTTTTTTTTTGGAGCTGAGGACTGAACCCAGGGCCTTGCGCTTGCTAGGCAAGCGCTCTACCACTGAGCTAAATCCCCAACCCCAATCTGGCATTTCTTGTTCTCATCATTCCAAAAATTCTAAGCAAGATGCTAATTTGTCCCGGAACCTGTGGACATTCTGCTACACTAGGTTTACCGCCATCTCTCTGTGGGTGTGTTGTTACTGTTTCAGCACTAGAGGGCGCCCCGGGCCTAGTCCGGGGAGATTCTGGCAGTGCCATCTGCATGTGCTGGTCCAGACCCGGCCAGTGCTAACGGTTCACTAGTCCTGCAGCATTCTGACATAGACCTGCATCCATTTCGGTATTACCTTTATAGCCTTTATCTCAATGGCTGGAGTCTTACTCCTCACCACATGCTCAGGTTTGGGCAGGGGTGCGGAGGCTGGCCAAGTGATGGGAATACTCCGATGTATATCAGCTTCAGAGAGCTTGGCTCAGGAGCAGAGGCCTTGAACCTCTCTAATTTGTACTGTCTGTTCAAACTTGGGGGAGGACGGTAGAGACGGTCCCTTCACCACTGGCCAAGGAGCTTAAAGATTCAGTCTGCATGTACTGCCTAGAAACAGAGGTCTAGGGTCCTACCTGGCACTTGGTTGCAACAAAGCAAGCCTGGAAGACAGTTTAAAGTCTAAAAGCTGGGCTTAATTCTCTTTTTGTCTGATAGGCAGACAGGCAGGCAGGCACACAGCATCTCTTGCTGTTGGGGATGGGTGAGGACGGGTGAGGCTTCCTTCCTGCCTTCTTCAAGATGTCTTTTCTGATTTTCATACTGAAACCAGATACTGCAGATGCTTGCTTTGCTTCCTTAGTTCCTGTGCAAAGAGTGTGAGATATGGATGGCTGTCTGAGTCGGTGTCTGTGGGGGAGAAGGGCCTTCGGGCAAACACTCAGCTGGCCGCCATCTTACTCCATCTTCTAGATTCTTAGATATTCTCTCTCTCTCTCTCTCTCTCTCTCTCTCTCTCTCTCTCTCTCTCTCTCTCCCTCCTTTCTTTCTTAATGTTTTCCTTGAGAATTTCAAACACACACTCACACACACATGCACATTCACACACCTACATTCACACATACAATCACACACACACAATCACACATATACACATTCACACACTCACACTCACACATAATCATACACACATACACATTCACACACCCACATTCACACATACTCACTCACACTGCATTCTCATTACTGTCACGCAGCGCTCACCCTCTGACCTCCTAGCAAGATGTCTGGAGAGCGGTGACTTTTGACGCCATCTGTTGGCAGTACATGCACACTACAGGAGAACTTCTAAACCCTATAGAGACAAAGGCCAAGAAGATTTTAATCCACTTTGGGGAGTGTGAGTTTGTATATGCAGAAGTGGGATCGAATGTTAGAAGTGAAAATGTGTTTTAAAGTTTCAGCAGACAAGCCCTCTAGAAGGAGAGTGTCTGGGTGTCACATGGTGGCTACCCAATGGGTTCTGTTCATCCCAGTTAACTTCTTAGCCAGTTTGGCTAATTGAAGAGTTCTGGAGGTTCCTTGGGATCTCAGAGTTAATAGGTGAAAAGTGAACTAAAATCACATACCCAGAGATTCGAAATCATTTGCAAAATAAACCAGTCTACTGCTTCGGAGCCTTAATTCTGAGCTACCCACCCACACCACTAGGAAACAGGGAACAGAAAGCAGTGGCCACTTTCCCTTTAACACAGGTTTTCTTTAGGATGCCGGTTCAAGAGGCCCTTGTCAAAGCTGAATGCATTCAAGAAATTGAGCCACGTTGGCTAAAACATTATCTGAGGTTTTCGAGAAGTACCAGGCCTGGCTCTGACTGCTGACTGTGTCAGAGGGAAGCTAATGACCTTGGGGCAGATGAAAGATTGCAAAGAGCACTGGTTAATCGGAGGTAGTAGAGGGAGACAGGGATAATTGGAGGGACATAATGGAAGGAGTGCATTAGCGAGGGTCTGCGCAGGCGCACTTTACCCAGGGCTTCCTGTAAGTGGTCGCTTGCTGGGCAGAATCTATTTTCTCCCTGGGACACCCATTACAGCTTCGCGGGATAGAAACCATGGTGCCCTGTTCTTGGCACTGAGGAGGAGCAAACTAAGGTAAACATTTCCCAGAAAACCAGGAGGAAAATATAATGTATCAAGTAGAAGTAAGTTCTGAGGCACAGATGTCTGCCTGTGGAGTTTGCTTTGTTGAGGAGGGATTTTGACAGAATGCGGAATGGGATGGCTTTGCTTGGTGGTGGGAAAATATGCAAAAATGTGTGTGGATCGCAAACAGGATGTCTGGGAATAAGAGAAAACTGTGAATGACAGACTTTCGGGGATTGAAGTGGGTGATATTTATTTGTTTATTTTGTTTATTTGGGACAAGGTCTCATGGAACCTAGACTGACCTGTAACTTATGATGTAGTGAAGGATGACTTTAAATTCCTGATTCTTCTGCCTTTACTTCCCAAGTGCTGAGATCACAGGCATGTGTCATTGGGCCTGGATTGAATTTGTAATCATTTATAATTTTTGATTTATTGTCTGCCAGGCATCAGAAATGGGCTGAGTACTCCTAATTTGTACCTCTCTAATTTGTACTGTCTGTTCAAACTTGGGGGAGGACGGTAATTTAATTTTCATTTTTTTTTTTTGTGGCTATGCTCTCCCATTTTTAGGAGAAATGGGCTTAGGAGTGTTCTAGAATGTACTCAGGTTCACAAGGTTAAGAGGAGTAGAGACAGGCCTCCTCTGCAGAATTCTAGCTGTTACAGGAGGTTCCCATGAACCCTCGATCTTTGAGTCATTCTTGTGTCCAGTGTGATCTGTGTTGTTACCCAATGCCTTTGCTGTAAGTCCCCATTGCCCTTGTCCTTCTGGTCGACCTACTGATCTGCTTATGCTGCATTAGACATCATCTGAATGAACTTATTTCACTAAAGGAGGAATCCTCTCCAGGAATATTACATTAAATGACCACCTTTCCTCTTTCCTTTGATGCTCACTTCTCCCATCAGCCTCTCTCCCCCAGCTCCCCTTCCTGTTCCTATCCTATACATATCAAAACCTTAAGCTCAGAGGAACCCAGAGAGGGCAGCTCGGGGGCCCCAAGCCACTCTTTCCTGTGAGAAAGTTCTTAGAATTCTTCAAAGGCTTACCCAGTGTCACACATATCATCTAGGTGTGCAAGCACAGGACTGGAGTGCATCTCCTTCAGTGGAGTGCTTTAGGTTATGTAAACTAGCTACTCGGTTGCTGAAGAAAGTTATTTTTACTCTTTAGCACTGACAAGGAAAGCATAACAGAAGCAAAGTAAGGACCATGGCGGGGAAAGTCCATGGTGTCCTAAGTTCTTCTTCTTCTCCTCCTTCTCCTCTGTCTTCCTTCTCCTTCTTTTCCTTCTCCTTCTCCTCCTCCTCCTTCTCCTCCTTCTTTCTTCCTTCCTTTCTCTTCCTCCTCCCCCTCCTCCTCCTCCTCCTCCTCCTCTTTTTTTCAAACCTTGCTGTATAAGTAAACATTTGTACTCTGAATCTTGGAAGAGAGCAGAAGTGCCCCTCTGCACGGCAGCTCAGATGGGCTCTGAATGTGGTGAGGGGAGAAAGTAAGGCTCAGAGGGAAGGTACACCTTCACTGGAGGCAAACACTGGTTTATAGTTCAGGGCCAGAACATGGAAAACAAATGCATAAGGTTCTGCTTTGTTACTAGCAAGCCACGTTCCTAAGCACATCATCTAACTTCCAGTCTCTTTCTATTCACACATTGAGTTTAGAGTGTTGGCAGCCTTTCCCATTGTGTTTTCTTCATTAATAAAATTAATTAAATGTAGAAATTAGAAATATTGTGGTTAAAGATATAAATAAGAATTGGAGTGAAAGATCCTGTCTCCCTTGCATTCTCTCTTTCCAGTTTCCTGCCCCCTCTCTTCTTTTCCCTCTCTTTCTCTTTCTGTTCCTAGGCAACCATGAAGTAAGCAACTCTGTCTATGGCACCCCTCTGCCATGATGTCCCTCACTCCTGTACACAGCCATGGACCAAATAGATCACAGTCTGAAACGTCTAAAGTGTGAACCCAAACCAATCTTTTCTTCTGTTAAGTTGTTTCTAGCGGGTGTTTGTAACCATGGTAAAAGTCTAATACAGAAAACGGGCACCAGAGACGTGGGATCCTGACTGTGATAACTGACAATGTGGCTCAGAGGCCTTCAGAATGTTTGTGGGGAGAATCCCAGTGAGTTTCAATAAGCAGACTAGAGAAAACCTAGGATTCTGTAGGAAGAATTGGGTGTCCCCAGTGGGACTGTAGAAGGCCAGAATGCCAATGGATGAAGGCAATAAAGAGTGTGCTGATGAGATTTTAATGGGAATTGAACCCAGGTCTCCCATAAGAGCTGCAAGTGCTCTTAAGCACTGAGACATCTCTCCAGCCCTGTATCTAGCTAGCGTTTTTACTTACCACCCCACCCCACCCAACCCCACCCCATGTCTGTCCAGGCTCCTTTACCTGGGGTGCTTACCTCTCCTTATTTGTTCTGGAGATGGACATTGGATGTATGTCCATCCACAGTGGGATGTATATCTTCGCTATGACACTTGCCTGGGTTCTCACAAATCCCCTACACCTTGGCCCCTTCATCTTTAAATTGGAATAATACATCCGGTGTCACAGCTGAAGATTTGGGGAAAGAGACAGGAGCAATTGTCACCCAGATAGAACCATTGCTTGGGCTCAGATGGGAAGCTACTGGATGAAGATGCGTGTGCGTGTGCGTGTGCGTGTGTGCGTGCGTGTGCGTGTGTACTGTAGAAAAGGTCAGGATAGGGCTCTTTAAATGTGTTGATTCTTCTGGTGTTAGGACCTGTGCCTGTTTCCAATGTGATTTGCACATGGGCTGACAGGAGGATCAGAGAAGGGAGAGCTTATGTACTATTTCACACGGGACTTCACACACAGACCGCATATAGTAGTGCTGTTAGTTTAGTTAAGTTGATTCTTCACCCGGGTTTCAAAGGTGCTTTATGCACGATTTCAGGTGTCTTTATTGACTTGGGGAATTGAGCATCTCTTTACACCTCAGAGCCATCATCGGGATATTGAAATGCCCACTCCCCCTGCCTAGAGCAATCAGGGAAAGTCCTGCAGAAAGCCACACCCAGAATCTACCAATTAATCTAGTTGGGTCTTGTGTGAGTCTAACAACAGCACAAAGAGGGCTGGGCCTAGCGATACTGGGCAAGCTTCTGAATGTTTGCAGAACAAGTATGTTGAGTATTGCTCCACTGCGGATCCATAAAACCACAGCCAGCCACACCAGCTGAAGGTGGGGCATCCACCTGCCAGTTCAGAGCTTCCAAAACCTTTCCCTCTTGGGATCCCTTTCTGCTAGAGATAGTTTTACATGATCCCAAATATGTAGGTATATAAAACAATTGTGCAAACCAAACTTTTACTGGCAATCTTCAACATAAAGACATTTTATTTGAAAACATCACTTTTGTACATGTATATTGGGCATTTATTAATGATAAAAGCAAATTTGCATACTAATGAGATGTGCTTGCTTGTTTTTATATAAGTAATTAAATGTTGGCTATTTAATACTGCAGGATATAACATCTTCAAAGTTTTTCAGTTGACTGATAATTTGATTTCTTTTAACTGTCAATGCTTCAAGTACCACTTTATTTAGTGTAATATGTAGCACTATTTACATAGCAGAAGCATGTTTAGGGACAATTCATAAGATTTTGAACAGTCTATTCTAAACCTAAACTACAATCCACCTAATAACATTTTATGAAATCCAGAACAACCACTCAAATAGTAATTTTTAAAATCAAACATTTGAACATGGTACAGTTTGAAGAACCACTAACTTGATATAGACACTCTGAAGGTTGGTATTGGGAAAATATTGAGTCATGCCATCTGTCATCAAGCCATTATGTTTCTATAAGGGCAGAGACCTTAGTATGAACAGAACAAACACCGCAAGTGGCAATACAGCATAGTCTGAGTCATAGTTCTAGAAGCCAGGGAAGGTGCGAGCTGACCAGTGTTGACTAGAAGTGATGCCCATCTGCAGTTTCCTGCATTCACAATCAACAGCAGCTGAAGGACCTTGAAGGGACAAAGACCAGGGCTTTCTTCAAAATCTGGGTGGTGTGTGCTCTTAATGATAAATGTTCTCAAAAGAGATGTCCTCAGCAAGATTTAGCATGCTCTTCAAGGCAGCAAGTCAAATCCCAGGACAGCCCTGGCTATAGTCTAGAGCCTTCTAAAAATGAAGTTTGGGTTCTAGGAGCCCCATTTCATGCTAGACAGCTTCAGATGGAGATTACTGAGGCTTGGGGGAATAATGACATGGGCCTGAAGGGAAGACCAGTTATCACCATCCTGAGGCACGGGGCTTCAAAGAGAAGAACACCACCAGGAGACACACACACACACATTCACACACACACACACACACTCACTCATTCACACTCACACTCACACTCACACATACTCACACACACACTCACATATACTCATGTACTCACTCACTCACACTCACTCTCACACTCACACACACTCATGTACACACTTACACTCACACACACACTCACACATACTCACACATACTCACTCACTCATACTTACACACACTCACACACATACACACACTCATGTACACACTCACACTCACGCACACTCACACACACTCGCACTCACACTCATACACACTCACGTACACACTGACACATACACACACAGACACACACGGATATCAGTTTAAGAAACAGGGCAGGAAATCCAATTCAGCCAGTGTGGAAGGTTGTCAGCAGGGAAGTTACGCTGGAGCTTTGCAGATCCAACACTGAGGAAGCTGCTATGGTAGCTCTCTATCAAGCAGTTACTTCTGGACCCGGATATATCTACAAGTGTATTTCATGTATGCGAAATAGGAATAGGGGAAAGTGTGCTTGGAAAAAACACTAAGCGTTAACACGATGTTCTCTTACATAAGGAACAGTAGTCATTGCATAGTCATTGCAGACCCTACAGCCCTGTCTCTTCCTCAGCCACCCTCACCAGTCTCAGTCTTCCTTCACAGCATCTGCCTTTATATTATGTGTTGTGTACGTTCCTATGTGACAAAGTTTTGTACTGTACGTTAACTTAAAGTGTTGCTTCATTAGGAAGAACTCCTATGAAATTAGGGTCTGGACTCCCCTTGGCTCTTTGCACATAATTTCCTTAACAGCTTGTTCAGCTGCACCCTTGAGCGCCACCTTCAGGTAGGTTCTGGTATTAACCTGGTATTTAAAGGCCTCAGTATTGAGTGCGAACTAAAACCAACTTCCTTAAAGTGTCCTGCTTAAGTTTAAGGCACAAGTGTATGAAGTTTAAGGCAAGCAGTATTTCTGGCTGCTTATTTTCACAGGAAGAGTTTATTATTTTGTGATGACCCAATACCAATTATTTTCATCATACTTAATTTGGAGACTGTAAGTAGGAACTTACTGGCCAGAAGACTAGATTCAGTTGAAACAGTGGTTTGAGTCACTAGCCACTGAGGTTACTGCAAAGATGAGCAAAATTATTACATGTTTTTTTTTAATTGAACTATAAGACAATACAAATTAATTCAGATTCAAGCTATTATTTTTTAAAATCACCCACATTTCTAACCCAGCCTGTCTTCCTAATTATTCTCTTTCTCTTTCCCATTTCTCTTTCTTTTTAAACTTGGCAATTCTCTGTTTAGGTGATGAGCTGAATTTTCAGGAGAGGATTCTGAGGAATGGAGAAAAAATATGCCCAAGTGAAGCTGGCCAGGCCAGCCTTCTGTGACTTCCTAACCGATAGTTCAGGAAGAGGATGGGGCCAGGATTGGAGACTTTAGTCGTACAATAACATTGTAAGTACGTGTGTGTGTGTGTGTGTGTGTGTGTGTGTGTGTGTGTGTGTGTGTGGTGTGGACAGCCCAGAAGATAAAATTAGGTGTCTTTCATGGGCACCATCTTAATTTCTTTGAGACAGGGTCTGTCATTGGTCTGAGGTTTCCCAATTAGGCTGACTGGCAGGTGAGCCCCAGGGATCAGGGTATCACCATGGCAAGCCTTTTAATCTCAGTTCCAGGACTGAACTTGGGTCCTCACACTCACAAGGCAAGTGTTTATCAATGGTGCCATCTCCTCAGGCCCCTATGGTTTTCGCTCTCTGCTCAACTTAGTGTTCTGCATTTTGCTCCCAAGATGAGGGTCCACGTTTCTGGGCATCCCACCAGGGAAGCACATCCTGGTTCATCAACACAATTTGTCCGTTGGGGGAAGGACTATGTTCTGTCTTCCCAGATGTTGAAGACCACTTTCCTTCCATGTGGATGTGTTGATGTTATCATGTGCAGTGGCGATCGCTGAGTCCCCTTGCCAGCCACACATCTTAAACTCCCCAAATAACTCTGTAAAGCCACAGAGACCAATAATGAGCCAGTGAGTGAGCTCTAACTGGACTGGGATGGTTCTGCTGGAAGCCAGCATCAAAGGACCACTGGCTTAGTGTAGCTAAGATTCCATTACAAACTCTGGAAGAGGGAGGGATTGCTTCATCTATCCTGAATATGTTCCCTTTCATACCTTTGCACTCAGGCCCTTAATAAGGAGCCTGAAGGAGATGTGACAGTCAGACAAGTGTGTCATCTAGTACTGATAAAATACACTTTACAAAATTTAGCACAGGGACTGATAAGACGGCTGTTGAGATTGCTTCTTGATCTTCCAGAGAACACGAGTTAGGTTCCAAGCAGCCACCTCTGGGGTTTCACGATCCCCTGTAATTCTGGCTCAAAGAGATCTAAATATCCTCTTCTGGCCTTTGCAGGTACCTTTGACCTCTCTGACCCCGTCACATGCACACACCCCTTTCTTCCTAGCTGCAAACAGCAGCATTCACCTCACATTCATTCATCGTTAGCACCTCATCTCTGAAGAGGAGTACAAGAAAGATTTAAAAAGTCACTCCTTAAATGTCACTCTTGCCAGCATGTTTTAAATTGGTGGAGCAGAAGCGACAACACAGGCAGCCTTGGAGGGGGGGGTTGTGGTATAAATAGCAAGAACCCTTTAACCACAGGTACTGACCAGCTCTTCTGGTAGCTGAATGTGCTTCTGAAGTGTGGCTGTTCAGCCTGTGGTAAGGTGATGTGGACTGCAGCTGGCCCCCGGGAGTCAGGAGCTGACTCAAAGCTGTGTGTTCTAGACCAGAAGAAGCCCTGTGCTTTCCCATCTCTCTCATACTTGGTCTGGAGCAAAGGGTCTGCTTTGTGTTCCTTTCCTGTTGGCCAACGTTAGCTGGCTTATGCCAGAATGGACCGGAGATTTCTTTCCTAGCTTATCTTTGCCCTTTTGTGCCACGGTTTTGAAGGGCAGGGAGCTTAGAAAGGTGAGTTGTTCCTGGGTGTGTGGCCAAGGTCCCAGCCAATCAGCGAGACTCAAGATTGCAAGGCGCAGCAGGGCAGCTCTGAGGGTAGTTCTGAGGGTAGTTCTGAGGGCTTACTGTTAGGGACTCATTCCATCTGAAACTCTGCTGAGGGCTGCAGCCTGCCATAGGAGAGCCAACCATCATGCTGACTCACCATCCTTGTGGTTGAGAGAACATTAGCGAGCAAGAGGCTCCCATGAGCCTTAGCACTTCAAAATACAGACCAGAGAGCCTCCACCGGAAGAGTATTGAGCTAGTGAGAAACCAACCCTTTCCTGTCTTCCTTTTCTCTATTTTATGCTATGTTGTTGCAAACGGCCAGGAAGACATGGGCATTTTGCTCTTAAATCCCCAGGGAAGCAGGGAAACCAAGTCAGGAACAGGGAGAGTGACAGGTGTACCACCGGTCTCTAGGAACTCTCTAGGATGCACCGCTCCTACCTGCCACAGCTAACCTGTACCTGGCACACCCTCTGCCAGTCCCCTGGTAAAGCTCCACGCATGATTCCTTGAGAAGTGGTGTGACCATCGCCAGAGGCCTCCAGAAATTTCAGACCAGAGCTGCAGCTTGAATAATTGAGGGAATGTTGGGGGAAGGAGAAGGAGATGAGGGAGGTTCTGCCTCACCTTTTATTTCTTGTTTTCTCCTCATGCACTAATCAGAACAGCCAGTGCATGGCAGCTCTGGCCCATCCAGACTTCCTCCCAAACCCGGACCCCACTGAGAGTGACATCTTACATCACCACCCAGTCCTTCACCTGGCATATTAAAGCACAAAATAAAAGCTTGACTATAGTGAGGGGGCAGATAGACTAAGGTATTTATGCCCTAATACCCAGAAGCTCAATATATTGCTTTACAAGGCAAAGAGGACTTTGGACGTGTGAGACTGGGGAAGTTACCCTGGATTTATTGGGGTGAGCTCAGTCTAGTGCTTAGAAGCAGACAACCTTCCCTAGGTAGAGGCAGAGAAATGTGAGCATGAAAAATGTTGAAAGAAAAAAAAAAGATGTGTAGATGTTCTAGTTCTCTCTCTCTCTGACATCGAGACCTGTGTGCAAGGATGGGAGAGACTTCTGGGAGTTGAGGGTGGCTCCGGGTGGCAGCCACCAAGTGAACAGGAGCCTTGGTTCTCCAGATCCATGCAACTACCTAACATCCAAAAAGGGAAGACCCAGCTTCTCCTCGGGCCTTGGAGAGGAGCACCGTCATGTTGATACAGTGTTTCCATCCTGCGGGACTACAGAACCCAACAACAGTAAGGTTGTGCTTTCAGCTCCACAGCTGAGTCAGTTTGTTACAATCCCAGTTAAATACTAATACAGCGACAGAATGGAAGATATTTTATAGTGAGTACCGCCATCCTCAACACACATACCTCTGTATCTGTACCCCTAGTTTCCTTGGTGGCTGGGCATGGGCACTTGTTCTGTTTGACTGAGTACTGCGGATAACATGGACGTCTCTTTCCCCACAGCCATATGCTTTTTGGCACCACTGGGTTAGCTTTTTCACTGGTGTTTGTTTCTGGCATCTTCACTTGTATCCCAGTATCCCAGTATCCCAGTATCCCAGTATCCCAGTATCCCAGTATCCCAGTATCCCAGCATCCCAGCATCCCAGCATCCCAGCATCCCAGCATCCCAGCATCCAAGCATCCCAGTATCCCAGTATATCATCCCAGTATCTTAGTATCCCAGTATCCAGTATCCCAGTATCCCAGTATCCAGTATCCCAGTATCCCAGTACATAGGAACTTTAGAAGTTTCCCCTGACATGTGGTCCACACCTCTCACCACTTGCTAATCACCCACTCTATGCCAGGATCTCGATGGGGTTTATTTTATTTACTTCTTAAAACAGCTTTATGAATTAACATCATCTTCACTATACAAACAGGAAACCTGAGGCTCAGAGGCACTATGTGTTCCAACCTAAGGACACAAGGCAAAGAATTAAGATCGAATCCAAGAGAAAATACCATCTCTCTGCATATGTCCTCTTGAGGGGGGCAAGTTGTCTCAAGGTGAAGCTAGTGAGTCTGCTGGCCTCAGATCTACACAACTGACGGATCTGCAGGGCACTGGCTCAGTCTGTGTGACCTTTGGCTGCTTTGTTTTTCTGCCGACCCAGTGTGTAGACGAGGGCACTGCCATTTGGATCCTTGAGACACTGCAGCCGTCAGGAGAGCATGCTACCCTCTCCTCTTCTCAGAGCATATGCATTTGCTTCTTCTTAACAGACTTACAGAAGACGCAGCCTGAGGGTTTGCAGGGGCGAGTGGTGAGGGATGAGTTTGCAGAGGGTGCCCTGGGAGAAGCTGTGCTGCGTTGTCCTTTACCACTTGCCTCTGGCTCCCCTTTTTATAACCCAGGCTCTGGTAGTGTGTGGTAGAAACAAGAAAGCCAGTCCACTCATGTGTGCTGCCATTTCTGATAATCAGGAGCTCCACACCCTGTGATGTCGTCTCTGTCCAGGGGCTTGGTACAGGCCCTGACGTCTTAGCAGTTTTTGTGGGATTAGTAGCAGCAACCAAAAAAGCAAGGAACTATTTGGGTTCTTTGTATGTGAAAATTAAAACAGTCCTTCATGTGACCGAGAGTGTTGCACTGTAAGAATATAGACACCAGGTTCTGGTTTCCTTGGGCCTGTCTGGGGACTCAGCAATCCTCAGTGATCGTCAGCAAGAGAGTGCTGGGTTCTAATCCCCCATCTCTTGCTCTGCAACTCTGGGAGTCACATTGGCTCGTGGCTTCAAGTTTCTTATGGGGAAAAGGCAGGTGAGTTGCCTAATCCAGAGACGTGTGAAGAGTACCATTTAAACACGCGGATCAAGTTTTATGCACTAAATCCACAAATTTAAACATCAACCGCTCTTGGCCTTTTTAACGCACGCAGAGCTACGTCTGCATACTGCATTTTGGAGGTGACAACCATTTCCACTGAAGTCAGTGGGAAGGACCCTCACTCAGTTCCATCTAAAGCCCCTCCCCCCACTTTTCTCTCCCCATAGGAGAATCCAACCACGAAGTTTTTAGGGGCCCAGTTTTTCCTACCCCGCACACTGCGCCTTCTGCCTTCATCCAGAAGGCCTGGGCTCCACCATGTAGGGTGGGCAGGAGGCTCCTCAGCTTCTCTGTATCATCTGGTCCGTTTTTGCTCCACACCTCCTCTTACCCATACGGCTGTGGTTAGCTTTTCTCTAACTCTTCATGGAAATTATGACTAAAGGAAAATTTCACCATCTTCCACAGGATGGTTTTCCCATGACTCTGCTACCTTTAACGTTGGTATTTAGTTCCTGGTTTCTTCTTCACCAGGCAAGCTAAGCTGCCCACCCAGGCCCAGCCTGCCTGATGCAGACTTTAGCATGAAGAGAGCCTGTCCGCCACTTATCTTGTTGAGACGAAACTGCCACCTAGTGGCATGAACAGGCATTGGGCTTCCCACGAGCTCCAGATGGCTGGAAACTGAAACAAGACAAAACAAAAGGGAACAAGCAAAGCCAATCAGTGATGGCTGGCTCCTAGAACCGACAGACTATGATGTAAGCCGTTGGAGACAATGGACATGCCATAAGTGTAAGTGAAATATTTTCAGGTCAAACGAATATTGAGCCAAAAGCCAGATCGACAACCACCATGTTGCTAAAACATGACATCAAATATCTTTAGATAAACTTAAATCCAAAATTTGTTTGTTCTCTTAGCCTCCGCCACCATCTATGTACTGGCCATCCTCTTAGAGAACAAATGTGCCACACCAGTAGCCATAGGCAAGACCCCAAGCAGGATACACGGACTATATAGACACTGGAGTTTTACATTTGTTTGTTACACAGCAGTACACTGAAGTGTGCAGTAGAAAGTCAGCACAGAGGAAATTCTTGGAAGGCGATGGTTGAAAAGGGATACATGCCCTTCTCAGGTGCTTGGAAGATCTGTTCGTTGATCTCAGTGCTAATTTCAAAGTAAAAACCGTCCTTCACCCCTGGAAGCCTCTGCAGATCTGAAACATATATTATTATATTAGAATTAACAATTAGAAGAGTTGGAACATATCCCTTACCAATTCTGTAAGGACAACTTACCTAGGATATAACACAAAATTTGTAAAACTTGTACAAATGGTAGGTACTGAAATAAGAGTCTAGGACAAATTATATTTGAAAAAAGTCAGAAAAATATGTGAAATTTTTTAGTTTGGACTTTTCAACTAGTTTTGAGAAAACATAGGATTTATTTGTGTGTGTGTGTGTGTGTGTGTGTGTGTGTGTGTATCATGAATTTTAAATTCTGTTAGAGGATAAAGTCACAGCATACGTATGTTTTCTAGTTGGGCATAGTGGCCCAGGTTTGTAATCCCAACCATTTGGGTGGTTGAGGCAGTAGGATCAAAATTTCAAGGCCTGGCTCACCTATAATATAAATTCAAAGCCAGGCTCAGTTATAAATAAGTTCAAGGTCAAATGGACAAGTTATAGAGACTCTGCTTCAAGATAAAAACCAGAAGACATTGGGATGTAGTTCAGTGGTCAACTGCTTGCTACAGTATTCATGAAACCCTGATCATTAAAATTCAATAAAAATCCAAGTATTAAAACAAAACAAAGACAATGAAATAAAATAAAATAAAATCGGAGCATTTCATTTAGGTTGGAATTTTGATAAATTTACTCCCACACCTGTCTTTGCGTCAGTGCCACTTCAATGACAAGAACATTGCAATCGGTTTTCAATTGTACATATGTGGACGGCATTGAAATGAACGATGACTTTCTTGTCCATAGAGATCATGTATTGGTCCCATTCAGCACAAGGAGATGAGCAGTAGGCAATCTAATACTCATCTTTATACCGTAGGCCAAGAAGCGCTGTGTCTAGTTGATAGTGGGATGTGCCCTCTCTGGAAACTTTCTCTGTTATCTACCTGGTCAAGACTGACTTGGAGGTGTGCAGTAAAGCTTGCTGCTGATTTGATGACGAAATGGAAACACTTCTGTGGCGGTTTGGATGCTTGACTGTAGGGAGTGGCCATCATTAGGCATTGTGGCCTTGTTGGGGGGAAGTGTGTGACTCTTACACTCAAGCTTCATCCAATGGGGAAGACAGTTTCATCCTGGCTGTCTGCAGAAGACAGTCTCCTCCTGGTTGTCTTCCCATCAAGAGGTAGAACTTTTAGCTCCTTCAACACCGTGTCTGCCTGCCATGATGATCATGGACTGAACCTCTGAAACTGTAAACCAGCCTCGATTAAATGTTTGCTTTTGCAAGAGTTGTTTTGGTCATGGTGACTCTTCACAGCAAGGAAGACCTTAACTCTGAATAACCTCTGAATTCAGAATGAGGCGAAAGGGAGAAAAAGTGTTCCTAATTAACAGCGTTCATGATGTCTTTCTCCATTTCCTGAAGGGAAACTTTAGTTTGCTTCTCAAGCAGACATCAAGCATTAACGCCGCCATCCATCTACCAAGACCAGATGTTCTACCTGGTCCTGCAGCTTCCTTCTCACTCACCTGGTCTTGGCAGAAGCATCCCTTCCCGCAGTGTACGAGGGACAGCTATGGTACCATGTGAACATCAACCGCAGGTTCCCATGGGTCTTTGCGACCCCATAGGGAGGAACCTGAATGTAATTATATTCTATTCACAGACAAGGGCAGACAAGCATACAGATTTGCAATCATTTTTCTGAAGACACACAGCTAGAAACCAATTGAGCTAATGTAGAACCCAGTCATCCAGCTGGGGAGCCTATGCTCTTTCTAAAAATATTTATTTATTTTATGTATATGAGTGCTCTATCTGCCTGTGTACCTGCATGTCTGAAGAGGGCATCAGATCTCACTATAGATCATTGTGAGTTGTCATGTAGTTGCTGGAAATTGAACTCCAGACCTCTGAGAAAGCAGTTTGGTGCTCTTTACCTCTGAGCTATCTCTCCAGCCCAGGAACCTATGCTCTTAATCATCAAAACTTGCTTTCAACTCACCCAGGAATTCACAGTTTCAAGGAGCTCAAAAGAATCCTCTTTAAAGTAATTGCTTACATGCCCAAAGAGCTCTTTCTCCACAATGGATATGTGGTATGTATCCAAATTTATATATTTTATACACATCTACCTATAAATTTAAAATACGCAAACTCATTTTGAAACCTAATGACTTAGCATTGTCTTTTACAGTAAGTTCGCTAACTATATACCTTGTTTCATATGACTTCATTTCCATACTATTACACGGAAAACTGGTGCTGTATTCTTTAGGCAGGAGCAGAATAGGAGAGCCACTGGGCCAGCTCAGTTGTGTGCTCTCAGTTTATTTAAAGATCATTTGTGTGTGTGCATGTATATGCATATGTACATGTATGTGCACGAGTACACGTGCATGTGTGCATATGTGTGCCTGTGTGCTCGCCCACAGCAATGGAGTGGGATTTGGGATGGTTGGAATCAATCCCTATAGAATATCTAAAATAACTTTATGCAAGCATCGTGGTGGGGACTGCTTATCTGTCCCCATTAATCAGTCCTAAAGCACACCATGCCTTCTGGGTTTGCCGTCTTTATAAAACTCTGTTCATGTCCCCATATTCTATTATTTCCATATTTTTAAAAACTCACTCCATTTTTCTCCTACTACTGTTTGAGTAGAAGCTTCTTTTTCATATTATTATAGAGGTTCTTTTTGGTTTTGTTTTGGTTGTTTTTTTCATTTTAAATCCTGCAGATTCTTCCTAGTGTTTAGGTTTCATTGTGCTATAGGTTTTAATATTACGCACCAATTGCATCTTGAGAATTTCTCAAAGGACACATCATACTTTCATAGTTTAGGTTTCATATATGGAAGTCTTCTGGCTTGATGTGCACTTAAAAAAAAAAAAAAAGAAAGAAAGTGTCCTTCCTCAGAGGCTCAGCTTTCCCTGCAGTGCTAAGAACATTCTTGTTTAATACACGACCCTGACCAGAAGATGGTGGTGTACACCAACTTTTCCCTTAATACAGCAGGACAGGTTCTTTTCAGAGAACCTGGGTCATGTGCTATCAGATCTACCACGCTGTTGAAAACATCTGCTCATTTTATAAATCAAATTTGGTTTATCTGAATGTTACACACGGTTGCGAATTTATCCATTATTAACATCTTTTAATTGCATTTTACAGATTAATTTCAACAACTGCTCAAAGCATACCATATTTAAACAATAGAATTAACTGACTATCTCATTTTTTTTTTTACAAATTTAATTCTTAAAGTGAAAATGAACATCTAACTATGGCTGGAAGATGACGAAGCGCTGACTTGGAATTCTATCCCGAAGCCGTCGGCTCTGAGCCTCACAGTGAGCTTGAGCTCTGCAAAGGGAGGCACTGGATTAAATGTGTGTGTGTTAGCCATTCCTGTTTCCAGAATGCCTAGGCTTTCTTCCTGTGCCAAGACCCACATACAGTGACTATAATACAAGCAGGCTTTTAGAAATGCATATATTTTACATCATTTATACTCAATAATTTAAATGTCAGGAAAATATTTCTTTCCATAAAAATTCACATAAGTAAAATATTGGATGCCTTGAATCACCCAAGGTTTGTCCACACCCTTTCCTTTGTGACGACTCAGGCAGTTGGCTCCCTTTCTGGGTCATCCTGAGAGGATGCTAAGGGACTGTCTGTCTCTCATACGTATTTGTAAGGTCTTCTAGCATTTGGACTTAGAGTAGCCTCTTTGGAGTATATTTTCCTCTCTCATTTGCATGTAAATAATGTGAGCATGACCTTGTAAATTTCCCACAGGCTGTTTTTAGAAATAGGTGCTGTCATCCTGGGGTGGGTGGGTGAGAGGCTTTGCACCATTCCTAAGCACATCTAATTCAATTAACTCAGTTGGTTCGAGTGTGGTTTAAGACATCCAAGGTCAAAGCAACTAAAGCTTTCAAGTTTGAAGAGAGAGCTTGAGTATTCCAGACACCAAAAGGATTGTGTTCCAAGACAGACACTGGTTGTACCGACACAGATAATCATGGTAACAGAAAACTATGAGATGGGGCTTTAGTGTCTTTTAATTTGACAAAAAAGCACCTAAAGAGGCCATTCTCTGCAGCATGGTGGCCCGGTCTACAGAGCCAGCTGACTTCCGAAGAATAGTGTTCTGTATGAGTGCTTGACTATTTTACACTATTCCTGTACATTGTATGGTGTTCTCTCTCTCTCCTTACCCCTCCCTCTTCCTCCCCCACTCCCCACCCGTTTGCCCTTGCTGCCTGGTATGCACAAGTCTCCTTGGAGGCCCCCACAGGTTGTGGTGCTGCTCTCAGGACTACAGAACCCTTTTCGTCAGCTCTGCCTGATTTCTGTTGGGCTTCCCTGAGATCCAGATGTGTACTTGAGATTTATAGTTGTTTACTGGGGAAAGAAAGTTTCATATAAAACAGGAAAAGAATTTTTCATATAAAGAATAAATATTTGTGCTGGAGATGGAGAAGCAAATGCCTTGGCTGGACCTAGTTTCTGTGGCTAGCTGAATGTCTGGTACATAATAATGCCTCCTATTCATGACCTAACGGACAGGATGGGCTCAGCAGAGTGTTGAAAGGCATCATTTTGATTTTCACAAAACCTTGCAAAATAGACACTGTTGTTATCCAAGTCAGTGAGGATGAAGAAACAGTCTCACCTCCATCCATTTCCCGCCCAAACTGGATTACATATTTGTAATTTTGTGAGTGAGTACTGAGCCTCAGGGTTGGAGTTCAAGTATTCCTCTGAGCTTCCCTCCAGAAGGCTGCACTAACACTGGAGTTAGGCCTCCCAAGGCCAGTGTTGTTCGGTAGCAGCTGTAGCTGTGGGAATAGCTTTTCTTGAACCTACCTTTCCTCTGCTCTCATTGGCTTAGACTAGGCCAGAAACTCTAGACTAGTGGTTCTCAATCTTCCTAATCCTGTGACCCTTTAATACAGTTCCTTATGCTGTAGTGACCCCAATTGTTTTCATTGGTACTTCATAACTGTTCTGTTATGATTCTTAATGTAAATAATTTTGTAGATAGAGGTTTGCCAAAGGGGTCATGACCCACAGGTTAAGAGCCAGTGCTCTAGACAATAGGAATATTGCCATGAAGTGTCTTGTGCCTTTAGCACATGTCACTGACTTAGTAATGGAATCCTGCAGCTAATGATAATAGCCTTCTATAGGACACCTGGGGACTCATCTTTCTTATTCTCTGCAGTCTTATGTATTGAAAGTGTTTTCTCTGATTTTTTTTATTTTAATGGGAGATATCAAATTTAGGGTTTTGATCATGGTCCCTAAGCATTCTCCCATTGAGCTGCATTCCTAACTCTTGAGGTATCCCGTCCATCACTTGTAATACATATATTATTTTTCCAATAAAAAATCTTATGTATTAACTACTAAGTCAATACATTTTCATCCCTGTCATTTATACACATAAAGATCTGAGGAAAGAATTGGTCAGAAATGCTTGGTTTTAATATCAACCAACCAGACCCCACCCCCTGGAGCTCCCAGGGATTAAACCACCAACCAAAGAGTACACATGGGAGACCCATGGCTCCAGCTGCATATGTAGCAGAGGATGGCATTGTCTGGCTTCAATAGGAGGAGAAGCTATTGATCCTGTCAAGGCTCTTTTCCTCAGTGCAGGGGAATACCAGGGTGTTGAGGTAGGAGGGAGAACATCCTCATAGAAACGGGGGGCTGGGAGGAGATGAGAGAGGAGGGAACCAGGAAAAGGGATAATATTTGAAATCTAAATACATAAACTATCCAATAGAAAAAAGAGACACAATAAAAAAGCAAAACTGTTTTCAACTGGACAGTAGTGGCAGTAGCACACATATTTAATCCCAGCACCTGGGAGGCAGAGGCAGGCAGACCTCTGTGAGTTCAAAGCCTGCCTGGTCTTCAGAGTGAATTCCAGGACAGCCAGGGCTACACGGAGAAACCCTGTCTCAAAAAGAAGAACTGGAATTTGATCACACTCAAGTGAAAATGGCTAAGATTTTTTTAATGCCCTCTTGGATGTTGGGGAAAGAGAACACTTGTTTACTGTGGGTAGGAGTTCAAACCGGAACAGCTACTATGCATATTAGTGTGCAGGTTCCTCAAAAAATCTATAAATACATCTTCTATATGATCTAAAAAAAGAAATGCTTGGTTTTGTGACAGGATTTTAATTATTTATCTACATTTATATATTTTCTGTTTTTATTAATTATTATGTTTTTAAAATGTTTATGTGTATATAATACATTTTCATTAATTTCTCTGTGCTCTCTCTTATCTCCTACCCTTGCCAGGCTCCCCTGTCCCCTAAAAACACTTTCTCCATGCTTACAATATTTTATTTTGTTCCGTGTCCCACAGTTTATGTGTGTGGGCATGTGTATGGTGTTTATGTGTGTATGTGTGCATATGTGCATGTGGATACTCATATGTGTGCATGTGGAGAATGGTGCATACATGTGTGTGTCTGTGTATATGTGAGTACACATCCTCATGTGTGCATGTGGAGGCCAGAGGTCGACACCAGGTGTCTCCCTTGCTTACTGTCAGTGAACCTTGGTTTTGTGATTTGGCTAGAATGGCTGTCCCACAAGCTCCAGACCCACCTTCTTCCTTCCTCACTAGGGTTGAGGTTAGAGATGTGGACCCGGTTCTTGTTTCTTTTTTTTTTTTTTTTAATGGACACTACAGATCTGAACTCTGGTGCTTTCACTTTATCAAGTGAACTATTTCCCCAGGCCCTATTTATTTGTTTTAGACAAGATCTCTCTCTCTCTCTCTCTCTCTCTCTCTCTCTCTCTCTCTCTCTCTCTCTCTCCCTCCTTCCCTACTTCCCTCCCTCTCCCTCTCTCCCTCCCTCTCTCCCTTCCTCCCTGCCTCCGTCTCTCTCTCTCTCTCTCTCTCTCTCTCTCTCTCTCTCTCTCACACACACACACACACACACACACACACACACACACACACACACACACACACACACACACACGATATAACCCAGCTGGCTTTGAATTTGCAATCTTCCTGCCTGATTCTCTAAGGTGCTTGGATTACAGTATTGTAGCACAATATTCTACATGTATTCTACATATGTATTCTACAACACACGATTTTAAATGCTGGGAACCTAGCACAATTTCCTTCTTTTTCAAGATTTATCTTTCTTCACTGATCAGCCCCTCTGAGAGTGGTGATCTTCAGGGCACCACATGGCCCTTCACTATAGGAATCTGGATAATGGAGTATACAGTTAGACCCCAATTGGGAAGGTTATCATGAAAGCTGGACTAGAATCAGAACTTGAAGGTAGAGTTTGGGTTTTTAAAGAGACAGGGAAGGTTGTATTAACTGAAAAACAAACAAACAAACAAACATAGCATGGTTCGTTGCAGTTGCTGCCTCTGAGCCTGTGGAGGGTCGAGTGGAGGTCTGGTTGGAAGGGAATGTAACTCCCCTGTCTAGAGTGAAACCGATGCATGAAGCTGATCCAAGAGAAACAGGAAATGAACACTGGAGCTCTCGGGTACCCACAGCAGTATTTGAGTGTGGACATGTCCTTGAAGAATATCCATTCAAAGCATCAAATTTTATCCTTCAGACTGTATTTCTTTTTTTTTTCCCGGAGCTGGGGGGGGGGGACCGAACCCAGGGCCTTGTGCTTGCTAGGCAAGCGCTCTACCACTGAACTAAATCTCCAACCCAGCATCAAATTTTATAAGTAAGACACAGAGTGCTGAGGTTTCCAGGAGTGCAGTCCCCCCAGGAGAGCACAGGGCACAGCAGCAAAGGGATCATTCACCATGTGCTCTTTGGTCATTCCATCTCTCTGGTCGGTCTAAGTATAAACACAACGCCATTGTACTCTAGGATTTAGAGCTCTGTCTTGAGCTCAGCAGTTTACATGGTTACCAGTATCCGGGTATCTAACAGAAGAACATGGAGACCCACAAGGAGAAACTATCATATCAGTCACTTGGCATGCATGTCATGGCTTTGAGACAAACAAATATATTGAACCAAGTTGGTAGGAAGCAATATGGGCTCAGCGAAGGAGACCACAGGCCATGTGGACGTTTCAAACTTTGGGTTCTCCCCACACCCTCCTTTAGTTGTTAAATTTTTCATAGGTGTCTACTGTCCAGTGTGAATGGATTTCTTAATGACACTTTCAGTGACACATATCACCTATTTGGCTAATTCACCTCATCGTCTCTCCCCACGTCTGCCTCTCCCTCCTTCTTCTCTCCCTCCTCTCAAGTCACCCCTTCTACTCTCATGTTAGGTGTAAGTGCTAGAGTCCAAGTTCTTGTGTGAGAGAATGCACGCACATCTGTATTTCTGAGTCACACTTAATTTGCTTAGTGTGATGATCTTCAGGTCCATCCATTTTCTATGTAGATTATATGCGTTTGTCCTTCATGGCAGAATGAAACCCCGTTGTGTTCTTATAAAATAGTATCAGGAATTAAAATGGGTACATTCTGAGTCTGAGGGTAAACATGTTCACTGCGCAGACTTTGTGATGGACCCTTAGAGGTATGCCTGCCCTCCATCTCTTCTTTCTTCCCTTTGTCTGTCTGTCTGTCTGTCTGTCTGTGAGTACAAGCTATGAGCTACTGTACTAGGTGCTGGGGTTCACTTGTTATCATGCCAGATGTGCATGGAAGGAGACCTCCTTTCATTCTGATGTTTTCCTTCCATGAGAGAGACACCTCATAGTGTTTGTGGAGGGAACAGGAAGAGTGAGCTCTCAAAGGAGGACGTATGAGTGCCCAGCAGAGGGTTGAGGACAGAATCTGCAAACATTGATTATTGTAGAAAGGTATCTAACCACTGATTCATAGCTTGTAAGTTTTAAGTAAAACTTCCTGTGATTTCTAAACCATTTTCTATCTCACTTTCAGTTTTGAGCTAGCCTCCAATAGAGAATTCTCTGACAACCAAGCAAATAGAATAAATGATTAAACAGACTGTCCATGAGGTGAATATGTCCACTGACCCAAGTTAAAAGGTGACAGATTCCAATTATGTTTAGAACATTCCCCTGGTGCACTGAGCCAACACTGGTGCCTTTTGCTGATATAAATTATCAGAATTCTTCAAGGTTGATCCTAGTTCTACCATGTGGAATTAAATGTTAACCTTTAATATTATTTTATTTTTATTTATATTTCTGTGTGTGCACATGCGTGCTTGTGTGTTTGTGTGTGTGTGTGTGTATGTGTGTGTGAGCTCACCAACATGCGTGCCAGTGCTCACAAAGGTCAGAATCAGATCCCCTGGAGTTGGAGTGACAGGTGCTTGTGAGCCACCCACCTGGATGCTGGGACCAATATTTCTGCAACTTCTCCAGATCTGTTAGCTCAGGATCACAAAATCCGTGAAAGGCAGGCAGGAGAGATTCCAGATTCCTCATACCTTCATTATCTCTGCTTACATCTTATTTTCTTTCCCCTCTGACTGCATGTGTGCTCTGTCTTTCCGTCCTCCTTTTGGAGGTACTCGCTCTACTGAATCTCCTTAGCTGCCTACCTATGTCTTTCTGCATCTTTGCTCTTATTTTTCTTTGCTGAAGCCCAGAGGATCTCAGACTGTAGCTTATATTTGCTCTGAGCCAGGCTGCTTGTGGTCCTTGGATGACGTTACTTCTGGTATGCTGTGTCCATAATGGTTTGGAGGAAAGTATCCCATTGGATCTTCCAAGGTAGCCAGCAGTCATGGTTGTGCTGGGAACATCTGGGAAGGTAAACTCTGGATGATAAAGGTCTCAAGTCATAACAGCAGCTCTCGATCTCTCTGGAAGTGTTCATGGATGCTTTCCAATCGTTAACTATCATCTCAGTACCACATGACAGAATAAAATCTGACAGAATCCCAACTTACCTCTTTAACCAGCAATCCAACCTTCTTTCTGCTTGGCTTCTGGAATGGAAGAGACCTGAGAAGTTACATCATTTAATGAGACATGAGTCTAATCGACAGTTGGTCTGGGTGCCTTTTAAGCCAATGTACTTCTGTATGTGTGTTCTTTCAGGTTTTTTGGAGGGGGGCAGAGAAGAGAATTACATCATGGATTTATTTGGAAAAATTCTTCACATTTTACTTAATAATGAGCCAGACTGTAAGGTCCACAGCTAAGCTGCCTCATGAACATTAGAGTTATTTTTTTTCTTTTTTTCGGAGCTGGGGACCAAACCCAGGGCCTTGTGGTTGCTAAGCAAGCGCTCTACCACTGAGCTAAATCCCCAACCCCGACATTAGAGTTATTTTGACTGACATAGAACCAGACATAAAACTGACACAGGACTATTCAGTATGTACTGACTAAATCTGATTTAATAATTAAATCTAGAAACTTAACTCCATCATATAGCCAGGCTATCAGACACTTACCCAGTTATTCCACCCTTCCTCCAATCACTTGCAACATCCTTCTGCTTGATTTTGTTTCTCTCTTCTTGCTTTCTGGCTTACTCCTTTCTTTACTCCTTGTCCCTTACTCCCTCACCAGAATCCATATCTCTTCTCTCAACAAAATTTCTGCTTTCCTATGGTATGGCTTCATGCCAGAAATAATGAAGATGGTGGAAAATTTCCTTGCGGTTAGAGGTGAAACCAACAGCGGAGGAAGCCTGCCCTCTACTCCCCTTCCCTGCCCACAGCTCAGCCCAGCTATGCACTTGGGCTCAGAGTAGGAACTTCACAACTTGTGGTTAGAAGAGCTGAGTGATTCTTGTTTGCTTTGCTGCCTAATGTGTTCTTGGATACAGCTAACAAGTTTCTGGGGGTCCTAGAGAATGGGGAAGGCACTGGTCAAGCACTGCTCTTCCTTGGACATAGTTGTTATGTACCAAAGGGTCCACAGAGCGTTTCCTCCACTGGCTATCAAGCAAACATGAGGACCCAAATGGAAAAAAGTTCTACATACCTTATGGGGCAATCTGGCCCTATTAAATAGTGCTCTGCGGGTGTGGGTTTGTTCATTAGCGAATTTCTAGGACTCCTGAAATGCTTGTGGGTAACTTGGCATTTCCTCAGTGACCTGGCTGCAGAGATCCCTAACTAGCTTCAGGGATCTTTGCCTCTGTGCTTGACAAAGACATCTGTGTGAAAATCAGTCACAGGAAACACATGGAAATTCTGGAGCCTTGAGTTTTCTATTATGTACAAAAAATACCAGCTATCAAATCTAGGGTAAACGGCCTAGAGCTCAAATGTCAATCAAGCTAAAGATGAGTCTGCAACTTATATTGTCTCTGGCTCATTTTCCAAACCAACTTTCAGTTCTTTGTCTAGGGGTGGGACTTCATGTTAGCATGGCTGTTGATATTGATATTGTCCTGGTCTTCCTTAGGCAGCTGTTTCTAGGACACACATTGTCAAAGTAGACTTTCTGGTCTCCTGGGTTGTACAGTCTTTCTGCCCTACTCTTTTTTCCTGATGTTCCTTAAGCCTTAGGTGCAGGAGTTGTGCTGAAGATGTATCTTTTGGGGCTGGGCTCCACACGACCCATTGATCTCTGCAGTGTGTCCAGTTGTGGTTTTCTGTAATGATCTCTATTTGCTGTAAAGGCAAAAAATGAAGGGATGAGAGTTGCACTCATCTGTGGGAATAAGGAGAAGATCCCAGATATAGCTTGGAATTATGCTGGCTGGCAAAATAGTGGTAGGAGATTCTTTTCTAAGATCCATGGCTTCACTAACACAGGTAGTTGGTTCAGTTTCAGGCACCAAGCATGATTTCCCTCCCTTCTAAAGTATGCAGTCACCATGGAGCAAGAAGAGAGTTCTTCAAGATACTGTACATGGGCTCTCCCTCCAGAGCCTGGACAGTATTGACACTATTGGTTGGTCAGGGCTATGCCAGTCCCATCCCATCCAGGACACTGGGCAGTGACAAATCCTCCTGCAGCAAGTTGACCTGCTTAATGCCCTTTAATTATAAATTCTTCTAAGAGCTGCCTGGATGTCTCTGGTCATCAGACACTTACCTATGACAGTAGGCTTCCCAAAAGTTCAGCATGATGTGCAGCATCTTATTTAAGGGCTCTGCCTATGGGCAAATCAGCTTTAATGTAATCAACTTTGGAGGGGCTTTCTGTGACTCATTAGGAATAGAGACTCGTCTATTTCTTATAGACAACATTGATGCCCTTCTAAGACTTGGCCCACATTGAGCTTGTAAATCTAAATGACCTACATAAACTCTCAGTCCCCCTCTTTTCCTCCTCCTCTTTCCCCTCCTCCATTCTTTACCTCTTCTTCTTCCTTCATTTTAGGTTTTCAAATATTTTCTCTCTCTCTCTCTCTCTCTCTCTCTCTCTCTCTCTATCTTTACACTCCAGATTTTATTCCCCTCCAGGTCCACCCCCAAGGGTCCCACATCCCATCTCTACCCCCACCCCACCCCACCCCACCCCTTCACTCTCTCCTCCCAATCTCCACAAGGATGTCTCTACCCCACCCACCCCACCAGACCTCTCAACTTCCTGGGGCCTCCAGTCTCTTGAGGGTTAGGTGCATCTTCTCTGGCTGAACCCAGACCCGGGAGTCCTCCGCTGTATATGTGTTGGAGGCCTCCTCTCAGCTGGCGTATGCTACCTGGTTGGTGATCCAGTGTCTAAGAGATCTCAGGTCCAGGTTAATTGACACTGCTGGTCCACCTACAGGGTCAAGCTCCTCAGCTTTCTCCAGCTTTTCCCTAATTCAACTATAGGGGCAGCAGCTTCTGTTGATTGGTTGGGTGCACATATCTGCATGTGACTATTCAGCTGCTTGTTGGGTCTTTTGTAGGGCAGTCATGATTGGTCCCTTTGTGTGAGTGCTCTATAGCCTCAGTAATGGTGTGAGGGCTTGGGGCCTCTCTCTCTCTCTCTCTCTCTCTCTCTCTCTCTCTCTCTCTCTCTCTCTCTCCCCCTCCCTCCTTCCTTCCTTCCTTCCTTTCTTTCCTTAGTCCTGTGTGTGTATACCATATACCGAAGCTAGCTTTTATTTTTGTTTTTATTTTATTAAAAGCATTTAGAAACTATTACTTTTTGATGTTTGCATCACATTTTTTTTCTTAAGGAATGGCTAAATAAATAAACTAACTACTCTTCATAATAAATAAAATAACTACTCCTTCTTTACTTTCTAGCTGGGAAGTAGCTAAGTTCAAAGTAGTATTTATCCTGCCAAGATTTTCTTGCCTTTCGATACACAAAATCTCATCATGTGGTGTTTTTTTTTTATTTTTTAAAAATGCACGTAAATATACTGTGAATTTTTTACTTTTGCCACATTTCCAATTTTTGATGTTGGTCTCCTTTACTACCTATATAATCAGCAATTCATATTAGCAATGACTTAGCCCACTGTGTGACTATATCAGATTTAACCATCTTCATTAATGGTACTGAGGCAGTTTCTGCCAACTTGAGGTCATAAGTAGCAACAGTCAGCTGTGTGGAAGTCTGCTCATAGGCATGTGTGAAAGTTCCTAGAGGAATTAACTGAAATAAAAAAGGATTTGGTGGCAGCATATGCCCATGTTCAATGTCATCATGTTCCAGAGATGGACATTGCTCTCCAGTGACACAAGAGATCCATGCTATCCTCAGCATTGCATAGCATCTTGCTTTCCCACGTCCTGCCAGTATCTATGTTGGAACACTAAAACTTTCCCAGTCTCATTAGGATGACATCATATTTTCTTGATGACCTTGATTATTTGTTAAGTATTCATGTTTCTTTGTTAATTTCCTCTTTGAATCTGTTGCCCATTTTTAATGGGGATTATACATTTTAACCTTTTTCTTATCAATTATGACAGAGGATGAGAGATATAAATTACTCTTGCTGTTAAGGAGTGCATTACCAGCTAAGACATATGTCTTCAGTTTGGATCTCAGATTTGTGTCTCAGATTAGTAAGTAGTGAGGTGGGTGAGACCCATGCTGTGAACTTTCTTCTCCAGGAATATTTTTTGTTTTGTTTTGTTTTCTGGATGATGGAACTGTGGAAGAATGGTGCATTGAGCAAAGAGCTCTGTAGCTTGTCTGTGCTTCTGGATGGAAGAATAGGTAGGTGCTTCTCAGTGGTGAGCATTGTTCTCCCGGAAGATTGCTGTCCTCTTTTGGTTTAGCCAGGCTTTGAGTTCTCAGTTACCCTGAAGGGAAATTCTAATGAGTGCCACAGCGTGATGTTTCTTGGATACATCTTGGGTGACAGACCTAAGGAATATAATCTTATAAAAGGTCTAGTAATTTAGCAGTAGACTGTGGGAAAGAAAGTTTCTTATTAAATATGTAGTTAATCATTTTAAAATTAATTATCAACTCATTAATCTAACTCATTGGCAGAAAAACCTTGACTGGGGTTAGTGATGCCAAAACATAATTTTCTACAGTTATAAAAACCACAAAGAAGCCTTAATCCAGGAAGATGTGGAACCACAGAAAATAAAGGAAGCTCACTCGAACCCCATGTGCCATGTTGATCCTGTAGACAATGTACTAAAGACCTCCTAGTTGCAAGCACCAAGGAATGCAGAAGAAAGCTCAGACAGAGGAACAGAGGCCTTGTGAGGGACTGAGCAAGCGATGGTCTCATGTGGCTACTTGGAATGCAAGAGCTTTTATTACAGAAAGATTAGGCTGATAATCATATCTACTGGGATATGACTTGTATGAAAAAAAACAAAAACAAATGAGAAAAGCAGGGATGAAGAGCACTTTGAATAGCAGGGCTTCTGGCTGAGTCATTGCCAGGTTCAGAAACAGAATGCAAACTGTTGCTAATTTTGTATTAGGTACAACTTGATTCTCTGGGTCAAGGTATTATCTGTATCAAAAGAAATTTTACTGACTATGCAAGGAGACTTTACTGAGGATAACTGCTCTGGCCCTCGTTGAAGCTAGGACTATAGATGTTGGCTTCCGTGGGATCTAGCTGGTTTATACATTTACTATCATTTAATAATGCCCACCTTTAGTCTTTAAAAATGTCCTATTTTGTGCTATAAGTGATGTGGTCCTTCCACCTTGAACTTTCCCAAACTGCTCTTGTATGCTCATACATTTGACTGTCCTGTAAATTACAAACTCCTTGACGGCAGGCATTATGCCTTGTTTGTGTCTTTGTGTGTCCAACTTTTATCACTACATCCAGTAAGTGCCTACACTCAAGATTTCAAGACTAGAAGAATAGAATTCCAACTGAAGAGATTTCCTGTTTTGAATATTCACCTTAATGCAGAGACTCTGAGAGATGGTATTTGGTGAGCCCCTGAATGAAATGCTTAGGCATGGATGAGATGGGTCCTTGAAGGAGCTGTCAGGAGTCGGAGCCACAGTTCATTATGCAGTTGTGTGAAAGTAGAGACAAATGCTGTACTTTAGAGATCTTCTTTTTTGTAAGGGGTGACTTTGAGCCAGTCTTCAGGATGCATGGAAGAAATGAAGCACATGGTGGGCCTGGAAATGTTAAAAGGGTCTACATTTCTCATGGACCCCCCCCCCATCTTTCTTGCCCTCTGCGGTGAGAATACTCTGGGCAAGGTGTTCCTGAGCTCTGTGCTATCCTTCCAACAGACTTTATGCATTCACTTAGATAATGTGCACTTCAAATATCTCATTGTATGCTTCCTGAGAAAACTGGCTCGGACAGGTTGGGCAACTGATCAGACCCACTGATCTACTCAGCATCAGGAGCTAGACCAGGCCAAGAATAACTTCAATTCTTTCTTCATCCTCCAAACATCCTTTAAATGTCTACTTTGTATCTTTCTTGAGCATGCTGATTCCAGCTCCTTCCTTTCTTTCTGAGATCTGCTTGGAATTTGGCATTGCCAGTTATCAAGGCATTGCTATGTCTTGACCAGCAGAACCTAGTCTGCACCAAGTGACTGCTCTAGAATGCAACAGAAATGGGTAACATCATAAGCCTGCCCCTAAGTCAGTTTGAAAAGACAAACTTTCAAAAGGGCTGGTTCACCAAGGACTGTCTTGGTAGAAAGATTGCAGGTCTGTACCACACAGAAATCTGAAAGCAAGAGGAAATTTGGGGGTGTACAGCGAAATGTAATTGCCGGCAGGGTAAGGAAATGGAGAATTGCCTCTTTGTTGCACATTCTAAATGGACAATGCCCCACATGGCTCTTGAGGTGGGCACAAGCTCTTTTTGCCTATCACCCCAGTACAAAAGCTGAGAGGATGTTCCTTCTATGAGTTTGGAAGTTTTTTTTAATTAAATTTTTTTTATTTATATGAGTACACTGTAGCTGTCTTCAGGCACATCAGAAGAGGGCACCAGATCTCATTACAGATGGTTGTAAACCACCATGCGGTTGCTGGGAATTGAACTCTGGACCTCTGGAATCGCAGCCAGTACTCTTAACCGCTGAGCCATCTTTGGTCCTGATATGTGGAACAAATGAATGCAGGTTCTCTTGGCTGCCCATCTTCTCATGAGACTGGAAAGTATTCTAGTTGGAAGTAAATACCCTTCTAGCCTCCTGGGCTGCCTACAGAAGGGATGGTCTCTGGAACGGATTGAATTGCTGGCCTTTCCTTCCATTTCTCTCAGACCTGTTTTCATTATGGACCATAGGGAGTGAAGTGGGGTTTGAAAATGAAATTCACAGATGATACCGCATGGAGAAACACAACAAACACTAGAAGAAGGAAAGAAACCACCTAAGGAATTAGGGAAATGAGAAAGGCAGGGACAAGATGTGAACTATCATGGAAAAAGCAAATGGATATGCCTGGGACAGAGTAATTCACAAACCAGATATTCATTGGGCACAAACAGTTTGAAAGGCATCAAATTTTCAACAATTTGTTATAAAATGGCTACATTTTGACAGGGGACTGAGGTGGGTAGGCGAGTCAGGGAGGAGTAGGTGTATGCGACTTCTAGTATGAGTCTTACTCATAAGTGTGAAGTGACCTCATTGTGGGGGCTTGCTCCCTCCTTCCCACCTACTGCTGCCTGATCTCTGGGGTTGTTTGGGAGGCAGTGGAGCGCTGTCCCTACTGTTAGATGTCTGTGTGGGAGAGCAAGGCATCTGCTTTAGAAAAGTGGTCCACATGGCATTTTCATTATTTTAACTTATGACTTCTTCTACGTGTTTATATGTGTGATATATACGGATGCATGTTCACATGTTGTGTGTATGTGCTCATGTTTATGCATGTATGTGGAGGCCAGAGGTTGACATAAGGTATTTTCCTAAAATTGTTCTCCACTTTACTTTCTGAGGAAGAGTCCCTTGCTGAACTTAGAGATCATTGATTTAGCCAATCTGGCTATCTAGTTTGTCCCAGACCCCCTATCTCTCCCTAATAAGCACTGGGGTTACAGGTGGGCTTCCACACTGGTACTGCCTTAAGGATGTGCTGGGGATGTAAACTCTAGTCCCTGTGCTCGAGCAGCAAGCATCTTATCCACAGAGACATTGTCATGGCCTTTATTTTCTTATTATTTCAAAATGAATTGAACTCTGAAAGAAGACATTCCCTTTGTTGAAAAGGCAAAGAAAATGAATGTCGAAAATTCCAGTAGAAAGGACGTCTCTTTTTTTTTGTAAAATAACACATTTGAAATCATTCTGTCTTTGTTGTTTTGCTTTGAGAAATTTATTACTCAAATTCTTTCCTTTTAACCTCACTCATAAGGCAATTATAAACTGAGGATGGTCAGAGGATGTCACCATGTTTGTGAGGCTGAACATGACGGTGTTTTGGAAAGTCTTGCTGGAGTCTCTACTTAGAAGCTCTGTTCAGACGAGGCCTTGAGCCTGAAGGATTCTGAAGAAAGCCAGAACCTTCCACCACATCCTGTTGGAGTCAGAGGCTCCTGCCACAGGCTGCACTTCCCTGAAGGCTCAGTGTCTTGTTTTGGGCAGCTCTTGAGTGTGAATAGCTCCTGAGAAATTGGGTTAGAAATCAAGGTGTTAAAAGTGCTGACCACGGTCACCCAGGGCAGTGTGGGAGTGACAGTATAGATGCCTGGGAACTTCTGTCATACCACAAGTTGATAGGCAGGAAAATTAAGCCCCAATAGTGCATGAAACAGTATAGTTAAGGGTGTGTAATTGACTGGCAGCTTCTTACTAAGGACAGCAGGAACCAAGCAAAGTTGTTGGTCTTTGTCTCCAAGTAGCTCTCCATTTTTCTTCAGTCACAGTGATCCCTACAGGGCAGGATCAGAGTCTTGGAAAGAGCATTGGCACTAAGCAATTCACCTCATCTAGGATGGGGCTGTGGCACGCTGGGGCGAGAACAGTCCGGAATGTGGTTGGGGGAAAAGACAAGAGGGAGGCAGGGCTACTTTGTGCAGTCTGAAAGTCATCAGACCTCCCATTCATGACCTGACCAATGGGATAAAAGAGGCCAGTAGAAATAATTACCAACTGGCCAAGCTTGAGGATGCAGCAGAAGATACTGTTTCTTAGGGTCCTCATTAGGGTCATGATCTACGTAAGCCTGTTCTTTGGCTCAGGAATCCAAGGAAGAGATCAAGAGCTATAACCTTAGCTTGCTGTCTTCTCTTTGCAGTCTCTGGTAAGGATTCCATAAAGCCCTAGTCTGTCCTGTCCTAGGATGGGTCTGGAAGGACTGAAGCTAGGTTGGACTGTCAGGAGGGGGTGAAGGAAATGAAACTGAGGTCTCTAGTGTGCAAAAATATGTTGTTCATTTCAAGGACCCCCCAAAAAGGTCCAAGAGCAGTGGTGTTTGGATAAGGGTAGACCTTGTGGCTAGGCATGGCAATGAAGGAGATAAAGAGAATTGTGCTGAACAAAGGGAAGAGAAAGCATAGCACTCAGTTTATGTTTTTTTGCATGCATGTGTGTAGTAGCCAACTTCTGACTCTGGGATGGACAGATGTACTTGTCTGATTTGGGAATCCAGGGTCAAGGCAAGTCCAGATGACTTCCTCTCTTCACCGAAAGCCCACTTGCATCCCTATGGGTTCTACTAAGTATGATCTTCCTGAGAGAATACTTTAGGTCTCTTGGAGAAAGATATGAAATGTTCAGTAGGGCCAGTCCCAGCAGGGTTATTATCTGTGACATGGCCCCTATTATATCAGAGTTTATACCTTGGGCTCAAATCAAGGTGCTTGTGGGGAGGTGAGGTTGGTAAGTAGAATAAAATACCTGATCCTGGCTGAATGACTGGCTTGATGGAATGTGGGAGCCACAATGGTTCAGTAAGTCTACCCTGGAGGCTGATGGCCTCTTGGACTGAGGTATGATCAGAAGCGAGATTGGGGTGAGTGGAAACAGCCAGAAAGAGCGTGAGCTGCGGGGGCTCCCATTACATGCCTTTGCTTTTCTTCGGCCACCCCAGCTGCTCTTCTCCCCTCAAATGGTTACTTGTGGACGCTGTGTCTTACAAGACTCAAAGCTCTAGGCAGGCTCTTGACAGATTTACGCGTGTTTATTTTTTCTATGTATGAGAACTATCTCTGCAGCCGGCCTCAGCCATCACCTCGTCTATTCTCCACACAGCACCCTACCCTATTTGTATTTATCGCAATTTTATACTCAATTTTTATTATTTAATTTTTATTCTTGAGAATGTCATACATGTTTTTAATGAAATATGATTTTAGTCCACCCCACCCACCTTCCTTTCAATTCCTCCCTGTAAGTTCCCAACATGTTTTCCTCTCAACTTCATTGCTTGTCATTTTAATTTTCTTCCTCCTCCTCTTCCTCTTCTTCTTCTCCTTCTTCCTTCTCTCTCCTCCTCCTCTTCCCCCTTCTTCTTGATAGCCCATTAAGTCCAATTAGTACTGCCCATATGGACAGTGGGTGTAGGACTATCCACTTTAGCCTGGAGACATCCTCTTATTTAAAAGAGAAAAAGCATAGTTCTCCCTACCCCGTGGCTATCAAATTCCAGTAGCCCTTCAGTCAGGGGTGGGCCTTTATTATAACTCTCTCACATTGGAAATTTATCTACATGGAGAACGTAGTGAGATACTTTCCCTCATGGTGTCCCTCAAGCATGTACTGTGCCGGATATATGGCAATCTCTGCATGACAGCACAAGCCTGTGAGGGAGTGACGTGTTCACGCTTGCTCCTTCAGAGCAGGCGCAGCTTGGTGCAGATGCTTGGGTGGTGCTCTCCTCTGACAAAAGGCAGCACTACAAAATGGATACAGGGATGACTTATCTGTTTTGCAAGGTGCTTTCTCCTTTCTGGGTATGAATCTGTCACTGGTCAGTGCATGGAATGACCAAAGACCTTATGCTGGTGTCCTGTCCCCAAAGACATTTCTGAACCCTAGGGTTGTGTGTGGGGTGAGGAAAGATGATAGATGACCTGCTCTCCGCTGTGAGACCAGGCTCGCTGGAATCCGGCTAGCTCAGCATCCTAACACGTGACTGGCAGACCTCTGTCTCCAGCTCTGTCTCTCCAGCAGAGGGCAGTATCAACAACACTGCCTGCTGCGAGGACTGAGTGTGAGGATCTGAATTTTGTTTCTAAAGTATCAGGCTGCAGAAAGCAGTGCATGTCAGATCTCATCATCATTACCCTGAGATAGGGATGCCATTGCTGTCTGCTGAAAGTCACCTGTATTTACAATGCCGGTGCACTGAAAAAAATTTTTTGTATCAGTGACTGAAAAACGACTTAAAGAAAAAAAGATTTACGTTGTCTCATGGTTTGAGAGCAGTACAGTTAGTCAAAGAAAGTATGGTGGAGGAGCTTGAGGAAGTTGTGTCTGTAATCAGGAAGGAGACGAGAGAGAGAGAGAGAGAGAGAGAGAGAGAGAGAGAGAGAGAGAGAGAGAGAGAGAGAGAGAGAGAGAGAGACTATTGCTCAGTGAGCATCTTCCATTTTGCTCTGTCTGGGAGCCTTGCCTATGGAATTGCATCACCTACAACTAGTTGTGAAGGGTCTTCCTACCACAAGTAACCTCTCTTACAAACCACCACACAGGCATGCACAGATCTCCTTCTCTTAGATCCCAGAGAGTTGACCATCAGTGTTCACCATCACAGTTTTCATAATCTCTTGAAGCTGTTGTGCTACTCTGGAGCTGCTACTAGTTTAATGAAGTTACCTAATTGACAGCTCATACTGTTTACTTTTGCATCATAGGAGAAACTCTTCACGTTCATCCTGTGACAGACACCCATAAGGTAGCCCATGATGATTCATGAGCTTCTATAATTTTGTCATGTTTATTTTATTTTTTTAGCTGTGGCCGATGATTTGCTTGTAGCCAATAGACTATGGGAAAGGGGAGGGGAATTTGTGAATGTAATTAAGACAAACAATTGACTGCTAGTAAACTTAAAATAAGATTATCCTGACTGGGCCTGACGTAATCATGTAGGAGCCATTCAAAACAACCCTGAGATTTCACCTCACACCAGTGAGAATGGCTAAGATCAAAAACTCAGGGGACAACAGATGCTGGCAAGGATGTGGAGAAAGAGGAACACTCCTCCATTGTTGGTGGGATTGCAAACTGGTACAACCATTCTGGAAATCAGTCTGGAGGTTCCTCAGAAAATTGGACATTGAACTGCCTGAGGATCCAGCTATACCTCTCTTGGGCATATACACAAAAGATGCCCCAACATATAAAAAAGACACGTGTTCCACTATGTTCATTGCAGCCTTATTTATAATAGCCAGAAGCTGGAAAGAACCCAGATGCCCTTCAACAGAGGAATGGATACAGAAAATGTGGTACATCTACACAATGGAATATTACTCAGCTATCAAAAACAACGACTTTATGAAATTCGTAGGCAAATGGTTGGAACTGGAAAATATCATCCTGACTGAGCTAACACAGAAAGACATACATGGTATGCACTCATTGATAAGTGGCTATTAGCCCAAATGCTTGAATTACCCTAGATGCCTAGAACACATGAAACTCAAGACGGATGATCAAAATGTGAATGGTTCACTCCTTCTTTAAAAGGGGAACAAGAATACCCTTGGCAGGGAATAGAGAGGCAAAGATTAAAACAGACACAGAAGGAACACCCATTCAGAGCCTGCCCCACATGTGGCCCGTGCATATACAGCCATCCAATTAGACAAGATGGATGAAGCAAAGAAGTGCAGGCAGACAGGAGCCGGATGTAGATCGCTCCTGAGAGACACAGCCAGAATACAGCAAATACAGAGGCGAATGCCAGCAGCAAACCACTGAACTGAGAATAGGTCCCCCGTTGAAGGAATCAGAGAAAGAACTGGAAGAGCTTGAAGGGGCTCGAGACCCCATATGTACAACAATGCCAAGCAACCAGAGCTTCCAGGGACTAAGCCACTACCTAAAGACTAGAAGAGGGCATCGGATCCCATTACAGATGGTTGTGAGCCACCATGTGGTTGAACTCAGGACCTCTGGAAGAGCAGTCAGTGCTCTTAACCACTGAGCCATCTCTCCAGCCCAACTACCTAAAGACTATACATGGACTGACCCTGGATTCTGACCTCATAGGTAGCAATGAATATCCTAGTAAGAGCACCAGTGGAAGGGGAAGCCCTGGGTCCTGCTAAGACTGAACCCCCAGTGAACTAGACTGGTGGGGGGAGGGCGGCAATGGGGGGAGGGTGGGGAGGGGAACACCCATAAGGAAGGGGAGGGGGGAGGGGGATGTTTGCCCGGATACCGGGAAAGGGAATAACACTCGATAGGTATATAAGAAATACTCAAGTTAATAAAAAAAATTAAAAAAAAAAGCACAAGGGATGGAGGTGAGCACTCTCCCGAGAAGGAAGACCATAGCTACTGTGAACTCATGAGTGTCACAGTCCTGATGTGTCCAGAAAATACCTCACCCTACGCCCTCCCAACCTCGGACTCTTAGTCTTTCCACCTCCTCTTCTGCAATGTTACAAAAGCCAGTCTTAAGTGGAAAGTTGTGCAGGACGTCAAACTGCTGCAGATGTATGGTAAGACGAGACTGTGGTAGTCATTAGCTGATAACCATGCAATTAAAAGAGAACCTTGGGGATGTTCACAGTATGGATGACAATAAACTTGGCACCTATGTGGTGAAACAGCAACCCCTGATGATCTGTGAAGCGGCTTGTCACGAGCTGGATTGGGAAATTGACTGGCAGCCAATAGTACAGCACCCGTGCTGAAAACCCACTCTGTAAGTCCACGCCAACACGTGTGCCTGCATCGCTCTAGACGAAGCCTGCGAGGAAGAGGATCCCGTGCAAGCACAGTTGCATCACAGAATAAACACTGCACTCAATGCCACCACAGCCAAGGGCTTTTCCAAAGAAAGCTTCTGTCATCTGTCATCATCAGCCTTAGACAGCGCTGTGTTTGTGCTGCCTGAGGACTCCTCTTACCCACAGATGCAAGGAGTCTTCTGGCAAAATGCGGTCAATGCCAAGGCTCTGAGAGTCTCAGGTTCATTTTTCCTCCATGTGTGGAGAGAACAGAGTAAACTGAAGATACAAATCTCTAACTGCTCTTCCAATCTAGTTCCTGGCTAGGAACACTTCCCACACCCCCTCTCTCTGTCTCTCTCTCTCCACTTCCCTCTCTCCTTCCCTCTCTCTCAAATGTTTTGCAATAGTGAGATACTCGGCAGGTAGAAGCAGTTACACAAGCTTGTGCAAGCTTTCCTCTGGCTTCAAATGCTTGTACACATGAGACAATGGCTCTACACACACACACACACACACACACACACACACACACACACGCAGGCACACACGCACACTTTAAGGAAAGACTAAGGATTTGCCTCACTTTCCTTCCCCTTTAGATCTCCATCGCACTATTTGGAGAGAATTCCTGGGTTAGGACATGAAAGAGAGAAGCTACCAAGCAGCCTGGAGCTAAAGTCCTTCCCATGTTGCTTCTGCTTCTGCTCCTCTAGAGGGAGGATCTGGCTATAAGTTTTCGTATCACCCAGGGTGCACCTGATTCCTCCAGGTTGGGAGGTCCTGAACAGAAGCTCACAATCCACTGTTGCATCGACAAATAATTTATACACCACAAATCCATCATTCTCAAATGTACATGTCAGGGGATTTTAGTGCTTTTACAAAGCTGCATGCATATTAATTTAAAAAATATTATCATTGCACCCTTATCAAGTAAAATTTCCATACCTGTTAGCAGCCAGACTTTTGACCCCCCCCCATTCTTTTTTTTTCATCTTTATTAACTTGGGTATTTCTTATTTACATTTAGGTTGTTATTCCCTTTCCCGGTTTCCGGGCCAACATCCCCCTTACCTCTCCCCCTCCCCTTCTCTTTGAGTGCTCCCCTCCCCATCCTCCCCCCATTACCGCCCTCCCCACAACAATCACGTTCACTGGGGGTTCAGTCTTGGCAGGACCAAGGGCTTCCTCTTCCTCTGGTGCCCTTACTAGGCTATTCATTGCTACCTATGCAGTTGGAGTCCAGGGTCAGTCCATGTATAGTCTTTAGGTAGTGGCTTAGTCCCTGGAAGCTCTGGTTGCTTGGCATTGTTGTACATATGGGGTCTCAAGCCCCTTCAAGCTCTTCCAGTCCTTTCTCTGATTCCTTCAACGGGGGTCCCGTTCTCAGTTCACTGGTTTAATGATGGCATTTGCCTATGTATTTGCTGTATTCTGGCTGTGTCTCTCAGGAGAGATCTACATCTGGTTCCTGTCAGCCTGCACTTCTTTGCTTCACCCATCTTATCTTGTTTGGTGGCTGTATATGTGTGGGCCACATGTGGGGCAGGCTCTGAATGGGTGTTCCTTCAGCCTCTGTTCTAAACTTTGCCTCCGTATTCCCTGCCAAGGGTATTCTTGTTCCCCTTTTAAAGAAGGAGTGAAGCATTCGCATTTTGGTCATCCTTAAGTTTCATGTGTTCTGTGCATCTAGGGTAATTTGAGCATTTGAGCTAATAGCCACTTATCAATGAGTGCATACCATGTATGTCTTTCTGTGATTGGGTTAGCTCACTCAGGATGATATTTTCCAGTTCCATCCATTTGCCTATGAATTTCATAAAGTCGTTGTTTTTGATAGCTGAGTAATATTCCATTGTGTAGATGTACCACATTTTCTGTATCCATTCCTCTGTTGAAGGGCATCTGGGTTCTTTCCAGCTTCTGACTATAATAAATAAGACTGCTATGAACATAGTGGAACATGTGTCATTGTTATATGTTGGGGCATCTTTTGTTGCCTCCCCCCCATTCAATTTGTGTAAAACACTCATCTACTTTCCATCTTTGTGGACCTGCCTATTCTAGTTAGGTAGACACACAATAACACAGCGTTTGTAGCCAGCTTCCTTTGCTTAGCACCCACCACTTTGTGACATTTGTTTTTGTGGATAAATATTACTGCTTTGTGTAGATGCAGCCACATTTTGTTTACTCGCTCAGCAGTTGATAGGCATTCGAGATTGTCAGTTCTTGGCTGTCACAGCCTTGGTGCTGTGAGCATTCAAATAAAAGTGTATGTATATCAAATTCTCTTGCATATGTATGTAGGAAGGGATTGTGGGCTCCCGCAGTAGCTCCAACTCTCGGAAGAACTGCCAATGTTCTAAAGCAGCTGCCCCATTTTGCACTCCCATCTTCCTGATGGAATGATGGAAGAATGATGGAAAAGCCCTTCTTGGTTCGTCTCTTCAGTTTGTTCAAGACCTGCACAGCCTTGGCATTGACTGCATTTTGCCAGAAGACTCCTTGCATCTGTGGGTAAGAGGAGTCCTCAGGCAGCACAAACACAGCGCTGTCTAAGGCTGATGATGACAGATGACAGAAGCTTTCTTTGGAAAAGCCCTGGGCTGTGGTGGCATTGAGTGCAGTGTTTATTCTGTGATGCAACTGTGCTTGCACGGGATCCTCTTCCTCGCAGGCTTCGTCTAGAGCGATGCAGGCACACGTGTTGGCGTGGACTTACAGAGTGGGTTTTCAGCACGGGTGCTGTACTATTGGCTGCCAGTCAATTTCCCAATCCACCTTGTGACAAGCCGCTTCACAAATCTCACACAGAACAGCTTTGTGCCCTGTTCTTCAGCTTTAAAGAGAAACACACCCCTTAAGGTCTTTCTTGGCTTTGGTTCTTGGCCCTTTAGGATCTTTTTCGTTGGAGACAGGTACCAAGTGCCCACAGCCATTAGGACTCTGCTTTTACATCTTGACCCATGAAGGGTGCCAGAAATCGTTGGGGGAAATGGAGTTTGACCTCTTAAAAGTGTATGAGTATGTGAAAATGTCCTTCGGGTTAGAGACCTGATGTTTATCAAAGAAACTCACTGATCTCTGGGAACAGGAAAAATTGTAATTTATGAAATTGCTCCTGGAAAATCAGTGCTTGAGGAAATGAGCTGTTTTCTCCTAATTTCTGCCCTCGATTGCTTTACGATGGTGGCAGTTGTGGGCAGAGGGCCATGTGAGCTATTTTCTCCACAAGGAAAGTTCTCTGTGAGCCATGGAGTCTCTTGGGTGGGGTCCCTAGACAGAGTATCTGGGTTTCTACCAAAGCAGAACTTGGGACTCCAGGTGGGCCAGTCTCCTCCTTCAACATGCCATGAATACTACTTTCTCCACACCTATTTGTATGATTTTCCTCTAGTGAATGCCCACCCTTAGCTTTATCTCACCTCTGCCATGCTCCATATCCCATGCTGTTGTCTTCGTTTCACTACCCATGTGAACAGGCTTGGCCACAGGATATATTAACCCTGCAAGACTGAGAATAAAATAAGAGGCTGTGTGGCTTTGTAAGATCACAGCCATCACACTTCCACATTTTTTGACTCCTAGGAATCACAATAATGTCAAGAAGACACTGTAGAAACTACCATTAGATGACCACCATCTAATTTCCTTCTGAAGAAGCTGGCCTGCAGCACTGGATCTGGCTTTAGAAGTAGATAACTCCCCAACTCAAACATCTGGTTTAGGAGAGCCCAAACTGGAGCAGTTAGAGACAAAATTGTGCTGAGGCTAAGTTTCTGAAACTTGAAGTGTATGTCCAGTGTGTACCAGGACCAGACCTAGAGTGGAAGAGTTTACTTGTGTGTAAGCTAATTTGGTTTTCTAGTCTTTCCTTTATCTAAGTCTAGAATGCAGGTTCAAAGGGACACTCAAGGGACATCATCACTTTCTCCAGCAGCTTAAATAAAAACACATTTAGCTGGGCATTAGCTGGACATCCTGTGAGAGACAGGGCTGCTTTCTTTCATCATCTCCACAGACATTTATTTTCTGAGTTCAGTTGCTTTAACCATATCTCTATCTATATGTGGCTATTTATTTATTGTCTTTCTCTCACCTTTAGAATATAGTCACTATAAATATGGAGGCCAGGATTTTGCCCTCTCTGCCTATGTCTTCACCTCCCCTTTATTGAGCATGATTGCACACATCCAAGACTTGCCTCATGATCATTGTGAGGGTGGATAACTGGATCCTGATCCTCTTGATTCCACCTTCCAAGTGTTGGGATTACAGGCACGTGCCATGACTCCTGGCATCTACAACAGTGCCAGAAACTACATGAGCTGTGTTTCAAACACTCCATGCCAGAACTAGAGATTTTCTTTTATTTCTCTTTTCTTTATTCTTCATGGTCTTCCCTGATTTGCAGTGCAACATTGCAGGAGAGTTCTGCACATTATCAACCAATGGGAAACATTTGGATATATAAGAGGAGGTTCTTTATGAGAATTGCTTTACCCGAGTATAAATTCCAAGTGGTGGACAGTGAGGAATTCATAGTGTGACTCTAAGTTCATGCTTGCAGGCTAGAGAACTGGGTGGGCATGGTATGGTGGATTATGAGAAAAATCCTGGAGTGGTTCTAAAGGTCTGAGAATTGAAAGTTCTAAATTCTTTGTGGGTCTGTGTATGTTTGTATATGTTTGTATGTTTGTGTGTGTGAGTGTGTGTTTTGTGTGTTTGTGTATGTTGTGTGTGTGTTTGTGTGTGTTGTAGTATGTGTCTCTGTGTGTGTTTGTGGTGTGTGTTTGTGTATGTGCGTGAGTGGGTGTGTTTATGTGTATATGTTGTGAGTGTGTATTTGTGTGTGTATATGTGTGTTTCTGGTGTGTGTGAGTGTTTGTGTATGTTGCGTGCATGTGTTTGTGTGTGTTGTGTGTTTGGGCATACCGTGTGTGTGTGTTTGTGTATTTGTGTATGTATATGAGTGTATGGATTTGTGGTATGAAAGTGTTTGTTTAGGTTGCGTGCGCGCGTGTGCGTATGTGTGTGTGTGCGCGTGTGTGTGTGTGTGTGTGTGTGGGTGGTGTGACAGAGGTTAACTGGGATTGATACTAGAACTCAGTCTCTCTCTGAATCTGAGCTCAGTTATTCTGCTAATCTGGTTAATCACCAAGCCCAGGTATCTCCCTGCCTCTGCTTCTCCAGCAGTAATTACGGGCACCGGCTTCTGTGGACTCCCTCTTACATAGGTTCTGAGGTTTGTATATCTGTGCAGAAATCACTTATTCAACTGAGTCATAGTCCCAGCTAATAGATGTCCCAGCTGCCAGCTCAATATTGAGGACAACTGATAGATGTCCGAGCTCAAGGAGAGAGAGAGAGAGAGAGAGAGAGAGAGAGAGAGAGAGAGAGAGAGAGAGAGAGGAGAGACTTTACCTTTTCTGTTCTATCCAGGCACTCAGTTGATTTGGTAGAAGCCTATTCACATCTGTGAAGGTGATCTGTTAGTCAGCCATCCCAATGATCAAATGCTAATCTGTCCCTCCTTTCCCCATTCAAACCCCCTCATGCTCAAATTCAGTCATGATATTTTCTCAGCTGTCCAGACCTCTTTTAATGCAGTCAAGCTGACACACAGAATTAACCATCAGAGATACTTTATGATGTTTGACCTTTTATTTTAGTGGATCAAAATGTTCTCAGTGTTATTGATAGGAATTTTGACTCCATACAAACATTCTTTTCTATCTGAAGGCAAAAGTTCCCCCTGGCTTCACCAGTTGTTGGTTTTCTTCTGCTTTCTGGTCTCTGTGGATTGGAAAGGATTAAGGCAGCATTCTATGGTGTTCGCCCTGCTGTTGTCCTGCCCAGGGCTGGGAATAGCACATTCCTATCCATGCCTCTATGGATTCCCCAGGGCTGGTTCAGCAGACTTCAGTGTGTATTTGCCACAACTGTAAATGGGCTCTCTATGCAATGGGACGATAAACATAATAAAAATAAATTTTGTCTTTTCTAATATTAGTGTGGTATCTAGGTTAATCCTACTTTTCTTGGTCATAGCACATCCTACATTTATTCCAGTTTTAGCTTTACTTTTCAAAAAGGATTATAAGCCATGGCTCATGTAGACACACTCAAGGGCTTAAACGGAAATTTTTAGGTTGGAGAAAAATTTGTTCATTAATATCTTATTTTCAACATTGGAATCATGGCCACAGACTTACTTTGTTCATGCCTGGAAAAGATGACTTACATTTTGCAGAGGTTAAACTCACAGCCATAGCTGCACTTTAGCTAATTAGGGGCTTTGACTGCTTTCTTGAGATATAGTCTGCTGACCCTGTAGGTGTTCCCTCATAGAACAACTGTTCCCATCTCCGGAATACTGTGACAAATATATAAGGCTGCAAGAATGGCTAGTAGAGGGACCTCACCTTTGTGATGACCAATAGTGCAGCTGCTTCTCAGTGCTGAGAGAGGTGGTGAGGGTTGGAGATTTGAACATCACTCCTAATTCCAAGGAACCTGTAGTAGTTTGGCCTGATGTTGCATGTATTCAAATGCTCCAAGATCTGGTTGTTCCAAGAAGAGTGAATCCTCATGTATACTAGCTTTTGTTGTACAACCCATGCCCCCAAGTTAACCATGGTTGGTCAATAAAGATGCCTACAGCCTGTAGCTGGGCAGAGGAGAGGTAGACAGGGCTTCAGTTCCTGGGATTGGTGTCTCAGGCATGGACCACGAGGAGGGAAAGAGAAGGGAGGAAAAGGAAGAAGTCGCCATCAGGTAGGTGGATCATGAACACATGGCCATGAGGGTCAGCCTGTTGGAGTACGAGTGGCCCAGGTGGAGCATGACAAGTTGACATTGACAGGGAAGTAGGCAAACGAGCAGAGAGGGTTGATATTTGTCCAGCTCTAATACTTATAATCATAAAGGTTTTGTGTCTTTTATTTGGGAACTATATTAACTGGGGTAGAAACTAAAATTAATATAACCAAAATAATATTTGCCACAGCAGGAACTCTCAGTAGAATAAATGGGCTATAGGGAAAAGGAAGAACAGTGGTTCTTATCTTTTTAAAGTAGCATACATCTCCCTTTTGCTTTTGAAAAATGCTGCACATAACCCAAGGTGGAAAGTAAAGAAAGAGATAATTTTAATGTCCTGGACTAGAGGAAGCCAACACCTGCCCAGCCTCAGCTTCACCCTCAGTAACGATTCTATCTCCATTGAATCCAGGGCTCTCTGAAATTCTGTATGAAAAACCAGACTTGAGGGAGGCTGAAAGACATGCCCCCCCACCCCCCGTGTATAAGAACAAATGGGAAAATTCTGGGAAAGCATTATCCAGCCTCTCTAGTCACATTAAATGCAGTATGTCAACGTAATAAATCCAGAAATGAAAGAAAAGGCATGGTTATGGATGTCTCCAGCTCAGCTACTTGAAACCATTTTGAGATGCACTTTATGTGGTTGTCTCATTCTTGTGTTTTGTCTGAAGACCTCAGATCCTGCTTTTACCTTAGCTGGACATTTATTTACTTTCCACTTATCAAAGAAAAATACTAGTTATCTATAAAATCTTTTTGCATAGAAGTCCTAAATGTTGGGGTCTGTTGTCTAAAGTAGGAGTCTTGGGGGCAGAGAGATGGATCAGAGGTTGAAAGCATTTTCTATGTAAATGTATATAATATACTTATTTCTTTTCATAGAAACATAAATATCTATGTCTTTATCAACTCTTGAAAAAATACCATTGCATAGATTTACCATCATTTTTTAAAACTGGATCAACCACACAATTATTTTTCAGAATTATGACTCTTAAAGCACAACTGTGAACTTGAGTCTCTCTGGAAAAGGGGAAAGGACATCTAAGATGCCAAACATACTTATGTGAAGTCAGGAGGTTTGGGAAGCAAAGACCAGGAGGAGAGGCTAGCTGCTTCCTCTTTCTTATGTTATAGTGTTGGCAAAAGTTACCTATGGTTGACATTCATTAAGCCTACTTTTGAAGAAACGTATTTGTCTACAGATTGAGGTGAGTCATCACATTAAAAGACAGGGGTTGGCCCTGTGTGTCTTCTTCCACTACTCTTCACATTACTTTTTGAGACAGTCTCTCCCTGAGTCTGAGCTCTGTTATTCTGCTACACTGGTTGACTACCAAGCTCCGGCTCCCTGCTTCCCCAGCGCTGGGATTGCAGGTACTGCTTCTGTACCCAGCTTTTTACATAGATCCTTCTGTGTTAGTGTTTGTGCAGAAAGCACTTATTTAACTGAGCCATATCCCCAGCCCAAAGCACTGAAAGCTGGGGACAAAAGATAGGTGTTCTAACTCAAGAAGAGAGGGGTGGGGGAGAGAGACAGAGACCCACAGAGCCACAAAGACACATGGAGACAAAGAAAGCACTCTCAACAAAAATAGTCTACCAAAGACAAATAAACAAATGAATGCACCACCAGAATAAAACTGACTTTCTTACAGGGAAGACACTTAACCTTTGGAAGCAAAGCTTTTGTGTAAGGTGGTAATCCATCTTTTTCCCTATTAGAAGAAATGTAGAGAATCCTGAGGAACCAGGAAATACCACAGGCCCACTCACGGGTGTGAAAAGAGAGTGTTCTTTCCAAAGGTTCATTGAAGCACACTGCTTCTGTTGGACAGAGTCTGCATGGTGAACCTCACATCCTTTTTCTAGGCCAGTAAGAAGTAGAGAAACAGGTCTGCCTCAGGCCACTGAGGCTGCACTGAAGCTGGAGTTTTACTCAGAGGCCTTATGCCTCCTGCCATGAGCCTAGGCCCAGTTAGGCCTTCCCCAGCTTCAACTGGCTGGAGTTGGATGTTTCTCTTGTTGGATTTACCACAGAGTGAAAGAGTAAAAGCGATGGAGGTATTGAAGCCTTTTGTGAAAACAGCTGTCTAGAAACCACAAGGCCTGGAAATCCACAAGGTTTTGGCAAAACTGTTGTTTTGTTTCTCTGTTCATAAATGGATTTGGCCATTGCCCTAAGCAACTGTGAGGTGTGAAGAGTATGGGGTGTGCTGTCAAGAGATTAGGAGACTGTGCCAGGGTTTTGTGGGACCAGAACTAGCTGATCCATCTGCCATTTTTTCAGTTATTTTATGGCTTCATTGTGTGAGCTGGAAGCTCCCTGGATTCCCCAGCCTGATTCATTTAATTATATTTTTTAAACTCATCTCTATTTCTTAGTAGGATACAATTGGGTGATTTGTCTTATGATTGCTACACTTGTTCTGTGATAGACGACAAAGCCAATATACTCTTTGCTTGACTGTGTTTTTCCTGAGTATGTTCTTATGCATCCGGTAGTGAGAAAACCCAGCAGTAGCTCATTTGACCAATCATGAACTTTTCTGTTTCTATATTCATTGAAAGGAGAGCATTATGCTGAATTTGCATGGCCCTTGGCATTTGTCTGCAAAATATTGACAAATTGCTGTCATGCTTTATCTCTGGCCACCTCCTTGTCTTTAACTCAACCAAAAGTCTAAAGAAGAGAATGGAACATTTGCCTGGAGTGCTTGCTAAGGACTATATCTTTGTCCTCCTGTTGCTTGCCCAGAGCCCAGAGTCCATGGTCTTGGGGGCTCCTGGATGTCATGAGAAAGAACTAATCATAAATACGAGGATGTGCTGAATCCAATAGCAAAGCTTCTGGGTTTCCTTCCTGGTGAGGATGAAATTACAAAAAGCTTTAACACTCTTTTGACCAACTGTCTTGACTTCCACAGGGGGAAATACAACTTTTAGGATTAAACCTTTGCAAACTGCGAAGGTTGGTCACTCTAAATGAAACTCAAGAGAAATGATCCAGGGAGCTGCTTGCTCTACCCATTCCATGGGCTGTTTGGGAGATAAAAGAAGGGAGATTACACACTTATCTCCCTGCCAAAGCTCAAGTCCAAGTGGATCAAGGACCTCAACAAAAAACCAGATACACTGAATCATAGAAGAGAAAGTGGGAAATATCCTTGAATGCATTGGGACAGGGGACAACTTCCTGAACAGAACACCAATGGCTCAGGCTCTAAGAATAACAATTGATAAATAGGATGTTATGAAACCTTAATGCTTCTTCTGCAAGGCAAAGGACACTGTCAATAGGACAAATCAGCAGACTATAGATTGGGAAAAGAACTTCACCAGCCCCATATCTGACAGAAGGCTAATTTGAAATGTATAAAGAACTCAAGAAGTTAGACACTGACAACACAAATAACCCAATTAAAAATGTGGTACAGCACTAAAGAGAGAATTCTCAACAGAGGAATCTTGAGTGCTGAGAAGTACTTAAAGAAATGTTCAAAGTCCTCAGTTGTCAGCGAAATGCAAATGAAAAACAACTTGAGATTCCCTCTTACAATGATCAGAATGGCTAAGATAACAATCACAAGGGGCAGACGGTGCTGGTGAGGATGTGGAGCAAGCGGAACACTTCATTGTTGACTGGAGTGCAAACTTGTACAACCACTTAGCAAATTAGTTTGTCATTTTCTCAGAAAACTTGGAATAGTTCTACCTCAAGATCCAGCTATACCACTCCTGGTCATATACCCAAAAGGTATTCCAACATCCCACAAAGACATCTGCTCAGCCATGTTCATAGCAGCTTTTTTCATAATAGCCAGAAACTAGAAACAACCTAGAAGTCCCTCAACTGAAGAACAAATAAAGAAAATATGGCTCATTTACCTTATGGAATACTATTAAAAACCAAGACATCATGAAGTTTTTAGGCAAATGGATGGAACTCAAGGCTATCATTCTCAGTGAGTTAACCCATTCCCAAAAGAACATGAATGCTATGTTCTTACTTATAAGTGGATGCTAGCCATAAAATACAGGTGCTATGCTACACTGTGCACACCAAAGAAGCTAAACGAGAAGGAAGGCCCAAGCGAGGAAGCCTGAATCTCACTTAGAAAGGAGAAAAACAGTCATAAGAGGTATATGGAGGGAGGGAATTGAGAAGGAGGGGGATGGGGAGAGGAATGGGGCATTCAGGTTCAGTATGGGGAGGGGGACAGGAGAGATGGCTAGATGACTGTGAAAATAAATGGAAATCTGCAACTGACAGGGGTGAGGAGGTGGAGGAGGCAACTCCAGGATGAGACAGAGACCTGGGATAAGGGAGGTGCCTAAGTCAATGGGGATGTCCTTAGCTGTGACTCAATACATTCGGGATAAGGAACCTGAAGAAGCCACCTCCTGTAGCCAGGCAGGAACCCTAGTGGAGTGACAGAGACATCAACCCACCACAAAACTGTCAACCCAAAATTTATCTTGTCTATAAGAAATGCAGGTATGGGGGATGGCGCAGAAACTTAGGAATGGCCTAAATTGAGGCCTAACCCATGGGCAAGCACCAATCCCTAACACTATTAATGATACTTTGTTATGTTTGCAGACAGGCACATGTTCTTTGAGAGACTCTACCCAGCAGTTGGCGCAGACAGATAAAGACACTGACAGACAAAGAGTGGATAGAGCTTGTGGACTCTTATGGAAAAAATAGAAGACCAACAGAGTCAACTAACCTGAATTCTTGGGGTTCTCAGAGTCTGAACCACCAACCAAAGAATATACAGGGGCTGGACCTAGGCCTTCCTGTTTATATGTAACAGATGCACAGCTTGGTCTTAATGTGGGTTCAAAACAACTGGAGCAGGGACTATCCCAAAAGCTGTTGCCTGTATGTGGGATATGTTTTACTAGCTGGGATGCCTTGTCTGGCCTCAGTGAGAGAGGAAGCACCTAGCCTCATGGAGACTTGAAGTGCCAGGGTGGGGAGATACTGGGGCGGGGGGAGTGGCTACCCACTCAGAGGACAAGGGAAGGGAGGATAGGGGAAGTATTGTGGAGGGGATGGTGGGGAGGGTGCAGTGAGGTAAATAAATAAAAAAATTAATTAAATAAAAAAATAGGAATACCTCAAAAAAGGGAAGATTGGAGATGTGAATTAAAATTTTGATTGTTCAGGGAAAGTGCACAGATTAAATGTAAACACTGGGCCAGTGTTAGGAAAGGACTTGACTTTTTGTACATTCGAGTATCTGCGGCAGATCTTGAAGTAGAGTTTCTATTGGTACTGATGGGTAATTTAAATGGCCAAGACTCACAGATCACTAAAGTTCTTATGAATATCACAGGCAAGCTGTAGCATTCAATGGTAATTAATTTATGGAGTCACCATGAACAATATTCCTTAAAGTGAAGATAGCTTTGTGTTTTAGTGTTAAATGAAAAAGTCGGAATCCTAAATTTATGGAGCGTATTAGTACGACTATGCAAAGCAAACTACAAAATCTTGGGAGAAATCCCCAAAGAAAAGCACACCCGAATGTGTTGGCTTTGAGTGACTGAAACTTTATTCCTCTCGTGTTTAATGTAGTGAACTACAGCAAACAAGCGTTACTTTGAAAGTCAAAACAAACATGACTTTTAAACATAGAATATGAATTCTAGTGGTATTTAAGCACAAGACTGACAAACTCTATCTCATATGTGTTAGATGTGGCACAAAAATATCTAAATGTCACAAGCAAAAATGGTACTGTTACTACCACTGTGTACTACACATATATATGGGTGTGTATGGATAAAATATATGTATATATATGTATGTATATATATATGTGTGTATATAATATATGTGTTAATGGTTTTGAAAGTTTTAGAGATATATTATCTCAATTAGTTCTTCAAAAAATAAAAGCTTAAAAGTGGAACTCATAAAAAAAAAATTTTGATTGTTCATTCCCCAAGCTCTGATTTAGATGGAAATCTTACTACTCAGTTCAAGTGCTGGTAAATTAGTGGCTTATTCAGTAGGGAGCTTTGAATATGGTGGCTTGGAAACTTGAATAGAGTAAAGCACCCTTTGCTTCTGTTATTGAATTAATGTTCATTTGTTCTCAGTTCCAATGTCTTACCTTGTTTGTCACTACTGACGTAATTTCCTGAAAGCTCCACTTAGCTGTCAGTCCCTCTATCCTCTCTATTATCTCCTGTCCACCAACCGGAAAGAAAGAAAAGAAGCAAAAGTGACATGGGGCACAGTAATGGAATAAGTTGCTGAAAAATGTAATTTCAAACAGCTGTTGAGCAAATACCTGGAAAAGTAGATGCTTCCAAAGCTTAGACCTGATGAAAATGGGTGTCCCACAGTCCCCGGAACTGATTAAACATTTAGGAAAGTATTAAGTTTACTGTTCCAGGGAGAAGCAGAAATGAACAAATGAGCTTGCAGGACCTAGACTTTGCTGAGCGGTTAATTTTCTGTAATGAGCTATTTCATCACCCTCTTTATTGACACATTTCCTCATCAGGGAACTTGGCAAGGTAATAGGACAGCGTGGGGGATGTACAGGTTCTGCCTTATTGTAAGGGTTTATTGACTTCAAGGTGATGATCTGTAAATGTGAACTCACAAATTGAGTGTAAGCAAAATAGATTGAGATTTAGAAGTCACTAAAAACTGCCTAGATAAAATGCTGGCCAGTCTTTTGACACTGTGTAGGCTGCAGTCAAAAGCTGTGGTATTTATGTGTTCCCAGCAGGACAGCAGATAGCTTCCAACTGTTAGAAATTTTCTTTTCTTTCTCTCTCTTTCTTCCATTCCCCCTTTCCATTCCTCCATCCCTCCTTTCCTCTCTCTTTCCTCCTTTCAACCCCCTCTTCCCTCCCTCTCTTCCTTGTTTCCCTTCTTCCCCTTTTTCTTTCTTTTGAATGTGTGACAGGGTCTGACTATGTCACCCTAGCTGGCCTGTAGACCAGGCTGGCCTCCAGCTCACTGAGATCTGCCTGCTTCTGCCTCTGGAGTTCTGGGAATAAAGTCCGGGGCTACCACACCCAGCTATACTTGTTTTTGTAGCGGGTAGATGGTTTCTTTCGTATCTTCCAACAAACACTCAGCCATTCCTCCTCAGTCAAGGGGAAGATTAGCAATGGCAACAAAGCAAGTTTCCTGAACAAAGGAGCACAAGCCACAGAAAGAAGAACTTAGAGACGCGCTTCCTGAAATGTCAAAAGCACAGGGTGTTTCAGAGGTCTCCAAACCCAGCAGACTGAGCACAGTCCACACAAGGACTTAATCAGGAGCCATGCTTGGTATTTATAGAAACAGAAAGTATGACAGAAAAACAAAGTTGGTCCCTTATAAATGTATTTAGAAACACTTAATAAGAGAGATGGAAAAGCAGGTTTGCAGCCTGAGATTTTAATGTTGGGTTTCTTAATATTTTCCCACTATGTTGTCTAGGCTGGACTTGAATTCAAGATGCTCTAACCTCAGCTCCTAAGCGCTGAGATTTATGAACATACCACCAAGTTTAGTATTAAGAACTTTTGTTTTGTGTTATTTTTAAGTCTTGGGTACAGTTACTTGTCTTGACTCTCATCATTGAGAATGACTGAGAGATCAGCCAGAATTGCGGGCGGGTGCTGGACAGGGGGTATGACTCTCTTAAGGAAATGAGTGATTAGTTCACGTCAGTGTCATCTATAACTTCTGAAATGGGTTGATGGTTGATGGCAAGACTGAGACCTTACAAGGGGTTTGAATCAAGCCAATACCCCACCTTCTTCTCTTCATTGTCTTTTTATAGTCCAGGAAGAATTAATAATAAACATTTCTGTTCTGTACTGAGAATCCCCAGGGAGATGACCAAGTTAGCATGCCATTCAGGTAGAACACGTGAGAGATCAAAACTACTCCTGGGTGTGTGTCTCCCTCTGTGCTCTGTTGAAAACCATAGGTAAAGAACAGATACATCTGCAGTAGCCAGTCCTCATAAACTCTTTGCAGCATCACTTATATAGTGTGCCTTGGTGATTAGACCGATGGCTCAGGAATAAGAAAATAACATATTCTCATTCAGTTTATTTCTTCTCTGGATGTCAGGGCTTCTGGTTTCCATCAAATTATATTAACTTGTGGCTTTCTACATTTCTATTTCTTTTTCATAGGATGTGGAGTTGAATACGGTTGAAAATTTATAAGATTCTCTCAGATTTAATAGGCTAGAAACTTTGAAAGGACTTATAGTCCTATTTGGAAATACAAAATGATATGTATCTCTTATTTGCCAATGGCATAGAAAATCTAGAATTAAACATGATCAAGACTGGCTCAGCATCTCCAAGCAGAATCATTCTTGAGGATAGTTCTCAGGTGTCCCATAGTCTTTCCAAAGACACCAAGAAGAAATGATTCTCATTTAACAATGTAGTTAAAGTCATGTTTTAATCTCATTCTAGGTTTAACCAAGGAAGAATGGGCACTGAGTGGATGGTCAGCTTTTGAACCTCATGAAAGAGTATTCTCATTGACTTATGAACAACAGACTGAAGGGTGCACTCAGGGATTGCCCCCATTTTAGTTGCTATCAGTCTTAGTGACGTTTTTAGATGGTGGGTTTGCTCAGAGGTAACCTCATTAGTCATTCTCAGTATTACAGCCTATTCTGTGTTGTAACACATTCTTAATTTAATACTAGACTTGACCTTGGCTATCCATCAAGTTGTAGAATATGGCTTTTATTTTTTCAGAACAGAGGTGAACAGTGGCCACTTAATTTTGTCTTTTTCCCCCCCTAGTGAAAAATTTCCTGGCAATGCTGATTCCTGGGGGAAGGGGTCTGTGATGTGAGCAAAGGTTAACTTGATCAACTTCCTGCAGCTCTTTGCTAATTCTGATATGAACACACCTACATGATGTGATTTTTAAAATGCTATGCAGATGTTTCTGAAAGGTTTCATATATTTCATGTCTAGTCTTTTTAACTGTTAAGATCTTACATCAGTATGAAATATTTGTCAAAATTCTAGTAAACCAGTTGTCTCAGGTAGGGTTTCTATTGCTGTGGAGACACCATGACCAAAGCAACTCTCTTATAAAGGACAACATTTAACTGGAGCTGGCTGACAAGTTCTGAGGTTTAGTTCATTATCATCATGGCATCACAGATCAGTACCAGACTTGGTACTGGAGAAGCCTAGAATTCTACATCTTGATCTGAAGGCAGCAGAAGAGGACTGTCTTCCATAGGCAGCCAGGAGGAGACTATCTTTCCACATTGAGCAGAGCTCAAGTATAGAGATCTCAAAGCCTACCCCCACAGTGACACACTTCCTTCAACAAGGCCACACCTACTCCAACAAGGTCACACCTCCTAACAGTGCTACTCCCTAGGACAAGCATATTCAAACCACCATAGCAGTGTTGATAGGCTATTACTGAAAACACACACTATTGAGGCACCCTAGTTTCTACTTAATGTCCCTTTCCTCTTCCTGGGATCATATCCAGGATACCATGCTCTACTTCAGTGCCATATCTCTTTCTGTGTCTCTCCAGAATGATAGCTTCTCAGACTTCCCTTCTCTCTCCCTCCCTCCCTCCTCCCCTTCCTTCCTTCTTTCCGTTTTTTTCTTGGAACTTTTAGTCTTGAGCTGTGCTGATCAGGTTTATTTTAGGGTGCTGCAAAGTGAGATTTCTCTGATGTTTTCATTGCAATTGCTTTCTTAGGCTGGTACTATGGTTTTTTTTTTGTTTTTTGTTTTTTGTTTTTGTTTTTGTTTTTGTTTGTTTTTGTTTTTTTTGTTTTTTTTGAGATAGGCCACAGAGGCCCAGTGTCTCTTTTGTCATGCCTTTGAAGGGCATCCATCACCGGTATGACTTATTTCTGTCCTTGTCAGTGAGATCACTTAACTCGGATATTGCTTGTCAGTTCTTTCCACTCCAAAGCCACTCTTCTTAACTTCTTTTCATACTGAATGCTTAGAAGGAAGTCATCAAGCACAGCCCATATTAGCTATGAGAGAGGCTATGCAAAGTATCAGTGTAAATCATTTAGGAATCTTCTGCATTGTGTGTTTGCCTGATGCAATGTTGACTGCTCAAATTATCTTTTTACAAGCTGGGCTTCTTTCCTTTTTACAAGGTTGCATGCAGGCTCAGCTCTGTTCCTAGTGCCTTTCCTCAAGTGGAATAATGTATTGTGTGGTGGCGTTTCATGCAACAGTTGGTTCAGCACTATCCAGTTATATCAAGCGTATACAGATGAGTGCACCCAAGCTAACACAGTAAACGGGGCTAGTGTGTCATCCATTCCAGATTGCAGAGTGACATTGAAACAGACATTTTAAAGATAAGATCTTGAAGCAGTTAATTCTATCTAGAAAGAACCTAGCTAGGGACAGCTTCCTTTACCCTCTTCTTAGGTGGCTTTAGTGCTATTCCATTTCCATCCTCATTTACCACATTGTTTTTATTTTCTAATTGTGTTTGAGATTAAATCCATTCTGTGTAAACTCTCTACTCACAAAGCTACACCCCTACCTCCTTTCAGGCGCTCTCTTGGGTCTTCTTTCCAATCCTCTTTCTTGTTCTATCCCTTATAGTTGTGACTGTTGGGGGACAGACCTTGGCCCTCCTGAAGAATATCTATTCCAAACACCATATATAATGGTAGTCTGTAAGTAGTACCATCAGGAGAATCAGCACTTTCTTTGTGCTTCTGGAAATGTATTTACAGCTTACAAAGACATTTCAAATCCACCTCCCCCAACAAGATTTATGATTTTTCTTCTGTTTCTTTTCCCACTTATATTTCCAGTTCTCCTTGTAGAACCTGAGCCTTCCAACACCAGTCATAGCTTATCAAAGGCATAGCTTATCAAAATGTACCAATCTGGACATGTTAGGTCTGCTTCCCATCACCTTCCTGACTTCAAGTTCTTGTCATGTCTCACTCAGATCTCTTCAAACTATTTTTTCTTTATCAAAGCTTTTCTTCCCCTATTTTTCCTCCACAGTACAGAGAATACTTTTGTGATGTGCTATGTGTGCTTCCTACCAGCAAGAACTTCACTGTAGGTTTGGATCTGGTGCTGTGGCCACTGTTTAAGCTGCTGTTAACCAGGAGTGAAGTGTGCCTGTCTGTGAACAATGCTAACCATGAGGCCCAGAGCTGTGGGAAGTTAAGCTTTCCTGCACTGAGACAGCATAGACGGCTCTTGACCTGCTCTCCTGATTTGAGAGGAGGGTTGAACAATAAAGGACCATAGGCACATGACTCAAATATTGAGTACTCCACAGTCTTTCAAAGAGTCTGAAAAATGTAGAAGCAAGTTGATAATTTATTCAAATAATTCATTCCATTCCAAATTGTCTATTTTTCTCTATTTGCTGGATTGGTTGCAAAAAATTATGCAGTCCCAATTCATGTTCTTCTCCAAAGCATTTTTCTCACTCTTTTTTTTTTTTTTTTTATTTACATTTTTTTTTTTTTTTTTTTTTTTTTTTTTATTAACTTGAGTATTTCTTATATACATTTCGAGTGTTATTCCCTTTCCCGGTTTCCGGGCAAACATCCCCCTCCCCCCTCCCCTTCCTTATGGGTGTTCCCCTCCCAACCCTCCCCCCATTGCCGCCCTCCCCCCATAGACTAGTTCACTGTGGGTTCAGTCTTAGCAGGACCCAGGGCTTCCCCTTCCACTGGTGCTCTTACTAGGATATTCATTGCTACCTATGGGGTCAGAGTCCAGGGTCAGTCCATGTATAGTCTTTAGGTAGTGGCTTAGTCCCTGGAAGCTCTGGTTGCTTGACATTGTTGTACTTTTGGGGTCTCGAGCCCCTTCAAGCTCTTCCAGTTCTTTCTCTGATTCCTTCAATAGGGGACCTATTCTCAGTTCAGTGGTTTGCTGCTGGCATTCGCCTCTATATTTGCTGTATTCTGGCTGTGTCTCTCAGGAGCGATCTACATCCGGCTCCTGTCGGTCTGCACTTCTTTGCTTCATCCATCTTGTCTAATTGGGTGGCTGTATATGTATGGGCCACATGTGGGGCAGGCTCTGAATGGGTGTTCCTTCAGTCTCTGTTTTAATCTTTGCCTCTCTATTCCCTGCCAAGGGTATTCTTTTTCCTCATTTAAAGAAGGAGTGAAGCATTCACATTTTGATCATCCGTCTTGAGTTTCGTTTGTTCTAGGGATCTAGGGTAATTCAAGCATTTGGGCTAATAGCCACTTATCAATGAGTGCATACCATGTATGTCTTTCTGTGATTGGGTTAGCTCACTCAGGATGATATTTTCCAGTTCCAACCATTTGCCTACGAATTTCATAAACTCGTTGTTTTTGATAGCTGAGTAATATTCCATTGTGTAGATGTACCACATTTTCTGTATCCATTCCTCTGTTGAAGGGCATCTGGGTTCTTTCCAGCTTCTGGCTATTATAAATAAGGCTGCGATGAACATAGTGGAGCACGTGTCTCTTTTATATGTTGAGGCATCTTTTGGGTATATGCCCAAGAGAGGTATAGCTGGATCATCAGGCAGTTCAATGTCCAATTTTCTGAGGAACCTCCAGACTGATTTCCAGAATGGTTTTACCAGTCTGCAATCCCACCAACAATGGAGGAGTGTTCCTCTTTCTCCACATCCTCGCCAGCATCTGCTGTCATCTGAGTTTTTGATCTTAGCCAATCGCACTGGTGTGAGGTGAAATCTCAGGGTTGTTTTGATTTGCATTTCCCTTATGACTAAAGATGTTGAACATTTCTTTAGGTGTTTCTCAGCCATTCGGCATTCCTCAGCTGTGAATTCTTTGTTTAGCTCTGAACCCCATTTTTTAATAGGGTTATTTGTTTCCCTGCGGTCTAACTTCTTGAGTTCTTTGTATATTTTGGAAATAAGGCCTCTATCTGTTGTAGGATTGGTAAAGATCTTTTCCCAATCTGTTGGTTGCCGTTTTGTCCTAACCACAGTGTCCTTTGCCTTACAGAAGCTTTGCAGTTTTATGAGATCCCATTTGTCGATTCTTGATCTTAGAGCATAAGCCATTGGTGTTTTGTTCAGGAAATTTTTTCCAGTGCCCATGTGTTCCAGATGCTTCCCTAGTTTTGCTTCTATTAGTTTGAGTGTGTCTGGTTTGATGTGGAGGTCCTTGATCCACTTGGACTTAAGCTTTGTACAGGGTGATAAGGATGGATCGATCTGCATTCTTCTACATGTTGCCCTCCAGTTGAACCAGCACCATTTGCTGAAAATACTATCTTTTTTCCATTGGATGGTTTTGGCTCCTTTGTCAAAAATCAAGTGACCATAGGTGTGTGGGTTCATTTCTGGGTCTTCAATTCTATTCCATTGGTCTATCTGTCTGTCTCTGTACCAATACCATGCAGTTTTTATCACTATTGCTCTGTAATACTGCTTGAGTTCAGGGATAGTGATTCCCCCTGAAGTCCTTTTATTGTTGAGGATAGCTTTAGCTATCCTGGGTTTTTTGTTATTCCAGATGAATTTGCAAATTGTTCTGTCTAACTCTTTGAAGAATTGGGTTGGTATTTTGATGGGGATTGCATTGAATCTGTAGATTGCTTTTGGTAAAATGGTTATTTTTACCATATTAATCCTGCCAATCCATGAGCATGGGAGATCTTTCCATCTTCTGAGGTCTTCTTCAATTTCTTTCCTCAGTGTCTTGAAGTTCTTATTGTACAGATCTTTTACTTGCTTGGTTAAAGTCACACCGAGGTACTTTATATTATTTGGGTCTATTATGAAGGGTGTCGTTTCCCTAATTTCTTTCTCGGCTTGTTTCTCTTTTGTATAGAGGAAGGCAACTGATTTATTTGAGTTAATTTTATACCCAGCCACTTTGCTGAAGTTGTTTATCAGCTTTAGTAGTTCTCTGGTGGAACTTTTGGGATCACTTAAATATACTATCATGTCATCTGCAAATAGTGATATTTTGACCTCTTCTTTTCCGATCTGTATCCCTTTGATCTCCTTTTGTTGTCTGATTGCTCTGGCTAGAACTTCAAGAACTATATTGAATAAGTAGGGAGAGAGTGGGCAGCCTTGTCTAGTCCCTGATTTTAGTGGGATTGCTTCAAGTTTCTCTCCATTTAGTTTAATGTTAGCAACTGGTTTGCTGTATATGGCTTTTACTATGTTTAGGTATGGGCCTTGAATTCCTATTCTTTCCAGGACTTTTATCATGAAGGGGTGTTGAATTTTGTCAAATGCTTTCTCAGCATCTAATGAAATGATCATGTGGTTCTGTTCTTTCAGTTTGTTTATATAATGGATCACGTTGATGGTTTTCCGTATATTAAACCATCCCTGCATGCCTGGGATGAAGCCTACTTGATCATGGTGGATGATTGTTTTGATGTGCTCTTGAATTCGGTTTGCCAGAATTTTATTGAGTATTTTTGCGTCGATATTCATAAGGGAAATTGGTCTGAAGTTCTCTTTCTTTGTTGTGTCTTTGTGTGGTTTAGGTATAAGAGTAATTGTGGCTTCGTAGAAGGAATTCGGTAGGGCTCCATCTGTTTCAATTTTGTGGAATAGTTTGGATAATATTGGTATGAGGTCTTCTATGAAGGTTTGATAGAATTCTGCACTAAACCCGTCTGGACCTGGGCTCTTTTTGGTTGGGAGACCTTTAATGACTGCTTCTATTTCCTTAGGAGTTATGGGGTTGTTTAACTGGTTTATCTGTTCCTGATTTAACTTCGATACCTGGTATCTGTCTAGGAAATTGTCCATTTCCTGAAGATTTTCAAATTTTGTTGAATATAGGTTTTTATAGTAAGATCTGATGATTTTTTGAATTTCCTCCGAATCTGTAGTTATGTCTCCCTTTTCATTTCTGATTTTGTTAATTTGGACACACTCTCTGTGTCCTCTCGTTAGTCTGGCTAAGGGTTTATCTATCTTGTTGATTTTCTCAAAGAACCAACTTTTGGTTCTGTTGATTCTTTCTATGGTCCTTTTTGTTTCTACTTGGTTGATTTCAGCTCTGAGTTTGATTATTTCCTGCCTTCTACTCCTCCTGGGTGTATTTGCTTCTTTTTGTTCTAGAGCTTTTAGGTGTGCTGTCAAGCTGCTGACATATGCTCTTTCCTGTTTCTTTCTGCAGGCACTCAGCGCTATGAGTTTTCCTCTTAGCACAGCTTTCATTGTGTCCCATAAGTTTGAGTATGTTGTATCTTCATTTTCATTAAATTCTAAAAAGTTTTTAATTTCTTTCTTTATTTCTTCCTTGACCAGGTTATCATTGAGTAGAGCATTGTTCAATTTCCACGTATATGTGGGCATTCTTCCCTTATTGTTATTGAAGACCAGTTTTAGGCCGTGGTGGTCCGATAGCACGCATGGGATTATTTCTATCTTTCTGTACCTGTTGAGGCCCGTTTTTTGACCAATTATATGGTCAATTTTGGAGAAAGTACCATGAGGAGCTGAGAAGAAGGTATATCCTTTTGCTTTAGGATAGAATGTTCTATAAATATCCGTTAAGTCCATTTGGCTCATGACTTCTCTTAGTCTGTCTACATCACTGTTTAATTTCTGTTTCCATGATCTGTCCATTGATGAGAGTGGGGTGTTGAAATCTCCCACTATTATTGTGTGAGGTGCAATGTGTGTTTTGAGCTTTAGTAAGGTTTCTTTTACATATGTAGGTGCCCTTGTATTTGGGGCATAGATATTTAGGATTGAGAGTTCATCTTGGTTGATTTTTCCTTTGATGAATATGAAGTGTCCTTCCTTATCTTTTTTGATGACTTTTAGTTGGAAATTGATTTTTCTCACTCTTTTTGTAAAGGACTAATATATGTGTTTTTAGGCTACCTGTCCCAAGGAAACAGAAAGAGCAAGCCTAGTTCAAAACTCATCATTTCACCATGAATACGCAAGTGGCCCCTAAATGGACCACTGTTTTGTACAACATTTTACAAAGGACCACATGGGGACAAACTATTATCATCAGCCTTTGGACTTGTGAGACTGGTCCCTGTAGGCTGACAACAGTAATTGCTGTGGTTTGTCCTGGAGTTATCTGTATTTTGATGCTAATTCCACTGCCCCAAGGACAGTTGCCTAGTCACCTACTCAGGACTCAGGTGACTTCACCAGAACCTTCTCCCCACTGAACTTATAAAATACAGGTGAGGGGCAGGTACAGGATAAAAGGAGGCCTGTCATTGGAGGAGAAGGAAGGATGGGCGGGTAGATGTTTGAAGGAAGAGGAGGAGACTGAGACAGAGAGGAGGAAAAGACAGGAGGGAGGGAGAGAAACCATGGCAGGTGACATTAAGATTCCAATCTCTGTGTTTACAGGTTGTTATTAATATTCTTTTTTTTTAAATTAACTTGAGTATTTCTTATATATATTTCGAGTGTTATTCCCTTTCCCGGTTTCCGGGCAAACATCCCCCTCCCCCCTCCCCTTCGTTATAGATGTTCCCCTCCCCACCCTCCCCCCATTGCCGCCCTCCCCCCAACAGTCTAGTTCACTGGGGGTTCAGTCTTAGCAGGACCCAGGGCTTCCCCTTCCACTGGTGCTTTTACTAGGATATTCATTGCTACCAATGAGGTCAGAATCCAAGGTCAGTCCATGTATAGTCTGTAGGTAGTGGCTTAGTCCCTGGAAGCTCTGGTTGCTTGGCATTGTTGTACTTTTGGGGTCTCGAGCCCCTTCAAGCTCTTCCAGTTCTTTCTCTGATTCCTTCAATAGGGGACCTATTCTCAGTTCAGTGGTTTGCTGCTGGCATTCGCCTCTATATTTGCTGTATTCTGGCTGTGTCTCTCAGGAGCGATCTACATCTGGCTCCTGTCGGTCTGCACTTCTTTGCTTCATCCATCTTGTCTAATTGGGTGGCTGTATATGTATGGGCCACATGTGGGGCAGGCTCTGAATGGGTGTTCCTTCGGTCTCTGTTTTAATCTTTGCCTCTCTATTCCCTGCCAAGGGTATTCTTGTTCCCCTTTTAAAGAAGGAGTGAAGCATTCACATTTTGATCATCTGTCTTGAGTTTCATTTGTTCTAGGCATCTAGGGTAATTCAAGCATTTGGGTTGATAGCCACTTATCAATGAGTGCATACCGTGTTTGTCTTTCTGTGATTGGGTTAGCTCACTCAGGATGATATTTTCCAGTTCCAACCATTTGCCTACGAATTTCATAAAGTCATTGTTTTTGATAGCTGAGTAATATTCCATTGTGTAGATGTACTACATTTTCTGTATCCATTCCTCTGTTGAAGGGCATCTGGGTTCTTTCCAGAGTCTGGCTATTATAAATAAGGCTGCTATGAACATAGTGGAGCACTTGTCTTTTTTATATGTTGGGGCATCTTTTGGGTATATGCCCAAGAGAGATATAGCTGGATCCTCAGGCAGTTCAATGTTCAATTTTCTGAGGAACCTCCAGACTGATTTCCAGAATGGTTGTATCAGTCTGCAACCCCACTAACAATGGAGGAGTGTTCCTCTTTCTCCACATCCTCTCCAGCATCTGCTGTCACCTGAGTTTTTGATCTTAGCCATTCTCACTGGTGTGAGGTGAAATCTCAGGGTTGTTTTGATTTGCATTTCCCTTATGACTAAAGATGTTGAACATTTCTTTAGGTATTTCTCAGCCATTCGGCATTCCTCAACTGTGAATTCTTTGTTTAGCCCTGAACCCCATTTTTTAATAGGGTTATTTGTCTCCCTGCGGTCTAACTTCTTGAGTTCTTTGTATATTTTGGATATAAGGCCTCTATCTGTTGTAGGGTTGGTAAAGATCTTTTCCCAATCTGTTGGTTCCTGTTTTGTCCTAACCACAGTGTCCTTTGCCTTACAGAAGCTTTGCAGTTTTATGAGATCCCATTTGTCGATTCTTGATCTTAGAGCATAAGCCATTGGTGTTTTGTTCAGGAAATTTTTTCCAGTGCCCATGTGTTCCAGATGCTTCCCTAGTTTTTCTTCTATTAGTTTGAGTGTATCTGATTTGATGTGGAGGTTCTTGATCCACTTGGACTTAAGCTTTGTACAGGGTGATAAGCATGGATTGATCTGCATTCTTCTACATGTTGACCTCCAGTTGAACCAGCACCATTTGCTGAAAATGCTATCTTTTTTCCATTGGATGGTTTTGGCTCCTTTGTCAAAAATCAAGTGACCATAGGTGTGTGGGTTCATTTCTGGGTCTTCAATTCTATTCCATTGGTCTATCTGTCTGTCTCTGTACCAATACCATGCAGTTTTTATCACTATTGCTCTGTAATACTGCTTGGGTTCAGGGATAGTGATTCCCCCTGAAGTCCTTTTATTGTTGAGGATAGTTTTAGCTATCCTGGGTTTTTTGTTATTCCAGATGAATTTGCAAATTGTTCTGTCTAACTCTTTGAAGAATTGGATTGGTATTTTGATGGGGATTGCAATTGAATCTGTAGATCGCTTTTGGTAAAATGGCCATTTTTACTATATTAATCCTGCCAATCCATGAGCATGGGAGATCTTTCCATCTTCTGAGGTCTTCTTCAATTTCTTTCTTCAGAGTCTTGAAGTTCTTATTGTACAAATCTTTTACTTGCTTGGTTAAAGTCACACCGAGGTACTTTATATTATTTGGGTCTATTATGAAGGGTGCCGTTTCCCTAATTTCTTTCTTGGCTTGTTTCTCTTTTGTGTAGAGGAAGGCTACTGATTTATTTGAGTTAATTTTATACCCAGCCACTTTGCTGAAGTTGTTTATCACCTTTAGTAGTTCTCTGGTGGAACTTTTGGGATCACATAAATGTACTATCATATCATCTGCAAATAGTGATATTTTGACTTCTTCTTTTCCGATCTGTATCCCCTTGACCTCCTTTTGTTGTCTGATTGCTCTGGCTAGAACTTCAAGAACTATATTGAATAAGTAGGGAGAGAGTGGGCAGCCTTGTCTAGTCCCTGATTTTAGTGGGATTACTTCAAGTTTCTCTCCATTTAGTTTATGTTAGCAACTGGTTTGCTGTATATGGCTTTTACTATGTTTAGGTATGGGCCTTGAATTCCTATTATTTCCAAGACTTTTATCATGAAGGGGTGTTGAATTTTGTCAAATGCTTTCTCAGCATCTAATGAAATGATCATGTGGTTTTGTTCTTTCAGTTTGTTTATATAATGGATCACGTTGATGGTTTTCCGTATATTAAACCATCCCTGCATGCCTGGTATGAAGCCTACTTGATCATGGTGGATGATTGTTTTGATGTGCTCTTGGATTCAGTTTGCCAGAATTTTATTGAGTATTTTTGCGTCGATATTCATAAGGGAAATTGGTCTGAAGTTCTCTTTCTTTGTTGTGTCTTTGTGTGGTTTAGGTATAAGAGTAATTGTGGCTTCATAGAAGGAATTCGGTAGTGCTCCATTTGTTTCAATTTTGTGGAATAGTTTGGATAATATTGGTATGAGATCTTCTATGAAGGTCTGCACTAAACCTGTCTGGACCTGGGCTCTTTTTGGTTGGGAGACCTTTAATGACTGCTTCTATTTCCTTAGGAGTTATGGGGTTGTTTAACTGGTTTATCTGTTCCTGATTTAACTTCGGTACCTGGTATCTGTCTAGGAAATTGTCCATTTCCTGTAGATTTTCAAGTTTTGTTGAATATAGGCTTTTATAGTAAGATCTGATGATTTTTTGAATTTCCTCTGAATCTGTAGTTATGTCTCCCTTTTCATTTCTGATTTTGTTAATTTGGACACACTCTCTGTGTCCTCTCGTTAGTCTGGCTAAGGGTTTATCTATCTTGTTGATTTTCTCAAAGAACCATCTTTTGGTTCTGTTGATTCTTTCTATGGTCCTTTTTGTTTCTACCTGGCTGATTTCAGCTCTGAGTTTGATTATTTCCTGCCTTCTACTCCTCCTGGGTGTATTTGCTTCTTTTTGCTCTAGAGCTTTTAGGTGTGCTGTCAAGCTGCTGACATATGCTCTTTCCTGTTTCTTTCTGCAGGCACTCAGCGCTATGAGTTTTCCTCTTAGCACAGCTTTCATTGTGTCCCATAAGTTTGGGTATGTTGTACCTTCATTTTCATTAAATTCTAAAAAGTCTTTAATTTCTTTCTTTATTTCTTCCTTGACCAGGTTATCATTGAGTAGAGCATTGTTCAATTTCCACGTGTATGTGGGCATTCTTCCCTTATTGTTATTGAAGACCAGTTTTAGGCCGTGGTGGACTGATAGCACACATGGGATTATTTCTATCTTTCTGTACCTGTTGAGGCCCGTTTTTTGACCAATTATATGGTCAATTTTGGAGAAAGTACCATGAGGAGCTGAGAAGAAGGTATATCCTTTTGCTTTAGGATAGAATGTACTATAAATATCCGTTAAGTCCATTTGGCTCATGACTTCTCTTAGTCTGACTACATCTCTGTTTAATTTCTGTTTCCATGATCTGTCCATTGATGAGAGTGGGGTGTTGAAATCTCCTACTATTATTGTGTGAGGTGCAATGTGTGTTTTGAGCTTTAGTAAGGTTTCTTTTACGTATGTAGGTGCCCTTGTATTTGGGGCATAGATATTTAGGATTGAGAGTTCATCTTGGTGGATTTTTCCTTTGATGAATATGAAGTGTCCTTCCTTATTTTTTTTGATGACTTTTAGTTGAAAATTGATTTTATTTGATATTAGAATGGCTACTCCAGCTTGCTTCTTCCGACCATTTGCTTGGAAAGTTGTTTTCCAGCCTTTAAGTCTGAGGTAGTGTCTGTCTTTGTCTCTGAGGTGTGTTTCCTGTAGGCAGCAGAATGCAGGGTCCTCGTTACGTATCCAGTTTGTTAATCTATGTCTTTTTATTGGGGAGTTGAGGCCATTGATGTTGAGAGATATTAAGGAATAGTGATTATTGCTTCCTGTTATATTCATATTTGGATGTGAGGTTATGTTCGTGTGCTTTTCTTCTCTTTGTTTTGTGGCCAAGATGATTAGTTTCTTGCTTCTTCTAGGGTATAGCTTGCCTCCTTATGTTGGGCTTTACCATTTATTATCCTTTGTAGTGCTGGATTTGTAGAAAGATATTGTGTAAATTTGGTTTTGTCATGGAATATCTTGGTTTCTCCATCTATGTTAATTGAGAGTTTTGCAGGATACAGTAACCTGGGCTGGCATTTGTGTTCTCTTAGGGTCTGTATGACATCAGTCCAGGATCTTCTGGCCTTCATAGTTTCTGGCGAAAAGTCTGGTGTGATTCTGATAGGTCTGCCTTAATATGTTACTTGACCTTTATCCCTTACTGCTTTTAATATTATTTCTTTATTTTGTGCGTTTGGTGTTTTGACTATTATGTGACGGGAGGTGTTTCTTTTCTGGTCCAATCTATTTGGAGTTCTGTAGGCTTCTTGTATGCCTATGGGTATCTCTTTTTTTAGGTTAGGGAAGTTTTCTTCTATGATTTTGTTGAAGATATTTACTGGTCCTTTGAGCTGGGAGTCTTCACTCTCTTCTATACCTATTATCCTTAGGTTTGATCTTCTCATTGAGTCCTGGATTTCCTGTATGTTTTGAACCAGTAGCTTTTTCCGCTTTACATTATCTTTGACAGTTGAGTCAATGATTTCTATGGAATCTTCTGCTCCTGAGATTCTCTCTTCCGTCTCTTGTATTCTGATGGTGAAGCTTGTATCTACAGCTCCTTGTCTCTTCTTTTGGTTTTCTATATCCAGGGTTGTTTCCATGTGTTCTTTCTTGATTGCTTCTATTTCCATTTTTAATTCCTTCAACTGTTTGATTGTGTTTTCCTGGAATTCTTTCAGGCATTTTTGCGATTCCTCTCTGTAGGCTTCTACTTATTATTTATGTTTTCCTGGAATTCTTTCAGGCATTTTTTCGATTCCTCTCTGTAGGCTTCTACTTGTTCTCTAAGGGAGTTCTTCACGTCTTTCTTGAAGTCCTCGAGCATCATGATCAAATATGATTTTGAAACTAGATCTTGCTTTTCTGGTGTGTTTGGATATTCCATGTTTGTTTTGGTGGGAGAATTGGGCTCCGATGATGGCATGTAGTCTTGGTTTCTGTTGCTTGGGTTCCTGCGCTTGCCTCTCGCCATCAGATTATCTCTAGTGTTACTTTGTTCTGCTATTTCTGACAGTGGCTAGCCTTGTGTCAGGAGTGCTGTAGACCTGTTTTCCTGTTTTCTATCAGCCTGTTATGGGGACAGAGTGTTCTGCTTTCGGGCGTGTAGTTTTTCCTCTCTACAGGTCTTCAGTTGTTCCTGTGGGCCTGTGTCTTCAGTTCACCAGACAGGTCACTTGCAGTAGAAAAGTTGGTCTTACCTGTGGTCCCGAGGCTCAAGTTTGCTTGCGGGGTGCTGCCCATGAGCTCTCTGCGGCGGCAGCAACCAGGAAGATCTGCGCCGCCGTTTCCGGGAGCTTCAGTGCACCAGGGTTCCAGATGGCGTTTGGTGTTTTCCTCTGGCGTCCGAGATGTGCGTGCAGAGTGCAGTCTCTTCTGGTTTCCCAGGCGTGTCTGCCTCTCTGAAGGTTTAGCTCTCCCTCCCACGGGATTTGGGTGCAGAGAACTGTTTATCCGGTCTGTTTCCTTCTGTTATTAATATTCTTAAGGGATGGATGGTACTGGGCTTTGTATGTTTAGGTGGGCAATTATATCTTATCAATTGGATCTCAGGTTATTGTGTTGTGTGTTCTTTTATGTGATGGTTTGAGTGTAGGAAAGAGTGTGGTGGCAGAAGACACTGGGTCGCCATGGAGTTGGGATGTGTTTCTGCCAAGATATCTAGGAGATATCTTGGGGCACCATGGTGCTGGACCTAGCAGGGATAAAAGACAATCCTACTTTTTTATTGTTTATATATTTACAACAACAAGTAATGAGAATAATAACATTCTGAGGATACATGCAAAGCCTTTTGTGTATATTGACTCATTTGATTCTCACACTATCCAGACGAGAAGGTGAACCTGTAATTACTTCCTTTTGATAGGAGAGAAAACTGATTGCTAATGAGTTTAAGCATCTCACAGAAAGTTGTATAAGTGACAAGTAAGGAGATGGGCTCAAGCAGGTTGTCTACACAGGCCACAATGCTTAGTGACGAGAACTGTGATGTAAAATCCCTTAGTTTTGGCGAGGATGTGGAGAAAGAGGAACTCTCCTCCATTGTTGGTGGGGTTGCAGACTGGTACAACCATTCTGGAAATCAGTCTGGAGGTTCCTCAGAAAATTGGACATTGAACTGCCTGAGGATCCAGCTATACCTCTCTTGGGCATATACCCAAAAGATGCCCCAACATATAAAAAAGACACGTGCTCCACTATGTTCATAGCAGCCTTATTTATAATAGCCAGAAGCTGGAAAGAACCCAGATGCCCTTCAACAGAGGAATGGATACAGAAAATGTGGTACATCTACACAATGGAATATTACTCAGCTATCAAAAACAATGACTTTATGAAATTCGTAGGCAAATGGTTGGAACTGGAAAATATCATCCTGAGTGAGGTAACCCCATCACAGAGAAACACACATGGTATGCACTCATTGATAAGTGGCTATTAGCCCAAATGCTTGAATTACCCTAGATGCCTAGAACACATGAAACTCAAGACGGATGATCAAAATGTGAATGCTTCACTCCTTCTTTAAAAGGGGAACAAGAATACCCTTGGCAGGGAATAGAGAGGCAAAGATTAAAACAGACACAGAAGGAACACCCATTCAGAGCCTGCCCCACATGTGGCCCATACATATACAGCCATCCAATTAGACAAGATGGATGAAGCAAAAAAGTGCAGGCAGACAGGAACCGCATGTAGATCTCTCCTGAGAGACACCGCAAGAATACAACAAATACAGAGGCAAATGCCAGCAGCAAACCACTGAACTGAGAACAGGACCCCTGTTGAAGGAATCAGAGAAAGAACTGGAAGAGCTTGAAGGGGCTCGAGACCCCATATGAACAACAATGCCAAGCAACCAGAGCTTCCAGGGACTAAGCCACTACCTAAAGACTATACATGGACTGACCCTGGACTCTGACCTCATAGGTAGCATTGAATATCCTAGTAAGATCATCAGTGTAAGGGGAAGCCCTGGGTCCTGCTAAGACTGAAAGTGATTGTTGGGGGGAGGGCGGCAATGGGGGGAAGATGGGGAGGGGAACACCCATAAAGAAGGGGAGGGGGAGGGGTTAGGGGGATGTTGGCCCAGAAACCGGGAAAGGGAATAACACTCGGAATGTAAATAAGAAATACTCAAGTTAAAAAAAAATAAATAAAAAGAAAAAAAAAAGGAAAAAAAACCCTTAGTTTTCTAGCCTTGTATGCAGCACTGTCAAAGACCTGTCCTACTGTACTGGTGACCAGAGAAAACACATACTGCCATTCCTGGTTAATCCACAACCCATGGTTTCTACTACCTAATTATCCCAACACTGTGTAACTATTTATGTGGGTACCAGCATTGACCATTGGTCATTCATACCCTGGAATAGGTTTTATATTACATGAATAATGAATACATATGCTATATAATTATTGTACCCCTTTGTATGATAATATATTAATAACTACATATTGAATGAATCCTTCTTTTAAGGATGAAAGGAAATGAATACTCAGAGAGTAGGTATCAACAAAACTTGTTTTCATGCAAATTATGGGCATTAACTGTTTTCAAGAGAACTCTACTACAAGGGATCCACTTTACTGCCCATGTCTACACTTACCAAACCCCTGGCTTCTCTGTGTTGATGAAGGAAACAAGAACATAAATCAGCAAAATTCAGGAAACAATATTTTCAATAAATACACATTTCTTTCTGGTGACAATATTGTAGTTTTTGTATTTAAATTCACATTCATCCAAGTCTTATAAGAAATAAGGGAGAAATTAAAGACATATTAGCTAATACAAAACTGACATCTACCTCTGCTGTCTGACAGCAATGGAAATGCTTCAGGTTTTCTATTTAATTTTCGTTTGTAAAAATGAGCTATTTATTTCTAGTTATTTATGTGTGCCTGTGTTCAATCCTGTGCACATGCATGTGGGTGCCTACACTGATCTCCTGGACCTAGGGTTGTAGGTACTCGTGTCCTGCCATATGTGAGCGATGGGAACTAAACTCCACTTCTGTGTAAGAGCAGCAGCAGGTCATGATCTTGAGCATCTCTCTGCCTTCAGTGTTTGTATACCAATGGAAGACGTGCTGGCACAAGTGAAGAAACTGGTCAAAGAGAAGGAGAAATAAAAGACAACATCTTAGCTAATAGGAAACTCACAGCGTCCACCTCTGCCCTCTCACTGCAGTGGCAAAGCTGACTCTACAGGGCACTCACCCGCAGAAAGGCATTTCTGAGGCTCTAAATGGCAGTGTCTAGAGCAGCAGTTCTTACCCTTCCTAATCCTGCGATGCTTTAACACACTTCTTGTTGTGCTAGCCCTCAACTCTATGATTAATTTTGTTGCTACTTGATAATTGTAATTTTGTTACTGTTGTCAATCATAATATAAATATTTGACATTTCAGATTGTCTTAGGTGATCCTTGTGACAGGGTCATTTGGCCCCTAAAAGGGTCTCGATCCACGGGTTGAGAACCATAGTTCTAGAGCCACCAGGTAATTAAGAAGATAGACAACAGCCTCCAAAGCAAGCTGAGTGAATTCCTATGCCATCAGGAGTGACAACCACTGTTCCTGTTTACCATGGTGTGACACAAGAGGCTGAGTGGGCAGAGAATCAGGTGAACTTGCTTATTTGAGATGCATTACCCCTCCTTTCCATATATCACCAGTGCAATTTATGCTGTAGATTTTGGTACATTACGTCCCCAAGCTTAACTTCTTCACCTTTAAAATGGGTGTAATAATAAATGTGATTTGGAGCCACCTACCAAGTACTATACTAGGGTCTGGGAGATGGCTCAGTAGGCAGATTGCTTGCCATGAAAGCACGAGGGTCTGAGAGTTTGGACATCCAGCACCGGGCATGGTGTGTTGCAATTCCAGTGCTGGGAAGGTGAGATACAGAGATTCCTAGGCTTAGTGCTTGTGGCCAGGCATCCTCACTGGCCAGATTAGTGAGCTAAGATTCTCAATCTCTCTCTCTCTCTCTCTCTCTCTCTCTCTCTCTCTCTCTCTCTCTCTCTCTCTCTCTCTCTCTCTTATAACTGCCTAGGCTGGTATTCTAGCCAGTGACTCCACACTCTTCTTCTATAATACACACACAAATATAGCAAAGGTCACTAAGGAAACAGAAACTTTTTTTTGAAACTTAAGACCTCTAGATTCTGGAATTAGCTCAGACTCCCAAAATACCCTTGTTTTACTGCATGACTTTCACAGCAGGTGATCTACCCCACTAGTGTTCAAGGGCCAGGGCTCAGCGGGATAAGTTCAGAAGCGTGTAGCGTGCCAGCATGCTCTGACCCCTCATCTCAGGCTACAGTTCCTGCTCCACCCTTCTGGACTAGTCTGACCTCTGTTTTTCACTCCACATTACCCTTGGCATTTTTATCCCCAGGTCTTGGGCAATTGGGCAAAACATCTTGGGCAAAACCGGGTGATATTTCCAAGGAGTTTCCCTCACTGAATGGCTCAGGGCTGGGGGGAGGTGAGTAGGTGGTTTTGACAGCTGCAGGAGAGGTGCCTTGGGAGTGAGATGGGCAATGAGTGTGCCATTAATCCACAGCCCACTAAGAGCGTAAGTCTGAGGTCTGCACAGGTTGCCCCACAAGGAAATTGGACATAAGGATGGTGTAAACAGACCCGAATCAACCCTTGCAAAGACACATCTGTGCTCCTGCAGTCCACATCTCAGGCTGGGTCTCAGGGGTTCTTAGGAGTCATCCTTGGTTTTATGGTTTTGTAAAGTTTGGAAAAGAAACTACAAGGGCAGGACTCTTCTGTGTAGCTGTGAGATCAATGCGGACCGCAGGGACCTCTGGTAGTATTGACAGTTCCATGCTGCTGGTGGGAAGGGGCCACCCATTATGGGGAAAGTATCCCGTAGGTCACTGATGACAGATGCCCAGATAAAAGCAGGCTGCAACTGAGAATACCCCATTTTACCATGAGCTATTGAGATGTTGGAGGCCTCCAGATTTCTCAAAACCTCAGCTTCCTCCTTGTGAGGAAGGAAGTCGCACTGATACTCTGTCCACTTCAGGTCTCAGATGAGATTAGAGACGAGCAGTCATCTTAGAAATCCATTCTTGAATGTGAACATTTATTAGCAATAAGCTTTTTAATTTCTATTACCAAGCACTTTGTAGATTTGTGGCACAGTGCTACGTGCTTTCTGAGATTTATTACACAAATTACAGGGCCCAGGGCAAAGTAAAAATATCATGCTCCTTGTTCAAAGGGAAGGAATGACGCAGGAAAAGGTACAACTTAGAAAGCCCCCCCACCCCCGTGTGTGTGTGTGTGTGTGTGTGTGTGTGTGTGTGTGTGTGTGTGTTTCTCTTTCTGTTTGCACTGACGTTCAGTTTTCCTGTTGGAGTGTCTGTTGATCCAGGCATATCCATTCCCCAATGTTAGAAAGGAAAACTAAGAGCTACTGATCTAGATGCTATCCCTCTTTGGCATCTCTTCCCAAACACATCCTGAAAAAAAAAGGTATGGTGTACCTTTCAGTTGCAGATGACACCCCTGCTACATCATGTCTCCTGACACGGGTCATGTCAATGCACAGAGGGGATGAAGGTAAAGAAGCAGGGGCCAGCGACAGGAGTGGAGTGTGAAGATCCACTCTCTTATTTCACTTCTTTGAAAGCTTGTAGCAGCCTTCTGCTCTGAAGCCCTCCTGTCCTGCATCCGCCCGACCACAGTGATCTACAGAGGACTCGGGAAAGCCTACAGCAGAGTGGGAGGAGAAGATGGGGGAGAAGATGGAGTCACACATGACAGAGCTGCTGGGATGTGACAGTGTGGATGCACAGGTGGTGGGAGTGTAAATGGGCAATACCAGATTCCAAGGCATTACTGACACAGGAAGGAGCTAACTAAGTATAGCACAGAAACTTCAGGGAATAGGACTGGGTTAGCCCTATAGTTCTAGTATTAAGAGCTGTCTGGGTATTTACAATTGGGCCCTTAAAGCATTGAACAGCATGAATGTTCTGCACTGGTGGGCAGCTGTGAACGCTATACACTCAAACTGTTGAAGCATAGCTCGTAAGCATAGCTCCTGGTCAGCTGTCTGCTGTCTGTGTGACCCTGGGTAAGGTATTAATCTTCCCTAAGCCACATCTTATTGCTTATAAAATGGGACACAATCTACTCAGGATCACGATATGGATCAAATGCAAAAGGTATTTGTACTTAGAACTTAATAAACTCCATTAATCTTACACAAAGAAAACATTTTTAGCTAAGTGTCTTTCTTCTGAGAAAAGTACTTACTGAGAAACACATTGCTAACACAAGGAAATAGAGAAGAGTGAACCTATCACATGTTTTAAAATTCTACATTTGGCTTTGTTTGAGAATGAGCGTAATGGATCTGAACTGCTGGCATGCAGTATGTGTTCCACGGTTTCACAATTAACATACATACCCTGAGTCCATGCCTGCTCTGAAGTTTCGCTCTAGAAAGCGTGTTAACAAGTTTCTGAGATGCGTGGACTGCCAGGGCAGAAGTTGTTGGGACACTATATCTAGCAAAACCAGGGATCAGTTCTCTTCTGGAAGCAACCTACTCAAAACCAAATGAGAAATGGAGCGACTTGATCAGACTCTGGTGCAGCCCCGAAATCCTGACACTGCATTGTCTGGGCCACCCATTAAACCTCATGCTAGCTGGGGTTATAATGTGAGATTCTACCTCAAAAGGCAACAACAGAAACAGTGAGAGATTTAAAATGATTATGACATAAAATGTATGCCTGTCACCCGAAGTTCCCGTTTAGTGAGCTTTGAGTTGTAGGTTTTAAAAGTCATGCTTCTCAACTTGTGGATGGTTGGCAAGCCAAACCGTCAGCATGAGGTCCCCACAATCCCATGTCTCACTGCTGTCTGATTGCACACAGCTATAAAAAGCCATCCCAAGACTTGCATCTTTAATTTTACCTTTTAAATTTAGAATATAAAAATTTCACATATCAGAGTGTTTGATTAAAAATCCCCTTCCCTTCCCGCACCTCCTAAAGCCCCCAACCACTTTCCAAGAGCACTTCGTTCTCTTCTTTAAGCCCACTGAGTAGAATGAGTGCTGCTTCTGTGTGCGTGAGTACAGAGTCAACCGCTGGAGCATGACATCATACCAGGGGCTGCAGCTGAAGAAAATGTATGCTCCATCCCCCAGCAGCCAATAGCGTTTCAGCTGGGGTGGACCTAAGGTTTTCACAGTCAGGGAGATTTCACATATATTTAAAAATTTATTTATTTTGCTCATATATGCATATACATCTTTGAAAGATGTAATTTTGCTGATACAAGCGTAGTGATAGAATGACAGAAGATTTTATTCTTGTTTTTCTGGGGAGGCTCTCTAGAGCTGTTAACAACATTTTCAAAGCTTTTGATAAAAACAGAGGACCTGTGTATCTGGGGAGAAGGGAGTTGTAGGAGAACTAGGGAGGAGCGGAGGGAGGGGAAACTTAAAAAAAAGATGTATTGTATGAGACAAGGCTAAATAAAAAGAAAAAAGTAAAAAACAAAGGAAAATAAAACAACATCAGAAGAACAGCCCGCCTCCCAGGCTGGGGAGATTCTCAGTGGGTAGGAGTGCTTCTGCATTAGTGTGATGACCTGAGTTATAATTCTGTATAAAGCTGGACATGGCTCTGCGGCTCTGTGTGCATGTAACCCCAGAACTGGGGGTGGGGTGGGGTGGGGATGGAGACAAGCTAAGCCTGGGAACCCTCCTGGGCAGCCAGCCTCTCTGGGAAGGTGAATTGCCAATTCAGTGAGAGCCCCTGTGTCTAGGGAATAAGGCAGAGTGCACAAGAGAAGACATAAACGTAATCCTCTGGGCTCTTTGAGTGTGTGTATACAACACATACCTGGAAGCCCATATGGAGTACCACACACACTCTCTGTCTTTCACACACATGCACACACACACACACAAACACAGAGTGGGAGAGAGAGAGAGAGAGAGAGACAGAGACAGAGACAGAGACAGAGACAGAGATAGACAGACAGAGAGACAGAGGCAGAGACAGAGAGAGCTAACACTAGCTGCTAGTTCTCCGGAAGTGTGAACAAGAAAGACAGATCACTATGTGTCATGATACTATTACACTTGGCTACCCCTGCTTCATCACCGACCAAGCTCTCTGTTTTCACATCACTTTTAATGTCACTGTTTTCTGCTGGTAAATTTGTTGAGTTTCTTAATTTGTCACGTACGTTTCTTTTGCCTTTTCTGACTCCCTCTTCTTCACCTTAGCTTTGTCTGGAGCCTGTCTTGCTTTCTTACTATCCCACTAAGGAACAAGCTGAGAGGTCCGTCCTGCCGCCCTCCCAGGCCTCTTACACTCCTTCATTTTAACTCACCTTCTGTCAGATCTCAGTTTCCAGGAAGCCAAAGCTACAGAAAAATCACACTTATACAAACATAAGAAAAACAGAGAGGGCAAATTATGGTTTCAAACTATTTTTATCATCCTGTACATTTGTTTGTATAGTCAGCTATGGATTTCCAAGAACGCAGATCAGGAAGAAAGGGAGACAAATTTTAATGGGCCAATTGTAGGAAATAGTATTTCAAAATGAAGAAATATGATGGGGAGGTTTTAACCAAATACACGGAGGCTACTGCTATAAATAGCTGTGGTTGCAGGTGGAGTCCATTAGAGGAGTGCTGGGTACCTTGGAAGGCACTTGGAGAGCAGGCACACTCCACTCTGGGACGTGCCCTTTCATGAAAAGATTCACAGATGTCAAGAGTTTCCATAGGCCTGGCCTTTCTGCAACCACACCTTGCCCTTTGTGAGGCCTGGCTCAGAGGGAACAGAGCTTGGAGAACAATTGTCTGATGTGTTAATAGTTTTAGTAAAGGGGTTAGGTTTGGAATTCCTCAGGGTTCTCCTAATTTTGGTTTGCAGCTCTTTCCCATAGCTGCTTAATATCATGGTATTGTTTGTAGCCATGCGTCAATGAGCCATTAAAAATGATGGATATAACATCTGAGGATGAGTGCCCCAAACTGAAGGTTTTAGATTTAGCCCAACCCAAAGGTGGCATAAAGGCTTTCCTCAGAGCTGTCCTCCTCCTCTTTCTCCTCCCCTCCTCTTCTTCCTCCTCCTCTTCCTCTTCCTCCTCCTCTTCTTCCTTTCTCCTCCCATCCTCTTCCTCCTCCTCTTCTTTTTCCTCTTTCTCCTCCCCTCCTGTTCCTCCTCTTCTTCCTCTTCCTCCTCTTATTCCTCTTTCTGCTCCCCTCCTCTTCCTCCTCTTATTCCTCTTTCTCCTCCCCTCCTCTTCCTCCTCTTTCTCTTTCTTCTCTTTCTCTTCTTCCTTCTCCTCTTCATCTTCCTGGTAGTGGTGCCAATGCCTTCCCTTCTCCCTCCCTGGTCCTCCTCCTTCTCCTCTTCCTCCTCCATTCACTAACAGGGTTCTCATTTCTTACCTCATACTGGCCTCAAATTTATGGTCTTCCTGCCTCAGCCTTCCTGGTTCTGGAATTACAAACATGCACCATCACACCCACCAGTAAGTTTTTGTACATACATTTTTTCTTTTGCTACCTCATTTTTCTACTCTTTGAGCTTTGAAGTCCCATTCTCTTTTGCTGCAGAAAGAGAATGGCATTTCTCAGACAGAAGTTAATTTCCTAGTTGTGACTCATGTTATCCTGAATAAGTCTTGGCTGACTACCATAACCATTAGACCATTACTAAGTGATGGTTGATTGTTATATTACATTTATATTTTTACCACATCTGCCCTGTACCTCTTATATGGATGCAGACACGGAAGTTGAGGGATAAAAACATGGCTAAGCCCACAGATCTGGTAGGTGGGAAATGCTGGTAGTATTTGAACATGGATTTTCTGTTTCTTGTGTTAAAACCAGTGGGATCAGCCTAACTTTCTCAGCATAGTTACTCCATCTTGGAAATGGAGATGTGTGTAAAGGGGTAATGAGAAAAAGAGCTTGAGAGGTCTGCATCTAAATATGAGCATATTTAGTATGAGCAAGGTAAGACCTTGCTAGTCATCCTCCGTCAACCTAGATCTTCGTATGCCGTTGCACACATCTGGTTCATAAATTGAAACTCCACCTGGATGTGGAATTTTCCGTGTGACTCTGTCTCACAAGGGCTTCACACATCTCAGCTTTTGTCACAGTAGCTGCCACCTGGCACATACAGATTCTGGATGCAGTTTGATTTCGGCTGTTATGGGGTCTTTCTCCTTTTGGATACTTGTAGGAGGATAACATCCTGATGTCCTATGGCCTCGCATGTCACATTATTCCTCTCATGGTTGTGTCTAGCCACCACAAACAACTGTACCCGTGGGACAGTCCAACATGTTTACAAACCCTGCAGGCATCTGTTGGGGTGCTCTCTGTGAAGGCAGTCTCTGTACATTCAACTGTTGCTTGCTGTGCTGGCAGAGAGCTGGCCTCATATTTTAGAAGCATACACCTTCCCCACTTGCTGTTTGGTTTAATAAAGAGCTGACCACCAAAGTAGAGGGTGGGATTTCCAGGCAGAAAAAGTGTCTCTTTGGGGGAACAAATCAGGTATGGGAGATTCACCAGTGGGACAGGAAGGTGGCCTAGACCTGAACAGGTACAGAGAGGTAAAGAACTAGACACATGGCACGTCATGGACTAGAACAGTCAGGTTAAATTTAAATAGAGCTACCTGAGACTCTGGGCAGCTAAAGGCCTAAGCCATAATGAATATTAATATGGCTCAGTGTCATTATTTAACCACTGGTGTGCCCAGAAGTCCCTGCTATAGGTATTCTGGTGTCTCTTCTCCTTGTCGGCTACCCATGTATATTACACATGCAGATAAGAATGGGAAGATGGGAGGGGCAAGCAAGCAGGGGATTTCTTGACTTCCAGATTTATTTATTTATTTATTTATTTATTTATTTATTTATTTATTTATTTTTAAATTGAGATTAGGCCTTTCAACAGTCCAGGCTTCCTTTGAACCCAATATGTAGGCAAAGACAACCTTAAACTTCTGATCCTCCTGCCTCAACTTCTGGAGCTAAGATTGGCTACCATGTCAAATTTATTGCAGTACTAGGAATGGAACCCAAGTGTTCATGCATGCTAGGTGAGCACTCTATTCACCAAGCAGCGTCCTTAGCTTACTTATAAAGACTGTATTCAGAACCATTTAATTTAGCTAGTCTTGGAATTCCACTCAGAGGGACTTTCCCACTGGTCCCTGGAAACAGTTTATCTACTTCGGGTAGTTTATAAAAACGTTCACTCCGGGGCTTTCTATAAGTTAGCCTTTGTGGTAATCACCAAATCCCCAGGGAGAGTCAATAATCTACTCTTTGGATGTTTCCTTAACATAAACAGAGAAGTTATCACAGATTGTGTTTAAAGAAAACCTTCTGGCCCAGGCTGGGCTTGCTGGTCTGACTGCTGGAGTTCCTTGCTTCATGCTGAAGTGTGAGCAGCTCAGCTCTCTGACATGCAGATCAGATGGGCTTTGGTGAGTGTGTCTCTGGTACACAAACAATGGGGAAAGGTCAGTTGGTAATATTCTATGAATAGAATTTTTTGCCCCGCCCATATTTATGTTTGGGGGTCAAATGACTTCCAGACTCATCTCCAGAAGCTTTGGCCCAAAAGGAACATTCTATCTTCTAAAGTTCTTCTCCAAGTTCCCTATATATTTTGCTGTCTGTTTGTTTTGAATGAACAATTTCTTTGGTCTACACGGCAGTGGCTGTTTTGTTGAGGATGTCCTTTCCTCCTTGGTATTATAATCATATACTCCACTGTTATAATTAATTAGCTGTGTGAGGGCTTTCTCCTATTTATCTGTACAGTCTTGACGTGCTGGAGCTAGTTTTCTTTCTTAGTGAAACATCAAAGTAGCTTTGAAGCAGTAAAAGAGAGCTCTTGATAGCTGCACTAAAATCTGACAGTAGGCTGGAGAGTTAGCTCAGCAGGGAGGAGTATTAGCTGCTCATGTTGAAGACCTGGCTTCTGTTATCCCCTACATGGTGGCCTAAAACTGCTTTTCACTCCAGGTCCACGGATCCAGCACTCTTTTCTAGCCTATAACGGCAGCAGATGCAGTACATATACATATATTCAGGACAAAATTCATACATGTAAAATAAAAATAAATGCATCTTTTAATAAAGTTGATGGTAATGATGATGGGGTAGAGTTTGTACCTCATCTTTTTACTTCCATGGTAAATATTGGGACAGATGTAAATTTACTAAGGTATGAAAGTTCACTTTTAGTTTCAAGATGTCAGCTGCATGGGCATCTTTCCTTTTGAGCTTTTTTCCCCTTTAGATACTGTATCTTGGACTACTTAATAAATGAGACCATTACAGAGATGGGGTCCCTGAAAGATTATGAAGGTTTGAGTTGAACCCTACCCTCAGTCACCTTGTTGTCCACCTTGGAATTTGGACTTAGCTGCTTTGGAATCACCAGATAATGACCCCAGATCCTTCAGAGGCAGAAACATGAATTGCTCTATCGAGAGTTGGAAGGTGTGACTCTAGGCTTGTGGATGGTGGCATGTGCCCTGCTCAGCGTTTTTTGTCATCGTCAATATATATTAGCAAATGACACACCAGTATTCATCAGGAGCTTCACTGCCACTGAGTTACCTTTCTCATGATTGAAAAGTATCTCATCCTGGAGCTAGTAACTAGGTAGATGTTTTCATTCACTGGGAGTCCTGGTCTGGAATGTTTCTATATAGTCTAATTTACTGAATAATTGCTACACGATGTAAAAGTACTCTGGGATTGAGAGTAGGGTATTTGACTTGTATGTTTACTTTTTGCCTGGCATTGTCTTGGTTTTCTATTTAGCAAAGAAACCACACAGTTGTTCATGAATTTAACATAATTCTATCTTTACAGTTCTTGCTAGTGGAAGAGACTGGCAAGTTCATCAAACCATCTTCAATTAGCTGATAGGAGCTTCATAAACTTCCTAGGGACTGATAAATTAGGCCATAGGTAAAAAAACGACCCACATTTGAGTCAGTTTTAAAGTTCGAGATTTGGCATCATGTAAAATGATCATTATTAATTAAAAGGAATGCTAGCATCTTATAGTAGCACTGTGTGTGTGTGTGTGTGTGTGTGTGTGTGTGTGTGTGTGTGTGTCCATGTGCATGTAAACTAATGGCCATTTAGAGTATTTTATGCTAATTATGACAGCACTGTTAGCTTGGGCATAAGATTTGGTGGCAACTAGCCTATGGACTGAATAATAGTAGCCCATGTAATATTACCCAGTGTGTTTAGCTTCCCTCCAAAGCAGCAAAAGCAGGGTCCTCCTTGAGCCATAGTAGAATTTAATGTGTTAACTTTCCTTCCAGTGACTAGAGATATCAGTGAGAAAGTACAAGATCTGGGCTGTGTCATTACAAGTGGTCTGTGGCCTGCTTCTTTGTATCTGTATTCTGACACTAGAAACTAAAGAAATCAAATGCCCATTATCAGTTGTTAACACAGTTATGTCCTGCTTCTTGGAGTTTTGGGTTTTGTCTTAGGCATATGTCTCCAACAGCCAGGGCTGGGCCTCTTTCCGGGTCTTCTCTCCGAGGTCTGAGGTGTTCTTCGGAGAGCATCTGTACAACCAACTTCTTCTTCAGTGAGTTACTTTCCTAAGTGGTTAGGGTAAAGCAGAGGACCCACATGGGAAATGGCATGCTTTGCCTGTCTGTAACATGTCTTCTCCAAAGTCAGATATAGTTGGAATTTGCTAGTCTCTGGGGTCGGCAGACATTCTTACCTCTTGTCCATCCATGATGTAGACCCCTGGCAGGAGGCTGAGCTCTAACAATCGCCCCAACAATCGCCCAGAACCAGCTTCATTGCAGATTCACCTTATGGCCTATGTTATGTTCTCACTTGTTTTGGCACAGGGTCTTGTGTAGGCTGGGGTAGTCCTGAACTTTCTATGCTCTGCCTCTGAGTGCATGGATAGTGCTCAAGACTCCAGGCACACACCGAGACACCAGGCTCTGCTGTTCTTATTTACCTGTGTACAGAGCTGGTACCTGCCAGGAGCCCAGGCAGGAGTGTGACTTTGAGCTCAGCATCTCACTGCTGTGAGAACCCTGACATGGCCAGGGGCTTCTCAAGTCAAAGGGAGTGTTAGCGTGTCTTTCCTGAGGACACTCTCAGTTCTCAAGCTCTTTGATGGGACAAAAGCAGTGAGATGAGAGAAAGGGGGAGCTTGCAGATGAAAGAAGGCAGAAGTATGGATCTCTAAGATCTCTTCCCTTTTGCCCTTGATCCCACCCACACCTCTGTGCCTACCTAGCACTCCCACTTATTTGCTATGTGATCTTGGGCAAGCAGACCTCTCTAGGTCTCCATTTCCTTACCATTTATTGGCACGGGCAACAACATCTATAGAGTGATTTCATTTTAAGAATTAAATCTGTGTACTTTCAAACTTCTGGCATCAGGTAGGCTCCAACGCCAATAAACACGAATATTGTCTTCTTTTATTTTTGTCTTCCCAAAACCATCATGAAACTGGGTCTTTCCTAGAACCTGAGCTAGCCCAGGTGTTCTGATCCGGGGCTAGAAAGTCAAAGTCAAAAGCAGCTTTCACAATATCACTGCTATTCTACTTAGAACAGGAAATAGTGAAGTGGGGACTTTTCTTCACATCTCTAAAGCTGAGGGTGACAGAAAGAAAGATGGGAGGATCCAGACTACTGCATGCTATGCCCTTTTCTCTCACCTGTTCACTTCTTTCTATGTCTGGGGTGCTCTCAAATCTCTCTTCCCCTTGCTCGTGAAATGTCTTCCAAATTTCCATTCTGCTTTGAGTTTCACGTATCTGTCCTGCAGTTTAACAGTGTGCTCTTCTTTTGTCTCTTCATCCGGTGACAGAGTTGATGATGGCTGGGAGCTTTGTTTTCAACACCTCCCTGAATTCAGCAAGCATCCCCATTGCCAACAGAGCCCAGCATTGAGATGCTTGTGCACTTGCCATTGGTTGCCATGGCAACACCTGTTTCTTCTCAGAGGGCAGCATGCACCACCAGACTAAAGTCTAATTTTATCAGGGGCACCTCGCCTCTTCTCATCATAGGGTTGGTAATGAACCCTTAACCTTTGAACTTCGGCCCTTAGAGCGATGTATTTTTCTCTTCCTTTTAGCCTATAAAAATGGCATGCTTTCACTGCCATCGTCTTTTGGATTACTTTATAAAGTTTCAAGGAGTCACCCACGCTGTCTCTCTCCCAAGGCTTCTAAAGGTGGTTGATGCATGGACTTCCCAATAACCATGCCTCTATTTTCCAAACGGATGTCCGAAACTCCTGATCTTTTTCACATTTCATGTATCACTGTAAGTCAAGAATTCTTCCAAATTAAAAACAATCCCATGAGCCAAGGTCCATCTGACCTGTTTTCTATAGTCCGGTGCAAGCCCCTGCCTTATATTTTACATTGCTCCAAAGCCAAATGATACCAAAACACTTGAAAAACACCCCTGTTTCTGAACCACCCAGCTCTGTTTTGTAATTCGGGCTTATTCAGCAGACTGGCTGCTAGTGGAGGGCACTAGTTTCTGGGCGACTCTGTGGGCTATTTAAAACACACGGAGGCATCTCCAAGGCAGCTTTGTCAAAAGCCAAGGACATTTTTTCGGCAGAGGCTCTAAGCTTGTTGCCACATGAACAAACAGAAGAGGTTCGCTTTAGCTTCCTGGTGTTTTTTGGATTGACAGAAAATGCTAAGGGGAACAGAAGCCAACAGGGCAGCCTGGGGCAACTGGAAGCCCTGGAGGAAGCAGAGGATTGTTGGCACTGGCTCCTTGCTCAGGGCGAGGTTGTGAAAGTGTGAGCCGTGAACAAACGTCTGGAAAAGCTCTCCGCTGGACATTTTGCCCTTGGCCTAGGAGGCTGGACCATGTAGGGCTAAAGAGCATTTACCTTGGATTCCTTGCTTCTGTGAGTAGAGCCTACTGCTGAGAACACAGGAAATGACTTGTGAGCCTGGTAAAAGCGGCCGGAGTCTGACCCCACCTAGGGCTGTCAGAGCGAGCTCTTCGCGTGAATTCCATAGGTGGGCAGTTTTGAGAAGCTCCTTAGGGACTTTCAGTGTCGTTTTGATTATATTTCTTTCTGGCCAGGAGATTCATACATATAGTCACAATGGGTGACCAGTGATTGCAACCGGCGAGTAGTTCAGGTTTCTTCTGAGTATGAGATTCTTTTTTTTACCTTCCATAAATACCTTTTGTTTTTGTTTTGGGTTTTTGTTTTTGGTTGGTGTGTGTGTGTGTGTGTGTGTGTGTGTGTGTGTGTGTGTGTGTGTGTGTGTTTCTGTTTGTAATTACACTCTTTCCCCACCTAACTTCTTTTCTTTACAGTAGTGAAAGGAGTTAGATGAAAAAAATATATATGTACATTCATGTCTGTGTATAGTATATATATCTATATATGTGTAAAGTTTAATATATAAGCAGATCACATATTTTTTTTTCTTTCTTTCTTTTTTTTATTAACTTGAGTATTTCTTATATACATTTCAAGTGTTATTCCCTTTCCCGGTTTCCGGGCAAACATCCCCCTCCCCCTCCCCTTCCTTATGGGTGTTCCCCTCCCAACCCTCCCCCCATTGCCGCCCTCCCCCCATAGTCTAGTTCACTGGGGGTTCAGACTTAGCAGGACCCAGGGCTTCCCCTTCCACTGGTGCTCTTACTAGGATATTCATTGCTACCTATGGGGTCAGAGTCCAGGGTCAGTCCATGTATAGTATTTAGGTAGTGGCTTAGTCCCTGGAAGCTCTGGTTGCTTGACATTGTTGTACTTTTGGGGTCTCGAGCCCCTTCAAGCTCTTCCAGTTCTTTCTCTGATTCCTTCAACGGGGGACTTATTCTCAGTTCAGTGGTTTGCTGCTGGCATTCGCCTCTGTATTTGCTGTATTCTGGCTGTGTCTCTCAGGAGCGATCTACATCCGGCTCCTGTCGGTCTGCACTTCTTTGCTTCATCCATCTTGTCTAATTGGGTGGCTGTATATGTATGGGCCACATGTGGGGCAGGCTCTGAATGGGTGTTCCTTCAGTCTCTGTTTTAATCTTTGCCTCTCCCTTCCCTGCCAAGGGTATTCTTTTTCCTCATTTAAAGAAGGAGTGAAGCATTCACATTTTGATCATCCGTCTTGAGTTTCGTTTGTTCTAGGGATCTAGGGTAATTCAAGCATTTGGGCTAATAGCCACTTATCAATGAGTGCATACCATGTATGTCTTTCTGTGATTGGGGCAGATCACATATTTTGAAATAAATTTATAATAGCAAGAGTCTACCCTGATGTTAATAAGCATCTTTTCTCCCTATGTAGTCAAGCAGTGCTAGTATGTACAATATTGAGCTCCATATTTAAATCCAGGGTGCAGCTATCGTCTTTCTAGTCATGATTTTATCATGTGATTTTATCTATTTATTTATTTAACACATATTATTATTATTATTATTATTATCTGTATTTCTTATTGTGTAGGGGCCACATACTTTCCATGGCACACATGTAGATGTCAGGGGACAACTTGTATGAGTCACTTCTCCCCTTTTATGATTTAGTTTCCACAGATCAAACTCAGGTTCTCAATCTTGACAGCAAATGTCTTCACCCACCGAGCCATCTTGATGGCCCGTTAGCTAATTCTTTTGCTGGCCCATTGGTCAAAGCTTACAGCCTCCTCAAAAACACAGATTCTTTACCCTACAAAGTGAGAATGTCAGGGTGATGCCCTTGAATCATCTGTAAGGTTATCATGAAATCCTTTGCACTAAAAGTCCTGCCGGACATCATCTGCAGCAAGACACACGGAAGAATGGATTTTCTATCTACATTTTACATTTAACCTCTTTCCTAGGTTATAGGGTCTATGCTAAGAGCTTAAAATAAGATCAAAACTTATTTTTGAACTACCCACACTGTTGCCCTATCCTACGCAAAAATGGTCTAGAAATGGCTGATGATCACATTTGTTAGGGAAGTTGGTAGGGAAAACTAAGGCCGCTCCCCAGAGTGTTCTGTGGAACACCAGTGTCCAGAGTGGACCTTAAAGGGGAGGTTCTGGGATTAAAGAAATTTAGAGCCAAGGCATGGCCCAGCCCCTCTCATAATGACTCATATATTACTGTTAAAAAGTTTCACAAGTCAGCTGGCAAACTACTCAGCATAAGGTTTAATACAGTTTGCCAAATAATTGCCTGGACCCAGGCTGTCCAAGGATCGATAGTACAAGGTTCAGTTTCAAGGAACCCACGTGGGGAAAACATTACTCACTTTCCAGAAGCCTGGAGTAGTTCCTGTGAAGAATGTGATAGTATCTACCCAAATTCTCCCAGGGATGCTGAGGCGAATGATGTCCATATCACCTATTCTATGGTTCCTTGACCACCACAAAATCTATGAACTTGTCTGACTGTGAGTGGATTTTGGGGAGTACAAAGAATTCAAGAAAGGTATGAAGAGTTTACTAGGTAATGCGGCAGAAGATGAGGGAGAAGTTGTGTGGTTCATCATAGCAAGGAAGGCAGGTAGGACAGACACAGGGAAACCACCGGGAAGGGCAACGTTTGGCTCAACAGATCCAATGTGATCCAGCATTAATACAGACATGCTTACTTCTAGGATATTGTTTCTTTTGGGGGTCAGTTCATCAAGGACACTAGAGACTGAATCTAGGAGGGATGTTAGAGATCAAAAAGTCTAGATATGGTGAGTGGATTCCACACAGGATACAATGGCTGCCTAGAGTGCTGGACTGAGGGCACTCAAGTTGTATACTGGCTCAACAGGTAAAGGTCTAACTTTTAATGAGGATGACCACACATAAGACACATTATAAAGTGAGCAGCAAACTTGCCATTAGGCACTCGAGTAGGCTACTATTTGCAGGCATGTTCATTCTCTTTCCCTAGTGCACATCGCGTGACTGGTTCCTTTCTCCTTTCTTACTTCTAAGGTCTGAATATCATGACTAATACTAAAAAGGTACAGGAATGATCTGAGTCTTTAATGAAATCTCAAGCTGATTGAGTTGTGCAATAATTTACCAACTTTGATTAAATGATGAGAACTAAGGAAAAAGAGATGGAGCTTGTGGCGTAATATAATGGCCAAGGCTTTCTTTACATAATATATGCTAAAACTTTACTATGCTTGTCCTCTTTGGTAAGCAAGTGAGTCTTAAGGCTACATTTTATAACAATATGTAGCTGTAGTTCATTATTTGTACTTATAACAAACACTTTTTGCATCATCCGTAACATTGACAATTTGCTTTCACTAGAACTGTGAAAGAAATGTAAATATTTCTCACAGGCAGAGACTCTAAAACAATGGCTCATGTTTACCATCCCAAAAGGTGATAGGCAGGAGGATGGTTTGGGCCACAAAGTGAGTACCTGTGAAACTAGGGCTACATAGAAAGACTCTGTTCACTTCCCCTCCATAACAGTAACAAATGAATGAAATAAAAATTGAAAAGTTAATTAGAATAAATATGAATTTGTTTTTAAACATTTGGGCAATATGTGAGAAATAAGTCAGAGTCTGGTTTCCTGGTTCTTAGCTTTTTAGTCTCACTCTTGTCTTTAGAGGTGGCCATGCTTAAATGCTTCCTGTTTATTTTCTTTATATTATAGCCATAGGTGTGTGTCCTTCATGTCTTTCTGTGATGGAGTATCTCATAAAACTACATATTTATTTCTTGTAGGAAGAACTCATTTTATCCACATCAGAACAACCCATTGCTGAAAATGCCATCACTAATCATTAATTTCATTGTTTTTGTTTGAGTCAGAATGTCGTGTAGGCTACCCTTGAACTTTCTGTGTAGCCAGGATGATCATAGCCCTCCTGATCTCTCTCCTTTCACCTCCTAAGTGCTGAGTTTATAGGATCATGTCTCATGACTGGGAACCAACCTGCCTTTAAGAGTTAGCCTTAGACAGTTTTTCCTAAACTCTTCAAATCGAGTCTCATAATAAAGTCAGTTAGAAATGTGCTTGAGGTGGTAGTCAGCCTCATAGGAGAAAGGTCAATAACAGGAAGGGTATATCTAAAGGGCATTTATCATGTGTGGCAAAAAATTAAAAAAAATCCTGTTAAGAATTTGCTGCTAATTCATCTACTCTTGGCAATATCTAGTTAGGGTGGTTACTAGTCAAAGCTACCAAGTGAGTAATTCATGTTCAGAGTGACTGAGTCACTTGCCCGGTGTCCTACAGGTTGTAAATGTCAGAGCTGAGAGTCAGGCCCAGGTATGATGAGTCCTCCAATCTGCAGTGTCCAAATCCTTGGATGTTTGTTTAATAAGGGAAAAGAATCCATTGAGACAATTAGTCAGCTTGGTGGCCTGGAGACACTTACCCTCACACCCTGTTGGGCAATTACTGAGAAAACCAGAATCTAAATGGCTGGACTGACACGCTGCTTCCGCTCTCCCTTCTTCAGACCGTAGTAAACTTGCAGACTATTGCTCTGTCTTTTCTTAGTTTTGCTGCTGTGACAAACACACAAACAACTTAAAGGGGTAAAGGTTTAGGTTGGCTCGTGGTTTCAACTCACTACAGTGGGAAGGTGTTGCAGACTTGATCACACTGTGAACCTCAAGATTGTGTTATTTACTGAAAAAGCTGTTAATGGTTGTGGTGTGGGTCAGCCCTTAGTACACACCTTTATTCCCTCTGACTGGAATACAGACATGCCCTTAGTAAGCACTGGAGTTGAAAAGTGATGTCTAATTGTGTGGCAGAAAAAGTGACAGCTCAGTGAAAGGTTTGACAGAATAGGACATACCCAACGCTCATGAGAAGAGAGAGGGTAGGAGAGTTACTTAGGAGGGACACTGCAGAGAGAGGAAGGAGGTGGTTTTCCTGGGATAGTTTTACAGTAACAGTTGAAAAGAGAACGAGCCAGAGAATGAGGAGATAGAAGGCAGATTTCCAGAGTTAGTATGAGGCCAAGTAGAGCAATTCAGGAGAAACTGAGAGAAGCCAGATCAAATCAGTCAGCCTGGAGAGGAGTTTGAGCCAGAGCAGCTGAGTTGAACCAGCCAGCCAGAGTTCAGAAAGAACAAGAAAGGGTGAGCTTAGTCATCAGCAAGTGTCAGAGGCTGAGAACATTCTAGGCCTAGATAAGATTGTACAGAGGCTGGAAGCTTCCAAGACTAGGCCTAGGTTAGCAGACTGAGGCAGTAAGCCTCCAAGACAACAATTACTACAGGAGAATACAAGTTATTTTTACAGGAAGGGATAGTGAAGCTCATGGCAACGGAGTTTGTGACCAGGGCTCCTTCTATTGCTGTAGCAGACAGAAAGTGGAGAGCAGTGCAGAAGGAACAGGAGCGGGTACACCGGGTGTGACCTTCACAGGGCTGCCCCTAATGATTTGCTTCCACCACCCAGGCTGAAATAGCACCAGCAGCAGATTAGAATTTCAAACAACAACGTTTAAGGGACAGTTAAGACTTATACCACAATAGCTCTGTAGGCGTACAGGGTTCATTTTGTTCCCATTATTGGTCAGTATAAATGCCTCGCTGTAAGTTCTCATCTCCCCACTCCATCTACCCTCTCCTGGTGCAGTGCTCCTTGAGGAGCTGGCCTCTTGGGTTCTGCTAACCAGAGGGTTCTCTTTCCTTTGGCTTCCAGGTGGGTTTGTCCACTGCCTTGAGAAAAGGTCGGAGCACTTCATCCTCCAGTTTTCCTCCAGTTGCAGGTACTTTCCAGTGGTTAGAGTCCTACATCCAGACCCCAGCTCCTGCTAGCTGACTTTCTTCCACATCCTCAGCCCTCCCCCCATTTTCCGGCACACTCAGGCCTCGGGGAAGTAACAGTGTTCTATTCTTACCATCCCAGGTGCACTATCAGCTCTTGTTGGTTTAACACAACCTTGCCTCTGCTCTCATAAATGCCCTTTCATAGCTGCCTCTAATTATCCCTTCTGACTGTGGCATCTGTTTGCTCCTGGGGACATGATTGATCTAGTAAGTAAAACCAGGTTTTGTTCCCGAAAGCAGATCCTCAGAATGAGATTCTGGGATTACATTGCTCACGTATTTGATGAGGGCACAGATACTCAGCTTGCCAGGGTGGAGTGGATAATGGGGTATGCAGTGAAATAACATTACTCAAATTATCAGCAGCTGCTGCAAGGGACGGAGTGCAGCAGGCAGGAAGGCATTGGGAGACCACATTTTTTTAGTTGTATTTTCAGGTGACTTAGGTTACAGGGCTCGTGCTGTGGGCTACAGCTTATGAAGTCCTAGAGAGCACAAATGGAAGGAAAAGGACAAATTATTCTTGAATGATCAACCAAGGACACAGGTGGGAAGTTAAAAGGAGACCTACTTAATCTCTTACCTTTGATAGCTTCAGGACAAATCTATCCCAAAGGTAGCTTTAAATTAATTTCTCCTCTGTAGTTATGGGTCAAACATAACTACAGATTAGTTCCATTCTAGAGGGGACCGTTGTTGTGTAATTGGATCCATTCCAATCTAGAGTCAGCCACCATTCCCCCCCCTTATATTATTGCCTATGTATTCCAAACAGGTCCTTACCTTCAAATGTATTATTTTCCCTGTGCCATCACCTTTAACTTACTACATGGCAAATAAAGTGTGGTTACGGATTGGTTCATGCTCATCAATTTCATGGTCTAAGCATTCATGTGATTGCAGAATGAACAACTACTACTGGTTCGGTTTCAATTACAGGGCTATAATCACCAGGAAGGCTGAGAGCTGTGTTTCAGGTCAGAGGTAAAATGAAGGTGCCGTCTCATGGGCTGCCAGGGTGTGGCTCAGAATTGAGATATGTGGGGAGAGTAAATCGCTCTCACTAGTATGTCTCAGAACTCACTTCAAGGATTTTAGATTTCCATCTCTATCTACAACTTGGACCTGGCACTTTGAGATGTTCTAGGCGCAGTGGAAGGATTCTCCTAAGGAGTGAAAGCTGTGTGTCCTGGCTTGTTTTCTATTGGAGTGATGAGCACCAAAAGGCGCGTGGGAAGAGAGGCTTTACTCGGCTTATACATCCCGATTTCAGTTCATCACTAAGGGAAGTCAGGGCTGGAACAAGGGCAGGGCAGGAGTCTGGTCATAGTTACTGAAGCAGAGTCTTTGCAGTTATGCTGCTTACTGGCTAGCCTTACTATTGCTGGAATCATGCTGCACACTAGCTAGCCTTCTTTTGCTTACTTGGTTTGCTTTTGTACACCGCTCAGAACCATCTGCTCAGGGGTGATACCACCCACAGAGGGCTGGGTCTGCCTATGTCAATCATTGATCATGAAAATCCTTCATAGACTTGCCCATGGAGAGTCTGATGGAGGCGTTTTCTCAATTGAGTGTCTCTCTTCCTGGATGACTTTAACTTGTATCAAAAGTAACAAAAACCTACCCAGCATATTGAGGATCCATTGAATCAGAACTCTGGGCAGATCAATTCTACAGGCAAAGATCAGGGTGCTATAATGGCTGGGGTGACTGAACTTGCTTCAAAAGATGACTGGGTTTCTGTCACTGTTGAGGCAGCAAGGACTGTTCTGAATTTACTGGCACTTTTCTTAGTGACCGTAACAGACTAATTTATGAGAAACTGTAGCATCCAGTAAATAGATGATAACCATGTGCCTGGGTTTTATCTAGTAGAATTTGAGTCACATCACTCAGGGTTTTTGGTAGAGATGTCGTCTGGCCAAAGTGCTTGCAGAGGATGAAGGGAACAGAGGACGGCTGAAGTCAACTGCTACTCAACCATGGAGAAAATAATGCATGGAAGGGGGCCAAAAGTTATGGTGCTAGGTATCTACTTTCTACCTTTTGCTCTGCTTTCTGCCCTTAAGCAGCTCTGCAGGAGAAGCTGATCTCCATGGGCTATTCTAATAGCCACCCATGAGCTCTGTTGGCAGTTGGAATGACAAGGACAGAAGTGCAGGCTTGCATCCCTTGTTCTCTCCTGGCTGGCCGCAGTGTGGTACCAGGTGCTTTTCTCTCTCCAGGGTTCTTGCTGGACAATCCTGCCCCACAGCTGTAGCTCTCAGGTCTAAACAGCCCATCTCTCTCCTCGTGCCTTCGAGTGTTATGAAGTCTCTCCTACAGCTGGTTTCTGGAGCTCTCCATTAATTTGGCACTGTCTTTTAAGACATCTGTTTCACAAAACTCTCTTCAGTAACCCACTTGCATGAGCCAGTCCTTTCTTACAAGTCCTCTGATTAGTGCGGTGCTCACAACCATTGCCTTCCATTTAAGATAGGGGACTCTCTTTTCTTGTCTCACCCGGCCACATGGGCTTGCATCAAGAACTGCAGGTCAAAATATTTCATCTCACTCCTGTCAGAGTAACTTTTGTTAAATAAACAAACAAACATGGTCTACACTTTGGTAAAAATGCAGGATAGAAAGTCACAAAAAAGTAGTAGCATATATATATATATATATATATATATATATATATATATACACATAATTATAGAGAAAGAAATTAGGGAAAATATCCCATTCATAGTAGCTCATAATGTAGGAACAGACTGAACCAAGGCAGTAAAGACCTCTACAATGAAACTGTCAAGATACTGAAAAACAATGTCAAATAAGAACCCACACTATTAAAGAATCTCTTTACTCTGGACTTCAGCATTAATATTATGACAATGACTATTACCAAAATTGAAGTACAGATTTAGTATAATTCTTGTCAAAATCCTAATACTATTCTTTATAGAACTAGAATAAACAATCCAAGAATTCATATGATTGCAAAAGCAATACTAACAAGAAAAAGTCACAGCTGCAGGTGTCAGGATACTTGACTTCAAATTGTACTACAGAGCTATAGTGGCAGACATACTACAGATAGTATGGCACTGGCTTTAGAACAGACAGCTAGATCAAGGAAGCAGAGTATACGACATGGAAATAAACTTATAAAACTATAGCTCCCCCACTTTTTTTAAACAAAGGTGAGATTTTTAAAAGAAAAGAGATCAGCCATTTAACAAGAAATGTTGACCAAAACCAAAACCAGTGATATCCATTAAGAGAAGGGTAAAAGTGTAAGGTAAAAGCTCAAGAAAACCCATTAATCCCTGATCATGAAAACCCACCAATCCCTGCACCTGAAAACCCACCAATCCCTGCACCTGAAAACCCACCAATCCCTGCACCTGAAAACAACCCACCAATCCCTACACCTGAAAACCCACCAATCCTTGACCTCACCCAAGCTCAGAAATTGAAGTCCTACCAATTCTCATTGTAGAAAAATCCACCCTGGAAAGCTCCACACCCCAAGAAAATCCTGTACAAGCTCTGCCTTCTGCTCACTTCCCTGCTGCTTCTCATTCAAGTAGAGACAGTCATTCTCCCGGGTTTTCTCTCTCAATAAATCTCTGGAGTAAGGTTGTTGGGCAGTGTGACATTGTGGTATTCCTTAGTTCCTGATTGCCAGGATATCTCTTGGAGCAGAACTGTAACACTTTTGTTGGGAAAACCATTCTGCAGCAGTCAGAACAGGGCTGTAACACTTCTTCTGTGGGAGAAGCCTTTCTCTTCAGAGCGGCAACACTAACAGAAATTAGATGACCTTTGCTCACATTGTATGAAAGTGTGTCCCTGTATTATTTCCAATTGTCAATTGCTGTGTGGACAGAGGGCTAAGTTCTGAATTGGATTTTGGTATTGTCGTTTCTATGGCCCATCACCAGTTTTCTATACGTAACTACTGTCTTTCCTTCTCTTCCCAAAAGATGCATCTTTGAGATTATCATCTTAAAAAGCAAGCTGTCATTGCAAAGGACAAAGAACTCCCAATGCCGAAGGGCAACCTTTAAGAGATAGATCAGTGTTGTCTTCTTGCTGATTGGTTCAGACAGGAATATGGCTTTTTGTATAATAAAGAGCTGACAGTCAGAACTGGGGCAGGGAGTATGGGAGCAGGACTCTGGGAAGGCAGAGACCCAGACAGAAAGCAAAAGAGGCCAGAAGAAAAAGCAATGGAGCTAGAAGCAGGCAGTGAGAACCACATAGAGAGATGGGATGGTGGAGAAGTCAGCATAAGCTAGTAGCTAGTTGGGAGACTGCCCCACAAAAGGCCAATGGCTTTTACACAGCTAATATAAAAGTGTCTGCATCTTAAATAAACCTCAAGAGGGATCTGCATAAGCCCTGCAATAAAGGCCCATATTTCCACCTGGAAGAAAAGTGATCAAAGGCCTTAATTTAAAACCCAAAAACCTGAAACTGGACGGAGGGAGCATGAGGAATGCGTTTCAAACTAGAGATTAGGTCAAGACTTTCTAAAAAGATGTCTAACTGCACAGGAGACAACTCCATGAATCAACAAATAGGACTGCATGGCACTACAGTCTCTGTACAGCAAAGTAAACAGTCAGCAGAGAAAACAGCCCCCCAAGACAGGAGAAAATCTTTACTAGGTACCAGTTGTACCAGGGAGGGGGTTAATATCCAAAATATGCAAAGAGTTGTACAAATTGAGCACCACGAAACACAACTGCCAAGCAACCTTTAGGTGAAGTGAGCGTACAGCTCTCAAGAGACAGGAAGGCTGCGTATTTTAAAAAGTGTTTGACTTTCTCGTCTGCAGAGTAATGCAAATTAGGCTACTTTGAGATAACTGTCACCTCCTCCCAATCAAAATGGCATCATTAAGAAGCCTGACAACAAATTCTAGTGAGGGTGTGGGGAAAGCAAAATCCTTATTCATTGCTGCTGGGAGTGTAAACTAGTATAGTCACCATGGCGATTAGTGTGGGGATTTCACAAAATGCTGAAGACATAACTATCCTATGACCAAGCTAAATCACACCCGAGAATACACTCACAGAAGTCCGTATTCTACCACAGAGGTACTCGCATGTCCATGCTCACTGCTGTCGTGTTCATGGCAGCCGAGAAATAAAATCGGTCTTTCTCTCCATCAGTAGTTGAATGGGTAATGGAAAATGCAGTATCTATAGACATGCTGGAATTTTATTCAGCTATAAAGAAAAATGAAATCATGTAATTTTTAAGACAATGGGCGTGTCTGGAAAGTATAATATCAAGTGAAGTGACTCGGGCACAGAAAGAATAAAGTCACATGTTGTCACTTGTATGGGAACCTGAGCTTGTAATGCATACATGTGCATTAATAAGTGAGCGCTAATGTGAGTAAAGCTTAAAGAACTAGGAGGAAAGCCAACAGAGGGTATAAAAAGGTGTTGAGAAAGGACAAAGGGTGGGCAAAGGCCATGAGACATGAAATAGAAAAAGAGACTTGGGCAGTGGGTGCACGGGATGGAGATGAGAGCAATGGGGGAGATGTGGGGGGCTGAGCTACTAAAAGAGTCTTTGGAAATTTATGCAGTGATGTCAAATACCTTGTATGCTAATTAAAACTATTAATGCTGAAAGAAAAACTGAACCAGGTAGATAGCCCAGTGGATAAAGTGCTTGCTCTGTAAACATGAGGACCAGAGTTCAGATCCCAGCAGCTGTACCAAGATGCATCCGGGGTTATGATGCACGCTTATGATCCCAGCACTAGGTGGTAGCCACAGGAATAGCTCTTGGGTTTTCTGGCCAGCCAGTAAGCCAAATTATTGAACCTATGGTTGAGTAAGAGACCTTGTCTCAGAAAATAAGGCAAAGAGTGACACTCCCATGTGCACTCATACATACATATGAAGACACACGTGAACATGTGCAAGCACTCAGAGACACACAAACTCCAAAAGCAGGAAGAACAACAAACGACAGCAAATGTTGGTGAGGGTATGGGAGAAAGGCAACATAAAACTAGTACAGTCGGAAGGGAACCAAATCAAAGCACGAAATCAACAAAAATACAGAACTACCATATGATCCAGCTATATCAGTCCTGGGAATAGCATGATTTGAGTCAGTCCTTGCATGTCTGTGTATTTTGAAGCAATATTCACAGTAGTCAAGTTATACAACCAGCCTAGGTTTCCATCAACAGATGAATAGGGAAAAACATATGTGTGTATATTAAATATATTATTATATATAGTAATATTATTGTAATATATTGTATTATATATACACATATATTACATAAAATAATATAAAATATAAAAACATTATATATATGTGTTTCATTCACTTGTAAAGAAGATAAAATGATGTCATCTGTAGTAAAACGGATAAAGTAGGTATCATATTAAATGAAACAAATCAGACTCAAATAATTGTCATGCTTTCTTTCAGTGTGTGTGTGTGTGTGTGTGTGTGTGTGTGTGTGTGTGTGTGTGTGCGTGTGTGCATGTGTGGTATATATCATTAATCCCAGCACTCAGTAGGCGAGGCAGGTAGATCTCAATGAGTTTGGAGACCCACTTGATCCACATAGTGAGTTCCAGACCATCTAGGGCTGTATAGTGAAACCCTGTCTCCAGTCAGAAACAAAAGAAAATATACTCCACCTCACCATTGAGTCAACTAGCATATTCTTGGCATAGAGGGATATCTCATTAGTTAAAAGCCCTCTCCTGTCATTTTAGATAATTAAACCTGGATTTGATTCCCAACAACCTCTTTCTGGCTTAAGAGCATATGTTACACTATCCCCAGGGGATCTGACCCTGTCTTACCTCTTTGGTTATAGCCATGCATGTGGTGCAAGACATACACAGAGGGAAAAGTCTCCCATACAGAAATAAAAACAGAATCTAAGAAGAGAAAAGGAAGGATAATTACCTATCATTCTGTTCGCATATCCTGAAAGGACAGACATCAAGTCAGCTTCTTTCCTTGGGGCTCCCGACAGTTCTATAACAATTATTATAAGAGCCAATTGACATTTCTTTTTCTCTTAGTTTGGGTGTATTGGCACCACCTTGTCATGAGCCATTCAGGCTCACTGATCTTTCTATTGGCACTGTAGCAAACAAAGTCTACTTAGACAGTCTTCTAGTGGTCCTAAAGACAATGGTCTACTGCTGGGTTGTTCCTTGTTCATGTGTTTACCCAGGAAAACCTTACCACATAATTGGTCACTCTTCTATGATCTGAAAATGTGAAGCTGAAAAAGACAAAGTCTGTGCCAACATGGGTCAGAGTCTTATAGAACAAGTTCTGGCAAAAAGAAGCCATGTCTCTTTACTACAATATTATTAGTACATTATAGTAGCTCAAAGAACAATTATTACACAAATAAGAGGAATATATATTATAAGAGCTATATAAAATAGGCAAATTACAGTTAGACAGCATGTAGCTGTCTCAATGTGGCTTAACCTCTAAATGTATGACCCTCTGGCCATCCCTTCCCAAACCATCCAGCACAAAATTGTGAACACTCAGTCAAATTTTATTGCCCTTGTGTGCCAACTATCTAAACTCACCAGAAAACCAGTGTGATGGCACACTCCAGAATTGACCTCAGGACTATTTGGAAACGATATCCCTCCCTTCCTTATTCTGTTGGACAGAACTTATTGATGTGCCTGGACCATCTCTGAGACTTTCTAACTAGTTTCAGCTCTGATTCAACTGGGTTCCTTTCCTCCAAAGCTTTCTTCAAAGGATTCACTTCTTTTCTTCTGGCCCATGCCTTTTTCTTTCCTAATCTGCACTTTCTTTTTCTACTTGTTAGATTACTGTTACCATGACCATAGATCAACCCCGGGCCCACCAGCCTGAGGGAATCTTGTTGACAGACAGGTAGTGTGTCAACAGACTCATTCATTTTGTGAAATGGAAATTGGAAGACGCCTAAATCATCAGAACAGACGATGGAAACCCAAGCTGCTTTTGCCAGACGCAGCCCAGGCCTGGTAGGTCTCCTGAATGGCATTTCCTCTTCTGAAAACACTTTCAGTCCAAGGTCAAAATTTAAAAACGTGCATATTGACACTCTCTCTCAGTGGTGTCTTCTCATTGTAGGGTGGCTAGTGTGTGGTCAGGGTCGTTTGGCTCTTGGTAGTTTGGATTTGAAAACTCTAACATGGGATGGAAAGGCTCAAGGTGGGAAAACCTTGCTCACAGCAGGGTAAAAATCAAAGGAATACTTCATGCTGTGGAAAAGGGTTTCTTATTCCTTAGTGTGAGACTGCGAGCACTCAGGCCCTAGAAAAGGTAATCTGGAAAAAGTGAGGTGTGGGAAGGATGGGGATTTGCACATTGCAATGGAGGATCCATACTTTCTTCTCAGGTTTAAGTGCATGTGGGTGGTGTGTGATTATAAGTGCTCATAAATTGTCTACTCTGATGTTGAGTTCAGCCATATGTGTCAGCAGGAGCTGAGCTGAAGCCCGTAGAGTGGGCCAGAATATACTAGAACTGTGGCCAAACCGACGATATGCCTTGACAAGTCAGAAAAATCAGTGAAAGACATATGAGCACAGCTACTAAAGTAATAGATTTCTTGTCTCTAGTCTCTATACTACGGGGGTGGGCTTCTCCCTTTGGGGTGGGAGAGGTGCTAATGGAGAAAGTGACTTCCTTGTACAGTTGGAAAAACACTGTTTTCTCACTTAGCTCTCCATACATTTGTAGCACCTATCCTGTGAATTGCTGTCAAAGTTCCTGCATCTCTAGTCTGTTTCCTTGTGGATTCCATTGCCAGAGACAGTGTGAGATACATTCGCTATGACAGCTCTCAAAGAACTTATCTTTATTTCTTCTGTTTTAATGAGTAAAAAGGATGCTTCAGAAGGGAAGAACTGAGCATTCCAGATATCTCGCTAATGTTCCAATAGTGGCATAGTCAGCCCATAGTAAAGTTATTGAAGGAATGAATGTGAGATGGTTGTGTAGAGTCAAGTACTTGCTAATGGCATTGGGAAGGGCAATGGCAAGTAAATGCTCCGTGGTCTGTGTGGAGCTCTCTGGAAAACAGACTTTAGGAAACAGTAAAGTGAGTTGCATTTTCTGGGCTGAGATCCAACCCTTTATTCTATAGATTAACCCCCATCTGCAGTATAGCTGCCAGGATTGCCTCCCCTTCTATAAATTGTCTGTTTGCTCAGTCAATAGCTGTCCTTTGCTAATGAGGTACCTAGAGGTCCAGAGGGTGTTGTCAATAATCTTCCCTTCCCAGACATTCCTCTGTGCAAAAGATATTTAATCTCAGGCCCACTCTGAGAAGGGAGGTATGGCTTTACACATCCATTTTCTGCCATGACAATGAACTGTTTAGAATGGACTGCCTCTTTCATCGACATCCACATCTGCTGTGGGGAGTCACGAGGAAGGCCTTCACCTACAGAGCAGCAGTCTAGTCCCACATTGAAGGCCGCTCTGCACTCCCAGCCACAACTACCACCAAGTCTACCAACATCAAGCCAAGGACTACTGCTGCTGGGACTAGCCAGAGCTCAACCCTCCCCTTCCCCCCTTCTGCCCCAGCATCAAGCTAGATGCAGTCCACAGGACCCCAACTTTGTTCTCTGCTCTTCTGCTATTCCCGGAGCACATGGAAGTTCAAGAGCCTAAGAACCCCATGGAGCCAGCCTCATTGCAGGCCTGGAGACCTCCCCAGAGCCAGTTTTGTCTTTCCCACATTTCAGACTGTGCTCTCTTACTCCCAGAGGGGAGCGGTGCTTCCCTATGTCCCAGCACCTGCCCCTGTGAGATAAACTCAGTCAAACTCCCCACATTCTGCCACCTCCCGAAGTAACAATGCCGACAGACATGGGCCAACACAACCCTACAGCCCAGCACCGCTCCAGGAGGTGAAAATGCAGTCTGAGATGTGAGAAGGTTGAATCTGGTATTTCCTAACTTCTGGGCCTCCAGTTGCAGGTGTAGAACCACACAGAGAAGTCAGGAAAGCAGTGCCAGAGGTCCACGGGCCTGCAACAAGGCCAGGACTGGGGGCTCCCAAACTCCTGGACATCTAGCTGTGCTGGCATCTAACTGGGGAGCAGGCATGGGAGCTCTGGCTTAGCTCAGCGATGATTGTCTTCAGTTTGGCAATGGTTGTCTTGGAGTGCAGAGAGGCCTTCTGTGGGAGACTTAAGCTTGCACTTGGTAGTCAAAGGCCTTCCCTACGCTCCCCACAGAGGTTCTTGATGAAGGATGCAGGCCATGGTTCTAAACTGGTTATTGACTCTGTTTATCATGGAACATGGATGCATACTAACTTCTCAGGCTGCATCCAAGATCAAATACCTTTTGCAGGGTAGAATGTCTGGGAAGGGAAGCTTACTGGCCAAACCCTCAGGGCCTCTAGGTACCGCACTAGCATGGAGAACTCCATTTTGGGCCTACATGACTGCAGTCACATTTCCTTATGTGGAAGTGTGGCACATGTTCCAGGCTAGGAATCTGTCAGGGAGCAGGGAGGCACCTACTGTCTTAGGTATGTACTTACCGAGTTTCTGGGATACCTTACCAAGTTTCCTGGAATGATTTACTGTTCCACAGTTGATGGTGAGAATGTATACCAGTACTGCCACTATGGAAATCAGCATAGGGTCTCTCCAAAACTTAGGAATATACCTATCATATGAGACAGACATACCATTCATGGGCAACCACCCAGAGTACACTCTGTTCTGCCACAGAAATATTTACACATCCATGATAATTGCTGCTCTATTCACAATATCAAGGACATATAATTAGCCTAGATGCCCATCAACAGATGAATGGATATTGAAAAAAATGTGTTCTATATACACAAGAGAATTTTATTAAGCTGCAATAAAAATGAAATTACTAAATTTGCAGGAAAATGGAAGGTCCTGGAGACTATTATAGTAAATGAGCTGATCATGATGAGAAAAACATATTGTATGTGCTCTCTCACCTGTGTATGGGGCCTAGGTTTTGTTGTCTATATGTATGCCTGCATAAATGCAGATATGGATGTGGGTACAGGCCATGGAACTAGAAGGGACACCATGAGAGAAGTGTGCAAGGAGATGATAAACACATGTGACATAGAAGCAGACAGGTGGCTGCTGGGTTAGGGGGCCTAAGAGGAGCCAGAGGCTGGGGTTAGAGGGCCTAAGGGGGCAGTGGGGCAAGGAACAAAGTAGGGAAGGGTGCAAACTAAAATAAATTATGTTATAGATCCCATAACGAAACATAACAAAAGCTAATTAAAATATATACAAATTTTGAAAATTAAAAACAAGAAGTATTCTGCAGGGTGAAGAGGAAGACACCGCCCAGTGGCTGCATGTTCTGCAGATCTGTAGCCCTCAAAGAACTTCTTACAAATGACTCATCCACCAAAACACACCCACAGTGGTCAGCCTGCCCTCCCTGTGCTGAACCGAAGTTTCTCCTCTTAGCCTTTTGAACTCAGATTTTCAAAGCAAAAAGATGTTCTGTTTATCAAAATGATTCTGCTGAGGAATAGATGGCTTTAGGTCAGTGGTGATGCTGTGTGAAATGACAAAGAATTCCCCCTGAATCCCTAGTATTGACATAAATGGTTGTAAGGGTAATGTTTCTTTAAATATCTATGTGCAGATGTAAAACCAGGATGGACTCTTCACATGTATAAGTCATATGTACACCATTGATTTGAACATCAACTTACATTCCAAATCAGCAAACCACATGCCTGCACTTGGGCTGGGTGATGACTCAGTTTCTCCACTTCTCTACTCACTTTACCTGCCAACAAACTTGTCTTGTGCTATAAAGTCAGCTGGCTGTGTGGTTGGTTGAAGTCCATCACTTGCGACTCCCATCCATCTCATGGCTTTTTCTCATTTGTCTGCAGTTCTTGCTGCCATACCCAATGTCAAGCCAAACCCCTACTTATCAAATGACTTGAGAAGCAAATCTCATTATTCTGCTTAAATGTTTCATTTATAAATGACTGATACAAAAGTTAAATCTCTGATGGCTAAAATAATTAGATATGAATAAAAAATATGGCTATGAAATCATCTTTGTTGGGGACTGAGGAGATGGCTCAACAGTTAAGAGCACTGGCTGCTCTTGAAGACAGGTCAAGGTTGGTTCCCAGCATTCACATGGTAGCTCCCGTCTGTCCTGAACTCCAGTTCCAGGGGATCAAGCACCCTCTTCTGGCCTCCATGGCCACTGAATACACATGGTATACATATGTACATTTAGGCAGAAATCTCAAAGGTAAAAAGTAAATCGAGAATCATTATTATTAGTTGAACATTAAGGCATTAGCATAGAAATATGAGAATTTATTGAAAGTTAGCTACTTTGAATTCAGGTAATGTCAGAGCACTCATAAACACAATTTAGCCTTGGGAAATGAGCAGAAGGCAGACCTTCTCAGGAGACTGAAAACAGACTAATAGTAAATTTTAATTGTAAACTTTTAATCTAAGTCATACTTAAAACATAGTAAAGCACAGAGAAATGTAAAACAAGTACACACTAACCAAACACATTTCAGGATGATGATATTTTTGCCATTAGTATCTTCATTTACTCTTTTAGATACACTAAAGTATAATTAAATATAACTCATTTAAGCTATAAAGACTAACATGTGCATTATATCTAATGAAGTATATAGAACAAACAAACACACACACACACACAGAGAGAGAGAGAGAGAGAGAGAGAGAGAGAGAGAGAGAGAGAGAGAGAGAGAGAGAGAGAGAAAGAGAAAGAGAGAGAGAGAGATATCGCCCAAAGAACAATGCCCAAGGTTGTATTCTGGCCTCTACATACTTACTCAGACATATGCACTACTGTATTCACCCTGGCATGCTTGCCCACAAACACACACACACACACACACACACACACACACACACACACACACACTTTATATTTATGCTGAGATACATTTAAGCTGAAATTTAACTTACCATTTTTACACTGAAAGTTAGTATTTCAAACCAAAAGCTCCATTCAAAATACATTCAGAATATTTTTCATGAAAAAAAGCCAACATTTGTATAGTTCCTAATTAAGATGTTGGTGAGCAGTAAATTAAATTTGATATAGGCTTTTTAATTTAATTTCACGCTAGTACTGAATATAAATTTATTCACTTAGAAGGGGCTCCAACCAAATAATTTTAATGGGTTGAGATAGTTCAGGAAGCCATTAGAAGATTTTTAAAGGCAGAATTTGCTCATTGTTTGAGGTCACAATACTGAATGTGTTAACTTTATTCCTTTGGAAGAATGATGACTACGTCCTGGCAAACTTTGCTTTCAATAAACCTTTAAAAAGAACATCTTGGCTCTCCTTGCTGGATATTTTTGCTAAAGATTTTCCAAGGCAAGTTTGACCAAAGGCAAATATAAATTTAGAACTATCAGCTACAAAAACGTTAATATCATTTCAGGGCACTGAGGTTAACTTATAAAGTAGTTCTTCAAGGCCTCAAACATTTCTAAAGCAGGGTTATTCTTAGGCACTCCAAATTGCATACAATTTTCCTAAGATTGTTTTTATATTTGTCCTTTGTCAAGAAAATAATTTAGAGTGTGCAATCATTCCCGTTTAATTGTGCAGCTTCCTGTGGCATACCTTGGAAGTATATTTGTGCATTTCTGTACTTAAATCTTTTTATTTTAATAAACAAAATTATTTTTCTTTCAAACAAAGGTCCTAGTGTTTTATGTACCTTTTTAGGCATTGTTGGCCAAGGAGGTTCCAGAGGAAATCCATCAGACGGGGTGATAAGACACTATTGATGAACACATCATATACTCTTCTTGCAGAGAAAGGCAAGGCAGAACCATGCTGGCTAACTTACATAGAGATAGATGGTACAATGGATGCTATGGCTGCTAGTGGTGGTAGCATGTGTGTGCATAGCAGACTTCAAGGCCCACCTGTTAGCAAGATGTGCCCACTGGTACAGTAGTGGAATGGTTGTTATGGGGTTAGTAACCACTTCTGGATTGTATTTGAGGCCTGCTGCACGGGAGAGAATGTGTGCCTGCAACTATACACCTCATCAAAAAGTTAGGGCTGGGGAAGGCTTAGGCCCTAGGGAGGACTCACTACTGTTGTTTTACTAAATTGACATGGCCCCAATCTGCAGCCCAAATATTTATCTTTACATTTGCTGGCAAACACCACTCTCAGCCTTAGTCATGGGAGTTTTCTTTGTAGTGAGTGGTGGTGAATGTGGAAACTCACAGCTGTTTGAGATTCTTAAAATAAATGACAATTTAGTGCTCATTCCTAAATGGTACATTCATGTTTCCCTTTCCAATGCTCAAGAAACTTGCAGACAAAAGAAAAGAAAGAACATAGAGTCAGAATATAGGAGGAAGAGAGATGGAATGCTAAATTTAGTGTAGGACTCAGCCATCCCAAACATGACATTACAGCAGCTACATTGATCTGCATTGGGGCTGCACAAAATTGTGCCTGTCGATAGCCAATCCTGAATTAAGGATGGGGGGTAGTAGCTTATGAGGCTCTGATTCTCCCTGAGGAATGCTCAGCAGGTGGTGGATTCTGGGACAAGGGTAGGCATTATCATCAGTTGTGTACATATTTGTGAGCCTCCCAGGCTGCAGTGGCTGTTTCTAAATCCATAGTCACGTAGATAGCCCTGGTTAAAGGGAGAGGGTCTCCAAACTGATCAAAAGAGTCATGAATATGGGAAAGGAACCTATGAGAAGGCAGGGGATAATAGGGTTGAGAGGGAGATAACTGACAGTGAACAGAATGTAAATATATATACATGTATATGTATATATATAATTTAATTGAAGAAAAGTCCTTTTCCATTATACCATATTCCATTGCATTTGAATTCATATTATTACCTTACAAATCAGTGATTTTTTATTGTCACATCTTAAATTGAATTTGTGTTCAACATCATAATTATGTCAGATATAATATCTCTGTCTAAATGAACTTCAAGGAATTAGATAAAACAGAAGTCAACTGAAGTTAATCATTTTTCTATATTGTAATTGGTATAAAAATATCATTATTTAATAGTGTTAAGAGTTGCTCTATTACCATGCAATCAATATTTAGCATTTTTATTCATGTTTTCCTATATGTACAAGGGAATCTGAAACTGAAAATGTGACATTATTCAAAAACTAGTTAACGATATAAATGAAAACTGTTTTAATGAGTGCTATCAAAGGATCCTCTGTTACTGAAATGTTAAATTATCATTTGTGGACTCAGAAATTAAAAGATGAAAGCCTCATCTTTAGTAGATATGACTTTCCCGTTTTACATAGTCACTAATAACCTTGACAGCACAGGATAAAAATGATGATGGTTGGTATTAATTATACATTTATCATCAGCTTCCATGAGACATGGGTCTTCAGCACTTACATTTTCTTATGTGTGTGCCTTCACCTTTTAACCATTTCCCTTGAAAGCATTTATTAAAAGATGAAAGAGTGTTTCAGACAGTAAGATATTCAGTGGCTTTGCACTGTGTAGCCAAAATCACTTTAGCAACAGTGTTCAGACTAAACAGTCTGTCGGGTCGGCTCAACCTCTATTTACCGCGTTTATTGCTCATATATTTCCTCATATCTTCCTACTTTATAATTTTCTATATTTTACACTGACCTTATTGGCCAGTGGCCTTGTGCTTTTGCATGTTTCAAAAGCCTTGTTTGTCCTTTTCCAGGTTAGTGCTGAGGGGTACCAAGTGGGCACCAGGGGTAGCATTGAGTAAATGGCCCTATGTCTCTTGTCTGTGATCAAAAGCAATCAGCTGATCTGAGTGTCTGTGTCTTAATTCACTTCGTTTTATCACCAGAAATGTCTCCATGCTGTCTTAGAAAGGGATGCACTAATTATGCTGTGAATAGAAATTGTCGGGGGCCGGGGGAGAGATGAATTAGTACAGTTATCATGCGTTTAAGTGAGAATTCTGTCTTTTCAATTGCTAATGAGACTATGGTCTAGAATGCTTCAATGTATCAATTAAAATAATTGATTATTCATTCATATGAGACAGATGTCAAATTGGCCATGCTATTAGGGGCAACATGTATACATTAGAGACATCCTAGATAAAATAGAATGTGTGGCTTCAACTCTCATTTATTTTCTTATTTGCGGCTGAGGTTGAGACCTTGACTGTGTCTCATGAAAGTTGTAGTACTTATACCCTGGCTCAGCATAGGCCAGCGCTGTTGTCCAGTTTATTACTGAAATAAGGATTTCACGGTTATATTAACTTCTACTTCTCCTCTCAAACCCTACTCATTGCGTCATCTTCTTCATCATCCTTCTTAAACATAGTCCCTGAACCCACCCAGTTCTATGTCCATGGGCACCACCTTAGACTCTGTACCAACAATCCTAGCTGGCCTCCTTCACAGTCCCACAGCTTGACTACTCACACCACTGCCACTCCCTGAGAATTATTCTCTACACTACAATGAAGACTCGTTTTTAAATATGAAATATCTTTGTATGGCTTCCTCAGTTAAAAACCTATTAATGACATGTCCCTATATTTTTCAGTTAAAGTATTAATATGCCTACATAGCTAATCTGGATTTGTTTCTGACTCTCTTACTTAGAACCTCACCAGCTCTCCACATTTAATCCATTCTAGTCCTTTAAATTCTAAAATCTGTTGTTTTTGCTTCTGTAGACTTAGATATTGGGATGCTATCTTAGTTTGCTCTTTGTTGCTGTGATAAACACCATGACCAAAAGCAATTTAGGAGATTAAAAGACTTTTAATCCACGTCACAGAATACCATTGAAGGAAGTTAAGGACAGGCATTCAAGTAGGAATCAGAACAGAAAACATGGAGGGATGCAGCTTCCTGGCTTTCTCTCCAGCTTCTACTCAGTTACCTTCCTTACATAACCTAAGCTTACTTGCCCAAGGACAGTGGGCAGGGCCCTCCTATATCAATCATCAATTAAGACAACTCTCTCAGCATCACCACGGGCTTATGCGATCCAGTCCATATTCCAATTGAATTTCTGTCATTCCAGATGACTCTAGTTACATCATATTGACCAAAAAAATCTGGCCAGTGCTGATATTTTCTCAGCAGTGGCTTCTCGGCCACATCTTCTAGTTCTCTGTCTCAGAAAATAAATCTCTGAAAAGAATCAAAGTGTGAAGTGTTGAATCTGTTATTTGCTGTCCAGTTTGAAAAGCTTATACATAGTGTTTCTTGTTGATGACATAAAACTGGCCATCCTGCTCATAGTTTAGTGATATCTTCTATATCGCCTTGTAGTCTTAAAATATTTTATATGGAATCAGTGCTCAGACTAACAGGGGATATGCAATACTCTTTCTTTTGGGCAGGACTCCCTCAGAACTATTTCAGATGAAAGTTCTTTGAATTTTATGTAACATTGAAGATCTTTTGGACTGGCCCCATCATAGGAGATGAATTTAAGTGTATATTATTGTGAGAATAGATTTTAATAATTACATTTTTATTTAATATGTTCATGGGTAAGTGTGGATATGGATATGCAAGGGGGTTGGGGGTTAGAATACTACTCAGGAATAAATTCTCTCCTGACTTCTTGTTTGAAGCAGGGTTTCTTCCCTGTCTGCCCCTGAACTTCATACTGCCCAAGAACTTCTACCTGATCCTATAGTCTCTACCTCCCATCTTGCCTTAGGGCTATGGTAATTACTGATACATTCAACTCTATCTGACTTTTCTGCCTTAATATTTCATTTTTATTTAATTTGTGTGTGTGTGTGTGTGTGTGTGTGTGTGTGTGTGTGTGTGTGTGTGTGTACGTACATGCCTGTATATGTGCCATGGTCTGTGGAAGTCAGAGAACAACTTGCCTTCTAACCGTCAGTTCTCTGCTTCTACCTGGTAGGGTCTAGGGACTGAATTCAAGTGGTCAAACTTGGTGACAAGGGTCTTTACATGAAGAACCATCTTAGCAGTCCCACATCTGGCTTTTTTTTAAAAATTGGGGTTCTGGCGATCAAAGCCAAGTGGTCAGGCTTGTGGAACAAGTATTTACACCCACTGACCTATCTCCTCAGTTCCAGAATAGATTTCTTAATATTTTTTCTCAATTTTTCAGTTCCAGTATAGACTAAAAACAGCATGTCTTATTTTCAAGGAAAGCAGAAAATGGTTGACTACTTTTCTCTCTTCAAAGACCTTTTCTAGACATGCGAACTATTCACAGCCATTATGAGACTCATGAAGACTTAAACAAAAGTCCACACAGCAATGAACTCCCTTCCTCAAAATGGAGTTTCTACTGAAAAGTCAAACAATTCAAGATTGAAACTGTGTGATGCTTAGGGATTTTGAAGTTGCCTATTTAAAAAAGTGGACATGAAATACACATTATATTTCATCTATGTCCCAGAAGACTGAGAAATGTTATTTATGTGGAAAATTGCTTATTACAGAAAAGCTTTTATAGTTATATTATAATTAGTGGTACACAAAGCTCTCTCCTCCTGGCATTCCAATTTAAAGCTGTAATAATGGGTGGCTCCGATATCATAGCTGCTTTGAAGTTTGGGCTTGATTTGCAAGGCTCACAAGATTCTTCTTCTGCTTCTAGAATGATTTGGGCACTATAGAATTATAATATGAGAGGTGGAATGGAGGGAAAGACAAAGAGATGGATAGATTCAGGGAAGGAGTTGTAGGTTTAAAGCTATAACTACTTCTTTAGGCTTCATCCGAATTCTTTCTCTCTTCAAGTAATTTCAGCAGGCTCCAGGACACATGAACCAAAGGTGGAGCCTAAACAAAACACTTTCTTTGTGCATGTGGCTACCAAAATAACCTGCACATGTCCTACAGAGGCCATTTAGCAAAGTTCTAAGTAAACAGAGACATAATGAGAGGTCCTTGGTGTCTGTGATGATGAGAAGGATGGAGAGAACGGAGAAAGTTCACCCTAGTCAAATTCTTCTTCAAAGGCTGGTGTCATAAATAGCAGCCAGTGCTGCTGGTGGGACTCCTGGTGCAGTATCCTGATGGAGTGACCTTATCACTTCATCAGGATTAGACCAGTGAGCCTCTCAACACTAATTCTCTAGGATCCTCCAGGGTGGCTAGAACCTTCATAAAATCTATAATATGATGAATTAAAGAGGACATGGTAGGTTTATAAGGAAGTCAATTTCACCTGTGGTTTTAGATATCAATCGACCAGCAAATTCATTACCACCCATCTTATAGGCATTCAATGTAGGAAATTCTGGTGCAGCTTAATTTGTATCATAAGTTTTACTATTTGGAGGACAGTATAGGCTGATATAACATTCAAGTTATGCCTTTAGATTCTTCCTTCACTTGGCACTTGAGGTCAGATAGTAGTCTGGGTCACAGGATGGGAGCTGAAATCACAACACCTCATGGGACAGCAACCAACTGTATTAATTGATATGTTGATATTAGAAGATATATCATCTTGAAGAGTGGTTCTCAACCTTCCTAACGCTGTGACTCTTTGATAGAGCTCCTCATGTTGTGATGACCCCCCAACCATAACATTATTTGTATTGCTACTCCATAACTATAATTTTGCTGCTGTTGTGAATTAAAATTTAAATATCTGATATACAGATGGTCTCAGATGACCCTTGTGATATCTAGATGCACAAAGTAGAAACTCTTTGTGGAGCCTGTTCTAACAGAGACAATGCAGGAGTGTACTGTACAGCTAGAGGAAGATCTGGTTTTAGCCACTTTAGTAGGGCAGTTGGAAAACAACACTAGTTGTTTGGTCTATTCCCACGAGAGAGTGATCAGTTACTTGTGCATATAGCTGGGGAAGCACACCCAGAAGAATTCTATGATTGACATAGGTCACATTACCTTCTGTCCACTACTTAAACATAGGTCACATTACCTTCTGTCCACTACTTAAACATAGGTCACATTACCTTCTGTCCACTACTTAAAAGTAGACTCCTGTGGTTAGACTGAGAGGAGATGACCAAAATAATTTGATTACAGGCTCTTGGCAGTTACATGGTTTGGCTTATGTTTATTCCTCTTTCTTCTCCCTTTTGCATTCTAGACATAACAATGATAGGAACCGAACATGGACTGTTTCTTTTGATTCCACTCCAAGGTCACTGGTTTCCGTCTCAAAACTTTTGTGTCAGTGTACCTCTAAGCAGCATAGGAAAGAACTGGATATTATCTTGGAATTACTTTGGGGGTCTATCTACCAAGGAAGTGAATTGCATTGCATGTATGCATGTTTTAACTTTCATTGACTTATTCACTCATTCAGCGAACACTTAGTGAGCATCTCCTAGTCCCACCTCTGAGTTGGGCAATGGACACCCAAACACCAGTGAGAGCAATCAAGTATTTCTTCTGGAGGGCTTCATAGTCTTGCCAGGGTAGTCCCAAAGAAGACAAATTTGGAATAGCATTAAGTGCTACAATGTAGAGGAGTCAGTGATTTAGTTTCTGGTGGAACAAAGAAAACTAGAAACTGATGATTGAGTGAGATTGTACAATAAACTGGGTTTGCTAGGCATAGGAGTCAAGAAAGGACTCAATATCATGGCAAAATGACCTGCTTGAGAAAAGGGACAAAAACGACTTGATGAAACTATGGACCTCTTTTCTTGGCTACAGGGCACATCTCTGACATAAAGATCAAGTTTCTTTCATTTTTTTTCAAATTCCTTCACTTTCAAAGATAATCAGAGGGTTGGAATGCAAATTGAAGTCAGGAAAAGAAGAAAAGGAGGCCCATGCTTTGGAAATGCCCAGATCATGCAATGGCCACAAGAGTATTTTAATCACCTTCAGGGAGTCCAGCTAGAGAAGTGTGTAGCAAGTGGACAGGAGGCCAGATCTACCCATGGTCAGTTAGGAGTTTGAATCTTTCTCTTGCTACCTATCTGTTACTTTCCATGTGATTTGACCTCTCTAAGCTTTGGTTTCTTCCAGCATTCAATGGTGATTAGTAGCACCATGGAACTGGGAGTTAACATATGCAAATCTCTAAAAATGATTCTTAACACATGGCGAGCACTTCTCAATGGACTAATATTGTCGTTATTGTAATTGTTATTTTGGTAAATTTCTAAGATACATTACAACATAATAACTTAGCGGTAGCATAACTTTTTAAAAGGGTATTTCTTTTCTAACCTAATTATTCCAAAATGGAAAAGAAGCAATGGATCAGAGGAGGCTTTAATCAATCTTCTGTAGACTGATTTTTGTTGAATCAGGACGCAGGTTAGCACTGAAACACCATGCTGTTGGGGTAAGAACCCTGGGACACTTGGTTACTCATCTTGGGTCTACTAAAGAGCAGCTCCATGGTGTGACAGATAAAAGAGAGCTGAGCAGCTGTGTGAACATCAGTGTCCACGTGGCTTTCAGAGCACAGTAACTGATTACACCCCACAGGGGTGGGGAGTTGGCTTTTGTATGCTCCCAGCCCCCTTCTTTTAGTTTGGACACAGAACCTGCTTTTCCTTGGGAGAATTATTTAGGAAATCAATAGATATTGATAGAAGAAAGTAATATTTCAGCCCTTCACTTCACAAGGCAGTCAAATAAAGCATGAGAGAGACTGGGAGACAAATGTAGGAAGAGATAAGAGATAGAAAGTAAGATGAGAGGCAGAGAAAAGAGGGGAAAGGGAAGGAAAGAAGAATGAAGGCAGAGCAAGAGCAATAGCGAGAGTGAATCACTGATCCAGCCCTGTCTCTGAGCCCTCCAAATCGGCCTCCATTCTTCCCTTGGCTGTCTGAGATCTCATTTCCAGTTAAGCTCCATTGCACTGGGTTTCCATTATTTGCAACTGAAAAAAATCTGTTTGTTTTGAAGCATCCTTCTGTGGGGCAGGTAAGATGATAGACTTAGAGTTCTTTGAAAATCCAAGACACAATAAATGGTAGCCATAACCAAGAGTGGTGGGCTGGGCTGGGCGAGGCCTCCAGGGTGAACGTAACACTGATTATTGCTTTCTAGGCATTAAGGATGTGGGGACCTAAAGCATCTGTGTTGGTCAATCCATTAACACATACTCACTGGCCTCCTATGGGCTGAGTGCAGAGGAAGTCAGAACTTGAAAAGATCTTAGAATCTGCTCCAGCTGGTTGTAAAACTCATTTAAATCACAGAATGTGAAAAAAGAATGTGCAGTATTTTTAAAAAAAAAAGAGGAGCGTGTTCCACATTCCTGCGGGCCCTCTCTCAATCCCAAGTCCCTTTCTTTCTTTCAGGGGCATTTTAAAGGCTTTTCTGCTGTTGGAATTATCAATATGTTTTTGGTTCCCTGTCTTCGGAAGCATGCAGAAGTGGCCAATTTAGATGAAATCTGTCACCCCCTGTAGAGACTCTTATTGACTCCCCAGCTGCCATCACCCCCACCCTGTGGTTACTGTCCCTTCCCAGTTTACATCTTCTAAAGTCACATGATGGCTAGACTTCAGGCCTGGGAGTGGAAATGATCTCCCTGAGAAGCTTGTTTCTGTGACTGCTCATTAGCTGCAGGCTTCCAAAGTTCAGAGGGTTCAGGACTACAAATGCAGACATTGTTTTTCTCTTGTGTTTTATGGTGCCATGATTGAAGGACCTCAAAGGTAATTTATTATAAGGCTCTATGTATCTAGTCAGCATAAGTTACTTTCCTTAAAAAAAGGGGGGGGGGACCACCAGTAGAATGGTTGTCAAGTTCACTCACCATAAGGCAGAAGAAATTCAAAGCCTTAATTTTCCCTGTCTATATACTAGGGTTTATAGCATCTAACTTTACAGGATTGTCATAAGAATTAATTAAAAATCAGGGCACTGACTCTAGTGAGGACCACAGAGGGAAAGACTTGCCCATATTGATAAATTCAATCCAGCAAGGACAGTGTGATCAAAAGAGTGGAAGAGGACGAGTGTTGGCAGAAGCATGTGCTGGGTGCCCACCTGTGGTGCATGTTTTTCTCTGCGATTTCTGATCCATCATTTTTTTTCTATCTTTAAAAGCATCTTCTGGAAGAGAGGCACTTTGGCAAGAAGGAAGCCAGGCCTGCTTCTCATCTTCTCCCTTCGCCTTCTCCTTTTTGGAAACACATAACTCAAAGCAGGTTGACTACACAACAGATCCAGTTGGTTTTAAACTCCATTTTCAGAAGCAAATTCTTTCAGCGAATCTAAATCGAGTCCACAAAAAAATGGCTGCGATGACTTGTGGACAGGGATATAACCTCTAATAAGTGACTCACCTCTCCTTAAAGATGAGAAGATTGAAGTCACAGTGGAGGATAACTTGTCCAGGATCTCACTGTCTGATGCCCTACCTTTATTGACAAAGTGTCAGGAAAAGAAGCCAGGAGTAACTAGTCAGCTGACACTGGTCTTCTGAGGGGTTGAACAAGGAAGGAGTGGGGTGGGGTTAGTGTCACACAGGTTGCCCAGAGGTAGAGAAGAACTGAGTGACAGCCAAGCTGCAGCTTATAGCAGCGATTCAAAATTAAGGCTGGATCCCAACACTGGATGGACAGCAAGTGACAGTGAAGGCAGCTGGCATCCAAAGTGATAAAATCAAAAGGAGTTTTGTGAAGTGAGCAGAACACCTGGATTCTTGAATGGACTCCATTGTAGGAAATGTCTTCACAATCAATCCCGTCCACCTTTCCCTGTCTGCCCACGACTCACTCAATGCAACCACACCCAGCACTTTTTATCCATACCCGTGCTCCAGGGTGTTCATCAGACTTTTTGACTCTCTTCAGAAGGCTGTGTCCCTTCCTAGTCCTCCTCTTTTTAGTTCAACTGAATTCTACATGTTCTTCAAAGAGCTCTTCAGTCTCACTGCTTCCACAAAGCCTTCCATGTGCCCTTGCTGGAAGCATTCTTTCCCTTCCCTAGCCTTTCATAGCGCCATGGCTATTCCTCTCTCTTATGTGTCAACACCCTTTTGCACACAGTGCACAGACATAGTTGCATTACCTCCTCTCTGACACGGCCATCCTGTCTTCTATGCAGACCTTGCTTGTGTGTCTCACACCGGTGCTGAGAAAATAGTTTGCAAGGGAATGATAATCTGAGAGGGGTCCATGTGGTAAGGATTCTGTTGTACTTGTCTTCAGCGAGATTCTTCGCTGGGGTGTCACGTTCTCCCAGTATGGAAAGAGACAGGGGTGTTGGAAATATTTAGGAATGGACTAAAGAAATGGACAGTGCAGTTTTAAATGGGCCAAACAAAGTCAATTTAAAGAAAAGAACAAACTGAAGATACTTGCAGAGAAACCAGGCACACTTGTAGACCTCTCTGTAGGCGTGCAGAGGGCTTTCCCCCAGAGAACTGGAAGCAGTTAGTTTCATTCCTGATCAAAACACATCAGTAGAAAATTAACCTAAACAGAAGTATCACTGAGATCACAAAGAGGGAAAATATTTTGGAAAGAAGGTGATTCAACACTGAGATGATTTACCAGAGGGAATGTAGACTTGAGTTCTGTCTCCAGAAGACTATTAAAATTCAGTCTGAGTGCCAAGGACAGGTTAGTGACTCCTTCTGGAATGAAAGCCATGGCATGGATTTGACAATCTCATCTCTCACACCTCCCTGTGCTGGCCAGGTGTCCACCTTACATGCCACCAGAAGCCAATCCTAGGATCTCCCAGCAGGTGGCGACAATGCATAGAAAATTCTGATCAGGACAAGGCAAAAGTTTTTGAGAAGGGCTGTGATTGCTAGAGACCCATGCTAGGTCTGTAAAAGTCCTTTAGGTTCTCCATAAAACCTGAAAGTCTCCATCAATTTGCCTCATGTGTTCACCTCCCCTGCTTATTGGTGCTCATTGGAATTAAGACAAAAGAGTGTGTCTGGTTGTTTGTAAATACAAATTCCAAACAGGGCATTCACATTTGCACAACAGTCATTTGAAGAACATCTTCTGAGTCTGTGTTCACAGAAAAGAATTGGAATACATTTTTTTGAAGACCTTATTAGATTCCCCCCTCTGTCTATGCATATATGGTATAAATGCATACATGGTATATACATGTATATACCATAGGTCAGAACAGATGGCTCAGTTGGTAAAAGTACTTGCCATTCAAGCCCAAGGAACTGAGTTTAATATCCAGGACCCACATAAAATTGCTGGATACAGTGACATAGACTTTCATGAAGGCAGAGACAGAAGGATCCCTGAGGCTCACTGACTTGACAGTCTAGACTAATTCGTGAGCTTCTTGCCAATGAGAGGAGCTGTCAAAAAAGGGGGGAGAGATAGACATTGGTAAGGATGTCCTAAGGATATTGTTTCTTAAAGACTATCTCCTAACTTCGGTAAGTACTGTACACACATTCATGTGTGGGTTCACACACACACACCCACCTACACATGTGCACCCCCCCACATAAACAAACACATATATTCTCACATGCATAAAAATAACACCTTATTAGCAAAAACAGAGGCAGCACAATCCAAAAGAACAGTGACTCCTCTAAAGATGTACACATATTTACAGGTTGGCATGCCTGTGTGTTCTCTAGCTTCCTTTTGAGGAAGGCTGCTGCTGTAAGATGCTCGGGACGTCAAGTATCCCTGTTGAGTCATGCAAGACAGCTGACTCTGCTGACACCTAACAGGCCAACAGGCCGGGGCCTGGTGACTCAGCCCCGAGACAGCCTCTAGATGAGGATACGTGAGGGTAGCCCATGCCTATCAAAAGCGATAATTAGGAAGGACGCTGTATGTTGTATGCAATAACCAACATCAGATTCCCTCCCAGTGACAGTTCCCATTGAGGTCCTCGCTGTGTCCCGGTGGACAGTTGCTGCAGCACCACTAAGAGCTAAGCTCTGCCTTTTAACCCATTCATGATTTTTGCTTGCTTTGCTTTTGTGTTTTGGGTCCCAGAGTAGGTCGGATTGCTGAGGTTTACTTCTTTTCCTGGCTTCCCTATCCATCATTTAGATCTTTATATCTCTTTGACGGTGCATGAGCAGCCTCCTAAGTAATCCATTAGCGTTTATAATATGCACCTCCCCCCTGCACCCCAACTCAGGTGGCTGCATCGGTGGGACTTGCGGCTGTGCCATGTGGACAGGAGATGACAAACGTGCGTTCTTTGTTGAAAAGAAAACTGCTCACTTTCCACATAGAGGCTGAGAGACTTTCCATTGGCCTTTTGTCTGTCTATATTTTCTCCATTTCCTGTGTTTCATGACCTCAAGGTAGTTTTGCTTGTTTAATTGGCTGCATTTGCAAGTCTGTCTTCAGGCCTATTCTATCATGACATCCTTTAGATTAGGAATGATAACAACTTGAAATTTTATTATGAGCCTGCAATAAAGATTTCCCACTAGCTCCCACCAATGAAATTCTGTAGTCCAGTTCCCAGCATGAGAAGTAGTTGTCTTTCTGTAAGAGACAAAGGGTTTACAACTCTGTGGTTAAATCAAGACAGAGGTGGGACACTGGAAGGCAGCCAGGGGTGGATATCCTCACTGGAGTACTGGCTTTGAAAGCACATGCTTTCTTTGGGATGATTTCAGTTGTCGAACGCAGCAGGCTTGACATCAATACACAGCAGGCCATGGATTATGGCTGTCTCTAATGACCATGTTGCAGTCTGTTTATTGTTCTGGATGTTAATATATAGAGCAAATGATAGTTCTTTAATTGAAGGTTGGAAGTGCTCCTTGCTAAGGCGCCTGGGTGACACATCCTTAACCACTGTGGTGAAACCCTAGACACTTACTGGCTAGAAAATGATAGCCTTGAAAGCCCTCTTCCTATTTGTGCCTGTGTTTTGCATGAGCCCAGCGGCAGGCCTGCACCTCACTGGCAGCTCTTAATTTTACCAGAGGGCGGCATTATTGGGGAACTATCAAGGACATATTAGTTCCATAGGAAATCTCGGCTAATCAGAGCTTTAGTGGAACATGGCAACACAGGATGTTTGAGGCCAGGAGAGACGAAAGGTATCAGCTCTTTCTTTTTGAAAAGTTCTGGAGGTCAGAGGTATGAAGTGGGTTGCCCTGGAGAAAAACCAAGCATTCTTTCTGGGTGTTCTGGTGGGAGTATATTTCTTTTACTTTTTTAGTTTGTAGAAGTGTCCTATGTCCTGTAGCTTGGGAGCCCTTCTCATCTGTTCTCTGGTTTTTATGATCTGGTTCTCTTGTTTCATTTTCTCAATTTTGAAAATCTCTGTGATTGTATTGGTCCCTTTAATTTCTTCATACCCAAATCATCTGATAAGCCATCTTAATTCCATCTACCATCTTGAATTCTCTTCTTCTACTATCATTCAGCATAGATACTATTCACGCCGGATCTTGGACAAAAACACGGGCATCTTTGGGATGGAGCCATTATTCTTCTTACCTGGCTAGGAAGGCTCTGTGGAATGCTCATAGACAAGATAAGACTTGTTGTCTAAATCTTGGAGAAAAGGACTAATGGGTGGAAAATTTCAGTAGGACAAAGGCTGTTCCAGAGATTTTAAAAGCAAAATTCTTAGTCAAACCAAGGAGACTTTCTTTTGCTAAGAGCGCATGTTTTGGGCTAGACAGAACAGGGGTCCAATGTGAAGTCTACACTGGGTGGATAGAAGATTTTAAATAGATTACTCAATGCTGTTTATTTTAATGTAGAGGTAACTATGCACAATGTTTTACGGATGTGGAGTATCAGAAAGAATCAACTTCGAAGGTTGTGGTGGTGTTGGGCTTATGATTTCAGAAGAGTTAGGACTGAGCATGGGCCTTGAGGGAGACAGAGTTGGGGAGGCTGGGGAATTTAGGAGCCTGATAATGAGCTTTGGCCAAACCAAGTGGTCCTGGTCTAGGAAGAGTTGAGACCTTGGAGTTTGATGCCAGCCTATCTCACATCTGCTTTCTTTCTCTTACATCATCATTGTCACATTTGAAAACATTGCCACAGTCCTGCAGAGGATGCACTTTCTTTTCATCCCTCTCTAAAGTTTTAAGTACTGCTGAGTAAGTGAGTGAGGTAACAAAGAACAGAACTCCATTTTGGCACATTTGCATTATAGCTTCCATTCAAGAATAGTACTTTATATGAATTCCTTTTCCTAGACCACTGATATACTGGTTCCTAAAGGGACCTTGTATAGTTTATCTTCTTGCTTCTACTCAGACCATTTTACCTGCCTAGCAAGATTTTCTTATGCCAGTCTCATGCCCAAATTCTACACAATATTTAGCTTTAATTGCCCTTGAGGTGCCTTTCCTAATCCTTTTAGTTTTGTCATTCTTTCCATTCTCTGAACCTCAAAGCCTTGTCATATGTCCCATATACCTCATATTTGACATACTGAAGTTAGTGTCATGCCATCTATCTTTCTAATCATTGAGTCTTGTGTTCTGTAACCCTCCTAAAATCCATATCACTGCTTTATACTGCTTTCTGTCTCTATTAGCACTGACTTGCTTCCTGGTCCATCACAAACTCTCACTAAGTATTTGATGGTCATAGCACTCAGAATTTAATTTCATGGCAGTACTTACTACAGACATTGAAAGTTTTTGGTCTGCTTCATCTCCTTCCCACCTTCTGGATAGCCCTCTGATTTCTACCTACGTAGTTCTAATTCACTCAGTGTCCTCTTGGAAAACATTTCTGGGTGCCTGTGTCCTTTCTCTCCCACCATCAGGCTAAATCTCTGGTGTGTGAACTAAATTTGATGAGTAGCTTCCATGTTTTAGGTCTCTGGAACTGAGTAGTTCCAGAAGTTAAAGGACAGAGGCCACTTCTTGCATTTCTATAGATTCTCTTTAACCTCTAGCTTTAGGGATTTTTCTATGATATATTTTCAACATGCACTTTTCAGGTGAGCCTAGAAAAACCCTGTCAGTGAAAGATCTTCCAAAATTCCAAGATAGTTTCCACAGCTAGGTTTTAAGAAATCCTAGCTGAGACATGCCTATTTCCAGATCAGATCTTATCAATCTGCCCCTGGAACATTCTTCCTCCACTTCTTATCTCCACTTTTACCCTACATTCTTTCCAAGGTGCTGTGTATAAGAAGAAAGTTTAACGTAAACTTATGACTTGTTCTTGCTCTTACGATAAAATATTAACCTCTAAGCATTTTCCAGAACTTTCTGTTTGCACTAAGCATTTTCCAGAACTTTCTGTTTGCACTGCATATTTTGGGCAGAGGCATGCACGTAGTAGAAAGAGTGAAAGATTTGATTTTGAACCTAGGCTTGGAGAGATTCAAGGCCTAGAGAATGATGTTGGTCAGTTTATTAAACTTCTTCATCATTCATTTTATAACATATAAAATGAAAACATTACTTGCTATCCCCTGGGGCTGTTAGGACCCTTTGGGGTGGGATGACACAGCTCCAATTACTGCAGTATGATGGAGTCTCAGTGAATGCTCCTCGTCTGCCCTCCCGTTCTAGTTGAACTTGCTGCTCCCTGTTAGGTCTTGATCTAGTCTAGAAGATCACATACAGCAGTCTTCATTGTGCTATTGTAACAGTGGCTTGTGACAAATGGGCATGTGTGCTTTCTGGAGCGTCAAAAGGGAGAGAAACTGACATGGTACACTGAAGTCATAGGTTTACATCTGTGGTGGACTAAACAGTTCTCAATATACTGATCGGAGAACCAGTCACTGGTTAGGATGTATCTAGTTTCACTGGCAAGTGCTCTTTAGGGAGATGGCCATAGATTAGAAATGGAGAGGGTGACAATTTCATGGTTCCCTGCCCACTCTCGCAGATGAAAACAACATGTGGTACATTCTGGGTAGTCTATGGAGGCAGTTGTTTCTATCAGCAGACAAGTGCTTCCTTGGTCATTTTCCATTCTTCCTCCACAAAGTCTTCCTATTTGAAATAAAAGCGAGCTAATCACGCAAAAGGAGGTTCCTCTCCCAGAAGTGTGGCTGAAACGAGGATACTCTGTTCTTGTATCAGTGATAATTTGATGAGGTTCAAAAAGTAAAGAGTAGCCTCTGATAATTTCTGACTTAATTTCACACAGACAGCCAGGGAAGGGCTGGTGGAAATATCTGTGCCAACTGATAATGCTAAACCAGCTGGATGAGCATTTTAAATCCTACTGGGATTTGTTGGCCAACGTAGACAATATGGATATATAGATAACTGGGCTGACTCACAGAGATGGCATCACTTTGTCATAGGAGGATTCCAAGTGTCCAAATAAGCAAGAGTGTCCTGCGGGAAGTGATTTGTTGTACAGTGAAACTGTATATTTCCAACATGTCACAGTAACCAAGGGAAAGGACAGAGGGTGAGGAAAGGTGGTATTTTCATGTCATATCTAACCATGGAGTTTTCTGTGAAGTGGTGATTGATGCTCTTTCCTTTTAAGGTATTAAGAAAACATCTCTATTATGAGATCTTGCCTATCATTTCTAAGAACTATACCTGTCTTTTCTACTTCTCTGTACATCCTACAACTGTTCCTGGTCTAAAGACTTAAAGGTCCTAGCTGCAAAGGGCTCAGGGTCCTAGGCCACATCGCATTGATGAAGCATTTGTCCTAGACAAGCACAGTATTGTATGCAGGAAGGGTCCAGGGCTCTTCTAGGGGTTTACCATCAAGCTGGGAGTTTGCAGATTTTAGTCCACAGGGCACAGTCTTTGTTTGTCACATTCCAGTCCCTTAGAAACCAGGGAACAGCAGCAATGGGTGTCTACACCATAGCATTCAAATCTAGGCAGTGCTTTGGAAAACAAATGTCTGAGGTGGAAACTGTCAATTCTGATTGGGAAATGAAACCAGAGTCTTCCCCTGTCCATGGGAGCAGGAATTCTATTGTTTGTTCTCATGTGACCTCTGGCTGAATATGGAAGCTACAGATATCCAGGACTCCTGAATGGAAGAAGAGTGATGACATGGATTTCCCCAAACTCGGGGACATTCCACAGGGACCGCACCACTCCAATGTGAATTCCTCTTCTGGGAAACTATCAGCATGAGTTAACTGTAGCTTGACAAGTGCATAAGACTTCATTCCTTTTCTTTGCCAGGTTCAAAAAGTGACTCCAGGCCTTAACTACTGGATGTTATTTTATAAAAGAACACATGCAATTCTCCTTTCAGGTGAAATGTTAAAGATATAGTTCTTCTGATCACCAGCCAATCTGAATTAAAGCAGCATGAAGAAAAGAACAGTTTCTAAAAGGTTCCCATTGAATTTATTCCAAGGTGTATTTTTTCCGCATATGAAAGTCATGGATGTGCCTCAGGGCTGTTGTTGACTGTAATGGGGTCTGAGAATATTTGGCACAGGGCAAACCCCAGCTCCCCATCAATCTCTGCTTTTTGTGATATGTTTTTATAGATTCCTTGATTATCTAGTCAGTGGCTATGAAACTGAATTTTACTTTCTATAGAGATTTAAATTTTCCACCTTATTAAGGTAGTTAACTTTGTGAGAGTGGAGAGACAGGGTTTGGGGCTTTGGTACCCAGTTGTGCTAATCAACAATGGGGACTAAGATATCCTTGAGCTGCAATTGTCTTCATAAAATGTGGAATAAAAACATTTACTTCCCTTGTTTCGGGATTGAGGTAAGATAATCCAGATAAAGTAATTGCACTGAAATTGTAACTCCATGCCTGGGTGTTACAGAGCACTAGACTATATGTGTATAAACAGCTGATGGCTGTAATTTCCATTAAAACATTTCCACAAGAAGTGGTCTTCATGAACAGATTTTGAGTTGGAAGCATGAGAAAGTCAATCAGCTTTCAGGATCACTTCCTAGAACAAGTTGCTTTTTAGACAATTCTGAGGACTGAGATAACTGCCTCATTACCAGACACTCATGCAGCAAGTGCAAACATTCTTGATACTGAATGACAAAGAGGGCAGGTGATGTCATTTCCTGCCAGGTTTCCCCACTGTCTGCTGATCACATGTTTTCCTTGGCTTGACTCTTTCAGAGAAGTGCACCCCCACCCTGATTTCCTGTTATGAGAAAACTTGGGTGGATTTTCTTTCTGTAAAATGGGAACGCTATCTCCTGGGGCTTTGGGAGAGTCAGGATGAGGTAATGATTACAATAAAATATCTCCAATAAAACATTGCCCATGGTATGTAAAATATAAACACTAGCAATGACTATTACTGAATATAGCATGTTATAGTTATTTGTATATATCATAAATCTCAATGGTCGTGTTTCTCCCCTGATTGTCTACTGACAAGATGAAGCTTCCAGCATTTTTAGAAAGAAGGAAGAGTGTGTGAAATGTCTAAGGAAATTTATAAAAACCTCATCTTCTTTAAATAACACAGGGCTGCATTTTGGAGCAGTGTTTATTTTGTATTTGCTAGTTTTCTCATTGCTGTGACAAAATAGTTTAAAGGAGTAAATATTTGTTTTATATCAGTGTGAAGAGATTTCAATCCATAGTCACTTGATCCCATGTACTTGGGAAGAACAGAAAATGATATGCTGCGTGTGTGTGTGCGTGCATGCGTGCGTGCGTGAGTGTGTGTGTGTGTTTGTGTGTGTGTGTGTGTGTGTGTGTTAGAGGAGGTTCCTTATTTCGTGGTGGATGAGAAGCAGAGAGCAGAAGAGAATGGGAAAAAATATAAACCTCAGACCCATGAGCCCCCTAATCTACTTTCTCCAGCTAGATATCACCTCTGAAAATCTACAGAATCTCCTGAACTGGTCCGTGTCTGAGAAGTTAGCGTGAGCCTAGACAGAATGGTAGTAAGTGTCATTTTGTTCTATTACTTAGTAAGAGATTTAAAGCCGTTATAACAGTTACTTCTCACATATTGATAGGGTTGTCTATCCTCTCTGGTCCTGACCGAGGTGCCACTAAGTCTGTACCATGAAGCTTAGGATGCAGGTCAATTCTTGGTTTATGTATCAACAGTGATAGCAGAACAACAGTAGCTAATACATTTGAAATACTTTCTATTTGCAAAGGCCTGCTCTAAAGGTTGTAAAGTTTACTTCTGACCTCAGAGTAGGACACTAATGACATTTTGGAAGCAGAAACACTTTGGAAGCAATGCCACTATAGAACCCACTTGTGTGCCCTAGAGCCCCAATGCCGGCTTTTGCTTACCCATCATGCAGTGAGTCTACTTCAATACTTGTCATTTTTTCAGTTCCTACTACATTTTATTTGTCTATACAGATACCACTTGTTCAACAATAAAACCTGTCCCTTTGCCCTCTGCTCTTCACGGTCCTGTTTCCATTGTTGCCATGCCAACCTGTCCATCATTCCCACTCACAGTGCCCTTTCATTTGTTCATCCGACAAATATTGTTAGGAATAGAAAAGAGGTGCCTGCTTCTCAGGGACCTAGAGGAAGCAGTGACATAAAAGTGAAGTATAGACAGTGACAATGGAGAGGTGCTTTGCTTTCTAAATAGCTAGAGAGAGGCTGGAAAGGGCCAAGAACAGGTGTCCTCAGGCCTATCATGTAGCCCAGGCTCCCTTAGAACTCCTGCCCTAGACTTCCCAGCATCCTAGAATTGCAGACACAAACCATTAAACCTGGCTATTTCAACACTTGGGGAATAAAAAGTCTAGGAACAAACAGATGGCAATAAAAAGCTTCATCACTGCCAAAGTAGAAATACAAAAGTGTTGAAATTATGGAGACAGAACGAATCTAAGATCTTTTCAACTCATGTCAGTATGAAAGAAATATGGCCAATAATAACAATAAAAATGGGGTTCAGTCTTCTGTTTGGAGACAGGGTGGCAGAGGAGGCATTGTTTTGTGAATCTGATGAATAAAATGGACTATGCTGTTGTAGTCAAGTCTACTTGGAACGTCCTATAAACCTTTTGTCTACATGGGAGTCTAAGTTGCACTAGCACTTTATGGATTTGAATCTTACATATAGTGATGATTATTCTTCCTTTGCATTTCCACGAATCTGGCAATGGATGCAAGTTGTCCAGTTAGAGCCTTTAGTGATCCAACTAAGGGTGTGACATTTATCAATGCACTTAGGGCGTTTCACATTCTGTGTTCTTTGCCATGAGATGGAACTATATGGACAGCTCAAAATTTAATTATGCACATTGGAATAGGAAACATCTGATTTAATAAACATCTAAGAAAAAACAAGTTTCAAGTAATTAATTTGTATCTGACTAATGACCAGAGGGAATTCTGTCATAAGCACATCCCTGCTCGCTCACATGTGTGGTCTGCTGCTGCTGACCCTGACCATTGCTCTCCATCCATCTCTTGCCTCAGCCTCAACTCAATTGCACAGTCCCTAAGGTAGAGTATGTGTGTTCACACATATATTGATATATGTGTACATATATGCATACACACAGGGTGAAGCTTGCAAAGAAGGCTCGGGTCTGTTAAGTGCAGTATTTTTGTGCAAAAGACAATTGTCCTGATAAACTTTATAACTTTACAGATGGAGTACCATAAAAGGGGAGGAGACAGGAACTTCAGAACAAAATAGTAGAACCAGCAGTAACGCATGTTGCTCTTTTTATACACCCCCAGCTTGCCAAAGGATTGGAACTTAATACTCAAAGAAGATAGTGTAATAGAATTCAGTTGCTTTGAGCTATCTTTGAGCAGTTGTGCCTGCCTTGTTTGAGGGCAAAGGAAGACCCTTCCAGATGAAGCTATCGAGGCCATGTTTTCTCTTATAGGCAAGCCTCTATGCCTCACTATCCAGCCATGTGCCTGGGAAAAAAATTCTTATGGTAAATCAAGCTTATGGTTAATCAGGTTTATGGCTATCCAAGCCAATTTCTGAAATTTTAGCTATTGTGTATAGTTGTGTGTTGTTAGCAATTTGCTTCTAAAAAGGCCAGCTCAAACTTGGGGGTCCAGAGATCAATGTCAATGTCAATGACTATGTGTTCTTTGTCTTACCAAATAGGATTTTGATAATCTCAATAACGAAACCAAATTCAATTGTGCTGGTTTTTAGGCCAGTTGTCTGTTATTTATGGAGTTTACTTCCTGTTTGGAATTGTGCCAACAGCACATATCTACTGTGACAAAAACAAAATTCATAAACATTGGCAGAGACATTAGGACTAACATTTGACCCTGTTTTTCATGAGAAACATAAAACAGCCTACCTCTTTCTGGAAGAAATTTTTCCAAGAAGAACACACCTCTTCAGGAAGTCTTTCATGCCTCCACTTTGTCTTAGCTATTCATTTCCATGCCTAGCTTGTCACTCTTGTGGCCAGTGGTGTGATTTTACAGGGCCCCTGACAAAGAATTTTTCTTCCAGGCATGGCTGGATAGTGAGGCACAGAGTCTTACTTGTAATGGAAAACTACCTCAGTAGCTACATCTAGAAGTGTCTTTCTCAGTCCTCAAATTAGGCAGGCACAATTGCTCAAAGACAGCTCAAAGCAACCAAATTCGATTACACCGTCTTCTTTGAATATTAAGTTTCAGTCCTTTAGCAAGCTGGGATGTACACAAAGTACACACTGGACTCTGGTTCTAGGTTCTCTGGTGTTTTGTCTGCTCTGTCCTGCTACCAACTTACTTTGTTTTCTTGTTGATTTATTTATTAGAATCTTCCCTGCCTCCTTGGTGGCCTCAGATCTAAAGTCTGTTTCACAGAAACATCTGTGTAACTTACAAGCACAGAGACACCGATGTCACTGTGGAGCTAGCGATCTACCATTGCTTTCTTATAGTGACTTTGAATAACTCCAAGAATCCTTAAGAGATATAACTTATAAAGGATTAGCCCAATCCTGGCAGAGAACCACACAGACCCAGAGATCTCCTTTGTGTCATGATATGTTTCTTGCTAAATTGGATCCAGTGAACTTGAAGGAAAGTTTTAATTCAGTTTACAGGGCTTGAGAAATTGACTGGGAATCTGTAGCCAGTGGAAGCATCCATTGAAAGCCATCTCCCAACTTGGGCTGTAGGTCACTGGGACACCAGTGGGGCACAGAAAAAGGTCAGATCACCTTTAAAAGAATCCTCGAAGCCTAGAGGAACGGACCCAGAGGTTGCTGGTGTCTCATTTCTCATCTTGCTTCTGCATTGAATTGCACCTGGATCACATAGATTTCTTGAAAAGATACCGAAAGGATTCTCTGTCATAATCAACATGCATTCGGTGTAGTGTACAGAAGAGCACATGCTCACTGTGAGTTGTCTGAGTTTGGTCTAAAGGGAAATAAAGCTGAGTAAGGAGGTAAAGCTTGATTATTGGGGGCTGGGGCTGGGGTAGTAGAGGGCATCTCTATGCCATACAGGGAAGATGGTGAATTTTAAGGATCAGGTTCTAAAGGTGACTTTTGTGGCAAAAAGACATTGAATGAAAACGTGACTGAGGACTTGGAGTTTCTAACAGGGGAGCTCTCAAAGAAGAGCATGAACACTGGAACTGGGGTTGGCATGTTCTGACCTTCAGCTCTGAGCTGGCTGAAAGGAGTATTGGAGGGAGTCAGAGCAGGAGCTAATGTGATGCAGGGAGAGGCCATCCATGATACACAGGGAAGACGGAACATAGAAGGAGTCTCTGTACAAAACAAATGTGGGACCCCTTGTTTAAAAGCTAGAAATAGTAAATAGTTTAGAGGTACAGAGTGAAAAAATCTATTCTTTTCAGTCTCTTATGCTGATTATATTTCTATTGATGGCCTCTCCCCAGGGCTGATCACACTCAGAAATGAGCATAGACCACAAGAGATCAGGAGACTCTGTTCTGGAATATATGGGAAGCTCATTGACGCCAGGATTCTTCCTTTTGCCAATGCCTGTAGACTGATGGGCTCGACCCTGTCCTCAGAGTTCAGGAAAGCCTTCTTTCGGGCCTTCTGCCTTGTAATGGAAGAGGGATGGTACGCATGGGATTTCAAGTACTTTGTTGAAATGTGCTCAGTACTATGGTTATAGGAGCATGAGTGGGCTTTCTTCCCTTAATCCAATCACTTTTCAAAGCCCTGTGGTTACCAATCAGGTCCAGATCCTCCTCAGGTGCAAGACTTTAGCTGTCAGTTGTCAGCGGCAAAGAGGATGAGGTTGGGTAGTTGCTGAGACATAAAGGAGTGGGGAGCAGGCAGCCAAACTCATCCTGGAAGGCAGGAACTGCTATGAAGAACTGCCCATGAGCTGAGGTTCCAAGCCCTGAACACACACTTCCTTGTCCTTCTGTACTTCATTCCCCAAACTCAAATTCAAAGAGGCATTGTGGAGAACTGTTCCTGAGTTATTAAGAATCTCAAGAGCTCAAATGCATAGCATTAAGTCCAAGCTTAGGTATACTATGAGTCCAGGACCCTGAGGAGCTCCTCTGGTTGGATGCCCAGGCAGCTCGTCCTTGAACGCTCAGCCTTTCTCTAAGTGAGACCCACTGGCTGGGCATGGGTGATCGCGGGTGGCAGAAGAAATAATCCTAGTTCCTTTTTTATTGTTTCAATAGCTTAGCAAAGAGAAGAAATCACAAACAAAATGGGCGGGGGAACGCAAGAAGAGAGTGTCCTCGTAGTTCAGATATGGTTTGAAGGAGTGACTCCTAGGTTTACCTTAAGAAACTTCTGCAGCTGTTCGACACTGCAGATTTCCTATTGTATAATGGGAGGTAGGAGCTATAACAAAAGTGTCTACGCATGTCTCCATGATGCAACATGATAAATAATTTAGAATAGAAAACAGGAGAGATGATGGAATACATGCAAGATAAAAAACTAAGACAACTGACTTACAAATAAAACATCTTTCAAGCTATTGACAGAAGCTTAAGGATCACATTACATAATAAAAGCTTTGCTATGCAAGTAGCAAGATGACTTCAGGAAAGAAACTGTCTGATAGAGTCCTGAGGCCTGGAAAAACACTTTTCCTATACACTCGCCAGCATAGGTGAGAGCTGGTTTTTCAGCATTATAAAAATGCCAGAGTTAAACTTGAGACATTCTCACCCCAAAGTTGCTGCTCTATCCTGGGTACTTTGGGGTCCATTAAGGCATTGTTGAGATGCCAGTATCTGTTAGCACAAATGACACCTCAGCATGCCAAGGTCACATGTGTCAATTCTCAAAGTCCTCTCTTTCGATTTTTGAGGGAAGCCCACCTTTGGTTTTGTGGATGTGTTGCATTTTTCCTCAAACGAGGCATCACTCAGTGGGAAACACATGAATTTCTCTGAGCCATGATGAATATTTTAAAGAGCATGTCCCTAAACAACATTTAAAATTTTTAAATTGCATTTTCTAATGATATTTTAATCAATACTTAAGTGGTAGTTGACTCTCTAATTATCTTTCTATTTTACGTTCGATGGTGAATTATTTTGACATAATAGGATACTGTGGTCACTTGAAGAGATGTAGATGGAAATAAGTATTGGAAGGCAATTTATTTGCTTCTGTAAAATCCCACAAAGCTGAAGTTATTGCATGATGATTAATAGGAAAGTCAGCTGAATTTCTCAAAGAAAAATGAAGGAAGGGGGGAGGGGAAATATCCTGGAGTCTGTACATAGACTCCGTAACTAGAGAGGTGGAAAATGTGCATTCTACTCCCAGGTCAATGGTGATTCTAACACAGAAATGGCACCTTGTGGTGAGTGACAGTATCTATGTGTGCTTTTTCTCTGCAATCAAATAACCTCTATATCCAGGACCACCATGATCTGCCCAATTCTGACCTCGTCCCTTCAGGGTGTGTGAAATGAGACTGCAGATATAAAAGTTCAGGTTTTGTATTTTGGTTCTTTCCAAAGCTTTATTGCATTAATATTTCTTCTCCTGGTGTTGGGATAATGAAAGTCAGTGTGGTCTAAGCACAGCTGCTTGTTTTTCTTGTGATGCCCTGAAGGGAAGGCGTCGTGAGAGCTGCCTGTGGTCTGTGGCCATGGGTAGATGTGTACACAGTGGTATATTGTCCCCTTGTGCAGATAAATTCATGCTTAGGATTTTCCCTGTCAGTGTAGAGAGCTCAAAGGCATGTTTGCTGTCACAGCTGGTACCTTTCTATTGACCTCAGACATGTTTCCATGGTGATGGAGCTGTGCCATTAATTGCGAGTGTATTGCAAAAGTCTTTGCATGTTACTTGCCTCTTGACACAGGTAAGGTTGCATTGAAATAGGCGTCCACTAGTTATTTCAATGCAGGAAAATTAACAAACCTCAGAATAAATATCACATGTGCTATTAGTTGAATATAATTTTTAACATTAAGAAGATAGATTTATTGCCAAGGATGTAGCTCAGTAGTAGAATCCTAGCCTTGTATGAGAAGGTGCGTAGAATTAGATGGATTGAATTGTAAACTCTGGAGACATCATGAGGAGCTTAGGTAATTCGACACCAGAGTTCTTCTTTCATTAGCTGATGAGGAGCAATAGTCTTTGAAGGTAGACGTCTGCCCCACTCCTCTGTCAGCACAGAAATCACAGAGGATCTAGAAAGAGCTTAGTGTAGTTCTTGGGCAGTGCATGTTTTGGTAACTTTTTTTTGACTCCCCTTTCTCCTACTGATGCTCTGGCAAGGACAGAGGAATTCTGGGATCTTGTTCACTCTCTCAGGATTGACCCAAGATGCAGGCTTTCTCTAGATGTAGAGTTTTAAACCACTGTTTCCAGGGGTGAGTGGCAGTGTTAACCTCTAACACAGGGAGACACTGATACCTCAGACTGGTGATTTTTCATCTTGTCAATATAGATCAAGTACAGAGCAAGAAAGTGAGTTCAATATTGTTACGTATGATTTTAAAGAAAGAAATCTATTCAAAATGTGCTTTAATGTTAAGAATGTCAGAGTCTACTTTGAGACCTGCTCTGCTATTGTTGAGACTTTTCTGCCATAGCTGACAAGTAAAATGTGAGTGGAAATTATGCAGTGAAATGAAAACACAAAGGACAACAGTCTAAAGCTGCCTGTAAATTCTCTCTCTCTCTCTCTCTCTCTCTCTCTCTCTCTCTCTCTCTCTCTCTCTCACACACACACACACACACACACACACACACACACACACAGTTCTAAAGCACAGCACAGCAGGCTGTATTCCCATAGCCTGTACCCGTACAGTTAAGAGCCTTAGCCTCACCCCTGAGTGACTGGATTTCAAGTGATTGTACTTGTTCTGGAATTTTAAAAGGCTTAGAGTTTATTAATTCACATTTTCTGTCTTTTTCATTGTCAATTCATAGGATATAAAAGAGTGTAGACATAGACATACATGAATATTTAGACCAGAATTCTAGACTTTTTATTATGTTTATATACAGATGCGGAAATTTCTAATTTGTGATTAATTAAAAGGTACAAAAATTAATTTTCTCTTTCTTCATTATCACTGATCATGCCTTTCTCCCTTAGGAGAGATGCCAAGATGGAGGGAAAGACAGATGACTTCACAAAATGAGATGATTCCCCAAGCCTGGGGACGGCTTCAGTGAAGAAATGTTTAGAAAAGAGAAAGCCATTGGTTGAGAAAAATGAAAAGATGTTTGAAGGCACCTTTCAGTTGAACCTATGCAGCCATGAGGCCATTAGAATCCTGAGATTCCAAACATCCTGTCAAAGCCACTGTCTCCTAAGAAAACAATGTATGTTTCTACAAGATTTTGCACATGTGTTGTGGTTGTGAGTTCAGATTCCTCTGGAACTCAACTCACCGATTCATATTACGAACCTTATTACAAAAACAAGTACTTTATTTGATATGGCAGTTAATGCCCAAGAAAACATCAAGAGAGTTGTCTTGGCATTTGTGGGAAGGTAAATGGAAAGAGTTAATGCAAGCGTCATTTCCAAGGGGCATAGCAATTTGGGGATTTTAAATATTTTAACTGTTTGAGCTTTGATGGAAAATTCTACCAACATGTTAGTAACAGTCACTCTCTGAGGAGGAAAGCTACAGGCAGCCTAGGGAGAGCAAGGCTAGTGAGGGCAAAAATAGAGCAGTGGATATGCAACTGAACAGAGAGTGCCTTGTTGATTCCTGATTCCTATGTGAGTTAATAAGTCACTTGGGAGGGTGGGCTTTGGGGAGAAGAGGGATGAATGTTTTCTTGACTTGGCAGAAAAGAAGGAGGTATAAGTTGATTTCTAAGTTCTCCAGTCCTTGGAGACTTTACCTTGGAGACAGCACAGATAACAAAATCATTTAGGAAGCAGGATCTTAGAATTTGTCTTTCTTGTTGTTTTGGATCTGTGTTCCTTAGTAGAAGGAAAAGGAACATGAGTGATGATTGGAGTCCTTCATTGGCCTCCCTCATTCACTTTGTAATCAGTAAAATTTATTCTGCATCCTTGACAAAAACCAAGTTTTATGTTGGTAGCAGATGATTACTGAATGGTTGATATAGGCTCTGAGTTTGTGAAATATTAATTCCAGAGAAACAGTGACACACAAAACAGTAGTGTGTGGAGGAGAAGTTCATTGGAATCTCAAGGTAGGAAGTGCAGTAATTACCTTTATCATTGGTGCCACAAAATACATGACGAGAATGAACATAAGGAAGGTGAAGTTTCTTCTGTCATAGTTCTAGGAGATATGTTCTGTTTGGATGAAGAGGAAATCCTGGCTAGAGCAAGATGGTGCTGGTCGCATTGACTCTGCAGGCAGGAAGCAAAGAGTGAACAAGATATTGGGCCAGGAAGTAAAACTTCGAGGCCATAATCCAGTGGTTTCCTCCAGCAAACTCACTTGCTGAAGGTTCTATAGCTTTCCCACATAGCATGCGTACAAGTGCATGAGTCTTTGGTTGGGGGGCATTTTATCTTCCAACCACGGGTCTTTTTCAATCAAGTATGAGACGATGCTTCCTGGATAAAATGACGACTTGAAAAAGGGGTTAGAGTTGACCAGCAGCAGAGGAAGAACAGAATGGCCTAGGAAAAAGACAGTGCCATGTGACCCATTGGTGTTGAGGAAAGAAGCAAATGAGGAGGGATTTTGAGGGAGAGAGCTAGAAATGATAGGAGCTGGACTACACAATGCAGCTCTGTGCGGCATGCTAAGAAGCCGAAATTACTCATTGTACATGGATTAGAAGACGTTAAAGGCTGGAACAGACGGATGAAGGGTTTTCTGTACAATTCTCAGATTCCATCTAATATCCAGGGATTCAGTGTTTCAATATTACGTTAAGACCTGGCTCTATACTTATTTGTGTAACTTTAATTTCCATTTCTATTATTTTCTAAGTTGTTTTTTATTTTTTTTTTTTACTTTTTACTTCTTAACTGTATGCACCTTTATATGGTTCTTAAATCATCTCAATAACATGGTCGAGATTACAGAAATAAATAAAACCTTCTCCAAATATTTAAGTCCCTTTTAATCTGCTTGACAGTAGTCTATATTAACATATAGATCTGGATAGTTTAAAACCATTCATGCAGCCCATTGAAGCATGACAGAGCCCAACATACACGATTATTTTGGAGATCACTACTATCTCTGCCATCTTTAGCTAATGTCAGTATTTTTAAGTCATATTTAAATTGATTCAAGAACCTTTGAGAGTGACTCTGAAACATGCTCAAAGACAGTTTTTTAAGTCTTTGGAGCCTTGAGGCTCAGCCTACATACTGTTCTATTGTTAAACATCTCTGAGAAAACCTAAGCAAGTTTTACAAATCAGTTCAGTGCCTCCTTGGAGTTTCCATGGACTTTGAACAATGCTGAACGATCACTTATTTTTTGAGGAAGGTTGGAGAGGCAGATTTTAGGGCATGCAACTCTGCAAATGCAGCCCAATAGAGGGGTCCTAGATGGAATTATGGTTTGCAGAGGCTCATATCACAGAGAACTGGGAAACATTTTTTTCCAAAGGTACTGTCAACTCTGGAAACCACTAATTGGTGTTGATACCCTTTTAAGGACCATCTTCATCTTTTCTAATGAAAGAAAGTCTTGCGACTGTCTTCCGGAAGTGCCTAGCACTTGGCTTCTGTGCTAGGTGCTATCCATGTCTCCTCCTGGGGCGCTGTTTCCTCAATATTTTGTAAGGAAGTAAATTCATAGGCTGACACTGGGCTCATATAATCCAGTTTACAACCTCCCAGCTCTCCTGAGCTATTTTATGAGGCTTACTTCCTTTAGCACCAAATTCTTAATCTCATTTCTACAAATGCTTCAATCCACTGAGTATAATTTCCTTACAGTCCAGATCACACCACAAAATGCATTAGATAAATATTCTATTTCTTGGCTATTTCAATATTCACATCTTTGATTCTTTTGTGTGTTCGTGTGTGTGTGTGTGTGTGTGTGTGTGTGTGTGTGTGTGTGTCTATCTGTCTGTCTGTCTTTGGTGTTTGCTGAGTTGGCATACTGGCAAGTCCTGAAAAAAAATCTAAAAGAAAATACCACTCAGTAATGACAGATTTGGTAGGAAAAGTTTTCTTCTTTAAGGATTAAAAAGAGGAAACATGTTTCATGTTGAAAGGATGATACATGTAATTATCATCCCAGCTGTAAATAGAAATATCCCTCTGTGGTCAAGAAGAGTAGCATGGCCTTGACCTCCAAAAGACACAGCCCAGTGGTACTGGATGCCTGTTCTGTCGAAGGGCTGCAGCGGATGAAGACTGACTTAAGGACACGAGTCCTGTTTCTCTGTTTGAATGATTTATTCACATTGGTGATCCAAGACCTTCCCGTTGTGCTGTCACACAGACGCAGAGCACACTGAAGGATGTACTCTGAGACCTTCCCACTTTTTACAATGCTTTACTGAGCTGCTCCTGAAACCGTTCCAAGCAGGAGAGCCACTGTTTATATCTCCTCCTATCTTCAGTCTCCATCAGTCCAGGCAGGGGTGTGGTGGTGCCCACAGCCCTTCCTCCTCACCTAAGTAATATGAAGTGTTGAAAACTGTCTCTCGTTCTCCGTGACCATCCTTTCCATAAGACCAAATACCCTTGAGCTGTGGAATTCTATAGGCAAGGAAAGAATGTGCACAGCCAGCTGCTTTGCTATCAGCACATTAATTCAGAGCAATTACAATGGTTCCATTCTGGGAATAGTATTGGATACCGGAGACCAACGTGGAGTGGGGAGGGGCCTTGTATCCAGAAAGCCAGTCGTTCACTCAATAGTTTTATAATTCCAGACTTACCAACTGCTTCTCATTCACTAGGTATGTTAAAATTATTGAAAAATGTAATAGTCCCTCATCTTTGGGGAATACACTCTAAGATGCCCCCAGTTGATGCCCAAAGTTGTAGGCAATACCAAGACCTGCATGTGCCAGTGTTTTTCTACATATATGTATCTCATAAAGTTTATATCTCACATACCATAAGACATAAAAAGCAACAGTATTAAAAGAAATCATAACAACATGGTATAATAAATGTTATACATGTATAGTCTTTTTCCTTCAAAATAACTGTTGAAACATGTTTATCCTTCTTGTGATAGTGTGGAATCATTAGTCAAAGATGAGCTGAGGAAGGGTGCCCAAGATGGGCACTGTGACAAAACACTGTATCACTACACAGTGCCTGTGTGAATAATGACTTGAATAGTCAGTCTGATCACTAATGTGGCTGCTAAGTGACAAATGGGTGGGTAGAATACATAGTGTGCAAACGGTGTATCAAGGAATCATTTGTGTCCAGGGTGGAATAGAGTGGATCAAATAGGATTTTGTGATACTGCTCTGAATGATGTACAATGTAAAATAGGGGTGTATATGTGCTTGTGCATGCTTGTTTGTGTGGTATTTGCACACATGTGCTTGTGCATACTTGAAAGGTAGAAGAGACTATTAAGTGTCCTTTTCTATCACTCTGCACTTATTCCCTTGAGAGAGAGTCTTTCACTGAACCTGGTGCTAGGTTGGTGACCAGTAAGCTTTTGAGATCCTCCTGTCTCCCTAACACAGCCCTGTGCTTACTGACTGTAGTGTAACCATGCGTGGCTTTCATGTGTTCTGAGGATTTGAATTCACGTCTTTATGCTGGAAAATCATGTATTTTACCCACTGAACCATGCCCCTAATTCTTGCAATATTTTGTTTCAATTTCCGTAGTGCATTTGACCAAAATAAAACTGAAAACAAAGACACTAAATAGAAAAATGAGGTGAGAAACAACTCTACAACAATAAGTAAAACAAAACTAATAGTGATAATAGTAATAATAGTAATAATAATAGTGATAGTAATAATAATAATAAAGTCCTCATGGTGTTTGGTTATTACCCTTCTTATGTGCCAATTTTAATAGACTATGCTTCCTATTTGTCCAAATGCACACTAATTGGGATGCTGTATAGGTAGTTTGTATATATAATCAGAATCATTAGCTACTTGGATTTAAAAAAATATCCTGGATAGGCTGATGGATTCAATCCGCTGAAGGGACTTAAAGTGGGATGGAAATATTAGGATCCCTTTCTCTTTCTGGCTTCTATTTACTACAAAACACACACACACATAAACCTAAAGATTCAGAGATAAGTTCTACTCATGAGAGTGAACATGTGGCATTTGTCTTTCTGAGCATGGGTTACTTCAATCAGCATAATGTTTTTTAGTTCCATCCATTTACCTGCTCGATGAAGGAAAGGTTCAAACAGTCCCATTCCCCAGTAAGATGCAGTAGGGAAAGCCAGTTTTCCTCAGGTCTGAGTTCCTGTGAATAGACGCAACACTAATTGGATTAATTGATATATATCACCTAATATATAAAATATTATATATCATCAATACACATAATAAAATATAGCACTAGAATTTATTATATACACATATGTATATACACATGTGTGTATAATATATATAAGAATTATATATAGAGAGATTATATACATGTAAATTTAAAGGACATGAATTTGAAAGGGGTATCTTGAAGATAAGGAACTGGGAGGACTTGCAGGGAGGGAACAATAAAGGCAGTATGCTCTGGTATAAAAATTCTTAGAAACAGGAATGGAAAGGGGGATACTGAGGCTTGTTGGAGAGGAACATTCATTTGTGGCCTGCAGCTTCTGCCCATTCTCAGTGGGCTGAGTGTGCTCTCTGTGGGGACCTGGACTACGGACATTGCACCTGAGACAGCCCTACAATTCCTAAACCAACAATTCCTTGCAACAAACTTTACTGTGATCATCACTGTTTTTTATGTTCTGGTTGAATTCTGCCTGATGTGCTATGCAGAAAAACAGTACAAGAAGAGATTTAAAACTAGTTGTGAAATTAATATTGAGTATCAATGAATACATACCACAGTCTTAGCAGTCTTAGTCAGTTTTTTTTGTACTATGGAGAAACACCAAGACCACAACTATTTTAATAAATGAAAACATTTATTTGGGGCTGGCTTGCAGTTACAGAGGTTTAGTTCATTTTTTTCATGGCAGGAAACATGGTGGCATGGTGCTGGAAAAGTAGCTGAGAGTTCTTCAACCAGATCTTCAGTCAACAGAGAGAGAGAGAGAGAGAGAGAGAGAGAGAGAGAGAGAGAGAGAGAGAGAGAGAGAGAGAGATTGGGCTTGCCTTCAGCTTTTGAAACTTCAAAGCCCACCTCCAGTGACACACTTACTCCAACAGGACCACACCTCCTAATCCCTCTCAAGTAGTGCCACACCTAGATGACAAAGCATTCAAATATATGAGTCTATGGGGGGCATTCTTACTCAAACTAAACTATCACACTTGTTATCATGCTTATTTATTTCAGTTTTTAAAAATGTGTGTGTGTGTGTGTATAAACCTGACCACCTGAGTACAGGTATGTATAAAAGACAGAAGATAGATCTCTGTAGCTGGCATTATAGACATTGTGAGCCACTCAATGTGGGTGCTAAAAACTGAACTCAGGTTCATTGAAAGAGCAGTACATGCTCTTCACCACTGAACCAACTCTTCATCCCTATCAAATTTTTATTGATAAACAAAAAGAGAAACACAATGGATATGATATCTTTTTAACTGGCTAAAAAATTTACTTTGAATAAAGAAGGCATTTGGTTGAATTTCTGTAGGGCTTAGTTAGATTACTTTTTCCCTTGTGCCTTTTCTATTTCCTAATCTAGCAAATAACCCATATCAGTGTCATATGATTATTATAGAAATAAGGCTATCAGATATAAAGCATCTAAGGTGTTTCTGACATATTCTAAGTAAGTGTGAGTCCCTCTCTTCTGTTGTTGATATCTGCTTACTGAGACCTGCAACCCAGCATTTTCTCTTCACTGTGCACCGGCATCCAGCGCAGCCCCAAACACACAGATAATTAAGCTTACTCACTGACTAGCAGGCTGAGGGGCATGAAAAGATGGGAATTAAACACCCTTGGGGAGAAATTGGTGGTTTGAATATGCTTGACTTACCGGGCAGTACTATTAGGAGGTGTGGCCTTGGAGTAGGTGTAGCTTTGTTAGAGGAAGTGTGTTACTGTGGGAGTGGGCTTTGAGACCCTACTCCTAGCTGCCTGGGAGATAGTCTTCTCCTACTGGCCTTCAGATCAAGATGTAGACCCCTCAGCTCCTCCTGCACCATGCCTGCCTGGATGCTACCATGCTTCCCACCATGATGATAATGAACTGAACCTCAGAACCTGTAAGCCAGCCCAATTAAATGTTGTCCTTTATAAGAGTTGCCTTAGTCATGGTGTCTCTTTGTAGCAATAACACCCCAAGCTAAGGCATCAGTTCAAACATCCTCACTCTATTATCTTGTGATATAGTGAAATTTCCCAGCTCTTCTATTCTCTCTTAAAGTCTGCTAGTCTGTTGATTTCATACACACACACACACACACACACACACACACACACACACACACACACACACACATACTTTCAATCTTATTATTAACCATTTCACACTAACCAATTTATTAAGGAATAAATGAATGCTGTTTTATTTTTAAATTAAAGCCAAGATTTCAACTAGGATCTTCTTGGGCATGTTCTCTTTTCGTCAAAGAACTTTAGACCATTGGTGGGGAGGCAGGAGTTGGAAGGAATGGTATGCTATGGGATACATCTCAACATTGTATTTTCTGGGCAAGGGAAATTACTACCTGTCATTTTGGTACACATTTGGCATGGAGACAAAGCTTAGAAGAATAACACTCTACTTGAAATAGTCCACAGTCTATGTGCACCCTTTCTGTCTCTGGTTAGTGGGACAGGAAAACTTATTTCCAGGGCGGTTCGCCTTTGGGTAAGCTGGGCAGTACTCATCTCTGTAGTCCATGTGGAATGATATGAACCTCCAGCCTTTGGGGAAGGGTTACATGATGTAGTTTCCTTCACGGGCATATTAAAGAGCTCTGAATCAGTAACTTCTGGTTCCAGTTCAGCATTTCCACAGAGGAGGATGAAATTGCATTTCCACATCTTGAAATAAATAACAAATCTTTCACATTCATCTTATACCCTTACCAACGAGATGATAGGGACACAGCAATGTACAAGGAAGGCAAGGTCTTGTTCTCCTGGTGATCATTGGTGGAAGGTGCATGAGGAAGAAGAAATATTTATTGAGGGTTACTGTATGCATGTTCTCTGCTATGTAGGACAGGGAAATGCAGGTAACTTTGGGGTGTGCCTATAGATGAGAGAAGGCTTAGAACAGAGTCATGGACATGCATAGGAGGTAAAAATGCAATTTCATCCTCCTGTGTGGAAATGCTGAACTGGAACAAGAAGTTACTGATTCGGAGCTCTTTAATATGCCCCTGAAGGAAACCACATCATGTACACCCCCTCCCCCCAAAAAGCTGGAAGTTCGTCATCTGGTGTTACTAGAAGAGGTCTACAGGAGTCCATTGAGGTCCAACTAGTGACCGCTGCTCAGAGTGGGAAGATAAAAACAATGATTTAGGTAGCTGGAATCTGGCTAGCATATTAAGGCAAATCGTGTCTGAACAAAGTAAGACACAGGACTTGTACTAGGCAACTACATTAAATGCACAGCAAGTACCTTGCAAATCCATTGCACAGAAGCAATAAATACTGACTGAGTGAGAGGGAAAAAATAATAGTAAGATCTTTAGCACAACTGAAATGGTCTTACACCAGGACCATCCTGATGTCATCTGCCAAGAACCAGAGTTTCCCCTAGGCTCTGGGGACTGTGCTCTGAAGAAGCCAGATGCTTCCTATGTAGAGATGGGCAAAGTTTGAAGGATGGCTGGTCTTTACTGGATGACACTTGGACTTCTGATCAGTTTCACCAGCATCACTGTTACTTCCCTACTAACCACATCTCAGCAGCCAAGGGACATGGGACAATGAGAATGGAGGTTGGGACTCTGGAAGCTGTTTCTAATGGCATCTCCTTCTCTGCTTCAATGTTTGTAAAACCACCTGGGTGAGCTGGAGAATTTCTGCAGAGCATTTCTAGGACAATGTTACTGTGTCAAAGCAGTCATTATCTCCTTATCACTTAGGAAAGCAAAACAATGAAATATTTATATATTTTGTATATATTTTCTATAGAGCATAATACATAGACTACTATACAGTTTGGTAGGTTAATTCAATAAAATACTATATATTGGCTACATAATGAATTGTGTATAATCCTATATGCTATACATATGATATCAGAATATGTTATATATGTTGGCCTATCTAAAGCACACCTTTGTACATGGTTTTATATACACAGCTGCATACATTAGATTAATGTTTGCTTCTGGCCCTGCAGAGAGCTAATATGGAGAATACCCTAAGTTACAGAGTTCATAGCACAGCTCTGGAGCCAGGGCATAAACCATGTGATGCCTAACATTGCCTGTGCAGCCCCCTTGCCATGGGCAGCACTGGGTAAGAGTTAAATAAAGGACTTCAGAAAGCAGAATGGAGAGTGAGCGCAGCACCTGATGCTGGCTGGGTAATGGAAACTAGCAACCTCCAGAGCTCTTAACTGTGCAGGAAGATCAGCAGAGATGGGGGTAAAAAACACCAACCCCAAGCAGCCACTGCTAAATTAGGACACAGTAGAGTTAATACAGATGCTGAACTAGACTTTGTAGCAGTCCCGGGCTGCAATCTTTGTGTGTAGTGTCCTTACATGGTCCTGGGAGCTACGTGTTGTCCCTGCTTTGCTGATGACAAAATCAAGGCTCAGCGAGATCAGCTTATTTATGGAAGAAGCAGGCCCATGCAGGCTCTGCACTCTTCCTACCCGAGTAACTGAGTAAATAAGGCCATCTAGCTGGCAAGAGCAGACTGACGATGATGCTCAGGCTCACGCCAAAGACAGACCCCTGCTGCTCTTTCTTCTCCAGGGCCTTATTTCTGCTGACAGTAAGAATGCTACTGGAATCGTATCTATCAGGCTTGTTTCTGAGCAGGACGTCTGTCCTTGCCCTTAAGTGAGCCCAGCTGCCAGAGTACACTGGTGGGATTATGTTACCAGCCAGGAGTAGCCAGCTGCCTACTGTTATCTACATGAAGGAATGCTGTTTTGCTATTTCCCCCTGACTGATACTGAAATTGAGACAGGGAAGAACTCCAAGCACAACATATCATGCCGGGGGAAGAGGTACCTTCATGGGATCACACTGTGAACTTGCCGAGAACACACTGAAGTCATTACTCTGACACATCGGGAATATTTTCCCATCCAAAGCCAGTGGCCACATGTGCTGGGCACACACCTTGGCAAGGCTCAGTTGGCATCTTGCATAGAGAGGGCCCACAGCAGGAGTCTGAGGGACACTCCCACTGACATTTGTCCCACAACAGAATCGTTAGAACAGATGGAGGCAAGAACTCTGGGCTGGAGCCTTTGCTGACACACTCCCAAAAAGCTGCCTATACATGAGTGTTCTGACTCTGAAAACAGAAAGCACATGCTGTACCTTCCCTCCAGGGTCCAGACCACTGTGATCTCAGGGCCTGAGTAGAGTATTCACATGTGGGTAGAATATTTTCATCGTGATGAGCATATGAGGTTAAGGATTGGTCTTTTAGGATACTTGTGTTAGCCAACCAGGACAGCAAGTCAACATGAAACAAGCCTTCGGTGGGCCCCTCCCTCCTCTAGAATTTACTCTGTAATGAGAGCAAGTCATAGAAGAGGGCTGCTCTATGTGGCTTCAAAGTAGGAAAGCCTTGCTTTGGAAAATCAGAAGGCCTTGACCAAGTGAGCCATTCCTATGGATTCAATCTTGTATTGGTTAGTTTTATGTCAGCTTAACACAAGTTAGAGTCACTGAGGAGAAGGGAGCCTTAATTGAGAAAATATTTCCATAGGATCAGGCTGTAGGTGAGCCTGTAGGGTATTTCCTCAATTTATGATTAATGAGGGAGAGCCCAGTCCATTGTAGGTGGAGCCAGTCCTGGGCTGATTAGTCCTGGGTTCTAAAAAAATAACAAAAGCAGGCTGAGTAGGCCATGTGGAGCAAGTCAGTAAGAAGCATACCCCCACGGCCGCTGCGTTAGTTCCTGCCTCCAGGTTCTTGCCCTGTTTGAGTTCCTGTCCTGACTTCCCTTAGTGCTGAACCAAACATGGGTGTGGAAGCCACATAAACCCTTTCCTGCCCATCTTGGTTTTGGTCATGGTGTTTCATTGCAGCAATAGAAAGCCCAAGACAAGCCTCATGCAGCCTTGCTGAAAAGGGATAGTTCTGCTCACACTGCTTCAGAAGTCCAGGAATTAATGGACTGTGGAAGAGGAGACAGGGGGAAGTGTCCAGTGCCCACGTTGACACGGTACTGAGAGCTAGGAGGCATAGGCCTGCAAGGTTTAAGAAAAAACACACAGACTCAGGTCATTCATGTTAAGAAAAGAGAATGCTTTCCTTTAACTCCCTCAACCAGCCTGTCATGAAAGTGGAATCGATTCCAGCTCATCAGTTTTTCCTGACTTATCTCCTGAAGTCCCATCCTCAGTGTAGATGTCTTCCTGAGTCTGCAGCAGTCATTTCATCATATGGCTGTTTAGTGCTCATGCGATTAATGGTGAAGACCGCCTTGGACTTTCTGAGGAGGAAGTGGGTCCCAGCCCGGAGTCCAGCTTAGCCCAGGCTCTAGGAACATTCATCTGTTTACCCAGGCCTGCAAAGCATCTTCTGGCAGTATGAATGAAAGTGATCTAGCAAGGAGGAAACTTCCAGATCAGTATGAGCTTGATTTCTCCATCTCCTGTGACCTACGTATGTGGTGTTTTCAACAATAGACCACCAACCAAGTTCTGGTGGGGAAGCCAAAGACAATGGCAAGAGCCTTTATTGTTTTGAAGGTTTCTGGGACTCCCTAACCAAAACTCAAAGAGGAATATATTCTACACATGACACTGAGCTTTTTGTTTTATAGCATTACACACACACACACACACACACACACACACACAGACACACACACACACAATTTATAAACATGCATATATAATATGTATGCTTATAAAATTGTATTCCGCATGAGTTTTTCAAACATTCTTGCCAAGGACCAGCCTTAGTTTAGAGAGGGATTCTGAGAAAAGGGGTGTCTGGGAGCTACAAAACAAACCACCTGAAGTCAAATCATGGGTCTAAGCTGATGACTTATGTTTCTCTGGAGACAGTTTTCAAGATAGTTTTCTCTAAGTTCTGTTTTCTCTAGAGATCTCCCCCTCCCCCTCCCCCTCCCTCTCCTCCTCCCCCTCCCCCTCCCTCTCCCACCCACCCCCATCCCCACCTCTCTTCTGCTCATGCCAGTTTTCCAAGCAGTTCTCCCTTGCAATTCTAAAAAATTCTCTGGATAGCTCATCTCTTGCACATCATAAGCCCAGTCATTTACTCCACGTTTCCTTTTGATTAGCTTATTAATCAGTATCCTGTAACCCCAGCCCCCTGATTCTTAGGAGACAGAAAGCACATATTTTCCTTTAACATTGCAAAAGAATTCAGAGATCTGCCTGCCTCTTGTAAGTATAGATGATAAACTAGCTGTGTGGGAACTCCATCCTGAAATTATACCATTTCTGGGCCTAACCTTGCTTTGTCCCAGGCCAACCCTGAACTCAGGGATCTATCTGCCTTTGTAAGCATAAACAAAGACATTTAGCTAAGTGAGATCTCATGCAATCACGACTCTCTAAACCTCTTCACCTCCTTCCTAGGAATCTTTCTGACAAGTTGGCTCACAGCACAACTGCTTTTGTTTCTTTAGATTCTCAAAGCCCCTCATGTAATCCATATTGCATCCTTGTTTTTATGAGAAATTATATCTTTTGAACCCATATTTTTAGAGGTTTTTTTTCCCACAGTCTTCAAGACTGCCCTGAGGTCTCAGCTTTTACCATTTTCGCTGAGACCTTAGCCACACTTTTGCCTTTCTGATTCCTGCTGTCTCCGAGAATATCATGGAGTCATTAACATTAACAGAGAGGGCAGTCCTTGAAGGAGGAATGTAAAATAGGTACATTATTATACAAACAAGCCTCAACTCTCCTAGAGACCCACCCCTGCTGGCCCTGTCTTGGGGCAAGAGCTGTGTTATCCTGTCCCTACCAAGGCCATGCTGGACAGACACATTCTTATTCTACCCCTCTCCCAACCCCATCCTCTGCTCCTCCCTCTCATCTCACTTGCTCTACCCACCCCCATTATTTCCTGCCCCTCATTCATACCACCCCTGACTTCTTTAAGTGCTTTCTCCTCCTCCTGAGACCCCTTTCTGGTTCCCTAGCTTCAGGTGCTTCTTTTTAAACACACAGATTTAAATATTTGAGGCTGGGATACATATGAACAAGAACTTGTGGCAAGTTCTAGATTCAGGGTACCTCATCAGTGGGTAATGAAAATGTGGTACAAATACACAATGGGATTTTGTTAAGCTGTCTTGGTTTTTATCTTTAGGTAGAAATAAAAAGTGTTTCCCTTTACATCACTTCAGAATCTATACCAGAGAAAGACATGGTTCTTCGGGGAGCAAACAGTGGCAGAAATACATAACCAGATTGCTGCTGTCTCTCCTCCACCTGTGCACTAGACTGCAATGCCACATCAGGAATTATTACTTCATTATTCTAAGTGGAGATCAAGAGATACTTGCTGACCTAACACAGGATTGAAATTTCTTCCCTTTTTTCTTCTGGTTAAACCTCTTTGGAATCCATCTTCCTCCTGTCTTCTGCTAAGGGCTATCCTTCTCTTGTTTTTTTTTTTTTTTTTTTTTTTTTTTTTGGCTGTGGGTTTCCTGGTGCCTCCAACCTACAATGCCACACCATTTCTGGTTTCTTCACTGACACAAGCCCAAAGTTGTTTTTAAAGCTGGTGATTTTATGGAAATTCTTCCTAAAGTGAATTGTGCACTCAGCCGCCCACTGATGTGTTATCTAAGTCTGATCCGAGTTACTCTTACCTTGTTTGAGAAGACAATGAAAATGACTTGGCTTTGTTTTGGATTCTAAAGGAACTAGTTGCGATGGGGGATTTTCTAGCCACTGTTTTCATAACAAATAAAGCATCTTTTGCCTACTTGATCATGGCTGACTTCAGTGTGCTATTCTGAAGGTTTGGGGAGCTTAGCTGGCAACAAAGAGTTCATCTGTGTTTGCTCTAATGAGGGAGATGCGTATGCCCTGCAGGATCTGGTCCAAGGTCACCCATTATAAGAAGTAACAGGAAACCTTACTCTTATTGGATATGGGCGAATATGAGACACCTGCATGGTAGCGTTGCAGTAACCAGAAATTCCTACTTGATTGAACAGTATAACATTTCACATTCCTTCCCCACCGAACGTCAGGCAAGCTCCAGGACAACCTCTGTTGTTTTCCCATCGTCAGCAGCACTGCAGAGGGCTTGGTGCCTTCGGAATGCTCAGTCCCACCAAGTCACTTAGTCAACATTAGGACAGTAATAAAGTGTCAGTTTTCAGAAAATGAAAAATAGGAATGTGTTAAAGTAACTCAGGTAAAATATTTTAGATTGAAGCATAAAGATATGCTTTTACTTATTTCTCATGTATGTTTTCAGAATTGTTTTATAGTCTTTGACCAAGTACTTTCTCCTTCCTTTGGCAGAGGTAGCTGGGATCGTGTCTTCCCAGTGGCACGGCATGAGTCTTAGGTCGTGTCTCACTAGTGAGTCTGCAGATTCTCTTCATGCCATGGCTTGGGAAGAGCGTCCCACTTCTGAGCCGCAAGAAGGAATAGTGAGTCCACTATAGGAAATAAAGGTAATAGATTCAGAACATACTGTTAGCTTGCATTTTATTGGGAGTCCTTCCCATCAGTCGCTGTATTTGCATAGGAAGCTCCTGATTTAGGTGGAGTTTTTGTTATTTTTTTTGCTATGACACTGCTTATATGACTAAGGTGTACACAGGACCCACAAACAAGAGCATTAATCTTCATCATCATCAACTCACACAGCTGTATTTTATTTCGCTTGAGAAGCATAGGTATTTTCTCAATTGCAGAGCACTTGGCAGCAGCAGTGTCTTTACCTGGTTTGTGTGTCTTTGAACAGCGCTCTTATGCCCATTCGACGGATGAAAGTTGAAAGCGTTCCTTGCTTTCATTATTTATAGTGACATTAACTAAGTCAAGATTGGGATTCTTTCCTTTGTATTTTTCATTCATGTTATTCTCTGTGAGTGAGTATATGTTCTTCAGGGGCTGCCTTTCTTTCAGTGCGTATTTCATGTCTTGTCTTTCCTCCACAGATAATTGTTGCACATAAAACAAAATAGATAAAGGAAAACATTTCAATTTTGTAGTTCCAAATCAGAATATGTAAATTTTGCCAATGTTTTCTTCATATTTAGAAACTTTATGTAGTCCAAGAATAAACTCCTATCCATTGTGTTTAGATACAATTTTCAGGTATATAGAAATAGTAAATACTTTAAAATGCACATAAATGTGTATATATAATATATTTAAACATATAATAAAACACATTCCACATTCTTTTGTGCAAATTATTGAAACTCATGATTTTGTATACTACTTTACAAGAAATAAGACAATGTGAACCTCAAAGTTGATGACCAGAGGAAAAAGACACTTTATTTTTTCAGTTACTCTGTCTGGCTTCCCCAGGCCTGTCTAGCATCTGCGATCATATATGCCAATTTCCCCTTAATATCTAGTCCTGCTGACTCTAGCTGTCTGAAGAACCTTGACAAACACAACAAGGCAGATGTCTCCATACTCTGATTGTTGAAGAAGAGTGAAAAAGGAAGGGGCTAGTTATTAGTTCTCCCACCCCAAAGTGACACAGATTACGGTCATTCACATATATCTATTATTCGTTACTTTAAAAACGGCCTTGCTTTTAAGTTCAGCCTTAGGTTTACATAAAAATCATAAAGAAAGTAGACTATGCCCATTTTCTCGTGTCCCAATGGTAACATCTTCCACGTGAGTCATACCTGTAACTATGCTGTCACTAAGGAGCTAGTCATTCGTTAATGTTGACTCTGCACTGTCTTTCCTCACATGTTTTCCCATGTCTACTAATAATAGGATGTTTTTCCTTGCTTAGTTTTTTTTCCTTTGGCATACTTTCTACCCTATCCTCTTTGATGACCTTTGAACCTAATGAAGACAGTATATGACATGGATGCCATTCACAACTATGCATTCTGAATAATTGTAAAGCCAGGGGTGGTGAATAACAACTAGGAAAGAATTCCTGGACAAATCTGGCAGTTGTACAGCCCATAGGAGCTTACAGCAGTTGTGACAACAGACACAACCCCTGTGTAAACACAAGCCTGACAAACTTTCAACACTTCGAGTAGAGGAGGACACAAAGTCTCACCCCAGCTCAGGAGTTATGGGCAATTAACAGCTTCTGGGAGAGACAAATACAGTTTTCTTTTCTGTTGTATTTGAGCCCCACTTCATGAGAAGAAATCTATGCCTGGAATCATTTACAGGCCCAGAACTTAGGGCTAGACAGGTCATGGCCTAGGAGAGGACTTACTACTGTTATTCTGTTACGTGGTTATAGTATTCAGCTGATGTCTCGTGACTTAACTTTATATTCATAGGTTAATGCATCTTTCATCCTTCATTAAAGAAACTTCTATTTGCAGTAGGCTGTGACAAATGGATACTGACAAGAGGCCAAGCTAAAGAGAATTAGGGAATACAGGATTCTCAGCACTGAATGAAACCTATCTGGGGTACTCTGTCCTTAAAGCCTCAACTATCATTGCAGAATTGAGGGCAGGAAAAGCGTAAGAGTCAGAGACAATGGATGACTACAGAGAAACAGTGTCTTTCTGTACATAGGATAGCTGCACCTAGGACCAAAAATATGATGATAGCATGTATAACACCTACATAAAACCAACCCAGACCAAATTCAAGGGTGGAGATGGGAGTCAGGTGTGGAGTTCCACTGCGGCCAAGAGCTATTGACAATTGTTAGCTACTGAGAGAGGGTGGGCCACTTTTCTCTAAGAGTGCATCTCTTTATGAATTGAATAGGCTCCAGCAGAGGGTCACACATCAAAGAATATTTGTGGAGCATAAATTGTCATTCACAGCATAGAAAGTTGGGTAATTAGGGAAATGGGGTGGATATTGGAAGAATTGGAGGAGTGAGGGAGGGTGAATATCACTGAAATATATTCTATGAAATTTTCAAATAAAAATTGGGGAAAAAAATTACGTTGTGACATTATTCATCCCTTCCCATTTTCTCCTGGAAACCAGGTCTGTTTTCACCTTTGCCTCTTACAGAATGTTCTGGTGCTGGAATCATGTAGTAATCAGGCATTCCTTCTTTTTAAATTGGATATTTTTAAATTTATGTTTCAAATGTTATCCCCTTTCCAGGTTTCCCATCTATAAATGCCCTATCCTATCCCCCATCCCCCTTCTTCTATGACAGAGTTCCCCCACCCATCCACTCACCCTTTCCTGCCTCCTTACCTTGACATTCCCCTACACTGTGGGGTTGAGCCTTGGCAGAACCAAGGGCTTCTTCTCCCATTGGTGCCCAACAAGGCCATCCTCTGCTACATATGCAGCTGGAGCCATGGGTCTGTCCATGTGTACTCTTTGGATGGTGGTTTAGTCCCTGGGAACTCTAGCTCGTTGGTATTATTGTTCTTATGGGGTTGCAAGCCCCTTCAGCTCCTTCAATTCTTTCTCTAATTCCTCCAACTGGGATCCCATTATCAGTTCAAAGATTGGCCATGAGAGTCCACCTCTGTATTTGTCATGTTCTGGCATAGCGTCTCAGGAGACAGCCATATCAGGCTCCTGTCAGCATGTACTTTTTGGCATTGCAATATTGTCTGGGTTTGGTGGCTGTATATATACGGGCTGGATTCCCAGGTGGGGCAGGCTCTGGATGGGCTTTCCTTCAGTCTCTGCTTCAAACTCCTCCTACGAATATTTTTGTTCCCCCTTCTAAGAAGGACTGAAGAATCCACACTTTGGTCATCCTTCTTCTTGAGCTCCATGTGGTCCATGAATTGAATCTTGAGTAATCCAAGCTTTTGTGCTAATATCCACTTATCAGTGAGTACCATACCATGTGTGGTTATTTTTGTTTGTTTGTTTTGTTTTTGTTTGTTTTTTTGTGATTGGATTACCTCACTTAGGATATTTTCTAGTTCCATCCATTTGCATAAGAATTTCAAGAAGTCATTGTTTTTAATAGCTGAGTAGTACTCCATTGTGTAAATGCACCACATTTTCTGTATCCATTCCTCTGTTGAAGGACATCTGGGTTCTTTCCAGCTTCTGGCTATTATAAATAGCTGCTATGAACATAGTGGAGCATGTGTCTTTGTTATATGTTGGAGCATCTTTTGGGTATATGCTCAGGAATGGTATAGCTGGGTCCTCAGGTAGTACTATGTCTAATTTTCTGAGGAACCTCCAGACTGATTTCCAGAGTCATTGTACCCCAACCCACCAACAATGGGGGAGTGTGTCTATTTCTCCCCATCCTCACCAGCATTTGTTGTCATCTGAGTTTTTGATTTTTGTCATTCTGACTGGTGTAAGGGTTGTTTTGATTTGCATTTCCCTGATGACTAGGGATGTTGAACATTTCTTTAGGTGCTTTTCAGCCATTCGATATTCCTCAGTTGAGAATTCTTTGTTTAGCTCTGTACCCCATTTTTAATAGGGTTATTTGATTCTCTGGAGTCTTAATTTCTTATATACAATATATTCTTTATATATATTGGATATTAACCCTCTATTGGATATAGGGTTGGTAAAGATCTTTTCCTAATCTGTTGATTGCTGTTTTGTGCTAATGACAGTGGCTTTTAACTTATAGAAGCCTTGTAATTTTATGAAGTGCCATTTGATCTTAGAGCATAAGCCGTTGGTGTTCTGTTCAGGAAATTTTCCTCAGTGTCCATGTGTTCTAGGCTCTTCCCCACTTTTTTTTTATTAGTTTGAGTGTATCTAGTTTTATGTGTATATCCTTCATCAACTTGGAATTGAGCTTTATACAGGGTGATAAGAATGGGTTGATTTGCAGTCTTCTACATGCTGACTGACAGTTGAACCATCACTATTTGTGGAAAATGCTATCTTTTTTTCCACTAGATGGTTTTAGCTCCTTTGTCAAAGATCAAGTGACCATATGTGTGTGGGTTCATATCTGGGTCTTCACTTCTATTTCACTGATCTACCTGCCTGTCTCTGTGCAAATACCATATCACTATTGCTCTGTAATACACCTTTAGGTCAGGGATTATGATTCCCCCAGAAGATCTTTTATTATTGAGGATAGTTTTTGCTATCCTAGGTTTTTTGTTATTCCAAATGAATTTTCAAATTGTTCCTTCTAACTCTATGAGGAATTGAGTTGGAATTTTGGTGGAGATTGCATTGAATCTGTATATTGCTTTTGGCAAGGTGGCCATTTTTACATTATTAAACCTGCCAATCCATGAGCATGAGAGATCTTTCAATCTTCTGAGACTTTTAATTTCTTTTTTCAGAGACTTGAAGTTCTTGTCATACATATCTTTCACTTGCTTGGTTAGAAATACACTGAGGTATTTTATATTATTTGTGACTATTGTGAAGGGTGTCATTTCCATAATTTCCTTCTCAGTCGTTTATCCTTTGAGTAGAGGAAGGTTGCTGATTTGTTTGAGTTAATTTTATATCCAGCCATTTTGCTGATGTTGTTTATCAGCTTTAGGAACTCTCTGGTGGAATTTTTGGGGGTCACTTAAGTATACCATCTTATCATCTGCTAATAGTGATATTTTGACTTCTTTCTTTCCAATTTCTATCCCTTTGACCTTCTTTTGTTGTCTGATTGTTCTGGCTAGGTATGTGAGTATTATATTGAATAGGTAGAGAGAGAATGGGCAGCCTTGTCTAGTCCCTGATTTTAGTGGGATTGCTTTAAGTTTCTCTCGATTTAGCTTGATGTTGGCTACTGGTTTGCTCTATATTGCCTTTACTGTGTTTAGGTATGGGCCTTGAATTTCTGATCTTTCCAAGGCTTTTAACATGAAGTGGTGTTGAATTTTGTCAAATGATTTCTCAGCATCTAATGAAATGATCATGTGTTTTCCCCCCTTTGGGTTTGTTTATAATGGATTAAGTTGGTTGATTTCTGTATACTGTACCATCCCTGCATTCCTGGGATGAAGACTACTTGATCATGATGGATAATCTTTTGATGTGTTCTTGAATTTTATTGAGTATTTTTGCATCGATATTCATAAGGCAAATTGATCTGAAGTTGTCTTTATTTGTTGGGTCTTTTGTGGTTTGTAATTGTGGCTTCATAGAAGGAATTGGGTAGTGTTCCTTCTGATTCTATTTTGTGGAATAATTTGGAGAATATGGTATTAGGTCTTCTATGCAGGTCTGATAGAATTCTGCACTAAACCCATCTGGTCCTGGGACGTATTTTGATTGGGAGACTTTTATTTCTTTAGGAGTTATGGGACTGTTTAAATGGTTTATCTGATCCTGATTTAACTTTGGTACCTGGTATCTGTCTAGAAAATTGTCCATTTCATCCAGATTTTCCAGTTTTGTTGAACATGAGCTTTTGTAATAGGATCTGATAATTTTAGAATTTCCTCAGATTCTGCTATTATGTCTCCTTTCTCATTTCTGATTTTGTTAATTTGGACACACTTTCTGTGCCCTCTGGTTAGTCTGGCTAAGGGTTTATCTATCTTGTTGATTTTGTCAAAGAACCAGCTCCTGGTTTTGTTGATTTTTTTTTTAATAGTTTGTTTTGTTTCTACTTGGTTGATTTCAGCCCTGAGTTTGATTATTTCCTGTCATCTACTCCTCTTGGGTGTATTTGCTTCTTTTTGTTCTAGAGCTTTTAGGTGTGCTGTTAAGCTGCTAGTGTATGCCAGTTTCTTTTTGGAGGCACTCAGAGCTATGAGTTTTCCTCTTAGCATTGCTTTCATTGTGTCCCATAAGTTTGGGTATGTTGTGCCTTTGTTTTCATTAAGTTCCACAAAGACTTTAATTTCTTTCTTTATTTCTTCCTTGTCCAAGTTATCATTGAGTAGAGCGTTGTTTAGCTTCCATGTGTAAGTGGGCTTCCTGTTATTTTGTTGTTATTGAAGACCAGCCTTGGTCTGTGGTGATCTGAAGGGTTGCATGGGACTATTTCACTTTTCTTGTATGTCTTGAGGCCTGTTTTTTGACTGATTATATGGTCAGTTTTGGAGAAGGTGCCATGAGGTGCTGAGAAGAAGGTATATTCTTTTGCTTTAGGATAAAAGGTTCTATACATATACGCTAAATCCATTTGGTTCGTAATTTCTGTTAGTTTCTCTGTGTCTCTGTTTAGTTTCTGTTTCTATGATCTGTCCATTGATGAGAGTGGAGTGTTTAAATCTCCAACTACTATTGTGTGAGGTGCAGTGTGTGCTTTGAGCTTTAGTCAGGTTTCTTTTATGAATATAGGTGCCCTTGCATTTGGAGCATAGATATTCAGGTTTGAGAGTTCATCTTGGTGGATTTTTCCTTTGATAAGTATGAAGTGTCCTTCTTTATCTTTTTTTGATAACTTTTGTTTGAAAGTCGTTAATCTAATATCTAATATCGATTTTATTCGATATTAGTATGGCTACTCCAGCTTGTTTCTTGAGACCATTTATTTGGAAAATTGTTTTTCAGCCTTTTACTCTGAGGTAATATCTGTCTTTGTCATTGAGGTGCGTTTCCTGTATGCAGCAAAGTGCTGAGTTCTCTTCATGTATACAGTCTGTTAGTCTATGTCTTTTATTGGGGAATTTAATACATTGATGTTAAGAGATATTAAAGAATAGTGATTGTTGTTTCCTTTTTTTTGTTCTTAGAGGTGGAATTATGTTTGTGTGTCTATTTTCTTTTGGGATAGGTGAAATTAGATTACTTTCTTGCTTTTTTTCTATGGTGCAGTTTCCCTCCTTGTGTTGGAGTTTTCCATCCAGAATCCTATGTAGGGCTGAATTTGTGGAAAGATAGTGTATAAATTTGGTTTTGTCATAGACTTTCTTGGTTTCTCTATCTATGTTAATTGAGAGTTTTGCTGGATATAGTAGCCTGGGCTGACACCTGTGTTCTCTTATGGTCTATATGATATCTGCCCAGGATCTTCTGGCTTTTGTAATCTCTGGTGAGCAGCCTGGTGTAATTCAATTAATTGTAATTCATTAAATGTTACTTGACCTTTATCTCTTACTGCTTTTAATATTCTTTCTTGGTTTTGTGCATTTGGTGATTTGTCTACTATTTGACTAATTTCTTTTCTGGTCCAATCTATTTGAAGTCTGTAGACTTCTTGTATGTTTATGCCCATCTCTTTCTTTAGGTTAGGGAAGTTTCTTTCTTCCTTTTTTTTTTCTATTTTTAGGTTAGGGAAGTTTTTTGGTGAAGATATTTATTGGTCCTTTAAGTTGTGAGTCTTCATTCTCTACTATACCTATTATCCTTAGGTTTGCTCTTCTCATTGTGTCCTGGATTTCCTGGATGTTTTGGACTAGGAGCTTTTTGCATTTTACATTTTCTTTTGACAGTTGTGTCAATGTTTTCTATGGTATCTTCTGCCCCTGAGATTCTCTCTTCTATCTCTTTTATTCTGTTGGTGATGCTTGTGTCTATGACTCCTGATCTCTTTCCTAGGTTTTCTCTCTCCAGGGTTGTCTCCCTTTCTTTATTGTTTCTATTTCCATTTTTAGATCCTAGTTTGTTTTGATCACTTTCTTCACCTGTTTGGTTGTGTTTTCCTGTAATTCTTTAAGGGATTTTTGTGTTTCCTCTTTAAGGGCTTCTATCTATTTACCTGTGCTGTCCTGAATTTCATTCTGGGAGTTATTTATGTCCTTCTGAAAAAACTCTTACATCATCATGAGTTGTGATTTTAAATCAAAATCTTGCTTTTCCAGTGTGTTGGTGTATCCTGGACTTGCTGTGGTGGGGGACTGGATTCTGATGATGCCAAGTGGCCTTGGTTTCTGTTTCTTAGGTTCTTGTCCTTGCCTCTTGCCATCTGCTTTTCTCTGGTGTTAGCTGGCCTTGCTGTCTCTGACAGTGACTTGACCCTCTTGTATGCCTGTGTGTCAGCACTCCTGAAGACTGGCTTTCTCCCATTGGGATCTGGGTACAGAGAGCTGTGGTACAAGGTCAGTTCCAGGCACAGGTAGAAACTAGAAGGATCCTGTCCCAGACTGCTTTTTGGCTCCTGTGTCCAGAGGGCTCCAGTCAGGTTCCTCTTGGGCCAGGAATGTGAGCAGAAGTGTTGGTCTCCCTTGTGCTCTCAGGATTGTCTGCACTTCTGAAAATCCAGCTCTCGCCCCATGGATCTCATAATCATGCTTTCTGATTGGCTGCTTTAACTTTGTGTGTGTGTGTGTGTGTGTGTGTGTGTGTGTGTGTGTGTGTGTTTAAAAAAACTAGTGTCTCTTCAATGGAATAAGGTGGTGTAGTCATGTATATGAAGAAAGAAAACATGATTTATTTTAGAAAACCATGTGTCACTATCTAGTCCAAGGTTTTGTGGTGGAATTTACTATATAACCCAGGCTAGGCTTGAACTAGTCTTCTGTCTGAGTCTCTTGAACGGTGGGATTACAGATATGTACAAGATTGCCTAGCTTCCTGGCAATATGCTTTTAACTGCATTAATGAACCCTGTGGTCTCTGTATATTGACTGGAGTAAGACAATGTTCAACGTTTAAATGTGATGATAACCTGGTCTCTCACTCCCTGCAAGGAGGAGAATATTGCAAAAGGGACCAAACAATCAAGAACACAAGATCTCAAAGCACGGCTGTAGACTGTACACAGTCCTTTGTGTCTGTCAGAAGACTGTGTGAGAGTCAGAATCTTTGGATTCCTAAAGGATTCAATACTTTTTTCACAACTGCATGCAGCATGATCTTAGAGCATCCATCAACACTATCCTGTATGGAGAGGGAAATAATAATAAACAGGGACAAGACTAGTCCCGAAGGCACTCCTGCCAGGATATCTGTAAATGGATTTTAACAAACTCTGTTAGTTCTTAATATGACTCAGCTAGTCCCCTAAAATTTGAGGCAGAGTCCTACCAAGTTTTCAATCCAATTACTGGGTGAGTTACCCCTAATCCATTTTTTTATTTGCTATACTGCTCATTTCCATCTGTGCTCCTCAAATACTTGCTGTTTAAATCTGTAATTTTCTGCTCCAACAGCCTGTCTTCAGGGTCCACTCCTCCTGCAATGTGCTTATGATCCATCTGGCCTCATGGTGGTCTGGTCTTCTCTCTCCTCTTCTTTCTCCTTTCTCCTGTACTTACCTGAAACCCCAAGCCTGATAACTGAAAACCCACCTACTTGTGTTCTCCCCAGTATCTGGCTAAAGCCACTTTCATTTAAGCAGTAATTTTAAATTTGAGGGCAAGGTTTACAGGACAAAGACTGGTATGGGTGGGAATTCACTTGTCTGGGAGCAACCAGATCCTTTGGGGTAGTTTTTAGCATTTGAATGCATAGCAGAAGAAAACCAACCCTTCCCAAACAGGGAGCACTTCTTTAAAGAAGTGAGGGAGCAACCATACAGAAGAAGTCCCTGCAATTGCGCAGATTCCAAGGCTGCAGAGGTTAAGGGGGAAAAAAGTATGTGAATGGCCTAGAATCAGAAGACTTGAAAGATATTCCTGACACAGGCAGAATGCTGCCTGGCTTGGACAGGGCCCTTAGGACCTTGGGGACCTGTTGCCCACAGAAGACACTCAGCATCAGGGAGGGAGCTAAGGCTAGTCTGGGAAAGAAGAAACTGGAAAATAGAGCCAAGTGCTACTAAGGTGAAGCTGAGGGAGAGGAACAGTCTGAAAGCAGGAAGGAGCCATTCTGTCTTCCTTCTTTGGTCATCAGTCTCCTTCTGGTCCCTCATGGATAGAGTCTATGGAGCCCTGACTGGCAACATAGAAATGCGGTTTACAAAGTTCCATTCCCAACCTAAAAAAGTGGCATATTTAGAAGGCTAGCAAGAGCAATGGGCAAGCTTGCCATTGACTCAAGTCTCCTGTCCGGAACATCTACTCATTGTAACCTAAAGACTCAAAGGAAGGTCTAGGCCAGGCAAAGAGAAGACAGTCTGTTAAATACTAAAGTTCTTCCTTTAGTTGTCAGCTGATGGAATCAAACTTTCAGTCTTCTCAAATGACCCATGGAGGGTCTCAATGTTCCTCCAGACATGTGTACTCAAGGTACTAGAAAGGACAGACAGCTCTGCAACAAGTTTGGGCCCTCAGGATATGCAGAAGGACCTACAATATACATTTCAATTCTAGTTCATCCATATCCTGAAATAACCCCAGTACTCACCAACATTCATCTTTTTTTTTTCATACAACCCCTTGCCTTCCCCAGTTCTTTTGTTCTTTCATTTTTCAGATTATAATTATATAATTTCCCCCTTCTCTTTCCTCCTTGGAACCTTCCTTTCTCTATTTCAATTTTATGGCCATTTTTAAAAACAGGTTTTTTTTACATGCAAATATGTGTATCTGCATACTACTTATTCCTAATTATACTCTGTTTAGTCAGTGTAATATTACATTACATGCATGCATGTAATGATTCCATACATGACTGTTTGGTATTGGACAGCCATGAGTGTGCTCCTTATTGGCAGAAGATTGTTTCTCCCATTCTTCACATTCCTTGCCTGTCTTTAGTTCCTTGTGTAGGCCTGAGGACTCATGGCCTTTCCCCTGACAACTCTGCCATGTTTGTTAGTGTTCTCATTCAGCTCAGCTTTAGGCAATCATCTTGGAGAGACTTGATGGGTTAGTTTCTGATATTGTTGGGAGACACAACCTTACAGCAAATTCCCTGCTCCTTGGCTCTTACAGTCTTTCTGTCCCCTCTTCCACGTGCTCCCTGGGCCTTAGACACACAAATGTTTTTTAGGTGTGTCTGTGGAAAGCCTTTTGGGGCCACTTGCTTCTGGATGCTTGGCCTTGATGACAATTTGGCCAGGACAAAAGGAGGAAGCTCAAGGTGGGAATCTGACTTTGGGTCTGGACTCAGGAAATAGGCCTAGATTAAGAACATTTACATTGAAGTTCATACAAAACTCAGAGCAGGCTCAGCAGAGGGGCCTGTGGCAGTCCTTTTGTCTTGGTCATTCTGATTAGCCCCTAGAAAAGTATTTAAAGGATTTTGTTTATTGCTTTGCATGTTCCTTGACCCAGATCTTATTATTCTGTATGTAATTAAAGTGGAATAAAAGCAGATTGGAAAATAATAAACCTGCTTCACCCTCAGAACTAGCTGGAGTCATGTTATAATGTCGTCTAATTGTCATTTTTCTTTTTAATCCTCACTCTTGCCCTGGAGAACCTGTTGACTGACTGAGCTGGCTTGGTCATGTGTCCATTTGGATTGGGCTCTACAACTCCATATTTTTAAAAGGATGCCTTTCTCAGAATAGAGAGGCCCAGTGTTCAGTCCAGGATATACAGGTAACTGTCTTTCCCTCCTATAACCTCCAAATAAATTCTTCCCTGATACATAATTTATCCATCTTCTGATTTCCTGTCATGAAATTTCCCCCACCCTCCTTTTTCTCCATCTATTTGCTTGTACTGACTCTTTTTGCTCTCTCTGTGGTAGTGAAGTCTGGTTGGCAAAGTGTAAAATCTGTAGGAGGAAGGCCTATGATTACATCCCAGTTCTGACGGTTATTTGCTTTATGATATTCAACAAGCTATGTTTACTTCCAAAAGCCAGGAGGCATATATTTTGTAAGAAATACAAGAGAGAATGTATATGCTGTAGCTGAGAGATACTGAGGCTCAGTGTGTTCATCCCTCCCTTCAGCACGCATTAAAGGACCTCTTCAGTTCCTCCTTGAAAATTCATCTTCCTACTTTCTAATACATGTCCGTTATGAGGCCCAGAGATAGGCATTTTATTCCCCTTAGACACAGACTGATAGCTTTTCTCACTTCACTGAATTACATATTTTAATCTGATCATTTTCCCCCCTGAACTCCTTTTGTGTCTTAATTATTTGGAAGATGGAAAAGTTCAAATTCCAGGCTACAGTGGTCAGAACCACGGAAACTGCATGCTCTGACTAACATGGGGAAGTATTGCAGTAAGAAATGCCAGGCTTGACTTAAAAGACTCTGGCTGGCACCAGAGGCACATGGAAGGTTCCAGTCCCAAACTGCCATCCGCTTCAGTTTTCTGCCAGAACCAGGTTTCAGATGCCATTCACCATGATGTACAGACTGGCCTTAGGGCTGGAGAAGGAACGCTGTGGTTCAAGATGGTGTAAATAAAATGTTCTGCGTCCTTAATGTTATGACATCTTCCAGGCCCTTGGAACCTATAACTGGAAATCATCATGAAGTCAGCCAGCCTGGAAGTGAATTACCCACTGGAGGAAGCTGTTCCTCTCTTTTTCCCTGAGTGCTGGCCAGTTAGGATTTACTGCATCCTTAACCAGGCTCTCCTGGGAATTGTTGAAGTTCAATCAGCTTTTAACATCTGAAGTCACCAGTGTCATTTCCCCTAAGGAGGCGTTGGGAGTTGCTCGGCTGTCCCCTGGGAGCCGCCTATTTGCCATGGCTAAGAGAAGAACCCAACTTGTTTCCCTTTCCTTATGAGCTTCTCAGGGATGGTAGAAAGAAGGGCAGCTTAGGAACTAAGTGAAGAGTTCCTGTTGTCACCACAAGTTTTGAATCCCACATGCCATCCTGATGTGGCTGTGTCATCCCTGATTAGGGAATGCTCATTTTCAAGAGTCAAGGGGCAGCTTCAACATGGAGTTACTTCCTGTTGGGGACAGAAAGGGTATCCTGACAGGCATCCATGACTTTGTGGAAAACTTTCTAAAAAGGATTTTCTTGATTTAAATGAGGGACTGAGATGGCAATTTAGCAAATCAGTATTCCATGAACACATGCTTCTCTTCATAAGCTTTATTCTTCCTTCCCAAGCATTCCCTCATGATGGCAAGATGGCTGCTGCTTCAGTGCCAATGTCCATGTTCTTGTTCACTATATCTGTAACAGAAACCAAGTGCAGATGTTTTTGACAGAATGCATGCTCAGGAAATGAATGTGATTCATTTGCAGAGTCATGAGAAAAGGTATGACTGGAACTTCTTTCTCAGATTTGAGGTTTGAGAAAATTTACTTATTACCTATGTTCTTCAGTAACAACCACCATTTATGGAACATTTTCTATGTTTCAATACAAACCTAGAACATTTTTAGTTCTTCATAAATGATATTATTATTTTCTCATTTCACAGATGAGAAACTAACATTTAATGCAGTATTACAGCTTTTTGTTTAATTATGCATCTAGGTTCATTAATAGACTATTTGGTTGGACATGGCTACCAATTACAAATATGTAAATAGACTGTAATCAACGAACAGTGCTTGGACCCTTACAGGAGTAAGCACCATCTCATTACATATTTTCAGTTTACATGAATGTATATGCATGGACATATGGGAAACAGCATGTGCACTCATTAAATATATTCTTATACTTTGAAGAGTTTAAGTTACTTAACCGAGATCTTGAAATTGTAGTTTTACTCTGTGCTGTTTGAAAGCACACCCGGGCTCTCCATCTCTTTGAGTGGAGGCTGAATTAAAAGTGGAGGACACTTGGTGGATGGGTCTGGAGATGGGAAGAACCATTGAAGATACAATAGAAAACGGCGATTTGGCATGAACTTTGACCTTTTCTCATGGAGCTTAGGTCACAGAGCTTCAGCAGGTAAGTGGGCAGCAGAGATCTCAGACAGCCCTCCAATCACTTTCTTGTCAGATGTCACCCGTAATGCTAATAGCCATGCCTTGTGTTTCCTTCTTTTTCCTGGTTTGAGCAACAACAACAACATCAATAAAATGTATTCAATGAATGTCACTTCCATGGGGATTAATAAGGCCAAAGGGAACCAACACCAAATTCTACTTTGTTCAAATGAACAGAAGATGCTAGAGGTAAAGAGATACATAATGTTCACAGAGAGATTGACAGTTACTGTAGTACAGATTCACAGGCCTGCTCAGCACTGATTTATTGCGTATCACGACCGTGGACCTCTCAGCCCAGGGATGCCAGGCTCTGAGGAAAGATAGTTGTCTAAGAGCCTGAGCACAAATGTATTCACCTTGCCTGTCTCTTACCTGGGCTTCCTGCAGGGCTTGGGTCCTCATGGGAAGACAAGGATATTTAATGGAAAGGACTTGTACCAGGCATCCACTTAGCATATTATATGGATAAGATAAAGTTTTCCCCTAGGTAATATTTATAAGGCAGGTGAGATGATTTTAGCTTATTTTCCAAGGAAGACTATACCGTGCAGACTCTCTGTTCTGCAGTACCTGTTGGAGGTTGAACCACAATTTGTTCCAGGTCTCGAGGTTTATGGTTCATTTAGCTGTGAAGCAGTTTACTGCTGGCAAAGTTTGGTGTCTGAGTTCCTGAAAGTTACTAAGCATTCTCCTTTGCTCAAAAGAAGTGAACTAAGACTATGACTGCACACACACACACACACACACACACACACACACACACACACACTAATTTTTATGGGATAATTGCTGTCTTAGGAATGAGAGCTTTCTCGCTTGCCTTAAATGTATTCCCCATGCAAAACAATTCTTATTTATAATAGAGATTTCCTCTGCTCATGATAAGATAGGATAGCCAAGCAATGCAACTGGTGTTTATATTGGCACTGTATTATTTGGGAGGCTTTTCTATGCATAGTTAACCCAAGTTTCTGTTCCTGTGCTCCAAGCAACTCAGAGAGGAATGGATTCACTTCAGGTTGTAGACTGTAGCTCGCCATCCAGGGTAGTCAGAACAAAAACTGGGGACAGGAGCTGATGCAGAGGTCTTGGAGTGGTGCTAACTGCTGGCTTGCTCTTCATGGCTTGGGCAACCTGATTTTTTTTATAGTACCCAGAACCACCTGCACAGGCCTGGCACCACCCACAATAGACTTGAACCTCCTACATCAGTCATTAAGTAAGAAAATTCCCATCAGGCATGCCTATAGGCCAATCTGGTGGAAACATTTTCACAAATGATTGTGGCTTGTATGGAGTTGACATAAAACTTACCAGCACACATACAATTGTCTGTAGGTTGTGAAAGCATTGTCATTTTTGCTAGTTCTTAATCCTGATAAAATTTCTGTTTCTTTACTGTACAAGCTAGTGTCTCTTTTAAGTGATCTTTATGCTCATGACCCCAAATGCAGACATACCGTATCCCTTTTGCTCTCTCACTCAAAAGGAAACTCTGCCATAGCTTCTTCTATACAATTCTTTGAGATTTACTCTGGATTCCACACCTTTACTCAGTCAGATTTTAACAGAAATACAGTTAAAGCAATCAGCCCCAAATCTCCAACCTCTGGTGTGCGTATCCACATATCTAGCTTTCTTGCACATGGCCTCGAAGGACAGAATCCTGGAGTAAGTCCTGCTTGATTGTGAGGCACAGACTTTGTTAGGTTTGGATTCACTTGGCACAGAGTTTGTTTAAGATTTTTTCATTTCTGTTTATGGGAGAGATTAACCTGTGTTTTTCTTTTCTCATAATTCCTTTGTCACATGCTGGCAATGTTTGTTGTAATTTCATAAATAAGATGAGGAACATACTTCCTTTTTCCATTCCCAGGAAGAATTTGTTATTAAGGGACTTTCCCAATAATTAAAAAAAATATGTTATGGATGTTTTGTTTGTATGTAAGTCTGTGTACCACGTGTCTGCAGACCAGAGAAGGCATCAGATCTCTTGGATCTGGTGTTACACGTAGCTGTGAGCTGCCAGGTGGATACTGGGAATCAAACTAAGATCCTCTGGAAGAGCAGCTGAAGCTGTGAGCTATCTATCTAGACCCAGAAAAAAATTAAACTTTTTACAGTAATTGCTGGAAAAATTACTAGCACTATATTTTAGATATATTATCTAAAAAATGCAATGGCTAATATAGGTCTTAATGGATTATTTTCATTGAAACAATGTTTTTTTCCTAGAATAAAAATATTTCAACTAAGTTTTCAAACAGGCTGTTTAAAGTTTATTATCACTCATTTCCTTTCGACTATTGACAGTGTTTGGGTCGTGTCTGCGCTGCTGTTCCTTATAAGGGATGTCATTATCTTCTCTCCTCAGTGGTTTGATTTCCGCAGAGGTTTCCATCTTGCAATGTTTTGCAACCTCCCTTCTCTTTTATATGCCATTTCTATCCATTAATTTTTATTATTATTGTTTTTTTGACTTGCATTTTATTAGGTGGTTGCTTTTCCCAAATTATGTTTTCTCCCTTCCTCCAATGCATTCATTTAAGGGATATTTTTTTCTAGTGTGGCTTTACTTACACTCAACCTGTTTTAAAGTACAACATTTGATATCATTTAGTTTTATACTTTCTATTTGTATTTGGACTCAATGTGCTTAATGCCTCTTCCACTTACTCAACATTTAATTTTTCTGTATTTCTACAATATTCCTCATAAGTTGTCCACACTTCTTTTAGTGCTTGTGTTTCTATCCTATTCTTCATCATTCTTATGCATGTTATTTTTATTCATTTTCAAACTGGTTATTGATGGTGAATAGTAATACAATTGTATTTTGTTGATGATCAATACTGTGCAATTTTTCTGCAGTCACAACTTACCCATGAGACTTAGCCTGTTTTCTGTGCCATAACAACATACCACAGAGCGGCTGACTTAGATTCAACCACTCTCATCTCAAGAGTCTTAAAAGGGGTTGGGGATTTAGCTCAGTGGTAGAGCGCTTGCCTAGGAAGCACAAGGCCCTGGGTTCGGTCCCCAGCTCCGCAAAAAAGAACCAAAAAAAAAAAAAAAGACTGTCTGACACACAGTCAGCAATAAGTGGTCAAGAGTCTTAAAAGTCAAATTTGAAGACACTGCAGATTTTATGACTACATTTATCTCCGTCCTCGCTGAAGGTGACCTCTGCTCCAATACTTACAGGAAGACTCACTTCTGTCATCACATTGGAAGGTAACGTTTCAACGTAGAGATTTGGGGGTCAATTTTTTAATATACTTGAACTTTCTACATTGAATATGAAGACATCTGAAAGTAGAACTGATCCTTTTTTGTCTCTTCCTAAGCCTTATTTCATAATGGCTGTTACTATGACTTATGGCCCAGTACAATGGCAGTAAAAGTGATTAAGTGAACCTCTTTTTCTCCCCAAGTGTAATGGAAAAGCTTCTGAGATTTATCTAGTGCTTAATGTTCCTTTCCAAGTGTGTGGATAGTGGGGTGTGGGTCTGTGAGACTACAGAGGGTATGGAACCCAACATGACCTTTTCTAGGCTGCCTCAAACCTTGGATATGATTTTGGTCAGGAAAAAGTGTGCAGGTTTGTCAAAAGCTGCAAGAAAAACCTTAGAACCTCAAACTTCATCTTGATACCAAATCATAAACTTTGCTGTGCAGCGAAGCCTACTGTGTGCAGGGAACATATTGATTTTGATGCCTTTTAAAGCCACCTGTTTCTCTGCTTTCTTAACTATATCATGTCTTCCTGAGGTAAGTGAACACAGGGATTCATCTATGAATTTCTTCTCAGAAAAACAAAGGATAAAGGAAAACAAATTTTTCTATAATAAGTATATTATTGTCCAAATAGTGTATTTTCATCTTCCCCCAAACAAAATATAGACTAACAAAAAGAAAGAAAGAAAACCTGTTGATCACTCTTTCCCACAGAGAAAAAACTCTCTTTTAAATTTGGCATCCCATGTCTATGTATATAGTACTGGCATGTGTTGTAAGTTATGATCTGATTTTTTATCAGCCCCATGCAACGAAATACCATGAACTTTATTGGTCTTCAAGGCACATAGACAGATGACTACCAAGCCCAACAGGACTGTGGTTAAAGTGTCTGGTGTAGGGATCTGTGTATTTCTAATACTTTAGAAGATACACTCAATTCTTGGGTGCTCCTTCAAAAATTGCTGTTGTAACTAATTAATTATCAAATTAAAATTTTATGTTGAAGAGCAGTGTAAGCCTACAGTCCCAGAGCTGGGGAGACAGAGATGGGAGAATCTCTAGGTTGAGGCCAGTCTGGACTACACAGCAAGATCTTATCTTAAAAATTAAAATCCAAACCAAACCAACCAAGCAGCCAAACAACCAAAAAAATGGGTAAAAAAAGCAAGCAAATAACAGATAGATAAATAAGTAAATAAATAAATAAATAAATAAATAAATAAATAGCTTATTAAGAACCCCAAGAGAAATAATCCCCTGTATTGGGATGTTTCCGGGGGTAAGCGAGCGGAGTGAGGGAAGAGAGCAAATAAGAACCAAATTGTAGTGATATATTAGCTATGAAGATCTTGGCTTTGTACGCTCACATAAAGATTATTTTTAAAGACATTGTTTTCTTAGCAATGGACAAAGACATAAACCAGAAACAAAACAAAACAAAATAAAACAAATCAGTTTCTGCCTGATGATTACCAAAAGAAGCTGGAGGTGTGAAGAAATATCTCCTCACAAACTAGGAGTCTAATAAATGGTCCCTTTTCTTCACCAACGGACACTGGACATCATTAGTTAATAAAGAAAAGAGAACTTCAAAGCCCTAGAATGCATTCTTTCTTCCATGGAATTTCAAGGAAATTCACTTGACTTTGTATTTTGCCACCCCAGTTTCTCAAAAAGCTCCCTCAGATTTTTTTTAATGCCAATTATCTCTCACAACTGTGATGAGGCACAGCTGTAGCTTTGGCTGGCCTTGACTTGAAGCATTTTGTTGACTACTGAGGTTGCGACAGGCCAACCTATCAGGCTGAGTTGGCTCTCAGCAAAGGCTCTGTCCAAGAATCCAGGCTCCCCCGTGACTACAAAAAGCAAGAAAAGAATGTTTCTCGAGAAGGATGTTATGTTGATCTGTTCATCATTTATGCTGGTGTTGAGAACATGACTTTTATGACAAACTAGACCAACAGCAATTTTACTGGCGTTCCTTAGTAGTTCCAAAGCAAAGCCTATGCTTACTTAGTTGGTCCTTGATCCCACCGACCCCTCACCCTATAAGGGCTCTGCACCCACACCGTCCCAAGGAGTTGGGCTCTACATGGCAATCACAGCTTCACCAGATCAATGGCTGTTTCAATCTTTTCTTTTTTCAAGATATGGATATGCCTCTTGAATGTGTGGACCCTCAAAATAGAAGATATACGTGTCTGTTTATTCTTCAGAGGGTGTGGGAGTGGTCGATTCAGTTAAGTCTGTGAATAGTGTATATTACTTCTGCAAAGGAAGCCGTAAAATACAGTTTCCTTATATGTCTAGAAGGATAAAAAAGAAAAGAGAGGTTCTGATGCCAGCAAGGATGAGACATTTCTGAGGGGGTGGTAGAAAGGTCTTCTACCAGCACACTCAAGTGCAGTGGCCTCCTCCTTCCCTGTTCTTACTCCTGTCTAGACCTCAGGAGAGTAGGCCTCTTAACCTACATGTATAGGTATGAGGAAATGTAATCTCTCTGAAACTTATGCAGTCGTCTGAGAGGAAGTCTTCTGTTTCCTGAGTACCTGCACGTCTGGTGGATGTCGCTGGGACCTTCATGATGGCAATTGCTGCTATTTCTCAGCATTTGCCTTGGCACTCTTGGGCAATTTCTTTCATTTGTTAAGAAATCAATATGAAAGGAGCCAGTAGAGACTGGTGTTGGCCGTTTGTATTATGACACTTAACAGTGTGCCAACTTTATGGTACACAAATGTGCTATTTGTCCTTTCAAGGTTATTTATACAATTTTCTTAGAAATATTGCCAACTGCAACAAGCTCTTGGCTGTGTGCCAGTGATATAACTTAGTGACACCTTTATCGGTCCTACTAAATAAAACATACTGCTTTTAACAATCTTACCTCTCTGGATTGCTCTTCCTGAAGCTACAGAATCAAACCTTAATGCTCCTTAATGAAGACTAGAAGTTAGGCAGCAGTGCTAAGATACTGGTAACCACTGGGGGATTTTCAGACTGGTGGACTTAGTATCGACACACAGAAGCATTGTGCATTTGCTTTTATTTTCTGTGTGGAAAGGGGTTTGAGAACCCTGTCATATTTTTATTTCTATACCTGAAGAAAGCCCCCATTCTCACTCCTTATAGAGCTTCTGGTGAAGATGGAATAAGAAAACCTATCTAGGCCTGCTCCTGCCCGGCCAGCCCAGGGCAAGTGGAAGAAAGACACTCAATTTCCCACCTCGGTGCCACCACAAGAGATCAAGGGGATACAACTTGAAAAAGGAAGTCAAGATACCACTATTTGCAAATGATATGATAGTATATATAAGTGACCCCCCCAAAAAAATCCACACGAGAGCTCCTACAGCTGATAAACAATTTGGCAAAGTGACTGGATATAAAATTAACTCAAACAATTCAGTAGCTTTCCACTACTCAAAGGATAAAGAAAGCCTCAACTACTTAAATGCTGAGAAAGAAATTAGGGAAATGACACCCTTTACAGTAGTCAAAAATAATATGACATATCTTGGTGTGATGTTAACCAAGCAAGTGAAAGATCTGTATGACAATAATTTCAAGTCTCTGAAGAAAGAAATTGAAGATCTCAGAAGATGGAAAGATCTCCCATGTTCATGGATCAGCAGGATTAACAAGTAAAAATGACCATTTTACCAAATGCAATTTACAGATTAAATGCAATCCCCATCAAAATTTCAACTCAATTCTTCATACAGATAGAAAGAGCAGTTCTTTAATTTATCTAGAATAAAAAAAACCCTAGGATATCAAAAAACATTCTCAGCAATAAAAGAGTTTCTGGGGGAATCACCATTCTTGACCTCAAGCAGTATTACAGAGCAATAGTGATCAAAACCACATGGTATTGGTACAGAGACAGATAGGTAGAATTGAAGTTGCAGAAATGAACCTACACACCCTTGGTCACTTGATCTTTCACAAAGGAGCCCAAACCATCCAGTGGAAAAAAGACAGCATTTTCAACAAATGGTGCTGGTTCAACTGGTGGTCAGCATGTAGAAGACTGCAAACCAATCCATTCTTATCACGCTGTACAAAGCTCAAGACCAAGTGAATCAAGGACCTTCACATAAAACCAGATACACTCAAGCTAATAGAAGAGAAAATGGTAAAGAGTCTTGAACACATTGGCACAGGGGAAAAATTCCCAAACGAAACACCAATGGCTTATGCTCTAAGATCAAGAATTGACAAATAGGACCTCATAAAATTGAAAAGCTTCTGTAAGGCAAAGGATACTGTCAATAGGACAAAACATCAATCCATAGATTGGGAAAAGATCTTTACCAACCCTATATCAGATAGATGATTAAGATCCAAAATATACAAAGAACTCAAGACGTTAGACTTGAGAGAACCAAATTAAAAAATGAGGTACAGAGCTAAACAAAGAATTCTCAACTGAGGAATACAGAATGGCTGAAAAGCACTAAAGAAATATTCAACATCCATAGTCATCAGGGAAATGTAAGTCTAAACAACCCTGAGATATCACCTCACACCAGTGAGAATGGCTAAGATCAAAAACTCAGGTGACAACAGATGCTGGTAAGGATGTGGAGAAAGAAGAACACTCCTCCATTGTTGGTGGGATTGCAAACTGGTGCAACCACTCTAGAAATAAGTCTGGAGGTTCCTCAGACTAAGCATGGGGACCCCAGTGGAGAAGTTAGGGCAAGGAAAAGACTTGAAGGAGCTGAAGGGGTTTGTGACCCCATAGGAAAAACAACAATATCAACCAACCAGACCCTCCAATGCTCCAGGATCTAAACCACCAATCAGAGTACACAGAGAGGGAGGGACCCATCGCACCGACTGGATATGTAGCAAAGGATCGCCTTATCCGGCATCACTGGGAGGGGATCCCTCTTGGTCCTGTGGAGGCTTGATGACCTAGGATAGGGAATGCTAGGGTGCTAAGTCAGGAGTGGGTGGGTGGGGGAGCACCCTGGTAGAGGCAGTGAATGTAACAATGACTCATGTACAAAGAATCCATGAATTTGAAAGAGTGAGAAGGGGTATATTGGAGTGTTGGAAAGGAAAGGAAAGGAGAAATGATGCTATCATATAATGTCAAATATAAAAACAATAAAACTCTTGGTTCAAAAACAAAACAAAACTTGTTAAAAGAAGAAAAGGAATAAGAGAATGTGAGCCTCCAAATCATTAGTTTCTGCCTGCCCTCCATCCCCTGACCCCATTCAGAAACCTTTTTCCAAGGGGACAGTAAGATGGGAATAAGATGACCCTGGATCAACAGTGACTGTGTCCATCCATGGCTGTGATGATGGCTCAGCTGAAGCTCCCCAGAGGACGAATGCTTCTAGCTTGCCATCGCCAGCAGGTAACTGACGAAACTCCCCTGACTTTGCATAGGCTTGGCTGTTACACTGTTACATTGTTACATTGTTGGCAACAGTCTGAATAGTTAAGGCAGATATTCTCTCTCTCTCTCTCTCTCTCTCTCTCTCTCTCTCTCTCTCTCTCTCTCTCTCTCTTGATTTATAAATTCCCAAATGCCACCATTACCATTAGATGATAAAAACTCAGGTGTTTGTTTGAACTGCCTTGAGAGGGTTGTATATGAACTTATGGACCTAGGATGACATTGCTCAACATGGTCATAGTCACGTGGATGTCAACAACAGGAACCATCAGGAACTGCCTAAGCCAGCCTGTCCTGTCCCATGTCTCAGAGGCCTTGGTAGGCAGCAAATACCAGTTCTTTCAGGTAGGTACCTGGGCCCCACACCAAATCTTCACAGAAAGGAAAAAGGTAAGTTGAAATTATTGTATCACTGCTGCCTGTCCTAAGTGTGTGTCCAGGGTAAAGGTGATCAGATTAGACACAAACTTCCTAGTGTTGAGCTGCAAATGCTGGGGGTTTGCTTTCCCTGCCAGTAGCTGGAGAGATTGGAGAGAAAACAGCTTATAAATTCTTTATGATCCTGGAGCCAAGGCAGCTTACAAACTAAAATTTCAAGCCGCACTGTTTTAAAAGTTCCAGGGGATGTGAAAGTAAATACCTTCAAAGACTGGGGGAACATTATTTCTTTCTTCTCCCGAAAATTTTACACAGATCGAATTGATCCCTAGTAAATTCTTGGAATTACAAGACACAGGAGACAACAGTGTACCAAGATGCTTGGGTCTTACTTGTGTGGCCCCCCACTGGTCCATTTTACTATTTCTTTTCTGAGAAAACATTTGGAAATAAGACTTTGAAAAGGGTTTCCTTGCCCTTTGAAGATCAGCAGAAGTTCTTGCGTATGTGAGCCATCAGCTCTGGAATATCCCTGGTGGGGATATTCCTGATTTTAGAGATGAGTCCTGGTGGACTGTTGAAGGCAGGGACCCCATGAGCCATCTCTGCTGGAAAGGGTCCGGGAGCAGCATCGATCAACTCAAAGGGGCTGCTTTGGGGAGGCTAAAGCACCGTTGAAAGGATAAGTATACAGCAAACCAGTTGCTAACATTAAACTAAATGGAGAGAAACTTGAAGCAATCCCACTAAAATCAGGGACTAGACAAGGCTGCCCACTCTCTCCCTACTTATTCAATATAGTTCTTGAAGTTCTAGCCAGAGCAATCAGACAACAAAAGGAGATCAAAGGGATACAGATCGGAAAAGAAGAGGTCAAAATATCACTATTTGCAGATGACATGATAGTATATTTAAGTGATCCCAAAAGTTCCACCAGAGAACTACTAAAGCTGATAAACAACTTCAGCAAAGTGGCTGGGTATAAAATTAACTCAAATAAATCAGTTGCCTTCCTCTATACAAAAGAGAAACAAGCCGAGAAAGAAATTAGGGAAACGACACCCTTCATAATAGACCCAAATAATATAAAGTACCTCGGTGTGACTTTAACCAAGCAAGTAAAAGATCTGTACAATAAGAACTTCAAGACACTGAGGAAAGAAATTGAAGAAGACCTCAGAAGATGGAAAGATCTCCCATGCTCATGGATTGGCAGGATTAATATGGTAAAAATGGCCATCTTACCAAAAGCAATCTACAGATTCAATGCAATCCCCATCAAAATACCAATCCAATTCTTCAAAGAGTTAGACAGAACAATTTGCAAATTCATCTGGAATAACAAAAAACCCAGGATAGCTAAAGCTATCCTCAACAATAAAAGGACTTCAGGGGGAATCACTATCCCTGAAATCAAGCAGTATTACAGAGCAATAGTGATAAAAACTGCATGGTATTGGTACAGAGACAGACAGATAGACCAATGGAATAGAATTGAAGACCCAGAAATGAACCCACACACCTATGGTCACTTGATTTTTGACAAAGGAGCCAAAACCATCCAATGGAAAAAAGATAGTATTTTCAGCAAATGGTGCTGGTTCAACTGGAGGGCAACATGTAGAAGAATGCAGATCGATCCATCCTTATCACCCTGTACAAAGCTTAAGTCCAAGTGGATCAAGGACCTCCACATCAAACCAGACACACTCAAACTAATAGAAGAAAAACTAGGGAAGCATCTGGAACACATGGGCACTGGAAAAAATTTCCTGAACAAAACACCAATGGCTTATGCTCTAAGATCAAGAATCGACAAATGGGATCTCATAAAACTGCAAAGCTTCTGTAAGGCAAAGGACACTGTGGTTAGGACAAAACGGCAACCAACAGATTGGGAAAAGATCTTTACCAATCCTACAACAGATAGAGGCCTTATTTCCAAAATATACAAAGAACTCAAGAAGTTAGACCGCAGGGAAACAAATAACCCTATTAAAAAATGGGGTTCAGAGCTAAACAAAGAATTCACAGCTGAGGAATGCCGAATGGCTGAGAAACACCTAAAGAAATGTTCAACATCTTTAGTCATAAGGGAAATGCAAATCAAAACAACCCTGAGATTTCACCTCACACCAGTGCGATTGGCTAAGATCAAAAACTCAGGTGACAGCAGATGCTGGCGAGGATGTGGAGAAAGAGGAACACTCCTCCATTGTTGGTGGGATTGCAGACTGGTAAAACCATTCTGGAAATCAGTCTGGAGGTTCCTCAGAAAATTGGACATTGAACTGCCTGAGGATCCAGCTATACCTCTCTTGGGCATATACCCAAAAGATGCCTCAACATATAAAAGAGACACGTGCTCCACTATGTTCATCGCAGCCTTATTTATAATAGCCAGAAGCTGGAAAGAACCCAGATGCCCTTCAACAGAGGAATGGATACAGAAAATGTGGTACATCTACACAATGGAATATTACTCAGCTATCAAAAACAACGAGTTTATGAAATTCGTAGGCAAATGGTTGGAACTGGAAAATATCATCCTGAGTGAGCTAACCCAATCACAGAAAGACATACATGGTATGCACTCATTGATAAGTGGCTATTAGCCCAAATGCTTGAATTACCCTAGATCCCTAGAACAAACGAAACTCAAGACGGATGATCAAATTGTGAATGCTTCACTCCTTCTTTAAAGGAGGAAAAAGAATACCCTTGGCAGGGAAGGGAGAGGCAAAGATTAAAACAGAGACTGAAGGAACACCCATTCAGAGCCTGCCCCACATGTGGCCCATACATATACAGCCACCCAATTAGACAAGATGGATGAAGCAAAGAAGTGCAGACCGACAGGAGCCGGATGTAGATCGCTCCTGAGAGACACAGCCAGAATACAGCAAATATAGAGGCGAATGCCAGCAGCAAACCACTGAACTGAGAATAGGTCCCCTATTGAAGGAATCAGAGAAAGAACTGGAAGAGCTTGAAGGGGCTCGAGACCCCAAAAGTACAACAATGCCAAGCAACCAGAGCTTCCAGGGACTAAGCCACTACCTAAAGACTATACATGGACTGACCCTGGACTCTGACCCCATAGGTAGCAATGAATATCCTAGTAAGAGCACCAGTGGAAGGGGAAGCCCTGGGTCCTGCTAAGACTGAACCCACAGTGAACTAGTCTATGGGGGGAGGGCGGCAATGGGGGGAGGGTTGGGAGGGGAACACCCATAAGGAAGGGGAGGGGGGAGGGGGATGTTTGCCCGGAATCCGGGAAAGGGAATAACACTCGAAATGTATATAAGAAATACTCAAGTTAATAAAAAAAAAAAAAAAAAAAGAAAGGATAAGTGAGATGACCTAACGACTTTTCTGCTTTGAAAATATCTGCTTGGATATTTGGAAATGGATGCATTACATTTTCTTTGCATTTGAGACAGATTTGTGCTATATTCTAGGTTGGCCTGGAACTCACCGTGAAGCCTGAACTGGCTTGGGGAATTACAATAGTCTTCCTCTTTGAGCCTCCTGGGTGCTGGGATTATAGGTGTGAACAGAAAACCCCAACCGGTCAAAATACAGAGGACGACTGATCACTGGGGCATAAAGCAAATGAAGTCATGCATTGCTTTACTTATGGACTTGGAGAGGGGGGCTGTGTCAAATGCTCTTCTCCCCTCAGGGACCTGGAGGACTGGAGCCTTTCCCAATTGATGTTATGTTTGCAATCCTATAAGTGGCGGGGCAGTTGGGATTTCAAACTCCCAGGCTCCCTTTTGATTAATGGTTTTTTGATTCAGTTTTGGAGACTGTTCACACTGTGTTGAGAGGGTGTGGTGGTGTCGGTGCAGACTGCACAAGGACAGGGGCAGAGTGTGATGACACTACCCTCTGTAGAGTGCAGAGGCTGTTGGGGAAAGATAATGTAAATGTCTTGTTATTTTTTAGTTCTTCAGCTTTCAATATAGGGTAAATGAATGGGCCCCTCTCTCTTGATGCTTTCTTGTTCATAAGATATAATACCACAGCAAGCAGAATGTATGTTGCTTGTGAGTTAAAGCACTAGTTTTGATTACTTGGGAATGGTTCTGCTGAGTCTCATACAACCACGGCATGTGCCAATCACCGGGACTGTACTGGGACCAGACATAAAGCTGGAGGTCCATATGGGGAGGGCAAGCGAGTGATTCTTTCCTCCTTGGCTGTTGTGGTTCTGGTGTCTCGGATGTTTGATGCTATCTTACTCATAAGAAATCGTTAGATGTTTCATTCATACACACCCTCCCTTTGTCTATTAGAAGTTTCCCAGCCTCATCTCTAAAATAGCAGGTAGTGTCAGAATTCTTTAAAAAGGGAAGGAAGGCTTGTCTTTCTCCTTGCCCACGATGCTTTACCAAGGATCAGATGCACACAGCAAGATTCTGAGCTTGGGGATACAGTTTAAGCCAGACATCACATTGACTCTTGTAGCATATGGCAAGACTCCTGTCCAATACAGTTAATGCTTCGAGTTTTGAAGCCTGCTGCATATAAAATATTTTATAGCTGAATTTTATTACATTCAAACTTCACAGAGACAATTATGAACCTTATTGCTTTCTGATATGAAATAAAGCCTAGAAAGGCATTTCTGATTTTATAGAACTGGAGTCTTTATTTTGCCATTGTAGGGAACATTAAAAAGCTGTTGGGTGCTAAAGTTCAAAGTTATTTCTCAAATATTTATTTCTGTAGGGATCAGTGGGACCTTCACAAATTCGTAATGACTTCTACATCCTGCTTCTGATTTCTCTCTTTCCTTCTTTTGGAGGACATGCACAGGGACTCTGATGACAGGAATATGCAATCTGCTATGTTCATGCTTCAGTAAGAAGAGAGACTCTGTTTACAACCAAAGGAGACATAGATGGAAATGGAAAAAACTATATTATAGATAAATAGTCCTACACAGCATGGCATTTTCATAACTCTTACAAGGACACACATTTCTCAAGGCTAAACTTGGAAATTAAGTATTAAGAGCCCTAGTAAAAGGATTTTGTACACTGCTGACCCTGGAAACTGAGGTCTAAGAATCGTTTAACTCATATTCCGTGTTATTGGATTCTTACTTTGTATCGGGCACTGTTCTGGTGCAGCTCATCATCAAAGTAAAGGCGCATTTTATCAAGGATGTTCTGCCTCCGACCAGAGAGTCAAGCAGAGAATAGACAGGGATCTTATCTGCCCACAGGTGGAGAAATTCCCAGCTAGGCCACAGGATTGAGATGTTTCAGGGGAACATCCAGAAAAACATGTTCAGGAGGCCACCCCTGAGTTCATTCTTTCCAGGGTAGGTAAGAGAGAGACAGGGGAGGGTAAGGTTGCGATTTGTTTGCATTGCTCAGGTGGGGAGCAGGAACGATGTATACCCAACCTGAGATCAGAAAGGAATGTGTTTATTATGGAAGTTCTTTAAAAGGAGGAACTCAATGTGAACATATACTTCCCATGGAACCAGCCGTGCTGACCTTACAACTCTTAAGAACTTAATAATCCGGTTATCTCCTCCTGCTTGTGATTACCATGGAAACAGACCTACTGTTTACACGGTGCTTGTGGTGGTTGCATTGCACTCACATGTTGTTAGACTGTCCTATCTTCCTAATGTCTCGGTGAGATTGGCTTTATTAGTTACTCTGTAAGTAAACAACTGTATTGGGAGTGTCAGAGGAATCACTAGAGGCCATCCATCAGACGATGGCTTATCTCACCTGGAGAAACCTTTTTAGGTCACATTCTGCACTGACCACAGGTGCCAGCCTGGTTCTGCTTTTCCCCTCAGGGTATCCAGGCACTGTTGTACCCTGGGCTAGATGGGAAGGAATGAAACTTAGTCAGGTGGGATCTCTGTTGGTGTGAGTGCAGGAGGAAAACCTTCTCCTGAGACAGGTTTCAGTGAAGCAGCTCTCTGCATTGGGGATGAACGGGGGCTACATATACCTTGGGGCATGGGTAGGGGTTTTCAGGGTGAGTTACATCATTGGCATGGGTGAGGTGCTGGTAATGCTTCATTTGCTTGAAGAAGAATTGCAGGTGCTAGCTTGGCATGTCCTTATAAGCAGAGAGGAAGCTTAGCCTGGAATTTGGACACCAGGCTACAAGACTCCCTCAGGGTGGTTGAGGTGGGGGTCAGAAGGCTTGCACTGGGACATGCAGGCCCAGAGCAAGGAGGAAGCCATCGCCCTATTCCTTCCAGTCCCAAAATGAGATGTTCAGTGTCTCGACCTCACTCTTGCTCTGGATCAGCTCCCCCAAGTCCATGGCTTTCCAGCCCCACACTTAGGTCCTTAATAGTTTCCTTTTGTTGATTGACGAAACATGCCTTCATCTGGCCCTATAAATCTGTTTGTATGTGTCATATCATTTCCTCAATGTGCATTCACTAGACGTTTACTCTATGCCAGACACTCACTGATGTTCTTGGTTCTAGGAAAAAAACACCAAATAAAACAGATAACTTCAGATTAAGATAAATATAAAATCATTACGGGTGCTGCGGAGATGGCTTAGTGGTTAAGAGTACTTGTTACTGGCCGCTCTCTGCTCCCAGACCCGGTGAGAGAGAGACCCAACCGCCTGGTCAGGTGGGCACTCCTGAGGCTGCAGAGCGGAAGAGACCACCAACACTGCTCACCCCTGCCCACATCCCTGGCCCAAGAGGAAACTGTATAAGGCCTCTGGGCTCCCATGGGGGAGGGCCCAGGAGCAGCAGGACACCTGCCTGAGACACCACCGGGACCTGAAAGAAACAGACCAGATAAACAGTTCTCTGCACCCAAATCCCGTGGGAGGGAGAGCTAAACCTTCAGAGAGGCAGACAAGCCTGGGAAACCAGAAGAGACTGCTCCCTGCACACACATCTCGGACGCCAGAGGAAAAAGCCAAAGACCATCTGGAACCCCGGTGCACTGAAGCTCCCGGAAGGGGCGGCACAGGTCTTCCTGTTTGCTGCCACTGCAGAGAGCCCCTGGGCAGCACCCCACGAGCGAACTTGAGCCTCGGGACCACAGGTAAGACCAAATTTTCTGCTGCAAGAAAGCTGCCTGGTGAACTCAAGACACAGGCCCACAGGAACAGCTGAAGACCGGTAGAGAGGAAAAACTACACGCCCGAAAGCAGAACACTCTGTCCCCATAACTGACTGAAAGAGAGGAAAACAGGTCTACAGCACTCCTGACACACAGGCTTATAGGACACTCTAGCCACTGTCAGAAATAGCAGAACAAACTAACACTAGAGATAATCTGGTGGCGAGAGGCAAGCACAGGAACCCAAGCAACAGAAACCAAGACTACATGCCATCATCGGAGCCCAATTCTCCCACCAAAACAAACATGGAATATCCAAACACACCAGAAAAGCAAGATCTAGTTTCAAAATCATATTTGATCATGATGCTGGAGGACTTCAAGAAAGACATGAACACACTTAGGGAAACACAGGAAAACATTAATAAACAAGTAGAAGCCTACAGAGAGGAATCGCAAAAATCCCTGAAAGAATTCCAGGAAAACACAATCAAACAGTTGAAGGAATTAAAAATGGAAATAGAAGCAATCAAGAAAGAACACATGGAAACAACCCTGGATATAGAAAACCAAAAGAAGAGACAAGGAGCTGTAGATACAAGCTTCACTAACAGAATACAAGAGATGGAAGAGAGAATCTCAGGAGCAGAAGATTCCATAGAAATCATTGACTCAACTGTCAAAGATAATGTAAAGCGGAAAAAGCTACTGGTCTAAAACATACAGGAAATACAGGACTCAATGAGAAGATCAAACCTAAGGATAATAGGTATAGAAGAGAATGAAGACTCCCAGCTCAAAGGACCAGTAAATATCTTCAACAAAATCATAGAAGAAAACTTCCCTAACCTAAAAAAAGAGATACCCATAGACATACAAGAAGCCTACAGAACTCCAAATAGATTGGACCAGAAAAGAAACACCTCCCGTCACATAATTGTCAAAACACCAAACGCACAAAATAAAGAAAGAATATTAAAAGCAGTAAGGGAAAAAGGTCAAGTAACATATAAAGGGAGACCTATCAGAATCACACCAGACTTCTGAAGGCCAGAAGATCCTGGACTGATGTCATACAGACCCTAAGAGAACACAAATGCCAGCCCAGGTTACTGTATCCAGCAAAACTCTCAATTAACATTGATGGAGAAACCAAGATATCCCATGACAAAACCAAATTTACACAATATCTTTCTACAAATCCAGCACTACAAAGGATAATAAATGGTAAAGCCCAACATAAGGAGGCAAGCTATACCCTAGAAGAAGCAAGAAACTAATCGTCTTGGCAACAAAACAAAGAGAATGAAAGCACACAAACATAACCTCACATCCAAATATGAATATAAAGGGAAACAATAATCACTATTCCTTAATATCTCTCAATATCAATGGCCTCAACTCCCCAATAAAAAGACATAGATTAACAAACTGGATACGCAACGAGGACCCTGCATTCTGCTGCCTACAGGAAACACACCTCAGAGACAAAGACAGACACTACCTCAGAGTGAAAGGCTGGAAAACAATTTTCCAAGCAAATGGTCAGAAGAAGCAAGCTGGAGTAGCCATTCTAATATCAAATAAAATCAATTTCCAACTAAAAGTCATCAAAAAAGATAAGGAAGGACACTTCATATTCATCAAAGGAAAAATCCACCAAGATGAACTCTCAATCCTAAATATCTATGCCCCAAATACAAAGGCACCTACATACGTAAAAGAAACCTTACTAAAGCTCAAAACACACATTGCACCTCACACAATAATAGTGGGAGATTTCAACACCCCACTCTCATCAATGGACAGATCATGGAAACAGAAATTAAACAGTGATGTCGACAGACTAAGAGAAGTCATGAGCCAAATGGACTTAACGGATATTTATAGAACATTCTATCCTAAAGCAAAAGGATATACCTTCTTCTCAGCTCCTCATGGTACTTTCTCCAAAATTGACCATATAATTGGTCAAAAAACGGGCCTCAACAGGTACAGAAAGATAGAAATAATCCCATGCGTGCTATCGGACCACCACGGCCTAAAACTGGTCTTCAATAACAATAAGGGAAGAATGCCCACATATACGTGGAAATTGAACAATGCTCTACTCAATGATAACCTGGTCAAGGAAGAAATAAAGAAAGAAATTAAAAACTTTTTAGAATTTAATGAAAATGAAGATACAACATACCCAAACTTATGGGACACAATGAAAGCTGTGCTAAGTGGAAAACTCATAGCGCTGAGTGCCTGCAGAAAGAAACAGGAAAGAGCATATGTCAGCAGCTTGACAGCACACCTAAAAGCTCTAGAAAAAAAAGAAGCAAATACACCCAGGAGGAGTAGAAGGCAGGAAACAATCAAACTCAGAGCTGAAATCAACCAAGTAGAAACAAAAAGGACCATAGAAAGAATCAACAGAACCAAAAGTTGGTTCTTTGAGAAAATCAACAAGATAGATAAACCCTTAGCCAGACTAACGAGAGGACACAGAGAGTGCGTCCAAATTAACAAAATCAGAAATGAAAAGGGAGACATAACTACAGATTCAGAGGAAATTCAAAAAATCATCAGATCTTACTATAAAAACCTATATTCAACAAAATTTGAAAATCTTCAGGAAATGGACAATTTCCTAGACAGATACCAGGTATCGAAGTTAAATCAGGAACAGATAAACCAGTTAAACAACCCCATAACTCCTAAGGAAATAGAAGCAGTCATTAAATGTCTCCCAACCAAAAAGAGCCCAGGTCCAGACGGGTTTAGTGCAGAATTCTATCAAAACTTCATAGAAGAACTCATACCAATATTATCCAAACTATTCCACAAAATTGAAACAGATGGAGCCCTACCGAATTCCTTCTACGAAGCCACAATTACTCTTATACCTAAACCACACAAAGACACAACAAAGAAAGAGAACTTCAGACCAATTTCCCTTATGAATATCGACGCAAAAATACTCAATAAAATTCTGGCAAACCGAATTCAAGAGCACATCAAAACAATCATCCACCATGATCAAGTAGGCTTCATCCCAGGCATGCAGGGATGGTTTAATATACGGAAAACCATCAACGTGATCCATTATATAAACAAACTGAAAGAACAGAACCACGTGATCATTTCATTAGATGCTGAGAAAGCATTTGACAAAATTCAACACCCCTTCATGATAAAAGTCCTGGAAAGAATAGGAATTCAAGGCCCATACCTAAACATAGTAAAAGCCATATACAGCAAACCAGTTGCTAACATTAAACTAAATGGAGAGAAACTTGAAGCAATCCCACTAAAATCAGGGACTAGACAAGGCTGCCCACTCTCTCCCTACTTATTCAATATAGTTCTTGAAGTTCTAGCCAGAGCAATCAGACAACAAAAGGAGATCAAAGGGATACAGATCGGAAAAGAAGAGGTCAAAATATCACTATTTGCAGATGACATGATAGTATATTTAAGTGATCCCAAAAGCTCCACCAGAGAACTACTAAAGCTGATAAACAACTTCAGCAAAGTGGCTGGGTATAAAATTAACTCAAATAAATCAGTTGCCTTCCTCTATACAAAAGAGAAACAAGCCGAGAAAGAAATTAGGGAAACGACACCCTTCATAATAGACCCAAATAATATAAAGTACCTCGGTGTGACTTTAACCAAGCAAGTAAAAGATCTGTACAATAAGAACTTCAAGACACTGAGGAAAGAAATTGAAGAAGACCTCAGAAGATGGAAAGATCTCCCATGCTCATGGATTGGCAGGATTAATATAGTAAAAATGGCCATTTTACCAAAAGCAATCTACAGATTCAATGCAATCCCCATCAAAATACCAATCCAATTCTTCAAAGAGTTAGACAGAACAATTTGCAAATTCATCTGGAATAACAAAAAACCCAGGATAGCTAAAGCTATCCTCAACAATAAAAGGACTTCAGGGGGAATCACTATCCCTGAAATCAAGCAGTATTACAGAGCAATAGTGATAAAAACTGCATGGTATTGGTACAGAGACAGACAGATAGACCAATGGAATAGAATTGAAGACCCAGAAATGAACCCACACACCTATGGTCACTTGATTTTTGACAAAGGAGCCAAAACCATCCAATGGAAAAAAGATAGCATTTTCAGCAAATGGTGCTGGTTCAACTGGAGGGCAACATGTAGAAGAATGCAGATCGATCCATCCTTATCACCCTGTACAAAGCTTAAGTCCAAGTGGATCAAGGACCTCCACATCAAACCAGACACACTCAAACTAATAGAAGAAAAACTAGGGAAGCATCTGGAACACATGGGCACTGGAAAAAATTTCCTGAACAAAACACCAATGGCTTATGCTCTAAGATCAAGAATCGACAAATGGGATCTCATAAAACTGCAAAGCTTCTGTAAGGCAAAGGACACTGTGGTTAGGACAAAACGGCAACCAACAGATTGGGAAAAGATCTTTACCAATCCTACAACAGATAGAGGCCTTATATCCAAAATATACAAAGAACTCAAGAAGTTAGACCGCAGGGAAACAAATAACCCTATTAAAAAATGGGGTTCAGAGCTAAACAAAGAATTCACAGCTGAGGAATGCCGAATGGCTGAGAAACACCTAAAGAAATGTTCAACATCTTTAGTCATAAGGGAAATGCAAATCAAAACAACCCTGAGATTTCACCTCACACCAGTGCGATTGGCTAAGATCAAAAACTCAGGTGACAGCAGATGCTGGCGAGGATGTGGAGAAAGAGGAACACTCCTCCATTGTTGGTGGGATTGCAGACTGGTAAAACCATTCTGGAAATCAGTCTGGAGGTTCCTCAGAAAATTGGACATTGAACTGCCTGAGGATCCAGCTATACCTCTCTTGGGCATATACCCAAAAGATGCCTCAACATATAAAAGAGACACGTGCTCCACTATGTTCATCGCAGCCTTATTTATAATAGCCAGAAGCTGGAAAGAACCCAGATGCCCTTCAACAGAGGAATGGATACAGAAAATGTGGTACATCTACACAATGGAATATTACTCAGCTATCAAAAACAACGAGTTTATGAAATTCGTAGGCAAATGGTTGGAACTGGAAAATATCATCCTGAGTGAGCTAACCCAATCACAGAAAGACATACATGGTATGCACTCATTGATAAGTGGCTATTAGCCCAAATGCTTGAATTACCCTAGATCCCTAGAACAAATGAAACTCAAGACGGATGATCAAAATGTGAATGCTTCACTCCTTCTTTAAAGGAGGAAAAAGAATACCCTTGGCAGGGAAGGGAGAGGCAAAGATTAAATCAGAGACTTAAGGAACACCCATTCAGAGCCTGCCCCACATGTGGCCCATACATATACAGCCACCCAATTAGACAAGATGGATGAAGCAAAGAAGTGCAGACCGACAGGAGCCGGATGTAGATCGCTCCTGAGAGACACAGCCAGAATACAGCAAATACAGAGGCGAATGCCAGCAGCAAACCACTGAACTGAGAATAGGTCCCCTATTGAAGGAATCAGAGAAAGAACTGGAAGAGCTTGAAGGGCTCGAGACCCCAAAAGTACAACAATGCCAAGCAACCAGAGCTTCCAGGGACTAAGCCACTACCTAAAGACTATACATGGACTGACCCTGGACTCTGACCCCATAGGTAGCAATGAATATCCTAGTAAGAGCACCAGTGGAAGGGGAAGCCCTGGGTCCTGCTAAGACTGAACCCCCAGTGAACTAGTCTATGGGGGGAGGGCAGCAATGGGGGGAGGGTTGGGAGGGGAACACCCATAAGGAAGGGGAGGGGGGAGGGGGATGTTTGCCCGGAAACCGGGAAAGGGAATAACACTCGAAATGTATATAAGAAATACTCAAGTTAATAATAATAAAAAAAAAAGAGTACTTGTTACTCTCACAGAGGAACTGGGTTTAGCTCTTATCATAACCACCCATAACTACAGTTACAGGGAATCTGATGCCCTTTCCTTTCCTGAGCTTCTCAGGTAATAGACACACACACATACACACACAGACACACAGACACACAGACACACACACACACACACACACACACACACACACACACGCATTGGCCTCTAGCAGTTCCGGTGACACTCAATACAATTGTTTACTTATAAAGTAACAACAGTAATAAAACTAATCTCACCAAGACATATATATGTAAAACACCCATATACATAAAAATTAATAAAAACACTATGGTTTGACTGACAGTTACTAGGTAGATGCTTCATTTTAGACTGCTGATTATGTATTCTTTATTTTTTTAGATTTGTTTAATTGTATGTGTATGACTGTTTTGCCTGCATGTGTATATGCACATCACTTGCATTGCCTTGCCCTATTAGAGGTCAAAAGAGTGGACTGGATCCCCTGAAACCAGAGTTATGAGTGCTGGAAACTGAACTTAGGTCCTCTGCTCCTCTGAAGGAGCAGCAGGTGTTAACTGCTGGGTCACCTCTCTAGGCCCCTGATTTTATACTGTTGACCCTCCAATATTTATACATTGCCGATGACTAGCATTTACATTTGCTAATCTATGTTATCCACTGAAAATCTACTACATTCTATGAAAAAGTTGCCGAGAAAGACTCTTCTGATATTTCTATCCACATGCAAGTGTATATAATAAAAGGGACTCTTAGTTGTTGAGACGGCGGCTGTGCCAGTGTCTTTCATGGCACACTTTCACTACTCCTGCTCACAATTTCCTGCAGGAGTCTGCCCAGGTGCCAGGATCCTCTCCCAACTATGTCTTCCACTACGTCTAATGTGTGTAGATCACTTCTTCAGGGTCAGGACACAAATCCTAGGATGACTGTGATCCAGCGTCTTAAATGCTTTGCTCTCAGCTGTCCATGCTGAGAACAAACAGCTGTCACAGGGAGGTCATCATTTAAGCATATTCTAAGGCCACACCGGCTCCCATATTTATCAGCAACAGCACTCTGGAGTTCTATTGCTTCCCGTTCTCCAGTACCTGATGCTCCCACCCTGAAGTGAAATTTGGCCACTGAGCTTTGGGCAGAATTCTTGGTGGAGCACAATGGCTCCAAAAGAGCCAGGGCTGCTTTATTGCCCCACTAGCATCCTGGGCGCTGCAGTTGATTAGTTGAATGTAATCTGTAAGTCTTGAAGGATTGGGCTTGGACACATTCACACATAGAGAAACCATTCTAGCACATTCAACAGATGTCCAGAAGAGATGTCCCTGGGACAGGAGCTGAGTCCTTTCTGTGCCAGTTAGCCTTTGAGACTGGCACAATACTTTGGTTTTGAAGAACTGACCAAGCAAATGGAGCCTCCTCTACTGATTATTATTTGGGCTTTAGGGGAAAACAGCTTTGGATAAATAAGTACTTTCATATAGGTGCTCCTTAATTTTAGAGGTATTACATCCTTGATTAACATTAAAAATACTACACAGCAGAATCATGTTTCCTTTGCTTCACTTAAGGAACCTTTTAACTTAACATGGCCTGCCCTGAATGCATTCAGAGCAACTACGTAAGACTAAAGGAGGGCAAAGGTATCTAACATAAATCATGCTTTCTAGTAAGATTTTGGCTTCCACCTGTGATTACTGAATGCTATGTTGAAAATGAAAAGAATGGCTGTTCTACATCAGAGCAAGATCAAAATTCCAAATTAAAAGCATGACCTCTAGGTAATTCCTCCTCTAAATGTCATCTTTGATTCAGAAAACTCTATGTGAAGTCACAGTAAGTTGAAGGTGGTCTGAATTTACTTCATGGTTTTATTTTACTGTTCTGTTTCCTTTTTTTAATTTGTGAGGTGGAAATTGTAGCTGCTGTCTTAGACTCTTTAAGAAAATGCCAGTAGGTTTCCTTCAATACTACAATTTGCTATCACAGTATGTGCACAGGAATTCAGGGCTCGATAGAAATGACTTTAGAGGCAACCTGATCCCTCTGGCTCTCCAGGGTTCACAAATAAGGCTCAGCAAAGTGATTTTGCTTTGTTTGTAATAGAAGCCTGGCCTAGAGTGACCTGTTGACTCTGGGTTCACCAGTGTTTACAGTTCTCCAAGAAAAGGATGTAAGTCAGGTTATGCCCATTTAATATGAACCCTTGGATGTGGCCCGATGTAAGCCAGGTGTGAGCTGGGGAGCTTTATATTTCTCTAGGATATAGGAAACGGTATATTAATAAGAAAACTCTAGTTTGTGCTTTGATTCCCATTTTAATCAATACAGAACCAAAGTCCATGTTTGAATTGGTTTCCTTAGAAGGATCTGTGATTGTACCAGACATGGACAGGCTTACTGGTGTGTTGTTGAATGAAGTAGGGGCATGATAGACATTTTATAGCTAGAAAGGCTTAATAAAACTGAAGCTTAGCTAGTAGCATGGGAATCAAGTGGTGTTTTAAGGAACATCAAATGTGATTACAGGGCTGCAAGGCCCCTAAAAATGCTCTAGAGTAGTCACAGTAGCCCAGGATACTCATATATCCCTAGGGAGGGGATCATTGCTTTGGAACATCCAGACAACATGATGGCACTGCCATCCCAGTTCTGTTGGCTCCTCATCATGCAGGTACAATGGATGCATATATTTCTAGGAAGAGGGAAGAAGTGACTGAGTGAGCTCAAGAACAGGTAATTCATTTTCAATGCCAGTTAAAATACCTGGCTTTACAAACACAAGTGACTGAAAAGAACATTTAGGACCCCCTCAGTGCTCTTTTGTTCATTCCTCAAGTTTTCAGGCTAAAGCAGGCAGTGAAATGGCTCCAAAATGATGTTTAGAGAAAATCATACTTGCACTTGTGTAAAACAGCTAGTGCCAGGGTAGTTCTACATACACTTCTCAACCTATCCCCTCACATCTTCAAGAAATGGAAAAAAGGGTGAAGAAACTGACATATTGTAAACTTGGGGAGGCAGAAGGATCCTTCCCTGGCTATGAGATGGGTTGAGATCTGCTTCTATGCCCCAGTAGTTAGGAAACCAAGCTTCAGAAGAAAGTCTATTTTGCAATAGAGGTTTTTATCAGGTCCTTCAATGGATGAGGCCCTACCTTTGGAAGATGAGACCTGGGAAGCCTGGACAGCTCTTCTCACTAGTGTGATCATAGCCCTTGCCATTTTACAAGTGTCAAACACACCAAATTAATAACCTCCCCACTTCTCTAAATCAATTTTAAGTGACAAATCTCTTCTAGGAACCTGATCAAATTAGATGCTGGATTTAAACCATAAATCTTGGAAACTAAATTCTTCATAGAAAATCATTACCCTTAACAAATGTTTCAGTTCAGTGGTCTGTGAGACAGAACAGCCGTACCCTCATCACCTTAGATAAGCAGCAAAAGGAGAAGATTTGCTATTCCTGGCTTGTAGCGCCATGAGCTATTCCAGGAATGTTTTGGTCATCCTCGGTTTGAAATGGTACTCAACAACTGCTATTCTTGGCTCATGAATCTATCCTATTGCTGTGTGCTATAGCTTGTCTAGTGACCTAAAAACATAAGAATCTTGAGAATACTTTCAAACAATTTGTCTTGGCTTTGTAGTTCCCTGAAGATGTCAAAGCTTATCTCTGCTAATGTGCTAGCAGAGGATGCTGGTACCAAAGTCAGCATATGGGATGAGACAGCCCAGCATTAGAATTCAAGTCTCAAGCTATTCTGATTCAGGCAAGTTCTCCCACCATTTTATATCCTGGGTTTTGACTTTGGTAAAATGGACATCCAAACAATACCTTCTTTATAAGGTTTTATAGAATTTACAAATATCCAGTTAACAGAGGTTAAATGTAAAAAAATTGACTACATTGAAAGGTGAGTGGTACAAGTATTCTTGAGGATTAATGAGATTGTGCTGCTACCTTTCACTTGAGTCTAATAAAGCAAAAGATGATTTGGGGTAAGGGGCTGAGCAGAAAGGAGTAATTAAATTCTTTCTTTTGGAAAAAATACATATTTTTCAGTTAAAAAACATTTCATGAACTCAATTGAAAGAGTCAATGTAAGCCAACTTAACTGAATGTCTGTTCCTTCAGGTTGGACAGAGAGGAATGCCAGACAGAGCTCTTCTGTGTCCAGGTTGGGTACTGGCCATATGATACTCCCAGACATACCTTCCCAAGCCACAAAACACACGGCAATGCCAAATACACAGAGTGTGTATATTTCTTTTTCCTGTTATTACACATTCCTCAGTGACTCAAATGTAGAGTGAGTGTTTGAATAACTTAGCATTTGGAACTGAATCTAGTGAGACAAACTTCCAGGGAATCTCTTAATAAATGAAATATGAACGCAGAAAGAGGAGAGGAAGGAGGGGAAAGGGGGGAAAGAGGGAGGGGGATGGACAAAGTGTGGAGAGAGAGGGGGAGAGAACAAGGTGTCACCATCATGGATTCTCTCTCCCTTGACTAGCAGTTTTGAAAATAGACTCTGGGTAAGCATTTCCTGTGACAGAGCAAGTGTGGTTATCCCAGGGGTATGTATGGTTTGGGACACATAAGTGAGCCATTGAGCATGTGACTTAGGTTTACCCATGTGACTTAAAATGTTTGGGAATGTTGTTTCAGAAAACTATTGATTATATTGATGTTAGTTGTGAAGGAGAAATGGCATGTATTATAGAAACATGACTTGATTATATTTTTAGTGAAGACTTTATAGAAAAAGTAGAATGTCATCGGAAGTTTTGATGGCAGAATCATTATGATTTGGTAGGGAAAAAGTAGAGAATCAAGTACCTTTAAGGGAACTTTGAAGTTGATGGAGATAAGAAATCCATGCAGATGATAGTATGGAAAATAAAGTGGTCTCAGGGTGGGCTCTTTTTGTCTTTCTGACAGTCTCTTGTGCTTTTATTTTGATATTGATTTTTGTGGTTTTGTATGTTTCTTTTTGTTGTTTTTGTTTGTTTATTGAGGAGAAAGAAAAAATGTTGAATGGAGATAGGAGGACCTGAAAGGAAAATATAAGGCCAAAATAGATTATATGACATTTTATTTCAAGAGAGAGAGAGAGAGAGAGAGAGAGAGAGAGAGAGAGAGAGAGAGAGAGAGAGAGAGGTGGAAAGAGAGAAAAAGCTGTAAAATAGAAATCAGGAGACACAGAAACATGGCTGGAAAGCAACAGTAAGCTTAAGTAAGCTTAAGTGTGTAAGAAGTGTGTGGATTTTAGGAGGAGAGGGGGATTTGAACAAGGTGTGGAGGGTGGGCCTTCATAGGATCTTTTCTTGGTTAAAATCCTTTTAAAAATTATGAGGCCGGAGAGATGAGTTGGTGGTGAAAAGTACTGGCTGTCCTGGCAGAAGACCAGGGTTCAATTTCACATCTGTTGTTGTAAAAATATAAAAAATAAAAAAAGGAAGTTTGCCCTTCACCTCACTAGGTCCAGCACCCCAGTGCCCCAAGGTATCTACTGGATATCTTGGCGGAAACACATCCCAACTTCGTGGCGGCCCAGTGTCTCCAGTCACCACAGACTTCCCTACACTCAAACCGTCACATAAAAGAACACACAACACAATAATCTTTGACCCAATTGGTAAGATATAATTCCCCACCTAAACATACAAAGCCCAGTACCATCCATCCCTTAAGAACATTAATAACAACCTGTAAATACACAGAGTGGAATCTTAACGTCACCTGCCATGGCTTCTCTCCCTCTCCCTCCTTTCTGTTCCAGTCTTCTCCTCTTCCTTCAAACTTCTTTCCCACCCATCCTTCCTTCTCCAATGACAGGCCTCCTTCTATCCTGTACCTGCCCCTCACCTGTATTTTACAGATTCAATGGGGAGAAGGTTCTTGTGAAGTCACCTGAGTCCTGAGTACTGACTAGGCAGCTGTCCTTGGGGCAGTGGAATTAACATCAAAATACAGATAACTCCAGGGCAAACCACAACAAGCACCCGCAGGGTGGCTCACTAACATCTGTAATTCCAGTTCCAAGCGATCTGATGTTCTCTTGCAGCTCTGTAGGTACTGGGTAGAAAATGGTTCACAGACATACCTACAGACACAATACCCATACAGTTAATTTAAAAATAATAATGAAAAATTATATCTATTCAAGTTGTACAGCATGGTGCTTTGATACACATAGTGAAAAGATTGCTATAGTCAAATAAACTATCCTGTCTTTGGTTTTCTATCATTCAGTTTTTGAGGTGAAATCACCTAGCACTTACTCTCATCCAATATGATGGACACAGATGTCTGGATATGTTTGTCCTTTGTCTCTGCACATCTGTATCCTCTGGCTGGTTTTCACAATTTGTTCCTCCTCCCTAGCCCCTGTGACCAATGTAATGGTGTTACAGCTGTATTTCTATGAAATCTTCCCCCATCTCTTTCATGTCTTGGCTACTGAGCACAATCTTCGAGGAACATGAGAGAACAGGGCAGTGACTCCATTTCCTTCACATAAGCAGTTTTCCCGTTTTTAATATCCTAATATTGAGCTAATCTTGATGTTTGTTAAAAACAGATGACAGTCTGAAAAATGAATTTAAGGAGGGTTGAATATAAAGAGAGATGCCTGAACTGGTGGATGGAGTTCAGGGAAGCGGTAAGAGACCATGGATGGTGATGAATATTCTTGTCTCTTGAAGTAACTCCTCCAGGGTTGTTCTCTTGGGAGGAATTTTCTCTGGAGCTTAGTGGTCAGCATTAGACACAAAGAACTGTGGGCAGCAGCTGCAGGAGATCATATGAGCTGTTGTCCATGGCCAGAGAGGGTGGAAAAGCACAAAGTCCACCTTTGTATGCTCATGGACATAGGAACTCTGTGCATGAGACATTACATTGATTTCTGCAAGAAGGGTTTCTTCTTTGATTCTAAGGGCATTCTCTTGGAGTTGAAGAAAGAGAAAAGACCATTTATGCGATAATCTACAACCTCTCTCTGAAGTCTGGAAGGTAATTTAGCCCCACAGAAGAAGCATACTTAATTGAGTGGAAGTAAGGATACCTAAGACACGGAGCCTCGGTGAGCATTTGTGAATGTCCAGATTCTTCTTGCCACAGGGAACATCTCCATGTCTGTTCTTTGGCTTCCTTTAGGAATGTCCACTAAACCACACATCCCAAAATACATTCAACTGTTTTCCTTTAATTATCCACTGTAAGAAAACACAGCAACTTAAGCACAACTTAATGGAAGTGGAAACTTCCAGATTGCTTTTTCCTCAGGAGCAGTGTGTCTTAGCAATGTTCACTTAAAAAACTCTCTATTTCTTGCTAACTTCTAGAAGGAAGGGATGAAAAGAAACATTCCCACTATGACTTAGAACCCCAAATCCAAATTGAGATAAACAAGGCTTTCCATCCTATTTTAATATAAGGTGGGAAAAGGGCAATGGTTCACAGTTGTGCTGAAGTCAGACTAATTGGGGTTTAGTGGCTGGCTCTGCCTCCAGTTATGTGATGTAGACTCAAGTACTTAATAAATATTGCCTATTATTGTTGTTGTTGGAAGCCATTTCCGGTATTGATGTGTACTTAAGAAATATGTATTTTTCTTATTAGATTCAAAAGCTGTAAAATTTCTCTGCTCCAAATGTAATATATGTTCTGGCTTTCTCTGAAGTTTGTTCTGGGACCCAGAACCCTCCCTTCTGACCGTCTTATTTCAATCTCTCCTCCCAGGCATTCTGTAAGAGTTTATAGACTTCTCTGAAAAATGGTTCCATGGCCCCAGCCACCTGCAAACCAAGCAGTAAGCAGCCACTATTTGCCTTGGCTGTTTAATTGACACCAACCTACTGCTAGTGGACACCCTGTGCTTATGCAGAGAGAGACCTTTCCAAAAGACAACAAATTTCCAGTTACACGTTTAATACCTTGAGTTCACTAAGCCCATTGCAACAGACAGACTGTTCTTATCACTTATTGTAAACAGCAAATGGAGTCTAAAAATTAAATTAATATCCAGTTTTAATGCCTGTTTTTTTGTTTTGTTTTTTGTTTTTTTACTGTGGGTTTAAGAGAAAACTGCACAGGCTTTTGTTTCCTGGAGAAAGTTGCTGATCCAGCTATTTCTACTGAAGACCACTGCCTTGGCACAGGTACACTCAGTGTCCCTAAGTGGTATCATGGAGGTTGACTTTTTCTCTCTGTCCCCAGAAAACCCAGTGATAATATGTATAACTAGACAGGTTTCTTAAGACAACATCTTATGCAAGATTCATATTTACTTGTAAAACATATTTTTTCATAAACCCCATATGAAAAAAAGGTGAAATTTCCTATTGTTCTGGATTTCTTTTTCTTAGCTTCTTAGTCAGTTTTCTTTCTCAATAATTCCAAACAATTGATATCATCTTTTTCTCCCTTAAAGACCTTGATCTATCCCTATCTTTTAAAATAAACAAGATGAGAAATAAACAGACACCACTGTTTGTCCCTTTCTTTTTAACTATGTGGTCACTAGTTATAGCAGAGACTATTTTTAGAAAAAAAAAGACAATCAAAGTACTCATGTAGTGATGTTCACAGAGGGAGTGCATCCTTGGTGGGCCATGGATTTCCTGAAAACTTACTGGTCCTGTAAACCCAGCTGTTGGGCAACATGGGCTGGACTGTGGCAGTCATATGCAGAACTGCTTAGCCCTTCCTGTTCACCTGTTGGAGGAGTAGCCAGGGCCTGAGGAACATGATTCTTTTCTCTCCCATTAAAGGCCCATGACAACTGTTGGATGTTGTTAACCCCCTGACATGAACCTTCAGGTGATTTCTGTCTCCTTCCACTCCCGTCCCTGTAGTAGGATAGAACCAGTCTTTCACCTAACTCCACTGCTCCATATTCAACTCTTCGCTGCTGTTCTTGGTTTAGATGAAACATATGTCTGGATATCAGAGTTGAAAGCAAAGTAGGAAGTTACTAGTTTGGAACTTTTAAAGAGATGGGTGAGAGGAGAACTCTGGGAAGTTTATTCCCACATGGAAATCTGAAAGCAGAAATGAAACACAACTTTCAACCGGGGCCCCATGTTCATGTACTACATCCTCTGCGCTGTCTCTGTCTTCTCTGTCATCTACAGTCTAAGTCAGGCTTCTGCCTCAGCTCTGATCTCCCTGGTTCATGTCTTTTGCTAGAAAGTACCTCAGTCTGTTTCTATTTATATAGCAAAACACCAAAGCTTGAGCATTGATAAGGCAGGAATTAATTTGGAGGCTGGAAAGTCCAAGATTTAGGCTCTAGTAGATCCAGCACCTGGTGAGAGCAGAGGGCCTGCTTGTCAGAGGGCATCTTGTGTCTGCTTCCTCAGACAGGAGCACCATGTCAAGGGAGAACAACAGGCAGAGCAATGAGACCCAGTTGGTCCCAATGAGTCCTTAAAGAAGAGTCTATTGCACTTATGAAGCTGGCTGAATCACCTTCCAAAGGTCGCATCCCTTACTGTGACCACTTCGGTGGCTAGGTCTTGTAGACCCACATTAAGACACATCAGGTGATTGCTAAGTCTCTGACACACGTCCTAAGGACTAGAATTTAATTTTCTTCTCTTGATGTTCTCCTGCAAAATCACTTGTTTTCAAAATTTCCAGATTTTGCTACTTTTCTCATGACTTTTCACATTCTAGACTATGAAACAGTTTGAAAAGGTAAGCACAGGATCCAGCAGTACGAGGGAACATATTTCAAATATGTTTTACAAGCTTGAATCATATCAAAGGGCAAATTTTCATTGGTTATATATGATGAGTTTGTAGTAAGTTCTTCTGGGTCAATTTCAAAGGAAAATGATACTCTGGAATATTTGTGGTCAGTAAGTGTTGATGGCAGAGACTGTTTTTAGCAATGCAAGCAGATGCTCAGCATTTAGTTTAGTATATAAGGTTCAATATCAAAATTATGGTGCACTTTGGACACATGCACACACACACACACACACACACACACACACACACACACACACACACACCCCTAATGATCCCAGTCATCTTCAGGTGACAGCTTTTTTTCATTCCAGTAGCACAGAGGCAGGTTATAATTGAACAGAAATGACTATGAATTGTCATTATCCCAACATTGAGTAAATACTTCCTTTTATCTTTAATCTTAAAGTTATCTAATGTTCTCCAACTTTCCAAACAAATACAAGGCTGACAGTGGTAGCATATACCTTTAATCCCAGCACTTGGAGACAGAAGTAGGTGGATCTCTTAGAGAGACCCTATCTCAATACTACTACTACTACTACTACTACTACTACTACTACTACTACTACCACCCAACAATAACAACAAATGCAAGGAAAATACCGAAATATCTGGAGAAATTTGCTAGTATGTCTGAATAGGGGATGCCACAGATCTCCAGGATCTTGAGGTCATGATCCCCGAGGAAGCACTCCTATCTCATCCTGTACGACGCTCACTGACATTGAGACAGAAAATGTTGAAGTGATCACCCATCATGCTGGTGCTAGACAGTGATCTCCCTCCACTAGTCTGGAAAACGGGAAGCACACCCACAGAGAAGACGGAAGTTATTTCCTTCATTTGACACTCAAAGGGAACGCTGGAAACCTAGTACCCAGCCTTCATTGATAAGTAAAGCAAACACAATAAGAAAAAGGGTTAACAAAATAAAAGGTACCCCATACAGAAGTCTAGTTGATAGTCCACTGTAGATTTGCATATTTCTCCTTCAAATTGCTTAAAAAGAGCCAAGAACCACACTGATCTTGGATGATTCAAGCCGTTAATTAAGATCTTTTCTTTTTGTAGGTTTCTTGCCTCACCCAGGACAGGGAAAGCCTACTTATATAATAGTATTTTGACAACAAGCACTTCTGGATCCAAATGCCATAATCATCATTCTGATCATTTTACAATGTCACTTCGGTATGTTTCTCAGAAAACACTGTAAAGAATCTTAATGATCCAATTATGATTTCTCATACTACTTTTATTAGAAAGACAGAGTTGCCAAAATGTTTTTTCAGTTGACCATTTCGATGTGTTTTTGAGCTGGAAAGTTAAATGCTTTTGGACCTTAGAATGCTGGAAGTCTAGAAAAAATTCAAACTAATGCTGAGTTTACAATCTGAGAAGAAAGCATCCACTCAACTTCTTTCAGGAGACAGAGTAAGAGCTCTCATGGCTGACATTTTGGCACACTGAGAGCTAACAGCAGAGTGTGTTTCTTGAAGGGAGACTTTTTTCACACTGGTGTAGGTTTAGAGAAAAATAATATTTATTTTCAATTTGCTTGGCTTAAGGTTTCCTTCCTTTCCTTCCAATCTTTAAACACACCAGTATAATTTCTGCTCCTGCAATGGGGGCTGGGGCATGTAAGGACAAGGTGTTTGTATTGGATTTAAATGTGGTTTATTTGCTTAGTAGTTTAGAAAGTTGTGAGAGTGAGTTCAAGGTCATGACTTTGACTCGCACACGGAGCTTCAGTTTTCTCTCTTGTGCCTTTGAAAGAGACACCAAGGAAACTGACAATTAGACTCATTTAATTTGACTGGGGAATAGAGCCATGGAAACTCAAGTTCAAAGATGTTGCCTTAATGTTTTTGAAAACTAAAAGATGTTGCCCTGAGTGTAACATGGTGATTAAGGAGAACTGTGTGGGTCAAGAACGGCTCACGGATGCTTGGGCAAGGCTCAGAAGAGGAGGATGGACCCAGCGAAAGGCAAAGGACTTCATCAGCTGCCTACATTTTGCCTAAGGTGATTGCTCTGACTAGATCATGGGAAACCCTTTCAGAACAAGGCAGAGCAGGAACACCGGCTTCAGACCTGCTATTTAATTTTTATCAGCAAGACAGCTAGGAAAGGAGAATAGTCATGCTATAGTTTCTAAAAATAGCCTTTGGAGTTACAATCATATTTTATGTCCTTCTGTCCTGTCTGATTCCTCTCTGCCTCTTTTTTAAGGTCATCATACGTAATATAGAGTTTTTATATATTCAGTCAAAAGAGATATACTCTAGGCTACCTAAATGTCCCTTGTCCATGTGGTCAAATTACTCATGTCTTAAATATTGTCAAAACCACATGATTAGTAATAGATACTAAAAATTAAAACTCAAACGAAACTCGTCTTGTCATTTCATAATTCCTGTCAAAAAACCATAATTATCATTTCGTGAAGTTGGAGACTAGTTGAAATCATCAAGGGAGGTATGAATTTTCAGGCTTCTTCCATGGAACTTTCCCACCCTTGTTTGCTATCAGGTTTCATCCCATCCCTCTCCTGGTCACTGAGTATCATTTTATTACCCAGGATGCTTTGAGGTTGAGACACTGATCTTTTTCCCTCCCGGTGTTTAGACCTTCCATTTGATGGATTTATATTCCTCCATGTGCCTCCACAGGACACAAGCTTGGCTGTATCGTGTGAGAAAACGTAAATGTATGTGCTAAAATCAATTCTTTGTTAATATAATACACATTCCTTTTGTTCCCAAGGTCACCATTGTGCCTTGGCTTTGCAAGGAAGATGGAGCAAAGGGATAAGTCATGAGTCTTTCAGGGACAAACAGCCACATATCTAAGACCTACATTTAGTCCAAATGGAAATAAAAGTTACTAATTTCTAATTGCCATTCATAATTTCTTCCAGCCTGTACCTCCTGGTGGGCTGTCGGGTCCTGGCAGGACACACAGAAAGACAGATCTGTCTGAGGAGTCTTCTTCCCCTTTGAAGACTTTTCTTAGACGTCATGAACAGGGTTCTTTTAGTCTGGTTTGAAATTAGACAACTTGAAATCTGTATCCTGTGGCACATGACGTAGACTCATAAACCTCAAGTATAAACATGTTTTCTTTTAAAAATTATTTATATTATATTATATTATACATTATAATTATATATGAGTGTCTTGCCTGCATCTTTCAGAAGAGGTCTCCTATCCCCTGGAGATGGAGTTACAAGTAATTGTGAGCCACCATGTAAGTGATGGGAACTGAGCCTGGTCCTCTCTCGACAAGAGCAACAAGTGCTCTTCACTGCTGATCCATCTCACCAGCCCCCACATACGCTTTCTTACCATGGAGAATGGTATGCTCAGGTCTTCTATTAACACATTACATAAGCACCAGCAATGCTGTGTGTCTCCCGTGTGACAGAGATGAAAGTGAAGTGTTTGAAGTCAACAGTATTTAGGAACTAGCCTTGAAAATGCCTAATTAATATGCATAAAGCATAGAACTGTAATTGGGAGCTGGGGAGAGGGTAGGAGAAATGGTCAAAGGGACGAAGTTGTGATTATAGGGGATGAATTCTGGAGACCAGGAATGTAATCAAGACTGTCATAGACTAGGAAATTCGCTATGAGGATAGGTTTCTAAATGCTTTTACTAAGACTAAAATGAGCGAGCATATAGACAATAGGTATGCTAATTAGCTTGAGTGCAGTAATAACTTTACCATGAATGATCCATGACTATATCTCCAAGTGAAACAGTTAATCTGTGAAGACACATTAAGAGCAGGAGATTGCTGAAATGGATTCACACATAACCTAAAATACTTAAACACAGAAAGAGGAACATATAGCAATGCACTTCTAATGAGCTCTCATTTTTAGAAAGTGTTCCTTTAAGAGAAGTCTCAGTTACTTTTTTATTTGACCACCACCATGCAATTCAACAAAATGCAGCTGATACAGGATCAACTAGGAGTCCTTCTATGTACTATCAAAAAGAGTTTAGGTAAAATATTTTGAATAAATTATTTTATGGCTTTTTTTGTTTGTTTAATTGTTTCATTATTTTTGGTCTGTTTGTTGTTGTTGCTGTTGTTTTTGGAAACAGGTCACACAGTGAAACCTAGGCTCTCCTGGAATTCACTCTGTAGCCCACGCTGGCTCAAACGTGCAGTTCTCCTGATTCAGCTTCCTTAGTGCTGAGTGTCTCGTACTTGGTGTTTTAGGATTTGATTTGAGAAGAGTGGTCTTACAGACATCATGTTTGTCTCAGTACTCTGTAAGTATCACACACAGTCTTCAGTTGTAGGAGGGTACAATAGACTCTGAACGAGGACAGTAGCCTCAAGTAACCTAGATCCACAGCATGGGTCAGACGTACCACGCCTGTGTATTTTCTTAGAATCTTCACACCTTTGATAGGCTTCCTGGTGAGGTGATGAAGGTATTGAACAAATTCACAGGAGCAGAGCAAGACCTGCTCATTCAGGGGATGAGATAAAAGATGGAGTCATTCCGTGATGGTGCTTTGAGTGTGTGTGTCATATAGTCCTGCCTCTAGACGCTGGTTTTAGAAAATGCTGGTCATCCCCACCCATCAACCCCCCGGCATATTATCTAACGTTGCAACCAAAACTATGCTTTCCTTTGGGAAGTGAGCTAGGAATTGGCTTGAGAAACCGCTCCTGGATGTTTACAAAGCGATCTTTTATTTGTTCCACTCCACTGAATGCAACTAGCTGTGCACTCTGCTATGAATCCCAATAGAGAAGAAATGTAGTCTGGAACCAGAGCAGAGAAAGCAGGCTTGCCATTCATACCACATTTGAACCGAGTGCCCTGCCAATCCTGAAACGCAACACTGCCACGAGGCTTCTTGAAGAATCTGTACTCCGGGATTGTTGACACACATATATTCACAGTTTATGCAAATGTCTACAATGTGTTTTTCTCAAAAACAAACTTTAGCAAGTTTAGAAAACAATCTCCAATGTGTACAGAGGAATTCGAACATCGAATTGGTACATTAACCACACGGTATGTGCCTCCAACTCTAGGACGGCATGTTCCATGAAACTCTCGAAAACAAAATAAGCATTTTCGAAACTTTTTATCTATCCTTTTATTGAAAATATCATTTTATGGCAAAAGTCCACTGGATTGAACCTAGATAAGCAAATATCTCAATTAATAAAATTACTTTCTCAACATAATGTTTCTTGACATATTTGTCCCCGTCATTTTTAAAGCATGGTAGCCAGCATATAAAAGCCAGTGTAAACACCAGTCATCAATGGAGTCATTCAGAAGGAACTTCTGGTCACTTCTAAATGTGCAACATTAGAAAAAAGTCCTTTAGTCTGCCTGTTAGGAGCCATTTAAAACTTTCTCATTCTTCTCTATTTATATAGACCCATAACATATGAATAAACAACCTTTAAAAATCAAGAGTACATTTAGTTAATAAACATATTAAGTAAAAATATACCTCATAGTATATGATTATGAGTGACTGGACAGAAATAGTATTAGATGGTTTATAAAGAAAATATCTGTTTAGAATTTAAGGTTTTCTTTTCAACCATATTTGTACCTTATATTTTTCATTAAAAACAATCATCAGGATAAATATTTATTTTAGGAAGTTTTGTGCATAATATGCATGCATGGATTTGGTGCATTAAAATGTTTGCTCCCCACATTAACTATTAACATTGAAATACAAGTAAATTTAAAAGTTTTCTTCCATGGTCTAATACATTTGTCTTTCTTGACAAAATAATAAAAGTAAAAAGCCCTAATTTTGTGTCATCTCCATTAGTGTGAGAATTATCTCAACACATTTCTCTCATAGATGGGTGATTCAGTCCATTTGCAAATGGTCATGGAGGTTACAGTAGCAATTCATGCTTTCTCCTAGAGACCTCTTACTCCCTTAGTCCCTAAGCCATGCTTTCTCATAGAAATATCTTACTCCCATAGTCCCTAAGCCATGCTTTCTCCTAGAGACCTCTTACTCCCTTAGTCCCTAAGCCATGCTTTCTCATAGAAATATCTTACTCCCATAGTCCCTAAGCCATGCTTTCTCATAGAAATATCTTACTCCCATAGTCCCTAAGCCATGCTTTCTCATAGAAATATCTTACTCCTATAGTCCCTAAGCCATGTTTTCTCATAGAAATATCTTACTCCCTTAGTCCCTAAGCCATGCTTTCTTATAGAAATATCTTACTCCTATAGTCCCTAAGCCATGCTTTCTCATAGAAATATCTTACTCCCTTAGTCCCTAAGCTAAACCAAAACGTATGACTCCCAGTAAAGGGCCTCAGAAAGATTATAATTTTCACGTCATTTCCTTCCACAGTGAAAACCCTGATGGCCAAGATAAAAGGGGGGAATTCCTCAGAGGAGCAGAGTGCCGCATCCAAGTGGGGCTTTGTCCTGACAGCTACAAGCAGAGTTCCTGAGTTAAAAAAAAATTAATGTGTCAACCTTACAGCAACCACCATGAGTTGTAAATCGCAAGAGCCAAGGAAAAGCTAGCCCTATCATTCATCTTTTCCTTTCCCTCTTCTAATTGGTCAAAAGAAAGAAACAAGTACCACTAAATTACCATATTCTCTGATCTATGGTAAGATACAGCAACAGATGCCAAGTTAAAATAAAGACTGCATGCTTTTATTCACTTTAGATTTCTATCTGTCTCTCTGAATATCTAATCTGTATCTGTTACCTATGTTCCTTTGTACGTATTTATAATCTATCAATCATTAACCTATCCATGTATCATCTTTGTAGAGCAATGAGGTAGAATATCTAATTATATACTATTTGTGTACTGTTGTTTAATAATGTCTTTTCCTTATATTTAATATGATTTATGGTATCTATGCAATACACTATTACTATGTAACACATTATACAACATATTCTTTGTGCAAAAAAAATCTGGGTGATTTTCTCCCAGCATTTGCAAAATCTATTTAGTGCTGTAATTACGTATGTTGCCAGTTTATTATTAGAGGGCCATAAATCTTATGAGCCCCCCTTTTCAGATTTATTGGATTCCTGGAATGTACACAGAAAAAATATGTGATTTTTGAAACATAATTAAATAATATTGTACAGACATCTAACATATAATGTATCATACATTATATATGTATATATTAGTACATTTAAGAGAGTATGAAATAGCTATTTGAATCATTAAAAAAATTCAGCAGAAAAATGGAAACTAAAATTAAAGAAAGTAGAGGACTACAATCTAAATATAATGAGTAGAAAATGGTTTTAAAATTTGAGATTCCTAACAGTGGGGCATATGGATCCCGAAGGGGCTACCTCCTGTAGCCGGGCAGGACTCCCAATTGAAGGATAAGAAAAGCAACCCACCCACAAAGCCTTTGACCCAAAATTTGTCCCGTCTACAATATGTGCAGGGAAAAAGACAGAGCAGAGACTGAGGAAAAGACCAACCTATGACTGCCCCAAATTGAGACCCATCCCATGGGCAAGAACCCTGACACTATTAATGATATCTGTTATGCTTGCAGGTAGGAACCTAGCATAACTGTTCTCTGAGAGGTTCCACTCAGCAGCCAATGGAAAGAGATGCAGAGACTCATACCAAAATTTAGATGGAGCTCAGGGAGTCTTTCAGAAGAGTTGGGAGAAAGATTGAGGGACTGGAAGAGGATAGGGACTCCACTAGAAGAACAAGGGTCAACTAACTGAATCACCAGAGGCTGAATGACCAACCAAAGAGCAAGCATGGCCTAGACCTAGGCTCCCTGCACATATGTGGCACATATGTGAGCATCTTGAGCTTCATGTGGGTCCCCCAGACATTTCCAGCAGGGGCTGTCCCTGAGCCTGTTGCCTGCCTGTCTGCCTGCCAGGGGAAGGGGAATGGAGGAGGACTTGTGTGAGTGTACTGGAAGGAGAGGAAGGGCTGATATTGGGTTGTAAAAGGAACAAATAAATTTAATAAAAAATAAGTGTTATAACATGTGATTGTCATCTAATAGAAATTTCAGAATGGGTAACAGAATTATTAAATGAACAAATCAATATCTAGAAATCAAAAGCAGAAACCCACAAATCAAAAAGGCCACTGAAAGTTTAGAACAATGAAGAAAAGAAAGGAAATGTTTCACAGGACTGATGCCCCAGCAGCTGTTGATGGAGGAATCTGACAGAATAGATTTCTGTACATAATAACAAGGTTCTTGCGGCTGAAGTACCCATCATAGTCCAGTGCAAACATTGCTGAAGACAGTGAGCTTGTGCTCGTGAGAGCCTACCCTCTGGCCTTCTAGATATCTCATTCTGTGTAGCTGTGAAGACAATCATGTTCTGGGTTAGTGGCCATGAAGGACCAGAGGCACATCAGAGAGTCAAGATAACAGGAGAGTCTTTGATTTGTAAGCCCTTCCCTCTTGTCCATCCATATTGAAACATGTAAGAAAACTGGCTGTTTTTGCTTATCCTCAGTACTAGTCCAGAACTTATGATCCAGTTTAACCTTAAACTAATCAAGATTTGGAGTCTTGTCAGAAAAGTAAAATCTGTCTATCCAAATGAGCAAAGGAAATCACGTACAGAGGGTTGGGCTGGCCCAGAATTCCCCAAGCATTATCAAAACCGAAAGGTGGAGAAATAAAGAAGGGCTTTATCAGTTCAAGGGGAAAGAAATCCCGCAGTACACAGATAATGTAATAGATGTAACTGAACACAGATCTAAGGTGAAGAATCTTAGATCTTAGAGGATGGTTCATTGCACCACTATACAGAGTTAACATGGAGAAGAGCATCACATGATCCCAGAAGACTACAGGAAAAGACACAAAGGATACTCTTGGGCCTGTGGGTGACATGTTCAAAGTCTTCTGTAGTTCTAAAGAGTTACCATGACAGAAAAAGAGGAATTCAACTCTTGGCAGAGTTTTGGATAAACTTAGCAGGTCCAGTGATTGATCAGTCATAGCATCTATCACAAAAGCAGGCAGAAAACGTCATTACACTGTATGACAGTTGCAACCCATCTTTGCATGGACATATGAATGACAGTGTTGGGCTTTGGTCTTGTTTTCATGCTTGGCTTGGGTGGTAGCACTGACACTTAGTGACTGAAACACTAGCCCATCCTTGGGTAGGCCTCGTCATCCCAGGCATCCACGATGAGACACAGAAAGTAAAGCATATGCCATTATGACATTCAGAAGGATTTGTTCATCCCATGGCCTGTTCTCACAGTCCTCTTCTGGCTCACTGATTTTGCTTACTGGTCAGTTTCTTGGAATAGGTGTTTATTTTGTCTTGTTTGTTTGCACTGTCACAGGGGAAAGGATGGTCGTGTAGCAGCAGGTGCAATCTGAACTTTGACTCTTGAACTCCATTTGTACCACCTTCCCACCCAGCTCCATATCTAGGTGTCTAATATTCCTCTTTGATTCTGCTACTTCTTCACTTTTGAGAATAGACAAATCTAAATACCCTGGGCTTTTTGTAGTTTGTTTGTTTGTTTTGTTTTGTTTTCCTAGGTGCTATGGTGACCCTACACCATGCTATCCCCAACCATTCTATAGTCTAGCATGGCTTTCTGTCACAGACTCTGCTCACACTCCCAACACCGCCATGAAATCACAACTCAACAAGCTGTAACCCAACAACCAGATTTATATGTTAAATACTCAATGTATAATACGTCCACACAATTAACTTACAACCAATTGATACGGATATAAACTGCCCACCTAGATAAGATAAATTTACCTATAGAAATCCATCCCTTAAGAAATATTCAGAACAACCTGTATCTATGTAGAGATGCATGGTGAGGGTTGTTTATGTCTGCCTCCATGTTGTCTCTCCCTTTCTGCTCCTCCCTCTCCTAAAACCTCTGTTCCCAACTCCCTTTGTTTCCGTCCAATGACAAGCCTCATTTTATCTTGTACCTGCCTTCACCTGCATAATGACATCAACCTACAGGTCCCAGTTTGTGTACTGATTAAGAAAGATTAGGAGGTATGGTCTTGTACAAGGAGGTGTATCAATTGGTGGGGGGCTTTGGTGTCTAAGGTGGATGCTGGGGCTATGAACTCAGGGTCTCATGCTTGCACAGCAGGAACTTCAGTGACTGAGCATTTTCCCAACATCCAGTGGGTGCTGTTTCTTATCCCCTAGCCCTTTTCATGGCTCTGTGGTCTCAGGGTCTGATTTCCAGTCTCCCACTCTATGGCCTATTTTTAAAAACTAATGATGATTTTTTTTCAGGGCTGGGGACTGAACCCAGGCCCTTACACTTGCTAGGCAAGCGCTCTACCACTGAGCTAAATCCCCAAACCCATGATGATTTCTTTTTTGCTATCACGGTAGTCATTTTTCGTGATTGTGTGATCGGTTTCTCTGTTTTTTTTTTCCCCAGAACGTGTCCACCTTATACTTCTGTGCTGAGTGAATTTAGGGCCATTTAAATGAGATTCCTGTTCTCCAGAAGGTAAAGCACATCCTATTACCTGTGCCCCTTCATCGTAACAATCTCATGCCAAAGCAGTTGCAACTGTGCACCATTTGTTTACCACTGAACTTGATGCAAGAATGTTAATTTTCCCTCTGTAAATGTTTGGTTTTGTGCCTCTGTTTAAATAGTGGTTTGTGGGTATTCCTTGATTTCACTTGGAGCTCTATTAAGGCCCTAGACTTCTCCTAGTCATTACAGGAATGTGGAGCATGTAACTGAGAAGGCACCTAATTGGTTGATAAGAAGATATGGGGGCACTGGTGATTTTCTCTTTAGATGTGTGAATTTTGGAAATATCAAAACTTTTCAGAAATGTAGAGTTGCTTCATGGGCTTAAGGCTTTGGAATCTTCAGTGAAATTCCATGTCTACTCTGCAACTTAACTCATATGTTTCTCAAATGAAGAACGTTCTGGGGCGGTGGTTTCCCTTGGAACATGGTCCACAATGGTTTCCACTGAGAATTGGTTCTTCATTTTCCGAATCATTTCTTCTCCAAGCATCATGACATTCTCCCCTCACCCACCACCTGCACACGTGCTCGTACACACACACACACATACACACACACACACACACACACACACACACACACCACTGTACCAATGGCAGATTGGAAATACACATTATTTCAAAGCAAATTCCATTTGCTTTTTAGTTCACCAGGAAACATTAGCTGTATATCACAGAGGATTCTGAGGCTGCCTGTGCTGTTAAGGCAGCTTGTCCCAGATACCTTTTCCTAGGACAAGAAAACTTTCATTTCTGAGTAGTCCATATCCCAAGAGTCATAAGATTTGCTCTCTCCCTCATTTTCTGTAGGATTATCTGTAATGTAGGGCTGTCTTTGGAAGCTATTGCCTTTGCAGGGAGCAGGCATAACTAGGGGCAATCCATCTTCCCCTCTCCCTGCAAACTTGAGCCTTGTCCCAGTCTCTGAGGTCTGATCACTGATGGCCCAGTACCAGCTGCAACCCAATCCTTCTGTGAACACAGCTGAGCTAAATTAATCTGATTTCTTTAGCCTTTGCACCCTAGCTATCAATCTCATGGGCAATTAGCATGCTCGGAGCCAGGCTTGGGATTCCAAAACCCCTTATCACTGCCCTCTTTGTACTCTAGCCTCCAAGCTGCAGGGAGGCCCTGTGGGCACCACAGAGATGCAAAAACATTTGTCCTCACAGCAGACTGGATTCCTCAGGCCACTTTCCCTAATGAAATGGCCAATGCCTGTTAATCAAGTGGAGCAGACACAGTTCAGCCTTTCACCAGGTGAGACTGTTCAGCACTGGTTTTGCAAGAGGGGGCCATGTGGACTGCAGAGGCTGCAGGCTGCCTGGATAAACAGCCATCTCAAAGGTGTTGTTCTGTTTTGCAGACAGGATTGGACATTAGTGGGTGGAAGCATGCTGGGTCACCAAGTGCCATGATCGAAATGATTTCACTCAGGAGCCAAGGAAAAGAAAACACACACACACACACACACACACACACACACACACACACACACACACACACACACACACACACTCCCAAAGAGCACATCTGGAAACAGGAGGAAAACAGGAGGTACAAGAAGCTCATCTGCCAACCTCTCCAGCCTGCATATGCCAGCCCCAGTCAGTCAGCCGGCACTAGGCATGTGTGGCTATGATGAGATCTGTCAGGAGCCCTTCAGTATTTTAGAACAGTCAACTTGGACACCACCAGCCCCTTCCTACACTTTTGTAGCCACCTCTGTCTCAGGCTTTTTGTTCTGTGTAGCATCCATGGGTTTCTCCTGTGGTTACAGTCTGTCCTGAGCATTAATTAACATAGAGCTAGAAAACCAAAGAAAGAAAAATTGGTGCTTTCTCAAGCTTTCACTGTATTTCCCCACATGATGCAAACACTCTCTCCATTGGGTTTAGAAAACACTCTCCACTTTGAAGTTGGGAATCCCTCAGAAATTTCTATTGTCTTATGATTGCTTAGTATTTATCCCTCATTTCATTATTAGTAATGGTATTTAGTAAACCTTTCCAAGTACTCGTCATGTATCAAAAGCTAGCCTAGGTGATTACTTGTAGGTGATCAATGAGCTGGAGAGGAAACTTTCCATTTTCTGAGGAGAGGAAGATGACCAAAGAGCAAGCAAGGCCCATGTGAAGGCAGCCAGCAGAGAAGGCGCTGCGGCCTCAGACATACTCAGTCAATTAGAAACTCAAGTGCAAAAGGGAGAGAGATAGCGAGGGATGGAAAAACGGACACTTCTAACAAGGTATGAGGCAAAGCCTTGCTGAAAACACCCTGTTAGGCTGAAGTTTGAGGACAGGAAACAAGACAATTGAAGACCTGCATCCCAGAGAGACAAGGCCCTGGAGAGGAGGAGGTGGCCATGGAAGACAGGAGAACAGGTAAGGGGGACTGCATGAGAGGAGTCTGGAAATGGAGATGATTTGTGAAAGTCCATTTCTCACCGGAGAGCTAGGAAGGCCATGCAGGTAAATCCGGCTCTATGTATGGGCATCATACACATGACTTTCTGTGGTCCTCAATTAAATAGCTCCACGGAAACACCACAGTTCTCCGAGTGGACTGATAACCTGGGCTCTATGTGTCGAGACAATTTGCTAGGGTTTATACCCATAAGTGACAGAACCAAATAGGCGGAGTCCAAGTCTAAACTCCTGTTTTACCTACACAAACTTTCAGTTCCCTGTTGTAGAAAGATGGCAATTTCATTAGAGTGATGAAATTCAATCTTAGGAAAGAATAGAAAATTGCTTATGTGATTTCAGTTATAGAGACCTAGCAAGGGCTACTTTACCATCTCCTTTGTATGTTTTGTTTTTCCTTTTAAAAAATTGATAACAGCCTGGCAGGGAAGGGGAGGGGGTTTATTCTGCTGGGTCCTAGGGTTTTTGTTAGAGGCTGTGGCTTCCAGGGAGCGTCTTGACCCAGTGTTGCATAACACCCTCTAAGTCACAATCCCACCCCTCTGGTAAGGTACATTCCATCCTCGATACCCCGGGATATATTCGCAAGGATTTATACAGATATAGGGGACATAACCTCGGTGTCATTTACTTTGTCTCTAATTTCACGAAGCTGTACGTTGAAGCAGATTTTTGAAAGCAGTAAAGCTGACACCATCCACACACACTGGCTGTCTTCTTGTGGCTCTGCTGTCATTCACTGGGTGTTGCATCATCCACTCCTAATTTATATTCGAAAATGAACATTTTCATGAGACTTTGAATAGCTGCAGTCTGTTTTGCTTTTACTAGGAAAGAAGTCTATAACGGGCAGGGTAAACTCTCACTATTTTAGGGAACAGGGAATGTCCCTGGCTTCATTACTAACTGTCCAGAGAAAAGAGGAAAAAACAAAAAGGTTGAGTATACTCTAGCCATGGACCCATCAATCATCACACTGTCAAATGACATTTCCTTTTGTCAAAATCTCAGTCAGTCTTCTAACTCCTTCCTTATTCATATTTCTTAGGACTTGGAAAACTTCAAAGGTAATAAAGTAAATACTTTATTGTCTCACGATGGTCAGCCCTCTGATGAGACTCACATAAGAGCTGCACAGCTCTTGGTGAATAGAAAATTATCCAGTGTGTCTCTCAAATGTACACAAAGTCGGATGCATGTGACCCCTAGCTAGTTTAGCTATGTCATCTTGATGCCATCATGGTGGAGCAAACATGGAAGCCAGAGAGGCCAATGTGGGAACTAGGGTGACATGTTCCCAGAGTTCCATTATTAGAGGCTGCTAATGGTTAGATTTTGTCTAACACAGGAGTTCAAGAAATGCAACGTGCTCCTGCTCCTCTCTTGCTCTCTTGCTCTTACCCCTTTGTCCTGTCTCTCCACATTCCTCTCTTCCCTTCTCTCCACGTGCTCATGGCCGGCCTCTACTCTTCTCCCTTCTCTCCTCTCTCCTCTCTCCTCTCCTCCTCCTCCTCCTCCTCCTTCTCTTCCTTGTTCTCTCTCTCTCTCTCTCTCTCTCTCTCTCTCTCTGTCTCTCTCTCTCTCTCTTTCTCTCTCTCCTTCTTTCTGCCTTTCTCTGCCCTACTACCCTCTTAACTCCCTCTCCATACCCTGAATGTTAAACCATGGCTCTATGAATTATGGAGTACACGTAGACGACATTTAACAACCTAATTCCAGTGAGTCTTGCTAGTCACAGTATGTGTAGGAAGAGTGTGGAGTACTGGTCAGTGGGGTCCCTGATAACGTAGCTGTACTGCCGTACCATGTGCAGTTGGAAGTGGATGGCATTCCTCTTCAGTACCCAGCAGGTGAAAGTCCATTTCAGATTTCAGAATGAAGGAATGAAAAACAGACTTAGAGAAATGTTCTTCCACCACAAAATTGTCCACCAGACTGGTTGTAAGGCTACCATGGTGAAACAGAGGCAGTGAAAGGCTCTGACTACATCCCCCCTCCCCATGTCCTCTCAAGTCCTGTCCGTTTCCTTCTTGTCAGAACTATACCCTTCTATTATAATCAAGAATCTTTGCTTGGCTCTCATGGTGGTATTCTTTGCTGGTATTACCTAGAGGCAGCTCCTAGGTACCTTTGTGTAGAGTGGCTTTCACTCTCCAAGCCATTGGCAGGAAGCGCCTCTGGCACCAGTTAGCTCCTGTAGTTCTTGTTCAGACCTTCTGGGCTTTCTGTCAAAGACTATTTGTGACAGACGTTGAGAAAAATAACAAAGCATCTCTCCCCTCCTGAGGAAGAATGTGAAAGGGACTGGGGACACATAGGCTCTTTGTAACTCCAGGTACCATGTCAGCTCTTGGCTCCCTTCTCCCTAGCAGGGCTAAGTGACAGAACAGACTGACATGTGCAGTTGCACTGCATTGGTCCGTCAGGACAGAGGATGCTTTTATTTAAAGAAAGCAACATTGTGCCTCCCCAGCAGACTGAGGTAATTTCCTTCCCTTCTCCACACTTCCTAGCATTCCAGATTTATACATTTTACAGCATTTGCCAGCACTCACCTGAAGAAAGCAATTCTCAAGTGAAAAACTTAAAGAAATATTTGTGTTCAGGGCCCAGACCCATAAAGAATAACTACCATAGTTTTAAAATCTCGACCTAATTTTACAACTAATTGCTTGAATAAGCCAGATCAAGTTAGTCTCACAGTGAGAGGAAAGCAATCAGCATGCAAGCCCAGCCCGAAGTTTGAAAGTTTCGATTAGAATATCTTTCACCCCACCCTACGGGGCTTGTATTTAGTCAGTTTATTTTGATTGTGAAATGCAAATGCCTAAGTATATGTGAATACATACATATATTTGAGTATATGTTTTTATTCATGAAAGTCCAAAATGACTTCCCAACTATTAGAAAAATCAATCTTTAGGGGAAGTCAGCTATTTCTTCTCAACAACATATGAGTCCAGCAGAGTTTTAATCTGATGCTGGGCATTTGCATGTAGCAAGGACACAGATACCCACCTTCCTATTAAAGTGCCCATTGAAGAGAACCAAATGGTTCTCTAACATAACAAGTGTTAGCTATGGCCTCTGGGTTGGGAGTCTTGCCATTCCTCATGCTATTCTGGTGGCTTGCAAGGCTCCAGCTTTCACGTGCAGATGGTATAGGAGGCAGAGGGCAGGGCGAAGCATCTGTCATCTGCATGGTATCGTAGGCCTTTCGTGGGCCTTTTGTATTTTTCACTTCACTTAGTTCTTTGCATAATTCCAATAAGAGAAGCTACAGGTCAGCAGTCTCGTCTGTCAGAGATTGAGTCAGGAGGCCAAGAGACCCAACGTACAGAATGCGCTGTCTCTTTTACACTGCCATCTCTTCTGTCAACCAATTAAAAACTGCCCAATCCTTAGATGTGCACTATATTTCTTATGATCTAATTCTATATTCTTTCATGAGAAATCATGCGACTCATCTAATAACCCCAGTGGAAATCATGAGATTCATCCAGCATATAATTGTAAATATAACATAGGCACTAGCATGCAGCAGGTAATAGGTTGACTGGATAGAGATCCCTTCATTCTGGGTAAAGTGGGTTTGTGTGGACTTTCAATGTAATGACCTTCTTGTGTTGACAGATATATATCCCCACAGGGGAAAACATGTTTAACATATTTTAGTTGAAAAACACATAGTTATGGGACCTTGATAAACATTTGATAAGGTTCTATTTCATCAACCTCTTCTATAAACTCCTATTAAGCTTCAAGCCAGTTGTTGGTGATCGTACAGTGCCTAGGGGGAACTTGTACAGATGTTTGCAGTGGCTTCCTTTCTCTGAGCATCCATAACTCAGAGAGTGAGCACCGTTACCCAAGAGTCAAGGAGGACGGTGGAATATGTGGAGTAAGAAGTCACTAAGCTGGAGTCAGCCTTGCTCAGAGAGACCCGAGGAGATAAGAGTAAGGAAGGGCTCAAGCTCCTGCTCAAGCTCGTGCAGGCAGCCACAGCTGCCATGAGTTCATGACTACAGCAGCCACATGATGTCAAAACGGCACCCCACAGCACTCTTCCCCACCGCTGGCCTTCACCTTCTTCCCACCACCTTTCCCACAATGTTCCTGAGTCTTGGTGTGGCATTGGTACCCTAGCACTTAGCCTTCCGCTGTCACGGACATCATTTTGAACACATGCAAGTTGTAGAAGATTGTTGAAATATATACAAGGGTTGGCACTGACTTAGGGCAGAGACATTATTTCTTGGGACTCATTTCACCGTGGCCTGTGTGAGTTTCCAGATGGATCTATCACCTTAAGATAACAGAACTTTATTTTCTTATACTGGAGGGCAGAGGCCCCACGTCAAGGTCTGTTCCCTCCAGCAGCACTGGGAAGTCTTTCCTTGTCCTGTTCAGTTTTGTGAGCGCCACTGCTCCAGCCGCTGCACCCTCTGCACATGGCCTTCCTTTCTTCATCTGTTTTTTCTTTGTCTCACCCAAAGATATTCGTCATTGAACTTAGGTGGAAGCAGAGAGTCCAGCATGATCTCATTTTCAGTTCTTCAGTTTAATTGCATCTGCGAAAACCCTTGCCCCAATAAAGTCCTAGTCATGGGCTCCATGGTTAGACTGTGGACATGGTTCTGAGGGGTTAATACTTAATTCACCACACACCCCAACACATCGTTTAATGCTTCCGACTTAGTACAAGGGAAATTACGCTGCAGAGAGTGTTCAAGAGAGATTGCTCCCAGTCAAGGCTGGTTCAGGGGGACCACATCCATGAGTTCTAGTGACCACTAAAACATATTGTTTTCTTTATCAGCCGCCGTCTGGGGCCTAGAGAAAGGTAATGTATCTAGGAACATATCTGGGCCTACGTTTTAAAAAGATGTAATGTTATTTTATTTTTTCTTGATCATAGAAATGCATAATCATTTAGACATTATTGGAAATATGTTTTTTTAAGAAGTCACAAACAAAAATTGTGAAAAAAAAATGACAGCTGAGTCTATTGGGTTTCCTTACAGAGCAAAGGGGCAGGGTTACTACAGGAGAGTGGGCTCTCCTTCCTACTGTCAGGCAACACCTAGGAAGCCTTACCCAGCAGGCATGAGGGCTTACCAGTAGCAGTAGCCACATAGATGGAGGTACGCCATAGTCTTCCCCAGTCTGTGCATATGCTCTAGCTCCTCAGATGGTCCATGTGGAGAGTCGCCCGTTGTTAGGGAGCTTTGGATACTCAGGCAAGGGTGGGACAGGTAAACGTCAACAAGTCCAGCTGGGATCATCTCTTTCTGGGCCACTGCCAAATGCCCCCAAATGGCAGTTACCTGTCTCAAAGGACAGCCAGTGACAACACGGACTAACACAGAGCAGCAGCCATTTAGCAGTATCCAGAATAACTCACTTGGAGCCCTTGCTGGTCTTGTGTCTCTGACAGCTCCAAAAGGCAACACAGATGGCTAATTTCACATCAGCTCTAGAAAAGGGGGACACAACTGTGTATTGAGGTTCTAAACATCATCTGGCGAAAATTTGTAAGAAAAGCGACAAAATAAATTTTGCAAACTCACTTCATTTATAAATCAACTTCATCTACATGTAGCATGTGTTGTTGGAATGGTTTTATCAAAAATGAGAACCAAGAACACTGTGCTAGGACTGTGTGTGTTGCTGAAGGGCTGTGATTAGAGCACTGAAGCTAGGGAGGCTGGAGGATAAGGAGTTCAAAGCCACCCACATCTTTAGCTGCATGAGTTTAAGATCAGCCTGGGACATATAAAAGACCATTGCAAAACTTAACAATTACCAATAGTTCTTCAGCTAGGGTTGGAACTTTAGGCCCATTCTTCAAAATATCATATTTATTTATTAAATCAACACTCTGTCTAGAGTTCAAAAAATGAGAAATAAGTAGAAGAAGAAACTTACATCTCACAAAAAAAGTACACTAAACACTGTCTTCTAGTACGTTTTCAGAGTGCACTATGTGTAGGTATTCTTTTTAAAAACCGCATATATGTAATATATGCATTTCTCTTTATTTGCACTTTGAATAGTATTTATTTTATTTTATGTATATGAATATTTTGTTTGAATGCATGTTTGTGCACCATATGTGTGGCTATCGAATCATCTAAAACTGGTGTCCAGGCTGATTGAGAGCCACCATGTGGGTGCTGGGAATGAATCCCAGGCCCTCTGCAAGAGCAACAACTGTTCTTAACTGCTGAGTCATCTCTCCTGCCCTGTTTATTGTTGTTGTTTGTTTGTTTGTTTTACTATTTATCATTGTTTGTTATTAGTTTCTCAGCATTTGAATCTTATAAATCAATAATTTCATCAAAGTTTTTTTTTGATAAAAACATACACTGTTAGAAGAGAGAACTTATACTTTGATATTTCCTGATATTGCTATGAGCTAATTTTTGAAGAATTGATTCTCAGTGTTTAGTGTACTTTTTTTGTGAGATGTAAGTTTCTTCTTCTACTTATTTCTCATTTTTTGAACTCTAGACAGAGTGTTGATTTAATAAATAAATATGATATTTTGAGGAATGGGCCTAAAGTTCCAACCCTAGCTGAAGAACTATTGGTAATTGCTGGCTGAGTGTTTTCTTCTGGGAGAGTGTTTTCTTTAATGGGCAGCCCCGGTAGGTCGAGCACCCTCTAGTGGATATCCGCATAAATTACATTCAGAAGACTTAAGTGTGCAGGGAGACTGCGTAGCACCCAGTCCTACTTGGAATGTTTTCATCAAACGTCTCAGGGATGTGTGCAGGGGAGCAAACAGAAAGATTAAAAATTCCAGAGGTGATAGATGACTCCAGGGAAACAACAGTCTTCAAGGCACAACAGGACTGATGCATGGATGAACCAAGAGTGTGGCAGCATGAATAGGGCATGTACGTGTTCATTCAGAGTCCCAGAGCTGAGAAGGGAAGTGGACAAGAGTTCCCACCCCAAATTAAGAAGCCATTTGTAAGTGATACCCACTGGCAAGTTGCTAGCAAGGGAAAAAAGTCAGTTTTCTGCAATGGATTGTCACTAAGTATATCAATTATGCTCAAGAGTACGAACCATGCCCAGTAGAAATCAACATAGACAGACAGTCAGACAGTCAGACAGACAGACAGACAGACAGTCAGACAGTCAGACAGACAGACAGACAGACAGACAGACAGACACACACACACACACACACACACGCGCGCGCGCGCGCGCGCGCGCGCCAAACTAACAAACTGAAGGTTGTTTTCTGAGATGGGGAGGGAGGGGACGTATATAAAGTTCGGTGGATAGAGAGATGAAATGGCAGTTGGGGAAAGGACATGAGGGTCAAGTACACTGTATGAAAATAGTTTTAAAATAAAAAGATGAGGACATAAAGTCGGTTGTGTGGGAGGAGTGATGAATCTGATAAAAACAGAGGGAGGTTGAATATGATCAGAACACAATGTATGAAATGCTCATAGGATTAACCAAAATGTTTTAAAATTCAGTTTTTACAGGGAGACTTGCTCTATTTCAGCATGGTGGCAGCATATTGCCTGGATAGCATTTGGTTTTCTGACTACTTTGTAAGAAAACCTTTGTGGATAACCATTCTCAAAGGCCAGGGCTGTGGCATTGACTAGTATAGATAAAATGACAACCTCTCTGAAACAGGAAACCCATGTTCCTTCCAAGGGAACAAATACGAAGAAGATTTTTCAATAGGTCAATAATGTCTCCTTTGTAACTGAATTACAGACCATTGGTAGATGATGGTCGTTTTCATGAGGGAGAAACTCTCCTGACTGCTGCTTGGTGGGTTTCCTCTATAAATACAGAGAACCCTTCATCCTCTTGGGATGTCACTGAGATTAGTACCACACTTGGTATATGCAGAAAATCTCTTCATCCACGATACTGGCCACATCAATGCTCCCCCTTTCCTAGTTTCTTAGTGTGAGGCTCAGGCTTCTGTGCATGATCAAGCAGCGAGGTCCTGGTGTTAGCAGAAGCTTGCTGGGTCAGCCTGGGTGAGGTCGTGGCACTGGGACAGGCTTTCTGGGTCAGCTTGGGTTGTTGGTTCCTTCCTATGTTTATATGTCTGGCTTTCCATGGGATCACAGGAAGTCCCTTTTCCACTGAAGCATGGAAATGACAACTACAGCGCCCAAAATCTTCTCTTAGATTGATGGCTTCGCCTTCTCTGGAATCAACCCGCGATAAAGCAGAAGCAGGGCAGAGAGTTTCACTGTAGAACACAGGGAGAAGCCAAGACAGCATTGGACAGAGTGAGAGTAGGAAAATACTGGAACCATTCAGTATAAGCTTTCTTCTAAAGCCACAGGACAGTAGTGCACAGAATTAAGGTTGGAGGACAGGGGATCATAATGATAACATCTCCTTGGGGGCCCTTAGGGAAACTCCTGGCACAGGAACCCCATGAGGTGTAGCTCTGTAGAATATGCTGGGTTTTGTTTTTTTTTGTTTAAGACCTCTGTGTATGTTAAGGCTGATGAGTGGCCCTCATGAGGCCTATGCTGGCTGGGAAACAAAATGGCAGCTTGTTGCAATGTTGGCTGTGAGGCACTATGAAATATTGAAGTATCTTTTGAAGAGAATAAAATATACTATTACTCTATAATATGCCATATGATACTTTAATTTCTAAATCTTCAGAAGTCCACAGACTCTAAGAATAATGACTACATGTCTAGAACTGCTTCTCAATTTTGTGAGGTGACAAATTTTATGCATAGATTTTGCCATTTAGGTTCTAATCCCTGTAAGAATAAAGCAGTTTGAATTTTTTTCTTCTGCCATTGCCTTGTCAGCAGGCTACACTTAAAATAGAGCCGATGGTTTGGAAAGGTTAATCCATCTTATAACGGTACTGCAGAAGAACTCAGTACAAACGGGCGGAAGAGTGATTCAAACCTTACAGTGTGTCTTAGCCCAGATTGCCTCGACACTCCTCCTTTAACCAAGCAGAATTTTGGCATGTGTATTCGGAATGGCATCAATAAAGTCATTCATTATTCAGTGGAGTCACTGATTTGATGTGTTAGAGGAATCCTTATGGATAACCAGCCCGGAACTAATGTCAAGAACCACATTTTAACTTACGGAGACACGTGTCTGGAGATAACAAGGGTTCCATCATTCTCAGCTGTGGTTTGAGTGTGGTCCTAACTCTTCGGCAAGAATATGTGTTTTAAAGTCTTTCCGTTTGTTCTATTTTCAGTGTGTATGATATAAATGTCCACAGTCATACCTTCTTTTGTTAATTTGTTTCCTTTAAGACAGTTCTGGGCATAGTTTTTGAGGCTTCATCCATCAAATTCTGTGGCCCTTTGAAATAACCTCTAGTGCACAAGGAATCTGTGACTTTCGCAAACAAATTCTCATGTAACTAAGGAAATCTTACCTTAAAAATAGAAATTTTTAAAAAAACATTAATTTTTCCAGGAATTATTTATTAAACATTAGCATAACATGTTTTTGTTGATCTTCAAGGTATTTTATATGCACGTATGGAAATGTCACAATGAAACATTTTGATTGGAAAAATTAATATGCACTCATATAAAGAAGGTCAAGAATGACTTTTGGTAGTGAATCTGCACCAAAGCATTGAGAATTAAATTAGAGTAATTGGGTTTGAATTGGGACAAGGCGAGGGCAGCTGGAGGGTTGTACCATTCCCAAACTCTTCAAACCACATCCCAGGGAACACGAAGAAGAGCTGGCACACGCTATTTCCTTCAGTACCCGTGAAAATATTTTCATGGAAATTTTACTCCATAGCATTATATTCGCCTGACTCTTATTTTGTCTCACAATATTTCCCTTTCAGAAACGGGTAATTTCTGGGGAGGGAGAGTGTAAAACTTAGTATTACATTTAATAATTAGCATGAATATTTTCAGGAGGAAAAAGAAATAATTTGAGTTTAATTTTGAAGGTGACCAACAAAATGAATACCGTATTAAAAGGGAATAGTATACATTTGATCAGATTTATCATTTCTGTTTCATTTTAAGTTCAGTTATCACAGGCTGCTTGTTTTGCATTTTATCATGCAGATATTTATGTTTTCATTAGAGAAATAGTCATATTTTTGATATTGGTTGAAAGTCAAGAGCGCTGAAAACCACTCTTTCACATTTTCAAACTTGAGACTGAATAGTGAGTGAAAATCTCTCATTAAATAGAATAAATTATTTACAATTTTTAATATGTATGTGCTATGAAATTAACCTTGCAAAATGCAGAACATAAAAGAACCTGTGGTTTGATTAAGAAATATAAACATTATAAAGTTGTACCTAAGGAGCATGTCATTCACTCAATAAATTATTTTTGAACCAAATTATCATTAATAAGTGCATTAAAGCTAAAATTTTTAAGTATTTAATAAGTAATTATATTTTACATACATAAGGGTTACAAACTTGAAACTAGAAGATTACACGATAAAGATTCCCTTATCCCCAATCTAGGTAAAGAAGAGATTTTGTTTTCATTGCTCACAAATAATAGAACTTAAAATTCAGCTTATATCATTGAGTTGTCATTTTAAGATTCCTAGAATGATTCCTCTCTGTTTCCAAGGGGAAGAACCTTGACACCAGCTATTTTACTGTTTGACTCAAGGAGACTCTAACATAGCAGTGGGGAAACAGGTAGGGCAGTGTTAAACTAACAAAATAAGCCATAGATTAAACTCATGTAGATACCTTTTAAGAATGAAATCTTAGGAACTAGGCAACACACCTTCTCCAGTGAACTATTCTGGGACTGTGGGGAACCCAACTACACAAAGATAAACAGGAGTAAAGGACAGGGATGACACTGGTAAGTAGTCATTAAGAATACATTTAAGGGCCGTGGATGGGTCAATAGTTAAGAGCATACACTGCTCTACAGAGGACCCAAGTTTATTCCCAGTGCCCATGTAGGCAGCTCACAACCAGCTCCAGGGGGTTCTTATGCTCTTTTCTTGACTCGATGGACACCTATACTCACTTGCACACACGGCACACACACACATACACACAGCACACATACACACAGGCACTCACACATTCACACACATACTCAAGTGCACACATAATTAAAAAACAATAAGAATTAAAATCTTAAAGCAAGACTACTTCAAGAAGACTCTTGTGCTGTGCAAAAAGTTTTATAATACGCAGCAGAGTGACATAAGTTGGAAATATTGACTCCAACTTCTCAAGAGACAATAATACCAATAATTATATCTAAAAAGTCAATGCTGGCAGAAATAGAAACTTGAAACTATTCAATTAACTGAAAGAGAGAGAGAGAGAGAGAGAGAGAGAGAGAGAGAGAGAGAGAGAGAGAGAGAAGCTGACACAAAGATGGTAGATTAAACCCAACCTCTCCAATAACCACATTACATGTGACTGGATTAAGCACCACATGAAAAGGCACTTGTATACTGCACATCAGAAAGAATTCTTTAAATAAAGACATCTGAAAAGATGGAGGGACATCTGGAGCTCATTCACTGCAGGTGAGAATGAAAAGTGCCTATAGACACTAAAAACAGACCAGCAATCAAATGTAAAATTAAAGATACAATTACGCTCCATTAATTGCACTCCTAGGTTTTTACACAAGGTAAATAAAGACATGTGTGAATGTTTATAGCAATTTTAGATAATTACATAAAATTGCAAGAAAAAGTAATGTTCTATCAGTGAATGGATAAATGAATGGTGCAATCACGGTATGACAGAACGCACAAACAAAACGGAGTCATTTCTACTGACGTCTTCATCTCACCTGCCACTGACTCCAAGCCCAGCTTTTGCATCTTTTCCTTTTAAAGTTTTTATTGTTTGAGAATTTCACACATGCATATACTGTATTTGAGACACAGGAATAAAAATTCCTTAAGTTCTTAGCTTCGCATTCTTAAGTAGTGTATCTCTCAACCCTCTTCATTTATTATTGTTTGCCTGTCTGTTTTTTCAGTAGATAAAAATTAACACAGAACCAATAGTAGAGAACTAGAGACTGTGAAACGCTCAGCGCTAAATGAGAAATCTGTATCACACGTCTCCCTCCAAGACTCGGGGATCATTGTAGAAGACAGGGTAGGAAGAGTATAAGAGTCAGAGGTAGTGAATGTCTGAAGTGAAACAGGATTTCCTGGACATGACAGGGATTTTGCTCATGCGAACTCACAGGGGCTTTGACTAAAGACACACAAGAGCTGTATAAGATCAAGCACACCCCATGGATGGGAGAGAGGCTCATGAGGAATGGCCTCTACCCATCTGAGGAGTTTTTGTAATTGTTGGCTGATGAAGAGGGAGAGCCAGAGTTTTGTCTGTTTGTCTGTTTTGTTTTTGTTTGTTTGTTTTTCAGGAATGCAGCTTTGAGTAGTCCTGTATCCATATACACATAGACAGTGCTAAGTGGACTCAGTAGTTTTAGACCAGGCTTAGCAGATGTGATTAGAAGCCATCTTTTAGGGCTCCTTGTGGCTCCGATCTGTTACATCAGTTTTACATTTGTGTCAGAAAATCAAAAGAGATTGGATGATGTCTTCTTACTGGTGGCTTTAGCCAGAGGGTTATAGGGTTTTTTTCCCCCTTTGGCAGTTCTTTAGGACTGAGACAGACTCAATTCCCTTGTCTGCTAGGAACATCTTGTCACTTTCTAGAATGTAGCATGTTTAGATTTATTGTGTCATTGGCATTCTGAATACTGTCTTTCGAAGCCACAGTTTTATGCTTTACTTGGCTTATTTTTGTTGTTTGGGTAACAATGAATATCTTATAACTTTTATGTCCTAACCAAAAGATGTTGTTTCCTTCAAATACTTTATAAAGAGTGATTTATATAACTGCGATACAATATAAGTGTGTTTTATGTATTATTTTCCTTTTAGTTCGCTTTAGAAGTTTTCATAGTCATAAAAGTTCCTTGAAATAAATTTAGACAAGTGTCTCATAATGATTGTACCTTCAGTATTATTTTCCTTTTATGATAGTCAAAAGTGATTACAGAATTCAGCCCTTCATGGACACCTTTATGACACCATACTTGTATTACTTGTACTTATAAAATACTTTTTATTTTTTCAAAAATTTGCTTCTTTCAAGAGTTGCTGTGTAACTAGTAACAATCTGATGTTTCTCTTTAAAGGAAATTTTAAAATTTTATTCTAACTCTAGGGTATTTGAACTCATTTTCTTTACAATAAACCTTTTCATCTATTTCCTATAAATCTTAATTTCATTATTGTTTGATTTGTGATCATTAAAAGACTGGAACACCTGCAGGAAGTAGGCTGAAAGGAACTCAGATATGTCTCAAGGAGCAAATCTATATTTTTACAAAATGTATCCAAGTGTAGTAAAATGTGGAATAGCTCCTGATTTCTGATGCTTCCTTTTACCAGTGGAGATCTATAAATCTATCTGCACCAATAAAACATATCTTAGGATTTTGCTTCATTTTCTTCTTAATTATTACAAAATAATCAGACAGTTGTTTCAACACATTTTCTGTCTTTTGAATTTCTTAAAATAACTATAAAGGTTGAAAATACTTTCTGATGTATTTTTTATACATTAGAATAACTGTTTTTAAAATTTGTTTTTCAATGTGTATGGATATTTTACCTGTACCTGTACGTATGTTTCCACACTGTGAGGACAACCGAAGTCTGAGGACGTCAGAAGAGGGCATTGGGTCTTCTGGGAGTGGAGTTGCAGACAGTTGGCAGCTGTTGTGTGGGTACTGGAACTCAAACCTGGGTCCTCTGTAGCTGTAGCCACTGCTTTTAACGGCTAAGCATCTTAGCCATTAAAAGAGCCTTCTAGCCTCTTAGATTTGTACTTTCATGTTGGGTTTCTGAAGCAAAGGAGCATGAGGACTCTGGGGGATGATTCAGTTTACAAAGTGCTTGCTATAGAAGCATGAAATTACAAATCTGGGTGTCCAGCACCCACATAAAATCACATGTATGGTGGTAGCGTGCACCTGTATCCCAGCAGGGTAGGATCCTAGGGTCTCACTGAACAGCTAAATGTTCACTGAGAGACCTTGACTCAAATAACAATATTTTGGGAAAGCAATTAAAATACATCTTGACATCAATCTTTGACCTTCACTCAGATAAGCATTCCCTGACACATAAATACACATCTAACACACACACACACACACACACACACACACACAGAGAGAGAGAGAGAGAGAGAGAGAGAGAGAGAGAGAGAGAGAGAGAGAGAGAGAGAGAGATTTACTATGCCTTAGTGGTGGAGCACTTCCTGAACCTCCCCGTGGTTAACACGCTCTCTTCCGGTAATTCTTAGTTAATACTTTCTAAATCTATATTTTATCTTTGCTGCCCCAGGCTCAGTCAGGGGAGCGGCCCTGCTGGCCACTTACCCTAGTTCTTACACGTTGGCGGGACATTGAGTCTGATCTCTCTGCTCCCCCATCATGATGATTCTGTCTGTTCTTTCCCCTCTGTCCCTTGCCAGAGCAATCTAAAGGTACCACCTCCGTCTTCCTGCCAGCCATTGGCTATACCACAATTCTTTATTACCAATCAAAGTCAGCTGGGAGCAGGGGCCCCCAGTGTCTGGAAGTGTGGCTTTTGAGAGCTGAAATAAATCAAAGAACTAGAACCAATCCCCAACAGGTTTGTTTCTATAATCATCATTGTGGAAACAAATACTCTACTACAATATACACGAACCTCAAAAATAAGATGTACAAGTTAAAAAAATGTTTTTGCTTTACCCACAAAAAATGTCTTCTCCATATGTTAAGGTTTCCATTGGAAGTTCTCTGTCAGCAAGAGAGAGAGGGAGACACACAGGGTCATGATACCTGCTACTTCTGTAACCAATATACAAAAGGAAAACCTCACTTGTTACCTGGTCCGTGGTGTTGTCTGTGTTTTTTACCATTAATAGTAGAGGTGGTGTCACAGGTCTGAAGCATGCCATGATCTTGATGATCAGAAAAAATCTTTCTCTAAAGAAAGCTACCAGAACCTTCCATTTCAAGCAGGTGCCAAGTGCACAACATTCTTATTTTGTCCCAACACGAATGGGAACTTTTGGTAACCTTTCTGCTGTGTTAATGTTTGAAAGGAAGCCATGCCAGTTGGGGAATCCAAGGGACATAAAATTTGTCTTCACTGGGCCTATTTTTCTAATTCTGTTTTTCATGAGAGGTTATTTATCTTTAAGAAGTTCTTATAGAAAACAGAATCAAGTAGCTAGAATTGCTAAGGACATGTGTGCCGTGTGAAGGGCATAGGTGAATGTGGGCGTGTGTGCTGTATGCATATATGATTCTGAGCCATAGCTGTTATGAAAACCTATTCTCTATCATTTACTTCCAGTACAGCCCAAGATGCTTATTAAACAAGAACCTTTTCTTCTAGGCCATTGTTCCTTCTTATGTCTGAATTGCCACAGCTCATTTACATCCACATGATCTTAGCGGTCAACCACATACCACCCCTAACCAGCTCTCTTTTTCCTTCGAGATGTGGCTTAAACTTAGTGTGGCCATTGTCATTCTTGGCACTCAGGACGACAACAGAGAGTACAAAGCCAGCCTGGGCTACATAGGGACTTTGCAGTGAGCCTTGGCTAAAAAGTAAGATCATGTCTCATCAAACTAGAAAAAAAAAACATGGCTTGAGATGGGAGGTTTTATTTATCTCTTTCTCAGGATAATCCTAATTGCGAGGGCAGCATGCCTCCTGCCCTCTCATTATGACATGATATAAAAAGGAGGAGGGTAAGAAGGAATGCTGCACAAACACAGCTGAGGCTGCACGTTGACCCCGGGTGTGTCCAGACTGAGAGATCCCTATCATTTCAGACTGCATTGTAAAATACTCACTAACCGTGTATTTAAGAGGAGATGCTGAGTTCCTATTAGTAAAACGAAGTGTATAGATTCTTTTAACTCACTTTACTGACATAAGTGGAGTCAAAAATTTGGAAAAAAAATAGCAGATATAAGTTTTCTGCTTTCCTATAGCTCCTGTTCTCTTGGCTTTTGTAATTACCCAAAGTGACAACTCTTTGGCAGAGGTATTAAAGGTTTTGATAATGAAAGAAATTCCTTAATCCTGGGAACAGTGTTGCACTATGCTGCCTTTCCTGGACCTGGCTTTCATCTGCCAGCGACTATGGGCTTTTGGCTGGCTGCGGTGTACATGAACGTGGACGCTCAACAGAGGCGCGTTCTTGCGTTCCTTACATTTTCGTCAAAAGCACTGTCTGCTTCAGCTCGACTTGGACCCGATCTTATTTCTGCAGCTGCATAGAAAGGCACTTAGGAAAATGTGACTCAGTGGACATCTCATTTCTGATTTCTTCCATGGGCATTTTTCTGTTCTTCTATCTCGGGTTGGAGCAGTATTCTGGTTATGTTCACTCCTTAGGAATTCCCAGTGACTGTACGGTGGCTGCTATATTTTAATCTTCATTTGCTTCTAGATTTATTTTCTATCATTTTAACTATGTGCATGTTTGTCCCTGTGTGGATGTGTGTTGGTGGAGACCAGAGTCTTCAATCCCCCTGGAGCTGGAATTATCTCTGGTTGTACGGCTGCTGGCCTGCGTGCTAGGAACCAACTTTCTGTGGAAGAGCAGAAAGTACTTGTAATAGCTGAGTTGTATCTTCAACCCCTTATTTGTCTTGTAAAAGTACCGGTTTTATTTGTCATTCCCCTTTATTAGTACCCAAGTCATGTGACATAAACGGGACTATTATAAAAATTGTACATCCGTATGTAAGTTTTTTGTGGCAGTGCACATGCCTGGCTTCAATCCCCAGTACCACAAGAGAAAAATTGTGGATGAATCCAGAATTCATAGTTTCACAGAAGGAAAAAAAATTACTATTTTATTGTAGCACTACCAAGAATAACCTCAACGGTGAAACGATCTAACGGCCTAAGCTTCCTTTGGAACAGTGGTTCTCAACCTTCCTGATGCTACAACCTCTCAATACAGTTCCTCATGTTTGGTAAGGCCCCCCAACACCATAAATTATTTTTGTTGCTACTTTATAACTCTAATTTTGCTACTATTATGAATCATAATGTAAATATATGATACTTAAATGATTTTAGGTGATCCCTGCGAAGGGGGTCGCAACCCAGAGGTTGAGAACCATTGCCTTAGCATCTAAAAGCTCATTAGTAGAATTTACATGACATGACTAAGGTGCTGAGTTCAGTCTTCACTACAGGGAGGTGGGAGATAGGAAGAAAAAGGGAAAGGAGGAAGAGTCAGAGAAACAGGTGGAGAAAGAGGGAGGGAGGGAGGGAGAGAAGGAGAGACGGAAAGAGAGAAAATCTTATGGAAGGCTCCCAATTCTAAATTTGCTAATTGTTGACAACCCTTGACAAATGAGCTCACCTCCCTGGCTCAGCTGCATGGATCAAGTGCCATCTCACTTCACACAGCTATTGAGAAGTCAGCAGGATGCTCTCTATGGACGACAGCTGGCTCTACCATTTGCCCATGCTGTGAAAATTTTAGTCCAGCCTTTGGCACTCTCCAAATAAGGTCATGACTTATTCATTAACATTGTGAAAAACGCAACAGATTGAAATTGAAAAACAACAATTTATTCAGCAAAAAGATATGGAGTTCTTCCCATCGCCAGGCAGTTTAATTCAAAATTGTCCAAGATTCAGAAATTTCAAAATACTTTAGAAGTTTGAATGTATCTCAGATGTGTGTAAAACGTGCTCAGGACTGTAAGGAACATGGTAAGAGTACTTGCTGCTCTTTTCTTTGTAAGGTGTATGGTTTGCTACCAAACTACATCCCTCTTATCAGGATGACCTTCAGAGGAGCATACTATTAGTAGCTTCTTATACATTATTTAAAAATATTCATGCAGGGACTGGAGATAAGGCTCAGTAGCTAAGACTGTTTGAAGTCTTATAGAGGATCCAATTTTGTTCCCCAGGACCATGTCAGATGGTTTGAAACTGCCTGTGACACTAGCTCCAGCGGGATCTAATGCCTTCCTCCAGTTCCAGACAGGTGTACACACACACACACACACACACACACACACACACACACACACACACAAAGATGAAAACCATTCTTTATTCACAGCTGAGGAATGCCGAATGGCTGAGAAACACTTAAGAAATGTTCAGGCACTCCTGAGGCTGCAGAGCGGAAGAGACCACCAACACTGCTCACCCCTGCCCACATCTCTGGCCCAAGAGGAAACTGTATAAGGCCTCTGGGCTCCCGTGGGGGAGGGCCCAGGAGCGGCAGGACACCTGCCTGAGACACCGCCGGAACCTGAAGGAAACAGACCAGATAAACAGTTCTCTGCACCCAAATCCCGTGGGAGGGAGAGCTAAACCCTCAGAGAGGCAGACACGCCTGGGAAACCAGAAGAGACTGCACTCTGCCTACACATCTCGGACACCAGAGGAAAACACCAAAGGCCATCTGGAACCCTGGTGCACTGAAGCTCCCGGAAGGGGCGGCACAGGTCTTCCTGGTTGCTGCCTCCGCAGAGAGCCCATGGGCAGCACCCCTCGAGCAAACTTGAGCCTTGGGACCACAGGTAAGACCAACTTGTCTGCGGCAAGAAAGCTGCCTGGTGAAATCGGGACACAGAGGCAGAATTCCTCTAGGACCGGGCACGTCCTGTGTTTACCGGAAGTCCGACACCCGCGGATTCCGGCCCGCAGCAGCTCTCTGCTCCCAGACCCTGTGGGAAAGAGACCTCACCGCCTGGTCAGGTGGGCACTCCTAAGGCTGCAGAGTGGAAGAGACCACCAACACTGCCCACCCCTGCCCACCTCCCTGGCCCAAGAGGAAACTGTATAAGGCCTCTGGGCTCCCGTGGGGAAGGGCCCAGGAGCGGCAGGACACCTGCCTGAGACACCGCCGGAACCTGAAGGAAACAGACCAGATAAACAGTTCTCTGCACCCAAATCCCGTGGGAGGAAGAGCTAAACCCTCAGAGAGGCAGACACGCCTGGGAAACCAGAAGAGACTGTACTCTGCATACACATCTCGGACGCCAGAGGAAAACACCAAACGCCATCTGGAACCCTGGTGCACTGAAGCTCCCGGAAGGGGCGGCACAGGTCTTCCTGGTTGCTGCCGCTGCAGAGAGCCCGTGGGAAGCACCCCGCGAGCGAACTTGAGCCTCGAGACCACAGGTAAGACCAACCTTTCTGCTGCAAGAAAGCTGCCTGGTGAACTCAAGACACAGGCCCACAGGAACAGCTGAAGACCTGTAGAGAGGAAAACTACACGCCCGAAAGCAGAACACTCTGTCCCCATAACTGACTGAAAGAGAGGAAAACAGGTCTACAGCACTCCTGACACACAGGCTTATAGGACAGTCTAGCCACTGTCAGAAATAGCAGAACAAAGTAACACTAGAGATAATCTGATGGCGAGAGGCAAGCGCAGGAACCCAAGCAACAGAAACCAAGACTACATGCCATCATCGGAGCCCAATTCTCCCACCAAAACAAACATGGAATATCCAAACACACCAGAAAAGCAAGATCTAGTTTCAAAATCATATTTGATCATGATGCTGGAGGACTTCAAGAAAGACATGAAGAACTCCCTTAGGGAAACACAGGAAAACATTAATAAACAAGTAGAAGCCTACAGAGAGGAATCGCAAAAATCCCTGAAAGAATCGCAAAAAATCCCTGAAAGAATTCCAGGAAAACACAATCAAACAGTTGAAGGAACTAAAAATGGAAATAGAAGCAATCAAGAAAGAACACATGGAAACAACCCTGGATATAGAAAACCAAAAGAGGAGACAAGGAGCTGTAGATACAAGCCTCACCAACAGAATACAAGAGATGGAAGAGAGAATCTCAGGAGCAGAAGATTCCATAGAAATCATTGACTCAACTGTCAAAGATAATGTAAAGCAGAAAAAGCCACTGGTCCAAAACATACAGGAAATCCAGGACTCAATGAGAAGATCAAACCTAAGGATAATAGGTATAGAAGAGAGTGAAGACTCCCAGCTCAAAGGACCAGTAAATATCTTCAACAAAATCATAGAAGAAAACTTCCCTAACCTAAAAAAAGAGATACCCATAGACATACAGGAAGCCTACAGAACTCCAAATAGATTGGACCAGAAAAGAAACACCTTCCGTCACATAATAGTCAAAACACCAAACGCACAAAATAAAGAAAGAATATTAAAAGCAGTAAGGGAAAAAGGTCAAGTAACATATAAAGGCAGACCTATCAGAATCACACCAGACTTCTCGCCAGAAACTATGAAGGCCAGAAGATCCTGGACTGATGTCATACAGACCCTAAGAGAACACAAATGCCAGCCCAGGTTACTGTATCCAGCAAAACTCTCAATTAACATAGATGGAGAAACCAAGATATTCCATGACAAAACCAAATTTACACAATATCTTTCTACAAATCCAGCACTACAAAGGATAATAAATGGTAAAGCCCAACATAGGAGGCAAGCTATACCCTAGAAGAAGCAAGAAACTAATCGTCTTGGCAACAAAAGAAAGAGAATGAAAGCACACAAACATAACCTCACATTCAAATATGAATATAACAGGAAGCAATAATCACTATTCCTTAATATCTCTCAATATCAATGGCCTCAACTCCCCAATAAAAAGACATAGATTAACAAACTGGATACGCAACAAGGACCCTGCATTCTGCTGCCTACAGGAAACACACCTCAGAGACAAAGACAGACATTACCTCAGAGTGAAAGGCTGGAAAACAATTTTCCAAGCAAATGGTCAGAAGAAGCAAGCTGGAGTAGCCATTCTAATATCAAATAAAATCAATTTTCAACTAAAAGTCATCAAAAAAGATAAGGAAGGACACTTCATATTCATCAAAGGAAAAATCCACCAAGATGAACTCTCAATCCTAAATATCTATGCCCCAAATACAAGGGCAACTACATATGTAAAAGAAACCCTACTAAAGCTCAAAACACACATTGCACCTCACACAATAATAGTGGGAGATTTCAACACCCCACTCTCATCAATGGACAGATCATGGAAACAGAAATTAAACAGAGATGTAGACAGACTAAGAGAAGTCATGAGCCAAATGGACTTAACGGATATTTATAGAACATTCTATCCTAAGCAAAAGGATATAGCTTCTTCTCAGCTCCTCATGGTACTTTCTCCAAAATTGACCATATAATTGGTCAAAAAACGGGCCTCAGCAAGTAGAGAAAGATAGAAATAATCCCATGCGTGCTATCGGACCACCACGGCCTAAAACTGGTCTTCAATAACAATCAAGGAAGAATGCCCACATATACGTGGAAATTGAACAATGCTCTACTCAATGATAACCTGGTCAAGGAAGAAATAAAGAAAGAAATTAAAAACTTTTTAGAATTTAATGAAAATGAAGGTACAACATACTCAAACTTATGGGACACAATGAAAGCTGTGCTAAGAGGAAAACTCATAGCGCTGAGTGCCTGCAGAAAGAAACAGCAGCTTGACAGCACACCTAAAAGCTCTAGAACAAAAAGAAGCAAATACACCCAGGAGGAGTAGAAGGCAGGAAATAATCAAACTCAGAGCTGAAATCAACCAAGTAGAAACAAAAAGGACCATAGAAAGAATCAACAGAACCAAAAGTTGGTTCTTTGAGAAAATCAACAAGATAGATAAACCCTTAGCCAGACTAACGAGAGGACACAGAGAGTGCGTCCAAATTAACAAAATCAGAAATGAAAAGGGAGACATAACAACAGATTCAGAGGAAATTCAAAAAATCATCAGATCTTACTATAAAAACCTATATTCAACAAAACTTGAAAATCTTCAGGAAATGGACAATTTCCTAGACAGATACCAGGTACCGAAGTTAAATCAGGAACAGATAAACCAGTTAAACAACCCCATAACTCCTAAGGAAATAGAAGCAGTCATTAAAGGTCTCCCAACCAAAAAGAGCCCAGGTCCAGACGGGTTTAGTGCAGAATTCTATCAAACCTTCATAGAAGACCTCATACCAATATTATCCAAACTATTCCACAAAATTGAAACAGATGGATCACTACCGAATACCTTCTACGAAGCCACAATTACTCTTATACCTAAACCACACAAAGACACAACAAAGAAAGAGAACTTCAGACCAATTTCCCTTATGAATATCGACGCAAAAATACTCAACAAAATTCTGGCAAACCGAATCCAAGAGCACATCAAAACAATCATCCACCATGACCAGGTAGGCTTCATCCCAGGCATGCAGGGATGGTTTAATATACGGAAAACCATCAACGTGATCCATTATATAAACAAACTGAAAGAACAAAACCACATGATCATTTCATTAGACGCTGAGAAAGCATTTGACAAAATTCAACACCCCTTCATGATAAAAGTCCTGGAAAGAATAGGAGTTCAAGGCCCATACCTGAACATAGTAAAAGCCATATACAGCAAACCAGTTGCTAACATTAAACTAAATGGAGAGAAACTTGAAGCAATCCCACTAAGATCAGGGACTAGACAAGGCTGCCCACTCTCTCCCTACTTATTCAATATAGTTCTTGAAGTTCTAGCCAGAGCAATCAGACAACAAAAGGAGGTCAAGTGGATACAGATCGGAAAAGAAGAAGTCAAAATATCACTATTTGCAGATGATATGATAATATATTTAAGTGATCCCAAAAGTTCCACCAGAGAACTACTAAAGCTGATAAACAACTTCAGCAAAGTGGCTGGGTATAAAATTAACTCAAATAAATCAGTTGCCTTCCTCTATACAAAAGAGAAACAAGCCAAGAAAGAAATTAGGGAAACGACACCCTTCATAATAGACCCAAATAATATAAAGTACCTCGGTGTGACTTTAACCAAGCAAGTAAAAGATCTGTACAATAAGAACTTCAAGACACTGAAGAAGGAAATTGAAGAAGACCTCAGAAGATGGAAAGATCTCCCATGCTCATGGATTGGCAGGATTAATATAGTAAAAATGGCCATTTTACCAAAAGCGATCTACAGATTCAATGCAATCCCCATCAAAATACCAATCCAATTCTTCAAAGAGTTAGACAGAACAATTTGCAAATTCATCTGGAATAACAAAAAACCCAGGATAGCTAAAGCTATCCTCAACAATAAAAGGACTTCAGGGGGACTCACTATCCCTGAACTCAAGCAGTATTACAGAGCAATAGTGATAAAAACTGCATGGTATTGGTACAGAGACAGACAGATAGACCAATGGAATAGAATTGAAGACCCAGAAATGAACCCACATACCTATGGTCACTTGATTTTTGACAAAGGAGCCAAAACCATCCAATGGAAAAAAGATAGCATTTTCAGCAAATGGTGCTGGTTCAACTGGAGGTCAACATGTAGAAGAATGCAGATCGATCCATGCTTATCACCCTGTACAAAGCTTAAGTCCAAGTGGATCAAGGACCTCCACATCAAACCAGACACACTCAAACTAATAGAAGAAAAACTAGGGAAGCATCTGGAACACATAGGCACTGGAAAAAATTTCCTGAACAAAACACCAATGGCTTACGCTCTAAGATCAAGAATCGACAAATGGGATCTCATAAAACTGCAAAGCTTCTGTAAGACAAAGGACACTGTGGTTAGGACAAAACGGCAACCAACAGATTGGGAAAAGGTCTTTACCAATCCTACAACAGATAGAGGCCTTATATCCAAAATATACAAAGAACTCAAGAAGTTAGACCGCATGGAAACAAATAACCCTATTAAAAAATGGGGTTCAGAGCTAAACAAAGAACTCACAGCTGAGGAATGCCGAATGGCTGAGAAACACCTAAAGAAATGTTCAACGTCTTTAGTCATAAGGGAAATGCAAATCAAAACAACCCTGAGATTTCACCTCACACCAGTGAGAATGGCTAAGATCAAAAACTCAGGGGACAGCAGATGCTGGCGAGGATGTGGAGAAAGAGGAACACTCCTCCATTGTTGGTGGGATTGCAAACTGGTACAACCATTCTGGAAATCAGTCTGGAGGATCCTCAGAAAATTGGACACTGAACTGCCTGAGGATCCAGGTATACCTCTCTTGGGCATATACCCAAAAGATGCCCCAACATATAAAAAAGACACGTGCTCCACTATGTTCATTGCAGCCTTATTTATAATAGCCAGAAGCTGGAAAGAACCCAGATGCCCTTCAACAGAGGAATGGATACAGAAAATGTGGTACATCTACACAATGGAATATTACTCAGCTATCAAAAACAACGAGTTTATGAAATTCGTAGGCAAATGGTTGGAACTGGAAAACATCATCCTGAGTGAGCTAACCCAATCACAGAAAGACATACATGGTATGCACTCATTGATAAGTGGCTATTAGCCCAAATGCTTGAATTACCCTAGATGCCTAGAACAAATGAAACTCAAGACGGATGATCAAAACGTGAATGCTTCACTCCTTCTTTAAAAGGGGAACAAGAATACCCTTGGCAGGGAAGAGAGAGGCAAAGATTAAAACAGAGACTGAAGGAACACCCATTCAGAGCCTGCCCCACATGTGGCCCATACATATACAGCCACCCAATTAGACAGGATGGATGAAGCAAAGAAGTGCAGGCTGACAGGAGCCGGATGTAGATCGCTCCCAAGAGACACAGACAGAATACAGCAAATACAGAGGCGAATACCAGCAGCATACCACTGAACTGAGAATAGAATCCCCGTTGAAGGAATCAGAGAAAGAACTGGAAGAGCTTGAAGGGGCTCGAGACCCCATATGTACAACAATGCCAAGCAACCAGAGCTTCCAGGGACTAAGCCACTAACTAAAGACTATACATGGACTGACCCTGGACTCTGACCTCATAGGTAGCAATGAATATCCTAGTAAGAGCACCAGTGGAAGGGGAAGCCCTGGGTCCTGCTAAGACTGAACCCCCAGTGAACTAGACTGGTGGGGGGAGGGCGGCAATAGGGGGAGGGTTGGGAGGGGAACACCCATAAGGAAGGGGAGGGGGGAGGGGGATGTTTGCCCGGAGACCGGGAAAGGGAATAACACTCGAAATGTATATAAGAAATACTCAAGTTAATAAAAAAAAAAAGAAAAAAAATCAATTAAGGGAATTAACAACTAGTTCTAAGATATATACAAGAAAAATTATACGAACAATCCGGATTTATAAAGTTGCGTAGGGTTGGGGATTTAGCTCAGTGGTAGAGTGCTTGCCTAGCAAGCGCATAGCCCTGGGTTCGGTCCCCAGCTACGAAAAAAAAAGAAAAAAAAAGTTGCGTAACTCTAAAAAAAAAAAAAAGTTCAACATCTTTAGTCATAAGGGAAATGCAAATCAAAACAACCCTGAGATTTCACCTCACACCAGTGAGAATGGCTAAGATCAAAAACTCAGGTGACAGCAGATGTTGGCGAGGATGCGGAGAAAGAGGAACACTCCTCCATTGTTGGTGGGATTGCAGACTGGTACAACCATTCTGGAAATCAGTCTGGAGGTTCCTCAGAAAATTGGACATTGAACTGCCTGAGGATCCAGCTATACCTCTCTTGGGCATATACCCAAAAGATGCCCCAACATATAAAAAAGACACGTGCTCCACTATGTTCATCGCAGCCTTATTTATAACAGCCAGAAGCTGGAAAGAACCCAAATATCCTTCAACAGAGGAATGGATACAAAAAATGTGGTACATCTACACAATGGAATATTACTCAGCTATCAAAAACAACGAGTTTATGAAATTCGTAGGCAAATGGTCGGAACTGGAAAATATCATCCTAAGTGAGGTAACCCAATCACAGAAAAACACACATGGTAGGCACTCACTGATAAGTAGCTATTAGCCCAAATGCTTGAATTACCCTAGATGCCTAGAATAAATGAAACTCAAGACGGATGATCAAAATGTGAATGCTTCACTCCTTCTTTAAAAGGGGAATAGAGAGGCAAAGATTAAAACAGAGACTGAAGGAACACCCATTCAGAGCCTGCCCCACATGTGGCCCATGCATATACAGTCATCCAATTAGACAAGATGGGTGAAGCAAAGAAGTGCAGGCTGACAGGAGCCGGATGTAGATCTCTCCCGAGAGACACAGCCAGAATACAGCAAACACAGAGGCGTATGCCAGCAGCAAACCACTGAATTGAGAATAGGACTCCCGTTGAAGGAATCAGAGAAAGAACTGGAAGAGCTTGAAGGGGCTCGAGACCCCATATGTACAACAATGCCAAGCAACCAGAGCTTCCAGGGACTAAGCCACTACCTAAAGGCTATACATGGACTGACCCTGGACTCTGACCTCATAGGTAGCAATGAATATCCTAGTAAGAGCACCAGTGGAAGGGGAAGCCCTGGGTCCTGCTAAGACTGAACCCCCAGTGAACTAGATTGTTGGGGGGAGGGCGGCAAGGGGGGAGGATGGGGAGGTGAACACCCATAAGGAAGGGGACGGGGGAGGGGAATGTTGGCCCAGAAACCGGGAAAGGGAATAACACTCAAAATGTATATAAGAAATACTCAAGTTAATAAAAAAAAAAGAAAACCATTCTTTAAAATTTCATTCACAAATGATTATTCTTTAAGTTACTTATGATCTAAGTGCTGATTATTGGATATTTATGGTATTTCTTGAACGCATTAAGAAAAAGAAGAACAGAGTACATGTGTGGATATACATAGGTATGCAAGCTCATGTAAATTGTTTTTCCCTTTGACTCAATATGTGATATCTGTGTAGTGAAATTCACGTGTATTTGGTGAGTTCTGACAAATTCGTACATCTGTGTAACCCTCAAAATGAACTAAGATGTGGAATACTTCTATACCAGCAAGTTTCCTCATGCCCCTTTCTAGTCAAACCATGTTTTAACTCTGTAACCCAGGCAAGCACTGTTTTCTAACAAACATCATCTGCTGCAAAGTTTACAGACATGGACTTATGTAGCATCATCCATGACTGGCTCCATCTGGACACAAAATCTTTCTGAACTGTGTCCTTTGTATTACACGCATCACTAGTCAATCTTTATTGCTCTGTTGTATAAATATTCCCAATTCTGTGCACTCAGTGCATTTCTTTCTTAATAGACACCTGGCTGATTTCCAGTTTTAGCACAATGCATTTAGCACAATGCAAAGAATATGAGAATTCATAAAAACTATTTTAGTGGGCATTGGTCATCACTGCTTTTCAGGGTACAGCTGTTGCTTCATAGAATATCTCTGTGTTTACACACACTGCCAGCTTTCCAAGGCAGGGAGCACTTCACACACGGATGCTGGATGAGGCATGCAATTGTTCAGCATTGCTATCAGGGATTGGACCACTGGTTTATGAAGTGACATTTTAATTTTAAGTTGACTTTCCTAATCATCATTTGGTAACTTCCTCTTCTGGTTCAGGGACCTCTAGATCCTTTTTTCATGAACTGTCCCACCAAAGGTTTAGAGAATATATTTATATAATATTGAATATTAATATATTGGAGAATATACATACATACATACATACACACAAAATGGTGTTGTAACTTTTATACTACCTAGTACACATCATTTCAGAGGCATTGCTTATGCATATGTTCCCCTGAACCCTAGCTTATAATTTGTTTTCTTAATAATATAGCTTTGTTAGCAGATATTTTTTTTTAGTTTTTTTTTTAATTAACTTGAGTATTTCTTATATACATTTCAAGTGTTATTCCCTTTCCCGGTTTCCGGGCAAAATCCCCCTCCCCCCTCCCCTTCCTTATGGGTGTTCCCCTCCCAACCCTCCCCCCATTGCCGCCCTCCCCCCATAGTCTAGTTCACTGGGGGTTCAGTCTTAGCAGGACCCAGGGCTTCCCCTTCCACTGGTGCTCTTACTAGGATATTCATTGCTACCTATGGGGTCAGAGTCCAGGGTCAGTCCATGTATAGTCTTTAGGTAGTGGCTTAGTCCCTGGAAGCTCTGGTTGCTTGACATTGTTGTACTTTTGGGGTCTCGAGCCCCTTCAAGCTCTTCCAGTTCTTTCTCTGATTCCTTCAACGGGGGACCTATTCTCAGTTCAGTGGTTTGCTGCTGGCATTCGCCTCTGTATTTGCTGTATTCTGGCTGTGTCTCTCAGGAGCGATCTACATCCGGCTCCTGTCGGTCTGCACTTCTTTGCTTCATCCATCTTGTCTATTAGGGTGGCTGTATATGTATGGGCCAAATGTGGGGCAGGCTCTGAATGGGTGTTCCTTCAGTCTCTGTTTTAATCTTTGCCTCTCCCTTCCCTGCCAAGGGTATTCTTTTTCCTCATTTAAAGAAGGAGTGAAGCATTCACATTTTGATCATCCGTCTTGAGTTTCGTTTGTTCTAGGGATCTAGGGTAATTCAAGCATTTGGGCTAATAGCCACTTATCAATGAGTGCATACCATGTATGTCTTTCTGTGATTGGGTTAGCTCACTCAGGATGATGTTTTCCAGTTCCAACCATTTGCCTACGAATTTCATAAACTCGTTGTTTTTGATAGCTGAGTAATATTCCATTGTGTAGATGTACCACATTTTCTGTATCCATTCCTCTGTTGAAGGGCATCTGGGTTCTTTCCAGCTTCTGGCTATTATAAATAAGGCTGCGATGAACATAGTGGAGCACGTGTCTCTTTTATATGTTGAGGCATCTTTTGGGTATATGCCCAAGAGAGGTATAGCTGGATCCTCAGGCAGTTCAATGTCCAATTTTCTGAGAAACCTCCAGACTGATTTCCAGAATGGTTTTACCAGTCTGCAATCCCACCAACAATGGAGGAGTGTTCCTCTTTCTCCACATCCTCGCCAGCATCTGCTGTCCCCTGAGTTTTTGATCTTAGCCATTCTCACTGGTGTGAGGTGAAATCTCAGGGTTGTTTTGATTTGCATTTCCCTTATGACTAAAGATGTTGAACATTTCTTTAGGTGTTTCTCAGCCATTCGGCATTCCTCAGCTGTGAATTCTTTGTTTAGCTCTGAACCCCATTTTTTAATAGGGTTATTTGTTTCCCTGCGGTCTAACTTCTTGAGTTCTTTGTATATTTTGGATATAAGGCCTCTATCTGTTGTAGTATTGGTAAAGATCTTTTCCCAATCTGTTGGTTGCCATTTTGTCCTAACCACAGTGTCCTTTGCCTTACAGAAGCTTTGCAGTTTTATGAGATCCCATTTGTCGATTCTTGATCTTAGAGCATAAGCCATTGGTGTTTTGTTCAGGAAATTTTTTCCAGTGCCCATGTGTTCCAGATGCTTCCCTAGTTTTTCTTCTATTAGTTTGAGTGTGTCTGGTTTGATGTGGAGGTCCTTGATCCACTTGGACTTAAGCTTTGTACAGGGTGATAAGCATGGATCGATCTGCATTCTTCTACATGTTGACCTCCAGTTGAACCAGCACCATTTGCTGAAAATGCTATCTTTTTTCCATTGGATGGTTTTGGCTCCTTTGTCAAAAATCAAGTGACCATAGGTGTGTGGGTTCATTTCTGGGTCTTCAATTCTATTCCATTGGTCTATCTGTCTGTCTCTGTACCAATACCATGCAGTTTTTATCACTATTGCTCTGTAATACTGCTTGAGTTCAGGGATAGTGATTCCCCCTGAAGTCCTTTTATTGTTGAGGATAGCTTTAGATATCCTGGGTTTTTTGTTATTCCAGATGAATTTGCAAATTGTTCTGTATAACTCTTTGAAGAATTGGATTGGTATTTTGATGGGGATTGCATTGAATCTGTAGATTGCTTTTGGTAAAATGGCCATTTTTACTATATTAATCCTGCCAATCCATGAGCATGGGAGATCTTTCCATCTTCTGAGGTCTTCTTCAATTTCTTTCCTCAGTTTCTTGAAGTTCTTATTGTACAGATCTTTTACTTGCTTGGTTAAAGTCACACCGAGGTACTTTATATTATTTGGGTCTATTATGAAGGGTGTCGTTTCCCTAATTTCTTTCTCGGCTTGTTTCTCTTTTGTATAGAGGAAGGCAACTGATTTATTTGAGTTAATTTTATACCCAGCCACTTTGCTGAAGTTGTTTATCAGCTTTAGTAGTTCTCTGGTGGAACTTTTGGGATCACTTAAATATACTATCATGTCATCTGCAAATAGTGATATTTTGACCTCTTCTTTTCCGATCTGTATCCCTTTGATCTCCTTTTGTTGTCTGATTGCTCTGGCTAGAACTTCAAGAACTATATTGAATAAGTAGGGAGAGAGTGGGCAGCCTTGTCTAGTCCCTGATTTTAGTGGGATTGCTTCAAGTTTCTCTCCATTTAGTTTAATGTTAGCAACTGGTTTGCTGTATATGGCTTTTACTATGTTTAGGTATGGGCCTTGAATTCCTATTCTTTCCAGGACTTTTATCATGAAGGGGTGTTGAATTTTTCAAATGCTTTCTCAGCATCTAATGAAATGATCATGTGGTTCTGTTCTTTCAGTTTGTTTATATAATGGATCACGTTGATGGTTTTCCGTATATTAAACCATCCCTGCATGCCTGGGATGAAGCCTACTTGATCATGGTGGATGATTGTTTTGATGTGCTCTTGGATTCGGTTTGCCAGAATTTTATTGAGTATTTTTGCGTCGATATTCATAAGGGAAATTGGTCTGAAGTTCTCTTTCTTTGTTGTGTCTTTGTGTGGTTTAGGTATATGAGTAATTGTGGCTTCGTAGAAGGAATTCGGTAGGGCTCCATCTGTTTCAATTTTGTGGAATAGTTTGGATAATATTGGTATGAGGTCTTCTATGAAGGTTTGATAGAATTCTGCACTAAACCCGTCTGGACCTGGGCTCTTTTTGGTTGGGAGACCTTTAATGACTGCTTCTATTTCCTTAGGAGTTATGGGGTTGTTTAACTGGTTTATCTGTTCCTGATTTAACTTCGGTACCTGGTATCTGTCTAGGAAATTGTCCATTTCCTGAAGATTTTCAAGTTTTGTTGAATATAGGTTTTTATAGTAAGATCTGATGATTTTTTGAATTTCCTCTGAATCTGTTGTTATGTCTCCCTTTTCATTTCTGATTTTGTTAATTTGGACGCACTCTCTGTGTCCTCTCGTTAGTCTGGCTAAGGGTTTATCTATCTTGTTGATTTTCTCAAAGAACCAACTTTTGGTTCTGTTGATTCTTTCTATGGTCCTTTTTGTTTCTACTTGGTTGATTTCAGCTCTGAGTTTGATTATTTCCTGCCTTCTACTCCTCCTGGGTGTATTTGCTTCTTTTTGTTCTAGAGCTTTTAGGTGTGCTGTCAAGCTGCTGACATATGCTCTTTCCTGTTTCTTTCTGCAGGCACTCAGCGCTATGAGTTTTCCTCTTAGCACAGCTTTCATTGTGTCCCATAAGTTTGAGTATGTTGTATCTTCATTTTCATTAAATTCTAAAAAGTTTTTAATTTCTTTCTTTATTTCTTCCTTGACCAGGTTATCATTGAGTAGAGCATTGTTCAATTTCCACGTATATGTGGGCATTCTTCCCTTATTGTTATTGAAGACCAGTTTTAGGCCGTGGTGGTCCGATAGCACGCATGGGATTATTTCTATCTTTCTGTACCTGTTGAGGCCCGTTTTTTGACCAATTATATGGTCAATTTTGGAGAAAGTACCATGAAGGGCTGAGAAGAAGGTATATCCTTTTGCTTTAGGATAGAATGTTCTATAATATCCGTTAAGTCCATTTGGCTCATGACTTCTCTTAGACTGTCGACATCACTGTTTAATTTCTGTTTCCATGATCTGTCCATTGATGAGAATGGGGTGTTGAAATCTCCCACTATTATTGTGTGAGGTGCAATGTGTGTTTTGAGCTTTAGTAAGGTTTCTTTTACGTATGTAGGTGCCCTTGTATTTGGGGCATAGATATTTAGGATTGAGAGTTCATCTTGGTGGATTTTTCCTTTGATGAATATGAAGTGTCCTTCCTTATCTTTTTTGATGACTTTTAGTTGGAAATTGATTTTATTTGATATTAGAATGGCTACTCCAGCTTGCTTCTTCTGACCATTTGCTTGGAAAGTTGTTTTCCAGCCTTTCACTCTGAGGTAGTGTCTGTCTTTGTCTCTGAGGTGTGTTTCCTGTAGGCAGCAGAATGCAGGGTCCTCGTTACGTATCCAGTTTGTTAATCTATGTCTTTTTATTGGGGAGTTGAGGCCATTGATATTGAGAGATATTAAGGAATAGTGATTATTGCTTCCCTTTATTTTCATATTTGGATGTGAGGTTATGTTTGTGTGCTTTCATTCTCTTTGTTTTGTTGCCAAGACGATTAGTTTCTTGCTTCTTCTAGGGTATAGCTTGCCTCCTTATGTTGGGCTTTACCATTTATTATCCTTTGTAGTGCTGGATTTGTAGAAAGATATTGTGTAAATTTGGTTTTGTCATGGAATATCTTGGTTTCTCCATCAATGTTAATTGAGAGTTTTGCTGGATACAGTAACCTGGGCTGGCATTTGTGTTCTCTTAGGGTCTGTATGACATCAGTCCAGGATCTTCTGGCCTTCATAGTTTCTGGCGAGAAGTCTGGTGTGATTCTGATAGGTCTCCCTTTATATGTTACTTGACCTTTTTCCCTTACTGCTTTTAATATTCTTTCTTTATTTTGTGCGTTTGGTGTTTTGACAATTATGTGACGGGAGGTGTTTCTTTTCTGGTCCAATCTATTTGGAGTTCTGTAGGCTTCTTGTATGTCTATGGGTATCTCTTTTTTTAGGTTAGGGAAGTTTTCTTCTATGATTTTGTTGAAGATATTTACTGGTCCTTTGAGCTGGGAGTTTTCACTCTCTTCTATACCTATTATCCTTAGGTTTGATCTTCTCATTGAGTCCTGGATTTCCTGTATGTTTTGGACCAGTAGCTTTTTCTGCTTTACATTATCTTTGACAGTTGAGTCAATGATTTCTATGGAATCTTCTGCTCCTGAGATTCTCTCTTCCATCTCTTGTATTCTGTTGGTGAAGCTTGTATCTACAGCTCCTTGTCTCTTCTTTTGGTTTTCTATATCCAGGGTTGTTTCCATGTGTTCTTTCTTGATTGCTTCTATTTCCATTTTTAATTCCTTCAACTGTTTGATTGTTTTCCTGGAATTCTTTCAGGGATTTTTGCGATTCCTCTCTGTAGGCTTCTACTTGTTTACTAATGTTTTCCTGTGTTTCCCTAAGTGTGTTCATGTCTTTCTTGAAGTCCTCCAGCATCATGATCAAATATGATTTCGAAACTAGATCCTGCTTTTCTGGTGTGTTTGGATATTCCATGTTTGTTTTGGTGGGAGAATTGGGCTGCGATGATGGCATGTAGTTTTGGTTTCTGTTGCTTGGGTTCCTGCGCTTGCCTCTCGCCATCAGATTATCTCTAGTGTTACTTTGTTCTGCTATTTCTGACAGTGGCTAGACTGTCCTATAAGCCTGTGTGTCAGGAGTGCTGTAGACCTGTTTTCCTCTCTTTCAGTCAGTTATGGGGACAGTGTGTTCTGCTTTCGGGCGTGTAGTTTTTCCTCTCTACAGGTCTTCAGCTGTTCCTGTGGGCCTGTGTCTTGAGTTCACCAGGCAGCTTTCTTGCAGCAGAAAATTTGGTCTTACCTGTGGTCCCGAGGCTCAGGTCCGCTCGTGGGGTGCTGCCCAGGGGCTCTCTGCAGCGGCAGCAACCAGGAAGACCTGTGCCGCCCCTTCCGGGAGCTTCAGTACACCAGGGTTCCAGATGGTCTTTGGCTTTTTCCTCTGGTGTCCGAGATGTGTGAGCAGGGAGCAGTGTCTTCTGGTTTCCCAGGCTTGTCTGCCTCTCTGAAGGTTTAGCTCTCCCTCCCACGGGATTTGGGTGCAGAGAACTGTTTATCCGGTCTGTTTCTTTCAGGTTCCTGTGGTGTCTCAGGCAGGTGTCCTGCCGCTCCTGGGCCCTCCCCCACGGGAGCCCAGAGGCCTTATACAGTTTCCTCTTGGGCCAGGGATGTGGGCAGGGGTGAGCAGTGTTGATGGTCTCTTCCGCTCTGCAGCCTCAGGAGTGCCCACCTGACCAGGCGGTTGGGTCTCTCTCTCACCGGGTCTGGGAGTTAGCAGATATTTTTACTTTTGAACAATTTCACCTTTTTCCCCATTTATAAACAGATTTTCCATCCAAGCTGTGGATACTTTGCCTACTTCAAGAGTGCAGAGGTTGAGTCCTGTGTTTTTCCAGAAGTCTGATTTTTATATCTATGATTATGATCTATCTCATGATCTATGTACCTATCCATATGATCTATCTTCACTATTCTATGAAATAAAAGTGGAGGTTTATGATAGAAACATAGACAACAGGAACTGCAGGGCAAGTGGGGACAGGATCCCTCTGGTTTCCATTTGTGCCTCAGAGTAAGCCCAGTGGTAGTGATCTCTACACCCAAATCCCACCTGGAGAGAGCTCCCAGGAGTGCTGACACACCTAAGATCACAGGCTCACAGGCTCACAGGAGGGACAGGCTCCAATCAGAGACAGCAGGACCAACTAACACCAGAGATAACCAGATGTCAAGAGGCAAGCACAAGAACCTAAGCAACAAGAACCAAGGCTACTTGGCATCATCAGAACCCAGTTCTCCCACCACAACAAGTCCTGAATATCCCAAAATACTGGAAAAGCAAGATTCGGATTTAAAAATCAATCTCATGCTGATGATAGAGGACTTTAAGCAGGATATAAATAACTCTTTTAAAGAAATACAGGAGATGTATTTTAAAGAAATACAGGAAATATTGGAGAGATGGCTCAGTGGTCAAGGGCACTGACTGCTCTTCCAGAGGTCCTGAGTTCAAATCCCAGCAACCACATGGTGGCTCACAACCATCTGTAATGGGATCTGATGCCCTCTTCTGGTGTGTCTGAAGACAGTGACAGTGTACTCACATACATAAAATAAACACTTTAAAAAAGAAAGAAATAAATACAGGGAGCACAGGTAAACAGGGAGACGTCCTTAAAGAGAAAACTAAAATCCCTTAAAGAATTACAGGAAAACACAACCAAAAAGGTGAAGGAATTGAACAAAACCATTTCCATCTAAAAATGGAAATAGAAGCAATAAAGAAATGACAAAGGGAGACAACCCTAGAGATAGAAAACCTAGGGAAGAGATCAGGAGTCATAGAAGCATGCATCACCAACAGAATACAAGAGATAGAAGAGAGAATCTCAGGGGCAGAAGATACCATAGAAAACATTGACATGACTTTCAAGGATAATGTAAAACACAAAAAGCTCCTAGTCCAAAACATACAGGAAATCCAGGGCACAATGAGAAGATCAAACCTAAGGATAATAGGTATAGAAGAAAGTGAAGACTCCCAACTTAAATGGACAGTAAATATCTTCAACAACATTATAGATGAAAACTTCCCTAACCTAAAGAGATATCCATAAGCAAGAAGCATACAGAATTCCAAATAGATAACCAGAAAAGAAATTCCTCCTGTCACATAATAATCAAAGCACCAAATGCACAAAACAAAGAAAGAATATTAAAAGCAATAAGGAAAAAAGGTCAAGTAACATATAAAGGCAGACCTATCAGAATTACACCAGACTTCTTAACAGAGATTCTAAAAGCAGAAGATCCTGGGCAGATGTCATAGAGACTCTAAGAGAACACAAATGCCAGCCCAGGCTACTATACCCAGCAAAACTCTGAATTAACATAGATGGAGAAACCAAAATATTCCATGACAAAACCAAATTTGCATGATATCTTTACACAAATCCACCCTACAAAGGCTAAATAAATGGAAAACTCCAATACAAGGAAGGAAACTACACCCTAGAAAAAGCAAGAAAGTAATCTTCTTTCAACAAACCCAAAAGGAGATACCCACACAAATATAATTTCACCTCTAACAAAAAAATAACAGAAAGCAACAATCACTTTTTTTTAAATATGTCAACATCAGTGGACTCTATTCCCCAATAAAAAAACATAGACTAACAGACTGGACACATAAACAGGATCCAGCATTTTGGTGCACACAGGAAATGCACCTAAGTGATAAAGACAGACAATACCTTAGAGGAAAAGGCTGGAAAAAAAATTCCAAGTAAATGGTCCGAAGAAACAAGCTGAAGTTTTATTCTAACATCGAATAACATTGAATTTCAAGCAAGTTATTTAAAAAAATAAGGAAGGATACTTCATACTCATTAAGCAAAAAATTCACCAAGATGAACTCTCAATTCTGAACATCAATGCTCCAAATGCAAGGGTACCACATATATATAAAAAAAACAAAAACCTTTACTAAAGCTCGAAGCACACATTGTACTTCATACAACAACAGTGGGAGACTTCAATACCCCACTCTCATCAATGGACAGATCATGGAAACAGAAACTAAACAGAGACACAGTGGAACTAACAGAAGTTGTGAACCAAATGGATTTAACAGATATCTATAGAACATTTCTTCCTAAAACAAAAGGATATACCTTCTTCTCAGCACCTCATGGTACCTTCTCCAAAATTGACCATCTAATTGGTCACGAAACAAGCCTCACCAGATTCAAGAAGATTGAATAATAATAATCAGCTCACCATGGACTAAGGCTGGTCTTCAATAACAACAAAAGCAAAAGAAAGCTCACATACACATGGAAACTGAGCAATGCTCTACTGAAGGACAATTTGGCTAAGGAAGATATAAAGGAATTACAGACTTTATAGAATTTAACGAAAATGAAGACATAATATACCCAAACTTATGGGCCACAATGAAAGCAGTGCTAAGAAGAAAACTCATAGCTCTGAGTGCCTCCAAAAAGAAACTGGAAAGAGCATACACTAGCAGCTTGACAGCACATCTGAAAGCTCTAGAATAAAAAGAAGCAAATACACCCAACAGGAGTAGACAGCAGGAGATAATCAAAGTCAGGGCTGAAGTCAACCAAGTAGAAACAAGAAGAACTATACAAAGAATCAATAAAACCAGGAGCTGGTTCTTTGAGAAAATAAACAAGATAGATAAACCCTTAGCCAGACTAACCAGAAGGCACAGAGACAGTATCCAAATTAACAAAATCAGAAGTGAAAATGGAGATATAAAAACAGAAACCGAGGAAATTTTAAAAAAGTCATCAGACCCTACTACCAAATCCTATATTTAACAAAATTGGAAATTCTGGAAGAAATGGACAATTTTCTAGACAGATACCAGGTGCCAAAGTTAAATCAGGATCAGATAAACCATCTAAACAGTCCCATAATCACTAAGGAAATAGAAGCAGTCATTAAAAAGTCTCCCAACCAAAAATAACCCAGGATCAGATAGGTTTAGTGCAGAATTCTATCAGACCTTCAAAAAAGACTTAATACCAATGCTCTTCAAACTCTTCCACAAACTAGAAACAGAAGGAACACTAGCCAATTTATTCTATGAAGCTACAATTACAATCATACCTAAGCCGCACAAAGACCCAACCAAGAAAGAGAACCAACCAGACCACCCAGAGCTTCCAGGGATTAAACCACCAACTAACAAGTAAAACATGGAGCGACCCATGGCTCCAGCAACATATGTATAAGAGGATGGCCTTCTCTGATATCAGTGGGATATGATATTCACTTGGTCCTGTGAATGCCCCAGTGTTGGGGAATGCCAAGGCAGGGGAGCTGGAGTGGGTTGGTGGGGGAGCACCCTCACAGAAACAGGGGAAAGGGGAGAGGATAATGTGTTTCCAGAGAGGAAACTGAGAAAGGGGAATAAACATTTGAAAAGTAAATAAGTAAAATATACAATAAAAAGAAAGAAGCAGACATCTGTGTGTCAAGAAGTCACTCTTAAATAGATTTTACTTTTGATACTGATTGATATGAAGAATCGATTTGGTGTGTTTCACTTAATATACAGTCACTATATATGTGTGGTTCTATTCCTAAATTTTGCCTCTCTTAAATTCATTCATTAATTCATCCTCTCTCTCTCTCTCCTTCCCTCTCTCTCTCCCTCTCTCTCTCTCTCTCGTTCTTGCTTTCAATATATACGTGTGTGTGTGTGTGTGTGTGTGTGTTTGTGTGTGTGCACCCCACATTCATGGAATGCCTAACTTTATAGTAAGGTGTCTTGTGTTTAGGTAGTGTAAACCCTTTCTCATCTTTGTTCTTTTGTTTCTCTTGAAGATAGTAACATATTTTATTACCCAAATTCCCTAATCTATGATATAGTTCAGTCCAGATTGTAAAGATCCAAGGATCAAGACACATTACAATATCGGGCGACTTCACTTCCCAAAGCTTCCCTGTGCTTGACTCCAGGTTATTATAAACACTGGAGTATGCTGAAGGAGTCTTTCTTCTGATTCACTGGGCCACAGCCATCATGAATGGAGACTCGATCCTGTTAAATCACTTTAACTGTTAAAAGGACCACATGTTTCTCTCTCTTTCGTGCTTTTCTTTGGCCTTTATTTTGTTATCACGTGGTCACACTGATCAATTTCCAAATGGAAATATTGCATTCCAGGTAAGGCCCCCTTGACCACATTGCATTATGATTTTCATATATTGCGGAATTTTACTTGCTAACGTTTTGTTAAGGATTTTTATGATTTATGTGTGGCAGGAATTTCCCCATAGCTTTCTTTTTATATTTTTGCTGGATTTGGTATTATAGTAATATTGGACTCATAAAATGTGCTGGGAAACATTTTTTTTTGATTTCTAAAAGAGTTTATGTAGGATTGGTTATAAGCTCAAGCAGCTCATAGTATTTTCTTATCTTTGTTATGAGTTGCTTCTTCAAATACACATTAAATTTGTTTGCTGTATCTTAATATAGGTGGATCTTTTAAAAAAGAATGTATTCGTTTTTTAATTATGATGTGTGTGTGTGTGTGTGTGTGTGTGTGTGTGTGTGTGTGTGTGTGTGTGTGTGTGCGTTAGTGCAGAGACCCATGGAGGCCAGAGAGGTTTTGGATCCCCTGGAGCTGAGTTACCAATGGTTGTAAGTACTCTTAACCACTGAGTCAGCTCTCCAGCCTCAGGTCTTGCCTTTTAATGTGTTTTGTTGATCTCTGCTTTTTAATCAGCTTACTCAGTTTTCATATATGATTCTTGTTAGAATTTTAGCCTACTGTTTTGCAACTTTTCCCATTTGTTTTTATTTATTCTTTCTCTTTTTTTGTTAGTTACCCCACTAACAAATATGTGTTGACTTTCTATCTGCCTATTTATTTTATTTTCAGTACACGTCTTTGTATTTTTAGTGGTTGGTCTTGTGATTATAACACTTACCATTGAAATATTGTATGAAGGAATGATATAAATTAAATATATCTTATCAACAGAAGATCTATTATAGAATTTCTCCTTCTCCATGCATCCTTTGTATCTTAAAATTTTATCTGAGTTAAAATAAATCATTAGATAGCTGTCTTTTGTTCAAAATGGCACTTGTCTGATAACAAAGTTGAGATGTCTGTGTTGACTGGATTCTTTTTCAACTTGACACATGCTAGGGTCCCCCTATGAAGAAAGAACCTCAACTGTGGAATCGACTCCATCAGATTGGCATGTGGAAGTCTGTAGAAATTTTTTCTTGATTAATAATTGGTGTGGGAGAGCTAAGTCCACAGTAGGTGGGGTCACCCCTAAGCAGACAGTCCTGGGTGGTATCAGAAAGTATGCTGAGCAAGGGACGGAAAATAAGCCAATATGCAGTACTCCTCCGTGACATCTGCTTCAGTTCCTGCCGCTATATTCTGCCTGAGTTCCTGCCCTGACTTCCGTCAGTGATGGACTGTGACCTGGAGTTTGTAAGCTGAAATAAACCCTTTCCACCACAAGTTGTTTTTGGTTGTGGTGTTTATCACAGCAATAGAAAGCACACTAGGATAATAACATATATAGATAAACCTTCATTAGTTTTTAACATGGCTACTTTCTTAAACACTCCTTATTTCTTTGGAAAGAAATTCTAACAAGAAATCTAAAATCTAAAATTCTAACAAGAATCATATATGATATCAATCATTTGGCAGGCTCACAAACTTTTAGAAAGCACACTGGTTATATAATTCTGCTGCTTATGAAGGATTTCAGTTCTCTTAAATGTCTTCTTCTTGACAGTATTTTCGGGATACTTCCTGAAGGCGTGAAATCACGGGTAGTCAAGATGTTCTCCTCCAAGCCCTGCCAGTCCATCATCTTCCAGCTTCCATTGTTTGTGATGGACTTGCTCTGGTTGCCTTTAACCCTTGTTCTAGGCTTATTTTTAATCAACTTGATTATAGCTGGCCTAGAAATTGTTTTCTTTTTACTTTTGATGTGTTAAATGTTTTAACCTTTGAGTTGATAGTTAGGTTCAAAATTTGAAAACTCTCAGCCATAACTTTCTCCACTGTTTTCACTCTGTATTCCACTCATCTTGACTCTAGTGGCACATGCTTGCAACCCTCTGTTGCCCACAATCAATGCTCTCAATGTTACTCAATATTGCCTCAGAGGCATTGTGTCTCTAACTCATATTCAGCATTTCCTTTGACCCCATGAACATTATTGTGTATACTTTATTATGTGTATTGGCTATTGAACAATTTCTAAGGAATTTACTTCTTTCTGGATCATGTAGTTATCTAATAACTTCTGCAGTTTTGACTTCAGATCTTATATTTCACAACCCTAGATGTTCCTACCTAGTCTTTCATTATATCTATATTTTCTTAAAAACATATTTTTCTTGTTTCCCCTCTAGCATTATTGATTTGCTTCCACTTCCTATTTTCTCATTTCTGTCTTAACAAATACGTAATGTAATGTTAAATGTGTAATTCTATCATAAGCTGGATAGTGAGCTATTATCTTTCCTTTTTTGCACAATATTGCATATTGCCTCAGAATTGCCTCATGGATTTACTGGAGGATCAGCCTGATTCCAGCCTCACTGCGGCTTTGCTGAGCTCCCTATAGGATTGCCTTTAAGCAGAACTGCAGTGGTGCTAGTCTATGGCTTGTCCTTTGCAATTTCTAACCTTATCTTAGCATGGTCTCCAGAATGACTGTCTTAGCTTTTACCTTTAATGGCTGTCACCTGAGACCTTGCTGAGTCTCATGCTGTATGTATGCACTGCAGTATTCAAGGAGAAATGCAAACATTTTCCATAGTGTGTGCAGATCTCTCCTCTACTGTAATTGTACTCTGTGTTCCATTGTTCTCAGCAAGCTGGAAGCTTGATTTCTGTTTTTCCCAGCAGACTTCTCCTTTCTGTTGGCTCTACGCTTCCCTTTAATATGGGTGATGGATATCCAGGGCAAATGTGGAGCTCACCCCATGCTTCCTTCCCACAGACACTGCAGCACCATCTATGGCCATATTTCTGAATGGAATTCTTTTAAAAATATTTTGTCAGAAATTTTTTTCTTTCTTTTGTGTAGGTATGTGTGTGTGTATATATAACAGTAATAATGAAATAAAAAGTGGCCATACATTTAAGAAGGGTTTAATGGTAGAGAGAAGGGAGAAATTATGTAATTATATTTTAATTAAAACAAAACAATTAAGAATATTTTGTCCATATTGTATTTATATTGATTATCTAGCGTAAATTAAAAACTTCCCATTATGCTTTAAAAGATTCATTAAGATGGTTCAGACGATTTATGCTAAAGGAAATTTTCTGGGGTGATTACTGAAATAGATAGTTTAAGTTGAGTCCTTTTTGTAGTCCTTGAAATGTCAGGAACACAAAGCTTTGGCAAACATTTGGCACATGAACTTGCATGGACACAGTGGAATCTTTATATTTCTTAAAAGTGATGTCAGTAGGAGGAGACGAAGAACCCAAACACTACAGTGTTTCATCAGTTAGAAGCCGCTCGTGACTGACAAGAGCAGCTTCAAATGGAGTTGCTCAGAGGAACAGTCAGGCTAACTCACAGCTCAGATCTACAGATCTAAATCCAGATCTATTTTAACCACTTTCCTCTGCTTATTTGCTCTTCTTAATTCAAGTAGTCTGGGTTTCCTGAGAAATGTGTTTTCACATCTGGTTGGAAAGGAGAGATTAGGTGGGTTAGATCAAACAACTCCCCTTTGATTGGGGAAGGAAATTGGGATACGTTCAAAACACACTAGAGTAGCCACACAGTTTAAGGTTTGTGCTAGAGGCAGAAAACAACCCTTCCCTTTCAGACAATCTTATGTACACTCAGAGTTCAAACAATTAGTATACAAATAGGGAAAAAAGCCACAAGGAGAGCCAGGATTTCAGTGATTTCTTTGAGTAACTGTAGCATACTTGGATCCGGTATTCTAGATTGTCACTTATAGCTAGTGACTTGATATTGAAATTCATTCAAGGCAAATATCACATGATCTCTCTTACCTGTTGTTCCTAGCTCCAAAGTCTTCAGATGTGATTATATAACTTGGAGTAACTGCAGAAACCAGAAAGTTGCTGACTTCTGTGTTGTTGCTTTTCTTCAAGGTATCCTTGGTTTTAATTAGGTAAATGTCTGTGTTCTGTATGAGGATATAAGTGTGTGAGGGGCAGGTGATAGTAATAACCGGAAGAGGATGTTAGAACTCCTGGAGCTGCAGTTGCAGGCAGTTGTGAGCAGCTGGATACAGGGAATGGGAACTAAACTCAGGTCTTCGGAAATATCAACTTTTAATGGCTGAATCATTTCTTCAGTTCCCCTTCTCATCTCTGGATAGGAAATCCAAACAAAAAACCCCAGAAAGAAACTCTAGATTTAACTATTCAACAGAAAATATATACTCAACAGTTAATTACAGAAAATTCCATAGATATGGAAGATACATTCTCCTCAAAGCCCATACAATCTTCTTTTTAATTGACCACAATCTGAACTACAAAACAAGTCTTAATAAACATAAAAAGAATCAAAATAATTTCTTCTGTTTTATTAAATCATAGTGAGGTAAAAGTAGAAATTATTAGCTGGAGAGATAATCCCTGGTGTACTGTGTAGAAGCATTAGTTGTCAATAAAAAGCTGATGGCCCATTAGCAAATGGCAGGAAGTCGAAGGCAAGAGTTGCAAGAGAGAAATTCTGGTAGAGTCAGGCAGGAGATAATCCACCCAGACCCAGAGGAAGTCAGACTATGAAACTGAAGAGAGGTAATCAGCCATGTGGCAGACAAAGAATAGAATAAATATGACATATAACTTACAAGGTAGTCAGGGAAGAAGCCCACGCTTAATACTTGGGTATTGATAAATAATTCTTGTGAACAACAATTGGACCATTAAAGAAATCAGGGTAGAAACTTAAGAAAACTCTCGATCAGTCGAAAGTGAAAGCACAACATCCAATAATCATTAGGAGGTGTTTGAAGCTGTTAGTTCTTAGAGGACCTCTGTAGCTACAAGTTCTTGTATTATAAACAGACACAGAGCTCCTAAATAAACACTCAACAATTCACTCCCAGATCTTAGAAAAATAAGAACAAGTTGGATTCTAAAGGAGCAGGTGGCAAGAAACAAGAGTAGAGTAGAAATGGATGAAATGGAGTCTGAAGAGCAAGACATAGAATCAACCAAACTGAAAAATGGCTTTTAATAACACGCAGGACTGGAAAACCCCTAGAGTGTGTAGGCCATGAAAGTAGAAAGGGGTCTATAAGTGAGAAGGGGAAATCTGAAGTTAAAGGGCAGGAAGAAAGTCAGGGCAAGAAAAGTTCTACGACAGGAGAGGATGAGTTTATTTGCTGAGTAAGGAGAAGGAAGCAGAGGGGATGGGTGGGGGGACAAATAAAAACAAAGTGTAAGGAAATATATGTGTGAAAGTGCCATTGAGAAACCCATTACTATGTACGATAGCTGAATAAATAATGTAGCTAAAATGTTTATGTCTAATTATGGAACATAATTTACAACATGCTCAGTGGCCTACAGTGGACTCACCCTTTAACTATAAGCAGGAATTAGGATGGAGAAGATTAAGGGATTTTCAGAAGGTTTGTGAGGGAGGGGACAACTGAACTCTCCAGAAGGTCACAGAGGCTGGATAAGGCCAGTGTGTGAAGATAGATACAGGATCAAGGATGACTGCCAAGCAGTAAAGATAAGGATGTTTATGGAGTATGTGGGCTCAGATCATCTTGCAGCTTGTTTAGTAAGACGAGCCACCACTAGGGATATAAAACAACCAACATGGACAGGTAGAGTCCTCACAGATACACATGGACAACCTGGAATGAATGAACACATGATTCACTCCAAGTTCTGAAGGAGAACAATGATCTGATGGCAGCAATGTTGAAGGATGACCCCACATTAGTGTCTGTCTGGTCGCATCCAGGAGACCCTAAACAACCATCTGTGAAACTGGGTTATTTTCATTTATGGTGTTTATTATGTGACTGATACCACCAGGATTATGCTTATAGTTTTAAATTGTCTTCCTACCTATAATCTTTCTATCAGCCAATAAAGAATTAAGAGGCTATTGCAGTCATTCTATGAACATAGCCCGAAGATAAGTGGATAAAATAGAAAAAACTCCAATGATATTTTAAAGGAAAAATGATCGATTAGAAATGCTGGATGAACATTTGTTCACTTGTGTATGGGCAATGTTCATATGTGTGCAGGTTGAAATGTCTGCACATGTGTGTGGAGTCCAGGGGCTAAGGTTGGGTGGATTTCTTAGAAGCTGTCTACCTTGCTTTTTGGAACATGGTCTTTCACCTGGACCTGGGCACACTGATTAGCCTAGACTTGCTGTCCAGTGAGCTGCATGGATCTACCCTCTACACACATATACTGTTCCTGGAATTTTAATTATATACCACCACATTTGACTTTTCCATAGGTAGTGGGAATTAACTCAGGTCTTCATATATATGTGGCAAACACCTTGCCAACTGAGCTATCTTCCAAACTCCCTGGATGGACACTTTTTCAAATGATGTTTAGATGTCTTTCCTGAAGGAATGATGATAGTCTTCAGTGAAGTGAGGATTGCTAAGAAGGACCTTGACATCAGGCTTAGAAGAGCTAAAGAGTTAATGGGGTAGAAATGCTGACATGCGAGCTCTCTGAGATTTAGAATATAACTGTGAAGTCTAGACTACAAATGAGCAAAGGTTTGAAGAAAGAATAATTTAGACCTCAGGAGGAATGGATATCTTGACTTGTGTAGATTTCTACAAGTAAAACGGTGTGACTGCCATGTGAATTAAACCCAAGTAATGGTATGCCAACCAATACAAAGAGGACTCTCAATAAGAAATGATGCTTATTGCTTTGTCCCTGAACTTCCCCCTGTTTAGGAGCCTATGTAAATTACTTCCTACATGAGTTGGAGTGATAATGGAGGTTGCAGAAGAAATCTATTAGAAATATCACCTGGGCTTTTGCTGTTTTAGTTACTACCAAACAGATTTTTATTGCAGATAGAACACTTTTTATGTGGAAATACTCAGGAGTGGATCAAAGGTTTAACTGTGCTTTTTGAACTACTGAAAGGAGAACTACACATTTTCCTCTTTGCTCAGGAAATACGGAGACTGAGAATTTGAGAATTTGGCTTGGGACCCTCTTAGCTATTGGCAATATATGTGCACAATAGTTAGGTTGGAATTTTCTAAACAAAACTTTGGAATGCTTTGTGTCACATCTAGTCTCATGGTGACTGCTCTCTACCTTCCTTTGTGTTACCACCTAAAATAATGTCATATTCCAGGTCGGAATTTCCTGGTGACAGAAGAGGCTGAGAGACTTGGGGACAGGGTATACTTTTTCAGCTTTTATTAGCCTATTCAGAGGAGAGAGAGACACATGGCTGTTGGACAATTTCATTCTTATATAAATCTTGCTCCCAGATCCCTCATAGTCATCACCACCTCAGTGTTCCTAATGCTCCCACTGTCATGGTAAATTACAGAGAAACGTCATCACTCTGTCCTCCACTGATCTAATAGCCCACTTTAGAACAATGTCTCAAAGGTGGTGCCATATGGTGGCTAGAGTTTATGTTGCCACCTCTCAATCAGATATTCCAACATCTGAAGAGATGGAGGAGGCTAAAGGAGCACCAATGACACCCACATTTCTAGCAGGGAAGTCCTACCTGCATTCATCTGTTTAGAAACTGGCTGATGGGTTTGTCCCTTTTTCTAGCCAGAGTGTGTACTCATCTGAGGAAGCCTATTGTACTGGGAGACAGGGAGAGGAAATCCTCCTAGACCAACCTGATGCAGCATCAGGAAACTAAGGAAATTGCATGTGCAGACTCTAGTCAGAATTAGCCTTTTAAAATGAAGCCCAAGAGCTATCACTTGATTGGCAACATGACAGCAAACAGATCTTTTAGTGATTGTAGAAACATTATAAGATTGTTCATTATATATGATGGGTGTTAACAGCTCAAATATTAGTCAGTGAACAGACAAACAAAATGAGGTTCATCCATGTAGAGGGATATCATTGAGCTACGATAGCAAATGGCTGTCTCAGGAAAGGGCAAGACTGATCTACTGGGAGTGTGGTTGATAAACCAGTGTCACTCCACTGGGGGAAAGTGATTTCCTCTTTGAGGAGATTGCATGCATCCGGAGTTGGGGTTGATCTGGGAGGAGTTGGGAGAGGAGAAAGGATATCTCTTACAAGAAAAAAAAATTAGATAAAATAACTTGTAAAGTTGAAAAGAAATCAAAGACAATGGGCTACATAATGGAGAGTACACTCGTGTGTGAAATGTCAAGAGCAGGCAAATCTAGAGACACAGAAAGTAGGTTAATGCCAGGCATATCAGCAGGAGTATATTGGGACTTGGTGCTAATAAGGATGTGTCTTAAAGTGGGGACAATCACCAAGTGGCAATGGTTGCACGGCACAGCAAACACACAAAAGCTGCATTTAAAATAGCGAATCCCTCAATAGAATACCATTTTGTAATAACCACTTGTGAATTTCTTTACATTGTTCAACTCTCTGGAAACGCTAGAAAGAAAAAGTAATGAAGTACACTATACTGTATCTCACCTCACACGGATCGCAGTGGCTATTATGTGAAAAGGGCATCTCTAATGATCATTAATAACTTATTGTAGTATAATTGTAGTATATTATATTGTTGTATAATAGTTTTTGCACAATTGCTTTGAATGATGGTTCTATGGCTCAGGCCCAATTCTTCCCTGCCCTGTTTCCCACCATTGGGTTCTGCTGTACAGACAAAGCTGCTCACAAAGAGGATATCTGCCCCTTAGAATCCGGAAGACACTGAGTGTCACTGTTCCCCATAAGGTAGAAACATTGCCAAAAATAGTGAATCAGATCAATTCTAAGCTGCTTTTTATCAAAGGTTGCATTCTTTTGAAGTTTTATTTTTCCCATTAATTTTCCCTTTTTAAAATATACTTTCCTTATTTTTATATTATGAATAGCTTTAATCCAACCAAATATTTCTAGCTTCAATGGTGTTGGTTTGATCCCAAATAGCCTATAAAAATGGCAGTTTTATTTCTTGATTCTTTTTCTTCTGATGCCTGGCTTTTGATGTTTTCAGAGCCCTTTAGAACACCTCCCAAATTTTCACACATTGGCTCATTTTCAACTTTTTCCTCAGATGTCCAGAGCTCCTGACGCCTGCCTCCACTGGCCCAGTGCAGTTGTAGTTCTGGCCCCTCTTCTTCCACACAGAGCCCTTCTGTCTGCCCTGCTGGGAGCAGGCACTGGCCAGGAGAAACCAGCGTCTCCAATACTCAGCATGAAACAGGCCTATGGCAAAGGAGTTGGATATTTTTATGTGATTTCATTGTCTTGAATAAACTTTCGGAGGAGCTGAATTTTTTTTTTTGTTTCACAAGTCTAAAAGAGTCTATCAATATAAATTAATAAGAACCTGTAGCTTGTAATGAAGAAGTCCTGAAGGAAATGAAACAAAAGATGTTTTTGTTGGGCACCTTCTGATTTATTTTGTGATTTATGTAAACAAGGTTAACTTCATTTCAGAAACAATACTACTCTGTGCCAGGAGTCCTCACAATTCCTTCAAGGCAACCGACCACTGACAAGCAGCAGGGTTTGCCCACCACACACACAAATGGGAAGTGATACAGCACAGTGATTACTGTCAGTTAACTTGTTTCTAACTTCTCCTGTAAGAACATCTGCTATTCTTTAAGTTACAATTTGATGGGGGTGGGGCATCAAGGGCATACTGGTGTCCTCAGGCCTCAGGAGAACGAGATGGGATTATGAGCACATGGGCATCTTGAGATAAACGAAGACACCCTCTGTCTCAAGGGGTCAGGGGAGATACAATAGTAATTCAGGGGAGAGTCCCCCCATCTTGTCTTATTTGAGACTTTGTGTTCAACTTTGTACTAATGAGCTAACCAGAAATAAGGTCAGGTCTCACTCAGTCTTTTGAATTGTCTGTATAGCCCTGATGGTAGAAAGCAGGCTCATATATGTTACCTGTACTCTGGTAAATGCTTACACTTGTAGAAACCCTGGCCAGGCCCTTCAGGAAAGTGAAATATGAATCAGGGTGGTGGCAAAACAGTAATGAATTGGATCATTAGCACGTTGTCAAATGTCTGGTAATCTTTTTTAGCAATGGATTTCACAGTTGCTACATATGATCAGGAGTTGTGTGATTTCTGATTCTCTTACGAACTAGAGAACACCCATCTAGTTCACTCATAGGCTTCCAATGGTCGGCCAACAACAATTCATTTGACATTTCTCTGACTATGAAATGTAAGGCTAGGTTTTGGATGATTTCTGAAAGCATCAAGTGTGCTGTCTAAATCCAATCAACCACGAATCAGTGGATTCATGTCAACCTTCCTCCTTACCCTGTACTATGTCTGTTTCATCCAAAGAATTTCTTTCCTCCCAACAAGGTAGCATTAAGAGGTGGGACTTGCCGGGTCATGAGACTAAATTAGTTTCCTTACAAACGAGGTCTATGGAAGCTTGCTTCTTCACAATGTCAAAAACTTGTCAGCAGTCACCCTCTACAATTTAAAGAGCAAGCTCTCTTGGACAACTAATCTGCAGCACCTTACTCTTGGGCTCCCCAGCTTTCTGTTGTGTATAAACTATCCAAATTACAATATTTGTTTTAACTCTCAGAATAGGCTGACACCCTGAATTTATAGGTTACAGGTTTGCCTGTGGTGGCTGATAAATTTTGTGCTTATCTCTGACCGTCTGCCATATTTGTTTTGCCTCACTCTCCTCAATGCAGTTAGGAGGAGCTGCAAACAGTCCATATGAAAGACAGGACCCCTGATCTGGACTGGTAGGTAGCCATGAAGGTAGAGCGGTGTGTTGGACTGTCAACACAAGAGGCCAAATTCTCAGTATTTAATGCTTGGAGGGATGAAAGACAAGCTGTGTTTTTTTAGGTAGCTTGCTGCGTTTTGAAAACACTAACTCAGAATAGGGTTTTATAGAATACAAACAGATTTGAACATACATTCCACTAATCAGTTTTGCAAGATCAATGTTTTGTTTGCTCAGTGGGCCAGGTCTTTCTTGTGATTTTGACTATGGCCCAGAGTAAAAGCTGTACCTAACATAATTGCAGGTTCCCACATTTAAATCCCCCAATTTTAAACATTTCATGAATTAATAATTTTTATACTAATAATTGCCCAGACTTTGCTGGAGAATGCTCTCATATTAAACATGGGCGAGTAAAAAGAGCTGTTAGACTTCCTTTTGGTATGGATCATAGAGTCACGGCAGGGAGTCATTCAACATGTTATTCACATGACTCAGAAGCCTTCTCATCCAGCTTCAGGAGGCACGGAGTAAGAATGTGATTCCATTTCGAGCTCATTATCAGCCCAATTATTGACTTTGTTAAGATACACAATTGCCCTAGGTCTGGTTTGCTGCCAACAGCCAGCAATTACCTACAATCTCCTTGGCATTTATGTCAAATATATCATGTGGTTTCTAAATTAAAACCATAGGAAACACAGGTAAAGGGGGCTATTGTGAAGGGTCTCATTGGAAAGATAGGTGAGTTATGATCCAGTTTCTCAGCAAGCTGGGTAGAGTGCAAATGCTAATCTTCTCTCCCTCTGGTCTTCAGTCAATGATGGATGTAACTTCAGGATTTAAGGAGCACTACACTGACTCTAAACTGTGTTCTGAAACATGAACTTCACATTTGTTAATAAAGTGTGGAAGAATTAAGAGTCCCGAGTGAAGGCTGTTATTGAACGTAAACTCTCACCATTTTCTAATTTTTTTCTCCAAATACTCAAACTCTGTTTTACATGGAAATATATTGCTTATGTACGCATAGGATGCTATATGAGACACAGAGCCTCATGACTCACCTTCTCAGCCTTTCCTGGAATTTCTATTGTTCTTTTACAGGACTGGGAAGTGCCTGTCCCAAAGCCAAGGATGTTTTCAACCTCTGGTTGGGATCATCAGGACACCAGCTGTTCTACAATTACATTAGAGGGTGGAAGAAAAATCCAATCAGAGCTGAAGTTGACCACGGGATGCAGAACTTTGCCGACAGTGAGTGCAGAATCCAGTCAACAAGTAGGCTACTCAGAGGTCAGAGGTGGAGTCCAGAGGTACAATGGAATCTCATTCTTCCCATGTTCTGTCTTTGGACTTTTCCTGGACACTTGCCAACCTGAAAATGGGTTCAGGCACTGGTTGTTCTGAAATATTTATGTTAAAAAGTTGATTTATGAGACTCATTTGACTATGAAAATCTGAGTGTGAAACCAGTCAACAAATCCATCCCCATAAGACATCAGAGGGTTCAATGCCCCCTGCTTGGTCCAGCAGCTCCCCCACAGTCACTTGAATTCATTCCTATGGGTGAAGATGCATGACCCCTCCTTTTAGGAGCAGCCACAGAGGAGGGCTTTGCCATGCTAGGAAGCTCACAAAGAACAAAGGAATTTGCCCCATGCCCGTGAGGACTTTAGATATAAAATACCAGCCTGTTTGGCTCAGGGGAAAGGTGCTGTAAGTTACAGTCCCTGCAGCCAAGTCTCCCCAGAAGCCTTTTGCTCAGTTTGACAGCTACCTTCCTGGTTATGTGGCTTCGTTCATTCGGCAGCCAGTTATCAGGACTTATCTGCATTGTTGGCATTCCTTCTGACCTGTGGCCTTTGTTCATTTGATAGGTATCTGATTGGGGGCAGGCATTAGTGGGGAGGAATGTCTAGATCTTGCTGACTTTGACAAGTGAGAGCTGAAGTAGCAGGCTTCCTCTCCAGAGAGAAATCTGTGCCCACTGTTGTGAGGGTCCTGTTAGGCACTGTGAGGAATGGGAAGGGAAGTGATTCCTGGGACACACTCTAGCAGTGGATACTTAAGAAAATCTTTCCCCATGCACTTCCTGTGTTTAGCTAAAGGTGCAAGAGGAGACTGACAGGTGAGACAAAGAGTAGGAATGGAAAGGATGCGTTCAAAACATCTTCTTTCGTGTTAGGAAATTGTCCCCTACTTAAAATGTCTTCCCTATGCTCAGCTGAACACAGTATTGTCATTTCACTAATTTAGGCAAGATGTTGTTGTTAAGTAGCTAAGATTTAAGTAACTGCATCCTTAAAGAACATTTCTTCATACAGTTTTAGCTGTCCTAGAACTCACTATATAGACCAGGCCGACATCCACAGAGATCTACCTGCCTATAGGTTTAAAGCACATTTTTAAAAAAAAAAATATATATATATGGTGTGTGTGTGTGTGTGTGTGTGTGTGTGTGTTTATGTGCATTCACACGGGTGTGTGAAGAAGCACAGGTTGGGGACCTTCCTCAATCTCCTCTTCCTCCTCCTCCTCCTCCTCCTCCTCCTCCTCTTCCCCCTCCCCCTCCTTTCATTGAGCCTGAAGTTTACTGATTTGGGTAAAGCTGCTTCTCCCAGGTCTGAGTTCTTAGGCACATGTGGTTGCACATAGATTTTTTTTTTGTCTGATTATTGGGAATCCAAACTTAGGTCCTCAGCCTTGTGAGGCAAGTATTTACCAACTGAATCTTCTCCCAAGCCCCACAGAGTAGAATTCTTAGATTCAGAATCTTAAACAAGAGGATCTCTTTCTAAAAACTGCAGGAAAACCAGCAAAACACAGCATAAAATCCCCCAGTCTATCAGAGTCGTTGTCCTAACAGAAGTGGGTTCCTTCAGATGCCAAATTACATAAACACACTGACTTAAAAAGGATCCTTCTCTGTTGGGGCTTAGATGAGCTCACATAAGTAAGATGAAAAAGAGACCCAGAGGATCAATGAGCTTCCCAAGCCCGGGGTTTCTTAAGCATCCTTAAAAACGTCCGCTTCATGATTTAGGTGTACTTATACCTCACCAAGCTGACAGCTGGCTCATTTAGCATTCTAACTCTGAAGAGAGCATGCAATTACAAGGGCTGGAGTTTCCTTCTCCTAAATATATTTTCCACTTGAAAACATCCTTAAAATATGCTAAGTATAATAGCTGAATTTCCATTTTAAGGAATTCTGCTCTCTGTAACCAAAAATTATGGTGTCCCTTTAGTGCCTATTAAAGGTGAAACAGAAGAGGGCTGAGATAGCATATTTTCCTGTCCTTTTAGAGTACATGGGTGAGAAGGCAAGTGTTACCAAACAGAGCTAAAACCAGGAATGTGACGGATTGATGTAGCATCTGATCCTCTTTCTTGAGGTTACTGAGCACAGGGATTCGCTGGCTGACTTGTCATAAATGTCTCTTAAATAAGAGAAAAACTCTAACCACAAGGTAGAGGGGAGGATTCCTCAGTCATGGCTCAAGATTTCTGGGGTGTGGTGAGAGTGTGCACATGGATGGAAACAAGGTCCAGAGCATGCTGAGATCTCTGCCGTGCCTGTGCATGTGCTCCCCTGTGTGTGTGTGTGTGTGTGTGTGTGTGAGAGAGAGAGAGAGAGAGAGAGAGAGAGAGAGATTCCAGACCCCAATTTTAACTCCACTGCTGTCTTGACTTTGCCTTTCTGCCTTCTCAGTCCTATTCACCCAACAACTTTTTTCTCAAAGCGTTCGCACGCACACAACAGTTCATAGAAATAGATATAGACCAATCTTAGCCCATTCTATAGATAATGCACTCCCTCCTAGTTCTTACCTACCTCATCTAGACATACATTTTCCTCACATTAAATTAAAGCAAAGCAACACTTTCTCCTGTAGAAGGCCAGTTCTGCATCTTCCTTTTGAGTGCTAGCCTCTCTCACTGGCCCTATGATCCCCAAACAATGTCTACGGTATGAAGGGTATTGTCATGTTTACTAAAGATTACCAAGTCCAGAAAATCTTCTTGGAGTAAAAGAAGAAAAAAGACTTCTGTTTCCTTGGAATCATTTATGGAAGTGAGACAAGTTATACATTAATTACTTTGCTCTGTCTTGCCCATCTCCCCCTCCAGCTCTCTTCAAGTACGTGCCATTCTCCATAAAATCATGTACCTACCTATGTATGTGGTGTAAATATTTCTGCCATAGGTTATTTCAAGCTAATGTAGTTCCCAAAGCTAGTATCTTAAAAATTGGCTCTTGTAATGGACATGGATTGGGTCCAATATATCACTGAAAATGAGTATTATATTAATGCTCTATTGTTATAAAGGAAAATATGATATTCTTTAGCATGAATTTTTAAAAAGATACAAATCACTTTTATTTGTATGTATGAATTAATATAGAAATGGGTAAATGAAAGTTTCCATTTTGAGAAAGTCTAACTTATGTAACTAAAAGTATTTTTTTAATGATTTTAAAATTAAAACAGAAGAAGAAATATTTTCCCATGGTGTCTTCAGCACCTGGGAAGGGATTCTAGTGTGGGTGCACTTTCATATCCAGTGACTAGTCAGCCAGACAGGTCATCTGTCCCAGTGTCTGTATCAGACAAGGTACCTGAATGACAGTAGGATTGAGAAATAAAGGCTGCTGATTAAAGGTCTTTGAATACAAGGATTTTTTTCTTTAGGGGCTGCTTCAAAGGACCAGAGGGAAAGACACACAGGCTCTATTTCTTGTTTGCCTCTTGTTTCACTAACACTGGTTTTGGCAGCTCCTAACACTATGGACTTCGAGGCATGCCTTACATTTCACTGTTAGTCATGCTTAACCTTTTATTAAGAAACTGAAGGAATGTAGTCAACACAAAGGACAGCGTTTTGGAACAGTTTGATTCCTTGCATGGACTTTTGAGTTTTTCCTCTCTATCCCAGTTCATGCACAGAATACTGGAAACTTGTTCACTTCTGGGAATTCTAGTTAACAACAAGGAATAGAGAAATGAAGTGCTCAGAGGGGTGATTAATGTTAAGTAGGTGAAACAAAGGTTTATTCACTACATTTAAAAAACAAAACAATTTCCAAAGATGAGCAAACCCTCCCATTCCCCTTGCTGTGGAGTGGACGTAAGGTAAGCACACATGATTTCAATGGAAGAATGTCCCATGACCTTTGTTATTTGGCACAAGTTCACAGTTAGGTCCAAAGAGATTGCCAGGAAATTCCTGTATATAGTAATCTGCAAAGGAATAACTATTTATAAGGAAGGACAACTATGTGTTTTTTTTTATTGAACACAACTCTTTGGTATAAACACATTTTGTATTAATATATTAAAAATAGTGTTCATATTATCTTGTGAGGAGGCAACCCTCTCAGTAGAGTTTGTGAAATACCCCCCATATATTCCAGGCCCTTTGCAAAAAATACTAGGTATAAAATGATGAACCAATCAGGCGTGGTCCTTATCCACATGCAGCTCACAATTTCAAAGGAGCAAATAAATACATAAATAAATAAATAAATAAATAAATAAATAAATAAATAAATAACCAAATGAATAGTTAGGCACAAATTATGATATGTACAAAAGGGTAAAGTTGCTGGGAGGGAAAATTTCTATTGAGTGTTGAGCAAAAAGTTCTCTGTTGGTCTAGGGATAAGAAGGAGTCAGTTAGTAATGGCACACACCTATTTGCAGTGCTAGAACAAGAATAGTGTGCGTCCTGGGGTTGGGGATTTAGCTCAGTGGTAGAGCGCTTGCCTAGGAAACGCAAGGCCCTGGGTTAGGTCCCCAGCTCCGAAAAAAAGAACAACAACAACAAAAAAGAATAGTGTGTGTCCGTCTAGACAGCATTAACAACTGTGCATAGTCTTAGGAAAGACCCAGCAGAGATGAGGAATTGAGATTAGTTCAATAAAGCTTGGGATAGCATAGAAGGGGAGAGCTATGTACAATATCTGTGGGGATCCTCATCTCAGCCCACAGGCACACATGGTTCATTTTTCATAGAAAATGACATTTCTGTAAAAAGGAATTGCTAGGCATTTCAATTGTGCCATAAATTATGATCTCCTTTCCAAATACTCATTCTAACATTTTACTGGGAGTATAAACTATAATGGAAAGGCTACACAAGCTCTTGGAACCAGGCATAAGTCAAGGTAGTGATGGTGAGTGTTTGCAGTGTAAATAAAACACAGACTGGAAATTGTGTTCCTCTATTTGATGAACAGGTGCTCTTCAGTGGAGATTAATTTGATGGGATTCATTGATCATTCAAAGATCATTTTTAAAATGATCTCTGCTAGGAGGTGTTGGAGCTCTCAGTCAAGAACTTCTAAGACCTCAACACATTCTCTACCATGGCTTCAGCTTTCCCCCTCTATCTTAGCTTAAATTTAAAGTAAATGGTACTCATGATATAGGAAAAGTTGGGCTTGGCTAGTACTAGTGTTCCCTTGCCATGGAAACTTTAAACCAGGAAGGCTGTGCCCAGTCCACTGTCAGTGCTGCGCTGCACATGCACCTTGAACTCATTGTATTTCAGCTGTACTCAAGTTGAAAGATGAGAAGAGAAAAATACCAGAAGTGCAGAGTACGTCATCATGACAGAACTTCATGGCAAATTTATACAGAGGCAAAGGAAAATAATTGAGCCTAAGTCTAAACTTATTTCCAGCCCTTTGAGCTTAGAGGTACTCCTGGCAAGATTATACAACAAGCAAGAAAATTTATTAAAAGACATTGGCTATGTGGGCACAATGTTTTCATTCTGGAGACTCATCTGAATGAGTTAACTCAACATAAATTGGAAACATATGGATTAAATATCTCTAGATTCCCCTGTGAAAGATGTTGGGAATGTTTTCATGGCTCAAGAGCTGCAAGATTGGTCCATGTAAGCATGAAGCCATGACCCTGTGTATATTACAATATTTCTCATGTTTTTATATTTAAAAAATGACTTCTTCCATACTATTCATCATTTAAAATTATTTGGATGTCAAGTTAAACATACAGATGTAAAAAATGGTAGGAGGGATTTTAACAAAGGAATACCTCCCTAATCCAGAACATTCCAAGATCAATGAGAGAAAGCAACTGTACAGCAGCCCTGGGACTCCGTTGGAGAATCATACCCGGGCAGGGTTCTCTGCAGTACAAACAGAATTCAGTTAGCTTAATTGGAAAAAAAAGTTAGAAGAAATTAAGTATCTCATCAGCTTCCTTGGAGACCCAGATTATAAGAATGGAAGCTGTATATGCAACTAGGTTTGTGGCCACATCACATTCCTGAGGCAGCCTCAGGAAAATGTTTGTGCTACTGAGCTCATCCCAGACCCAGACCCACCAGGAGCAAGGGAACTGTTGTGGCTGGATGGCAGAGTTTCTTCATTCTCGGACTCAACCTCTTCCACATCCTTCACAGAATGTTGGGTTGGCATACCATCACAACTGCAAATAGAACATTTCTAAGTCACAGAAATTGTCATAAAGACTGAATGAATTTGCAAGTACAAATTAAAACAAGGGCCTGGACAGATTCATTGTGATTGAGGCACATACTGCGCTAGTAGGAGACCCATGAGATATTCCAGCATGCATGTTGGGTAGCTCACAACCATCTGTAATTGTAGCTCTAGGAGATTGGATACCCTCTTATGACCCCTGATGTTGCATGTATGCATGTGTGCATACTAACACAGAGACACATATAATTTAAAAATTAAAAAAATGAAAAACCCAAAGTATACATAAGTGCTTGTTGCATAGTTTGTTTGGTTTCTAGTCAATTAAAATGATTGTCTTTTAAATATAAAGTAAAATTTTAGTTGCCATGAGTTCTATAAAAACAATGTCTTTAACAACTGGTTCCTGCCCATAGTTTTGCTTGACTTATGATTTAAAAATGAATGTTGTTTTTTTTCTTGTTCTTTTCACATTTAGTATGGAATCCCCTTTCCATTCCTTGGCTTGATTTGTAGGACCAAAGGGATCATTACTACAATGGTGGAAAGCCATAAGCAAAGGGAGTTTGTGAGACAGACTGTGACCAGGCACAGCCTTATTTGACCATCATGACCACAGTGAATTGCTGGGTGGCACCAGCAAGCTCATTGGCACCTTTGCACATGGCAACAGAACCTAGTAATTTGGGGAGATTGAAAGTAGGTAAGGAATTGCCATTAAACTCCATGGAGGCAAGTGTGTGTGTGTGTGTGTGTGTGTGTGTGTGAGAGAGAGAGAGAGAGAGAGAGAGAGAGAGAGAGAGAGAGAGAGAGAGAGAGGGAGAGAGAGAGAGAGAGAGAGAGAGAGAGAGAGAGAGAGAGAGAGGAGAGAGAGAGAGAGGGAGAGAGAGAGAGAGAGAGAGAGAGAGAGAGAGAGAGAGAGAGAGAGATTGAGTTATAGGAGGGAGGAAATGAGAAAAGAATAAGAGGAAGTAGGAGAGATTAAAGCAGCCCTAGACTAGGCTAATGTCATGTTTTGTTTATGACTATGGGGGTCTTCCTACGTCTGTGTATCACAGTCTTGTTAGCAGCTCTCTTCCTGACGCCTACTGAATTGGATTGCTGAATAGCTTTGTTATCCCTGTTTCTTTGTCAAAAGACTTGTAACAGAAATAGTGGAATTCAAATACTATAACCTATTCTTTCCAGGACTTTTATCATGAAGGGGTGTTGAATTTTGTCAAATGCTTTCTCAGCATCTAATGAAATGATCATGTGGTTTTGTTCTTTCAGTTTGTTTATATAATGGATCATGTTGATGGTTTTCTGTATATTAAACCATCCCTGCATGCCTGGGATGAAGCCTACTTGATCATGGTGGATGATTGTTTTGATGTGCTCTTGGATTCGGTTTGCCAGAATTTTATTGAGTATTTTCGCGTCGATATTCATAAGGGAAATTGGTCTGAAGTTCTCTTTCTTTGTTGTGATCTTTGTGTGGTTTAGGTATAAGAGTAATTGTGGCTTCGTAGAAGGTATTCGGTAGTGATCCATCTGTTTCAATTTTGTGGAATAGTTTGGATAGTATTGGTATGAGGTCTTCTATGAAGGTCTGATAGAATTCTGCACTAAACCCATCTGGACCTGGGCTCTTTTTGGTTGGGAGACCTTTAATGACTGCTTCTATTTCCTTAGGAGTTATGGGGTTGTTTAACTGGTTTATCTGTTCCTGATTTAACTTCGGTACCTGGTATCTGTCTAGGAAATTGTCCATTTCCTGCAGATTTTCAAGTTTTGTTGAATATAGGTTTTTATAGTAAGATCTGATGATTTTTTGAATTTCCTCTGAATCTGTAGTTATGTCTCCCTTTTCATTTCTGATTTTGTTAATTTGGACACACTCTCTGTGTCCTCTTGTTAGTCTGGCTAAGGGTTTATCTATATTGTTGATTTTCTCAAAGAACCATTTTTTGGTTCTGTTGATTCTTTCTATGGTCCTTTTTGTTTCTACCTGGCTGATTTCAGCTCTGAGTTTGATTATTTCCTGCCTTCTACTCCTCCTGGGTGTATTTGCTTCTTTTTGTTCTAGAGCTTTTAGGTGTGCTGTCAAGCTGCTGATGTATGCTCTTTCCTGTTTCTTTCTGCAGGCACTCAGAGCTATGAGTTTTCCTCTTAGTACAGCTTTCATTGTGTCCCATAAGTTTGGGTATGTTGTACCTTCATTTTCATTAAATTCTAAGAAGTCTTTAATTTCTTTCTTTATTTCTTCCTTGACCAGGTAATCATTGAGTAGAGCATTGTTCAATTTCCACGTATATGTGGGCATTCTTCCCTTATTGTTATTGAAGACCAGTTTTAGGCCGTGGTAGTCTGATAGCACGCATGGGATTATTTCTATCTTTCTGTACCTGTTGAGGCCCGTTTTTTGTCCAATTATATGGTCAATTTTGGAGAAAGTACCATGAGGAGCTGAGAAGAATGTATATCCTTTTGTTTTAGGATAGAATGTTCTATAAATATCTGTTAAGTCCATTTGGTTCATGACTTCTCTTAGTCTGTCTATGTCTCTGTTTAATTTCTGTTTCCATGATCTGTCCATTGATGAAGAGTGGGGTGTTGAAATCTCCTACCATTATTGTGTGAGGTTCAATGTGTGTTTTGAGCTTTAGTAAGGTTTCTTTTACGTATGTAGGTGCCCTTGTATTTGGGCATAGATATTTAGGCTTGAGAGTTCATCTTGGTGGATTTTTCCTTTGATGAATATGAAGTGTCCTTCCTTATCTTTTTTGATGACTCCAAACACCCAAAGTAACAGAATAATTAGCAAAGGAGAAAGGGACATTGGGTCCTTAGAAGAGATGTGTGGGAGGAGGAAGCAATAGGCCTTTTCATCCTGTGGGTTTTGTTCAGATAAGTCCCTATGTGGCTTTTCTTTAACATCACAGTCTTATGATACAAGAAAATTCCTGAGAACTTGTGGCTAGATGCAGCAAGAGGTTGACCAGTTTCACTCTATTGAATACTTCCTTGATGAAGACATGGTTTGACAGAGTGCCCAACTACACCTTGACCCTCTATTCTCAGAATCAGGTTATGTAATGAGTCCCAGAGACAAGTCTTGGGACAACTGGACCTTCCGTTGCCTCTCCTATTTGATTTTCTACATCCAAAAGCAAAGGTTTAGTATCTGGTACACCACACAAGAGTCTTAGCTTATTGTCATGTTTAGTGTGAGATTGGGGATATCATGTTTAGTTAAGAGTGACTGATTATTTAGAAAGCATAGTGATTTTTCTCTCAAGCTTTTGCTGAGGAACTCATAGTTGTCAAATCCCTTTTTGATTTAGACACAGAGACTCAAGAACCAGGCAGAAGGAGTGTCATCCATTATATCTGTTTACTCTGCCTCTCCCAACAAGGGACATAGATAACTCCTATGTAAGGAACATAATGGGGTGCAGAGGCCAAGAATAATATAATGGAGTGCATAATGCTCCTTTCTCACATCCACCCTTTTATCCGTTTATATCTCTGTGATAAGGCAAAGAGAGGGTACTGTTCCCTCCCTCTCTGACCTTAGCTGTGAAAGCATCCGATGGCTTCTTGGCATTCTCCCTCCGTCTCTGTCCGTTGCTGCAGTTTTACTTGCCAGGACAGTGACCCCATTGAGTCTGCAATAACACTCGGCTCCTCTCTCAATGTCTTTTCTTGTATTGGAAAATAAGGGAAAGCTTAACTTAATCTGGGTTTAGTCTACAAAAATATTTTAGCACTGAAAATAAATTATCTAAATGTGTTGGGAGACATTCCACTTTCTAGTTAAATGTTAAGGAGAGAACCATATGGGTGTGAAATGTGCATGCCCATGGACATAAGAAAATATTCTCAAAAGACAGGGCCGTAGAAGAGAGGATTAAGGTAGTTATGAGTCTTGGCTTTCTGTATGGCATGGCCATGTAAAGGACCCCAGTGCCTCAGTCCCATGGGAATGGCAAATGCTTCCCCAGGTTGGGCTCAGGGAACTAGTTAAGTCTTCCTTCCTGTTTTGCATGTTCATGTTGGTAACGTGTGCAGAACCATGTCCACAGTAGCTTTCCACACCCCCCCACACACAACTATTTACAACCTAAAGACACTCCCCTGCAGAGTCTGTTCCTACCAAAGTTAGCTAAACCTCCCTACTTGATTCAGGAGTGTATCACAGATCCTACCTTCTTGTTCACCTGTATGCTATTACCTCTCCTCCTTGCTAATCTGTGTAGAGTAAAAATGCCAAGCTTCCAGGGTGTTGTGGCTTCTCCACTGGAGAACCCAGTTCATTGACCCTCAGCTTTTCTGTGTGTCTATGCATTTGACTTTTCTTCATCCTCTCACCAACACTGCTACAGTATCAGGTAGGACTTCCAGGCCAAGGACATCCTTCACACTTATCCTTGGAACCATGTTCCTGAGATGCAGTGGGATAGTCTATTTTAACAAAGTCATCTGGATTTGTAAATTGTGAATAGTTGGAATAGTTGCGTAACACCCATATCGTGTCTGACACAAAGTGTTCTACACCACTCTGAACCATCCTCCGGCTCTTAGTAGGCTTTCTGCCCTCTCTTCTGTGATGCTCTATGGATTGTGGAGTGGGTGGTATCAGTCTTTCATGAATGGCTGATACCCTGGTTCTCACTCAGTCCCCGCACTTTACAAAGCTGTTGGCCTCTGCACTGACTACTCCCAACTAGAAGTGTCTCAGGCAAGAGTCGGCAGCACACACCCAGCATTGCAGTCTTCGTGGCAAGTGTTCGGCTCAATTAGAAGTGTTTTAAGTTTATATTTAAGATTTTTAAAGACCGTAGAACTAACTCTCTCATTAAAAATGCCCTCATTTCAGCCTATTCGCAATCTATTATTATTCCCATTTTAAAAAGGGAAAAATGTTCTGTCCAAAGGGTAACGAGTTGGATCCTCAAAGCCTGCAAATTTTCCCAGTTAGGAAGTATTTCCATAGTTGGAATGGCTGTGTTGCTTTGTCTGGTTATACCAGTATGATTCTTTCTCAAAAATGGTCAAGCTTGTGGCACTATTTTTATGATCAGCCTACTCAAGTGTATAGAGGTGAATGCTGAGTGCCACTAACAGCTAGCAGTGTCTAAGAGCAAGGTAAGCTGTTCATTAGGTTATCAGAGACGAAGCCTTAGTTTCACCTACAGTAGTGATTCCTTAAGTAAGGTAGATATTTTGGAAATCGGTGGTATTTAACTTTCTCCACCTGCAGAATTGAAAGCTTTTTATCCTCCAACACATTTGCAACAGATTTGCCTGGTGAGCCTTTTCATTCATTTGTTTGTTATTTTTAAATTGCATCTTTCTTTCTTTCTTTCTTTCTTTCTTTCTTTCTTTCTTTCTTTCTTTCTTTCTTGAGTGTGTATATATGTGTAGAGCTAGGAGGACAAGCTGTGGGAGTCAGCTCTCTCCTTCTACAGTTTGGGAACCATGAATCAAAACCAGTCTTGGTAGCAGGTTGCTTTACCATATTGCTGGCCCCTGGTGAGTCTTTGAAACTTCAGGCTGCCTCAGTCCCACCTAGGAACAATGAATTAGACAAGAGGCTTAGGAATAGCATTTCTACAATTTCTGTAAAGCTTCTCATGATGCAGCTAGAAGTGACAACTGGTAGAGAATGTTAACAAGACCCCAGAAATAATGTTGTTAGCTATTAAAGGATGTTAAAGGAGAGATCAGAGTTGAGGAAGATGTTGTCAATGGAGTATTGAGAGATGCATCTTGGATAGTGCCCTGTATTTACATGATAGGGAAAACATTGACGCGTTCCTTCTATATTTTGACACTTAGTAATGCTTATCTTGATGTAATGTCATATTGGTATTGTTTGAAAATTTCTGTTTTATTGAGTGGATCCAGTCTGTTCTGTGGTTTAAATATTTGTCTTTTTGAACTTTACTTACAGCTGCTGTGACTTCCTGTTATATGCCATTGTAATGTCCACATGTATTCATGTTGGGGAGTTATATAGAGGATCACTCAAACATATTGGATGAAAGGGTTAAATGGGAAATAAAATGTTTAACTATTATAATCACATTTTCTAAAAAAAAATACACCTTTGTTATTTTATTCTCTTCACAGTACACAAAAGAAGACCTCTGTTTTTCAGAGAAACTTGGTGTCACAGAAAGGTCGGGAAAACAGCACAGATCATGTTATGAGCCATTCCAGATCCTAAATCAGCAGCAAAAATTACTAATTGCTTATTTAATGCTCTGTGAGAAATCAAGCATGGTACCAAAAGAGTCTCTCCATTTTTTTTCAATTAATAAAAGTAATTTTTAGAGTATCATTGGACTATTTCATGGTTATTTATTGTAGTGAGTCCTTATTTTCCTTTGAAATGCACTAAATCATGCCCTAATCTCTTCGCTATAATTTTTCCATGGAAAGAAAATAGCATTTGAGTTGATGCAGTTTCAGTATGTTGGGAGCTAAATCTCCTGTTTCAGGTGCCTGGGGATGCTGGCCACTGAGCCAGGGATTTGTTCTTTCCTGGGGCAAATCATGGCAGTTTAGAATCACCAAATTCCTTGCTGACAACTCCAACTAATTCAAATTCTTTCCTTTAGTCCTTCTTTTCCTGTGCAAATAATATCTACTTGGTTTTAGGATCCTATTCTAAATGGACATTTCTCAAGTTTCCCTCTTCAAATTCCAATCTTAACTCTAATTCTCCAGTCTCCCATCAGTTTTCCCTAGTTGACCCTCACTCTCTCTAGAAAGAGGTCAATGATATGGAAAGGAAGGTAGAACTTTTCAAGATGTCAACCACAGCAACGGCCATTTGTAGTAGAGAGAGAGGGGCATCTAACACCACAGATGAAAGATAGTGTCTCCTTCTTATGCTGAGGGTGGATGAAGGAAGTCAAAAATATTATTCTGGGGTCCCCTTTTTGCATAGCACTGAATACTTAGAGATAAAGGAAGAATAAGTTCAGGGCCATTCCTTTGACTCACAATCTGACCTCCTTACAAACATGAAACCAAACCAAACCAAAAAGAAGAAGATTTTGTTAATTTGGATACTCTCTCTGTGCCCTCTGGTTAGTCTGGTTAAGGGTTTATCTATCTTGTTGATATTCTCAAAGAACCAGCTGTTGGTTTTGTTGATAGTTTGCATAGTTCTCTTTGTTTTTACTTGGTTTATTTCAGCCCTGACTTTGATTATCTCCTGCTGTCTACTCCTCCTGGGTGCATTTGCTTCTTTTTGTTCTAGAGCTTTCAGATGTGCTGTCAAGCTGCTAGTGTATGCTCTCTCCAGTTTCTTTATGGAAGCACTCAGAGCTATGAGTTTTCCTCTTAGCACTGTTTTTATTGTGTCCCGTAAGTTTTCGTATGTTGTGCCTTCATTGTCATTAAATTCTAAAAAGTCTTTAATTTCTTTCTTTATTCCTTCCATGACCAAATAGTCATTGAGAAGACAGTTGTCCAGCTTTCATGTATATGTGTGTTTCCTGTTGTTTTTGTTGTTATTGAAGACCAGCCTTAGTCCATGGTGATCTGATAGGATGTATGGGATTATTTCAATTTCTTGTATCTGTTGAGGCTTGGTTTGTGTCTAATTAATTTTGGAGAAGGTACCATGAGGTGCCAGGAAGAAGGTATATTCTTTTGTTTTAGGATGAAATGTTCTATAGATATCTGCTAAGTCCATTTGGTTCATAACTTCTGTTAGTTTCACTGTGTCTCTGTTTAGTTTCTGTTTCCACGATCTGTCTATTGGTGAGAATGGGGTGTTAAAGTCTCCTAGTATTATTGTTTGAGGCTCAATGTGTGCTTTGATCTTCAGTGATGTTTCTTTTACATATGTGGGTGCCCTTGCATTTTGGGCATAGATACTAAGAATTGAGTTTCTCTTGGTGGATTTTACCTTTGATGAGTATGTAGTTTCCTTTCCCATCTTTTTTGATAACTTTTGGTTGAAAGTCTTTCTTACTGGATACTAGAATTGCTACTCCAGGTTGTTTCTTGGGACCATTTTCCTGGAAAAAGTTTTCCAGCCTTTTACTTTGAGATAATGTCTGTCTTTGTTACTGAAATGTGTTTCCTGTATGTAGCAAAATATAAGGTCCTGTTATCGTATCTAGCCTGGTAGTCTATGTCTTTTTATTGGCAAATTAAGTTCATTGATATTGAGAGATATTAAGGACCAATGACTGTTGCTTCCTGTTACTTTTGTTTTTAGAGGTAGAATTATGCTTGTGTGGTTCTCTTTTTTTGGATTTGTTGTGAGAAGATCATTTTCTTAGCAGAAGGTGGAGGGGCAGGAAGAAGAGAAGGAGGAGAAGGAAGAGGAGGAGGAGGAAGGGGAGGAGGAGGAGAAGGAGGAGAAGAAGGAGAAGGAAAAGAAGGAGGAGGAGGAGAGGAAGAAGGAGAAGAGGAGGAGGAAGAGGAGGAAGAGGAGCAGGAAGAGGTTGAAGAGGAGGAGGAGGAAGAGGAGGAGGAGGAGAAAAAGGCTGTAGAACATAAAACTTGGTTTCCTCAGACTAATAGACCTTCAAAAATAACAATTAATTAGAAGCCCAAGCTCTAACTGCTACCAATCCTGGCCCTGCTTCACTCCCAGCATCTTCCTCAGCCTTATATTGGCTAAGTGTCACTCAGAGACCTTGTCAGATCAATAGAAATTAGTTCTTAGCCATGTGGTTGCTTATGTAAGTCATTTAAAATCCCCACATGGTAGAAGAAAGTTAGAAAATAGTCCAAATGTGACATCTTAATGTAATTAAACATAAAGTAGTTTCAAAAAGTGAGTAGTGTAAGGATGGATGCATGGATGTATAGGGCTAAATCAGAAGAGAGCACTTGTAAACTTGTCATATTTCCTGGGAGGAGCTCCAAGTCTCACATGGTGAGCCTCCTGAAAGTGAAAGATTGGCAGACAAGCTCCCCTTCACATACTGGGGATCCCTATGTTAAGAGGAAACAAAGCTAGACTGGAGGTAGGAGTAACTGAGAAAAGGTTCAGAAGTAAAAGAAAGGGAAGGTCCCCTAGTATACTATATACCATTTGATGGAGAATTGTCACTCTGGTTTATGGTGTCCCTGCCTCTCATACAATGAGATTATGCCACACTCACGATTATGTTATGCATAATGCAGCAGGTCCCTTAGTTAATTGTAAGGAAGGTATAAATAGAGTCATTTGTGGAGGTGTTTACTAGCCACTCTGGCTGTGGGATCAGGCTGTGTGTACCCTCTCATCTTCTGTTACCCACTTCGGGACTAAGACCCATACTTCAGAGTGCCTGGCCTCTAGTATCGAACCAAATGATGCTTGCCTTTGGTTTTTGGAGAAAAGACTGCAGTGAACAGTTAAACTGACTTAAATTTAGCAGCATTGGGCAAGAATAGTAATGTTCTAATCCTGTTTCCTCCTACGGAATGTGAGTTGTGGTCAGACTAATATGTTTTTGCCTCCTGTGACTTAGATCAAATTTCACAGGCCAGACAGGGTGTAGGGAGCCAGGCAGCAGCAGCCACTCTCCCTGGTAAACAGTGTCACACCTTCCTTGGATGGCCCAGGGCACCATGTGTGCCCTGGCATTAGGACATAGCACCAGAGCCTTTCTGTTTCCCCATGCCTTGTTTCTCTGCCCAGTGTTCATGTGGAGTTTGGCTTCCTATTCTTAGCACTGGGCAAGGCAAGGTTGTGCAGGTGTGGGAGATGCACACATGAGGGCCTCCAAGAGGCTGCTCCAGAAAAACACTCCTAGGAGTAGGTTTGACTCAGAGTTTTAGACTTCACTTTCAGTAAGAAAACAAGGTCACTGGCTCTGAAATGTCCACCAGAGGAGGCTGAATTAGCCTTGAACAGTAGCTGGACTTTGAGCAATTCTATCTCTACAAAGCTGACAAGAGATGTTAGAGAAGCAGCGTGTCTATATGCAGAAAGAACAGGAAAAGCTGAGTGCCTTCAGTGGCTGCTGAAGAGAAATCTGCTCAGACACCTACCAGGTTTAACCTACTGGGATTTAACCGTTAGCTTCTCCCCGTACAGGAGCTCAAAATCTTTGCCTACCTAGAAACAAAGGGACCATTTCACTCACCATATTTCAATAACTCTGTTACACATGTTGTCATGGAGTCAAAGTCCAATCAGGAAAAAAGGGGATTTCTTTTTTTAACTTTCAGAAAAATAAACTGATTTTTTTATTCCTTCTTAGGGCTTTCTCACAGCTTCAACTGCTGTTTTACTCAAAGAATTCTATCTATATAAAGCTATGACTAGACAATCAGGCTGTTTCTAGAAAAAGGAACTAGGTAGGTCCCAGACCTAAAGTCTTAGAGTTGACTATCTACTGTTAAGGTAAGCACTATGACTAAAAGCAGCCTGGTGATGAGCTGGTTTATTTCATCTCACAGCTTCTAGTTTATCCTAAAAGAAAGTCAGGGCAGGAGGTTGGGATAGGAAGGAACCTGGAGGCAGGAAACTGAGGCAGAAGCCATGAAAGAATGCTGTTTACTGCCTTGCCCAGGCTGTTTTCTTATACCCCCAGGTCCACTGCCTAGGGATGGCACTGTCCACAGTGAGACGGGCACTTCCTCATCAATCAACAGTCAAGAAAATGCCCCATAGGCCAATCTGATGAGGACATTTTCTCTGCTGGGTTTCTTTTCTCAGATGTTAATAACAACAAAGATAAAAGTACCCAACCTGTTAACCTAGAAAAGTGTGTGGGTATGCATGGTGGTGGTGAACAAGAGAAATTAAAGGAGGAAAGAGATTTAACCAACACATATTAATCTTGCCATCCTAGGTTATAAGCCAAGCACAACAAGGCTTACAAAATCAGTTGAAAGCTCTGTGTGAATTTCCTGTAGACTTGTCCTAATTCATCCTGGGAAAAATGGCATCCATCTTATAAAAATCATAGACTTTAGACCAATAAAATATTAAGATCTTGTTAAAGTATAGATCTAGAAGGAAAATAAGGAAACCACTATAATCAGTCCACTACAGTCTAGTTAGTAGACCTTACTAGCTACCGTAATTCTTTGCCTGAGGCTAGCTGGCCAGTAAGTTTGGGCCTTAGGGATCTGTACATAGTGACTCACTAGCCTGCAGTAGCCAGACCAGCCCTTTTGTGGTTATCAGACTTTTGTGTGTGAGCCCTTGGCCTTTCTTCTGTCTCAGGAAAGATATAAAGATATAAATCAAATCATTGGAATATATACAACCTTTTTTTCTAGTTGAGGGAATTGAGTTTTTTTTAATATTTCATCAGAATAGGGGAAATTTTCATCTTATTTTATTACTTTATAAGATATTGCATTTCTTCCTAGAAGAACTCAGCCAGCTTCTCCTTTGGGGTCAATTAGATGCTGTAAGCAGCCAATATGTACAATGGGCCATAAAGAAGCACATGGAGTGGTGTCTCTTCCCCAAAATCTCATCAGGGGAAAGACACTTCAACATTAACAAGGACATGGGAGAGGGAAAAGATACTGTTGAACCTTGCATTTAAAACTGGCTTGCTGGATGCTTGACTTTCCAAATGACCATTTCACCAAATTTACCTTCCTTTAAACTCTCATAGTTAGATAGCTTTATTATCTTTCTGCCTTCCATTTTAGGGATGCTCCATTTATTTTTGCTCTAGATCTGTGCTATATCTGGGTATGGGAGGATAGAGCAAGGGAAAAAATTGAAAGCATGTGGAGACATTCATGAATCTAAGTCTAGAACCAATTAATTGTAGCTAATATATTTGATAAGTTGTCTGTGTTTACAACAAGAGATATTCATAAAGATTTTCATGACTATGTACATGTCTTATTGAAATACACTCTTTATAACTGGAACATAGGTTAACCTGTAAGCACAGACAGGTTCAGGAGACTGTGGATCAAGTGAAGTCAGTCCCAGTTCTCTGGGAACAGTCGATAGCCACTGGCCTGAAAGACATTGACAAATCCATTTTCTCTATCTGTAGACTGATGGCCTACAAGGGCATGCAAAAGTATATGAGCTATGGATAAAGGACAGTGGTGGGGAGTGTGACTCTCAGAGGCTGTTTCTAGTAGCCACTGTTGACTCTGATCTTCAATTAGAAGGCAGTAAGAAGACAGAGACGGAAGCCTACTTTCAAACTCACAAACTACTTTCCTACAGTTTCATGGATCCCAGTAAAGGGTATGAGACTTCTCTCCTGCTTGTTGACAAAGGAATTTAATATATATGCACACTCCACCATGCACATGCATACACACCCACACCCACATGTAAACCCACCCACATATGCACACACTCTAATATCTGGAACTACAATGCCAGCATCTCCTGTCTCAGTTCACAGAGAGTAACAAACAGACAACCAGTATGACTTCCCACACGGTGCTGTGTTATGGAAGAGACATTGTGAGCTGAGGAACTTGTGTTATTTTTTACAATGGTCAGTAAACCTACAGGTAAGGCTAGCAAAAGCTATTAGGTATCACCTCAGCCATAGCATATTAGGGATTTGCTTTAAAACCACACTGTGTCCATTTGCAGTGTGCACCCCACCCACAAGGAGAAAGAAGTCCTTCTTCTGTTTATGGTCACTGAGTATTGGTTCTTAGTCTCTAGAGGTCCAAGTTCTCAGCAGTGTCTGACACTTAGGGAATATGTAATAACTACACAATTAATCATGGAAAGTAGTCTTCTTTGAGAAAGCTCCCGAGAGAGGGTACTCAGCTCATTTACTCCACACGTTCACTAATTCAGTGGAACAGTTCAATCTTGGTTATCAAATGGACTGGTTCTAGAATCAACCAAAAGGCAACCTTCTAGAAACACCTATGGCGGATCTTTTGATTTCTTTTGTTAGAAATGGGAAAACCCACCATTTTGGTGGCATCTTCAAGTGGTGGCCCAGAAAAAAGATGGATTAAGGAAAAAAATCTTTGCTTTCACCTCTCTGCCTTTACGTCTCACTGGCAAGTTCATGTGCTGGTGCTGCCACTGCTATTCTCCACACTTAACCTTCCTCAGATTTTCAACATGGACTGGAAACCTGTGACTCCCCAGAAATCACCAGGCCTTCAACACCAGTATGGGACTGCTAGGACTCTTGCCCTTATGGACTGAGAAGGTACCAGTTTCTCTGTCTCTCTTCCACGAAGACAGCCATTGTTGAACTTTCCTGACTCAGGCTGAATTATGGAAAGCAATCTAACTAATCTCTCCTTAAATCGTATTCACTCTGTTTCCCTAGAGAATCTGAATAAATCTGCCCAAGCAACTTGCAAACAATTGTGATCATTAATTTTAAAGCACCATTTATTCAAGCCACCACTTAAAGGAAAAATTCAGACACAAAGTGCATTCCTTATAGAGAATTTTCCCTCTCTAATAGGCTTCCCAAGCAATAGCCAGGGGGTCTTTTTTTGTCATTTTTGCATAAACTGTGTGCTTGTTGTCCTTGTGGGAAGGAGAGGCGATGCAGGAGGTAGGAGGGTGGTTGTCTTCTCCCTTGGTACAGCTGCTTTCTCCATTAGTGGCTGGTGGCAAGGCTCCTTGCAATCCCTTTACAGGGGAAAGAGTAGCAGCTGGAATGTGAAGCCTAAACATAGTCTGAGAAAATAAAGCTCCATCCAAGGACAGATGCAAGATGTCTCTAGCCTTGAACCACTCTGGAAACATGTCTGTGCCCTGTGTTTACCTTTGCGTCTAAAGCTGTAGAAGAATGTGTACATTCTTGTAAATATCTTTGACATTTTTCTTCATCTTCTCTGCCAGAAATAGATCTAACCAACCAAAGAAATCTACTCATGAATTCATCCCTATTCACTGACGTTGATGAGACAATTCATATGAAATATGACTTTGACTATATTGTGGATAGTGGTTCAGGTTTCTCAGTCAGAAAAAGACATTATAATTACAAACAAGGAAGGCTAGAATAAGTTATGTGGGACTGAATTCAAATGGAAGGTTCTGTTTGAGCTCATGGTTTCACATACACATATTTTTCCTAATGATGTCTTTCAAGTGAGGTTCAGGAAGCATATTTTCATTTCTGAGTATTGTTCTTCCCTACAAGGAAACAGGAATCCTCAGGGAAGTGTTTCATTTCAGGATTGTGGCACGGAAGTTACAATATGAGCTTAAAGATTAAGTGTGTCCAAAAGAAAGACTAAGACTCAGAGAATAACCAGAATCATCCTACAGATGTTTGAGGAAGTCCAGCACCCTGAGACATATGGGAGGGAGGGAGGGAGGGAGGGAGGGAGGGAGGGAGGGAGGGAGGGAGGGAGGGAAACAAGAACAGAGGGAGGAAGAGAAGAAGAGAGAGAAAGGGAGACAGAGGAGGAGGAGGAGAAGGAGGAGGAGGGGGAGGAGGAGGGGAGGGAGGAGAAGGGGGAGAAGGAGGGGGAGGAAGGGAAGGAAAATGGGGAGGAGGAGGGGGAGGAGGAGGGGGAGGAGGAGGGAAGCAAACATTGAAGTGTCCAGTTCTAGAGATCAATGCATCATGCCTATAGTCAATAGAGTTTGGTGCTTTTAAAATTAGTTAAAAGAACAGCTGCCATTATATCCCTCATACTAGTTAGAATATTTGAATGTACTCACAAGAAATCCCCCCCATATCCATACACAAATGTTAGGTGATCCATAGGCTAATTACCCTAATTTGATCACAACTCAGTGCACATCTGAGTAACAAACTTCACAGTGTACCTCACTGCTATGTGCAAGAATCTGTGCAAAGCAGAAAGATGAAAACAGAAAAAAGAGAAGTGAACATTTAGGAAATCTGACTAAATAGTATGTGGGAATGTGGATCATTTGTTTTGCCATATTTCTATAAGTCTGAAGTTATTTCAAAATAAAAGGCATTTACAGACAGTGGAGCTAGTGGAAGGAACAAAGAGAAGCGAGAGTGGCAGAGCAGTGCTGCTGAAGTGGACTGAGGGTAGTAGAGATCTCTTCTGCTTTACACTGCTGTAGCCGAGTGAATTTTATTCACAACACAAACTGAAAAGATGTAAAAAGCGAATCAGTATGGTTTGAGTGTAAAGCTTTCTGCATCTAACTTCAGGGCAATATCCAACCTAAACTCTTCAGCCAAGGAAGCCTCTCACAAAAAACATGGCAGGAACTATGGGTTTTGCTTATAGCCACCCACCCCATTGCTACCCCATTCCATTCTACCCCATAGAAAATAAGCCTACTGTTTTGTCCTTCCCATACACAAACAGCTTTTACTTGCTTTGTAGGTCAAGAGGAGTAACTCTGAGCTTTGATTCTTAAGTTTTCGAGGTTCTCTCTATTTTTTTTTAATTAGGTATTGACCCACTTTTTGAAACCTCATTTTCCAAATTCCTGACTTGAATATTCCTTACTAAACATTGTTTTCCTTGCTGTGTCCTATCCCAACAGTTTCGGTATTACCCCTTCCTTATTTAGAAGTCTGAAAATATGTCCACTGCCTTCCTCTCAACCCCTTTCTCTTTTTCTTTTTAAATGTTTTGTTTCTTTTGGGTGACTGATTAAGTTGAAGGGCTAGGGGCTTTTCAAAGGAACGGACTGTGGGATTTCTTTTCAGGATTGGCTGGTTCTCTGCAGAATTCCGTCCAGTGTATGGACTCCCTGATGCTGCTAAGTTCTAGGTGGCAGTGGGAAAGCTAGGTAGGCTGGAGGCTGGAGGCTGCTTTATTTCCTCATCACGGAATCTTTCCAGGGTCTAGTTAAGGTCCTTCTCTATAGTGAGTATGCCAGGAAATTTCACTAACATCAAAATGACCTATCTAGGTTGTTTATTATTATCATCATTTATTATTATTATTATCATTATCATTAAGTTTACTCACCTTTACTGAATGTATGCCTCCCACCTCTCTTCTGAAACTCTTAGACATATTCCATCATTGCTTAGAACCATCCCTGTAGGTTGATGTCATTATGCAGGTGAAGGCAGGTACAGAATAGAATGAGACCTGTCATTGGATGAGAAGGAAAGATGGGTGGGAGAAAAGTTTTAGAGAAGAGAGGAGACCAGAGCGAAGGGGAGAGCAGCCGAGGAAGCATGGAGGCAGATGTTAAGATTTCTATCTACACATTTACAGGTTGTTATGACTATTCTTAAGGGATGGATGTGTACAGGATTTTGTGTGTATAGATGAGCAATCTATATCTTATCTAAGTGGGTGATTTATATCCTTATCAATTGGTTGTTAAGTTAATTGTTTGGATGTATTGTACATTAAGTAATTAAGATATAAATCTGGCTGTTGGTTACAGTTTGTTGAGTTATGACTTCACTGGGTTGTTGGGAGTGTGAGTAGAGTCCGGGACAGGAAGCTGTGCTAATCTATAGAATGCTTGGGGCTAGTGTGGCATAGGGCCATGCTAGCACGGCCCACAGAATGCAATGTGTATGTCAGGCATGGTAACGACCCGCTGGTGGACAGTGTGTGAAAGCGGTGGACAGAGAAATGGCTAGAGCACGCGGATATGCGTGGAGTGGGAACTTGTGGGAACCAGCCATGTGCTTTTTTAATCATACCGCAACACATCCCAGTTATTATCTGAATTTTCTAGGAATAACTCTTATTCCACACTAACCTGAAATTCTTTGATGTATTATTTTTAACTTTAGCAATGATCTAAACAACCCAGAAGCTTGATTTATGGCCATCTATTTTAGAGCTTTTCATGTTTTTCTGGAATGAATGTTCACACAAATAAATATTCAATATGTGTTCAAATATTTACCAATGTATCTACATAATCAATATTATTTATTCATAAGTATCTAATCACATTGTTCTATGCATAACCTGAAGAACTTGAAGGTAACTAGATCAACAGTAAAAGAAAAATTTCCTTAGAACTCACTCCCTATCTCCTGGTAAACTTTTCTTATATCTATATGTTGTTCAAAGCTTGAAAACCCTTCAGGATGTCAATTGTTTGCTCTTCCTGTGATAATTCTAAGCATCTTTACATTTCAAAAAATATTGGGTGACCATCTAAGCCAGGAGAAACTGTAGCTTATCTTCTTTCTTCCAAGCCATGAAACATTTTAACCCATTTCCCATAATACAGTCATCTGTGAACAGCATCTTTAAAGTCATCCGCATTCAGATACTCATTTGTTTAGGATCCTTAGGCATTAGTTATCTTGTCGTAAGGAAGCAGCCTTTCTTGTTTCACACAGCCTCTGGCTCTATGGCACCACCATAATAATAATCATTGTACTGGTACCTGCTAGACCCTAGGCTGAATACTTTCTCGGAATTAATCAATACTCTGGTCCAGTTTTAGTTCTGAAGTCCTTTACCTGATTAGCTTCTGAAACAAACCACTGCAGACATATTCTGGGCAGACCAACAATGCACACTTGCCAGACAGAACAAGCTCAACTCTGAGCACAATGAGCCAAGTCTGTGGTTTGGTATGGCAATCATCGGTGATTAAAATAAAAGAAAGAAAGAAAATTAAATAAATGCTATTTCTATCATTAAAACATTCTATTTTAAAGTTCCAAAGAGAAAAAAAACAATTATGACACTCCCAACATATTTCTGTGGTCGGAAAGGGAGAAAGGAGAAAAATGGCTTTTAAAAATGGTTCGCGTACATGGTGTAGCCAGTCATGTTACCAGTGGCTCTAAATGGAAAGAGTGATGATCAAACCTGGGTACAGGACTAGCATTTCATCTCAAAACCCTTTTCAGTTCTGTGGTCACAGAATCACTCCAGAAAAAGCATCCTCAGAATCTTGTCTAATGCTAAATAAATATTGCACATTTCATGGTTTCAAATCCGGGCCCCAGAAAACATAAAGTTAAGCAATGTCAGAAGCCCTGTGGGCTGGAATCTGGATCCACTAACTGCGCACCAGACTGTAGCTCACAGTGCCTTCCATTGAAGGATGTAATTCATAACAGAGCCTCCTAAAGTTTTTCTGCTCTACCTGTTCCTCTCCATTTTCTCTGAACAACCTTTGTATGACTTTCTGTATATGGGCATATAAAATAGGTATACAAATCAAATGATAACAAGTAATAAACCATGAATAAATGCATTTTGACACATAATTTGACATTTATTAAGGAGTAAAGAAAAATTTCCAATACACTTATTTCTATATAAAAGAATTAAATTTTGGCTGAATATTAGATACTCTGACACAGAATACCTTCGAAACTTTTCATAGTTGATTGATCTTTTGCAATGCCGAGAACACCACACTTCACACAAATATGCAGTCCAAAATAACATGTACACATTTAGGGCCACTAAGGTTAAGCTACTTGCTCATGGTCTGAGGAACAGACTGTGACTTCCACCTTTGACAGCAGGTAGAGACCAAGAGGTTACACATTAGTGTCTCCTCTCTTTAAGGGTTAATCCAGCTGGGTCTACCAACTGCCCTCAAGAGAATCTGATTTACCTCATGGCAGGTTAGGGAGGGAGGAGGACTAATTACCCTGTCCATGAGAGGCTATCTTCTGGCCAGAAGCGCCTTCGTTGGTAAGCCTTGCAGAGCTTCACCATGGAGCACTGGGGACATATCTGCCTTCCAGAGTTCTAACCACATCAGAGAATCATAATCTTGCTTTCTTTTTCTTTTTTCTTATATTGGCTTTTCCTATTGAATACCTACACATGCTTCCCCTAGCTAGCCAAGATTTCTTTCTTTTTCTCTAAAGGCCCTCCCTCTCCTACCATTCAGCTTCTTACTGACCCACATTGCTGAGCCTGCCTGCTCTCTTGAAGGCAGGATTTTCTCTCTCCCCCTGGCAGATGACAGGACTTACAGCCTGCTTTCCCTGTTTTTGTACTTCTCCAAGAAAACCCTGAATTTCCCTGGTAGCACCTATTTTCCATGAGCTCCTGTCTCAGACAAACAACCAAACAACAATAATGATGGCAACAAATAGAAAGAAAGTCATTCTCTTTGCACAGCCATGTTTGGTTTCCTTGCCTATCTTGCGGGGAGATGACTTATTTAAACTAGCCTCCATCCTTTCTCCTCATAGCTGGAAAGGTCACATTAGACGATGCTTGTCATCATCTTCTCATACTTTACCAAGCTAGGAGTGAAGGGAACAAATGCTGTCTTCAGACTTGAGTTTTCCCAAAGGATCCAGAACTAGACAGAAGTCTGAAAGCGTGTACCTAGGCATTAAAATTTCTTACTTATAGTTAAAGTTATGCTGTTAATGGTCAGAAAGGCCTATTGTGCAGGCAGTCCTATTAACAGTTATGGGCTGTTTCTGTTTTCTGCCCCTCCATCCTTAGCTGCAGGGCACCCAGTTATGGCCAAACCCACCCTTTATTTTGGCTCAGTACTGCTCTGCTCATGCTATTGTCTTCCTTATCCAGAGTACAAATATTGCCAAAACTGCTCATTTCCTTAAACTACAAACTATATTGCAGGCTAAATGAGGTCACCATAATCACTGCTCACTGTATCAAGCTTATTCTTTCTGTGGTCCATGATGAATTGCAAGACCTGACTCTTCAGTGGGGTTTTAAGAAATTCCATTAAATAATACCACTATTATTTTAGTCATGAAAACAGACACCCAAGGCTAGGCTAGACTTGTGATGTCTTTATCTGAAGCTCTTTTCTATTAGGGTAAAACCCAGATGTGCTACTCACAATTACAATTTGCTTTTAATTTTAGTTTGTAGAAATGGCTGTAGTATCTCTTGAGAGAACTATTGAGGTCCTGGAAATTATAGGAAATGTATGATCTCCCAGAATACCAAAACTAAAAATGATAGGTCACTTCATTGTGGGTGGCAATTTCAGCTGTACATTAGGGCTGTTATTACACAAGGGAAATCAAGACTTGCAGTACCAGTTTTCAGTTTTCTAAAGGACAAGTGTTGCCATCCACTGTCTTCTTTAACTCGATTATCCTATAATGTTCAGAGAAGAGGAATATAAATTGGTAAAGTTTCCCAAACTTCTCTCTTCAGAAGTGGTGTGTGTGAGAGAGGAGGGGGCACATATAGATCATATAGATGTATCTGTAGAAGCCAGAGGTTGGTACTGGGTGTCTTTCTCTAGCAAAGGAAGAACTCTGTCAGTTTTCACTGTGAGAACATGGAAACCACAGACTCAGCTAGACCAGTTAACCAATAAGCCCCAAGGACACCCTCGGTCTCCACCTCCACAGTTCAAGGATTACAGCTATGCACTGACACCTTTAGCTTTTTATGTGGGTGCCAGGTTCTCACACTTGAGTGACAAGCACTTCACTGAAAGAGCCTTCTCCCAGCTCCTGATACTCTTGCTCCTGTGACAGCATACAGATACAGCTACAGGTTCAGCTTGGCTTGTGTTTTCTCAGCAGTCCTTGACAGTGCAGAGTTAACACACTGGAGGGCAAGGAAACCCAAGCCAACTGGTTTCTCCTTCAAGTCCAAGGTTCTCTCCATGTGAGAGGTTGCCCATCTCTGGTATCCTAAACTTCAAAGAGACCTAAGGAATGATTCCTATGTAAATGTAAGAAACACTTTCCAAACCTCTGATCCCTTTCTTGTCTCCTAATCCCAAAATGTTTGGTTGGTTCACTTGCCAAATTCCAGCAACACTGTAAGCTGTTTATTCTGTCACTAACCCAAGGCTAATGCACTAATCTCATATCTGTCACTGAGGTTAGTCAGGGAGGAGTGGATAGGGGATGGAGAAGCTGCTAGGTATTAAGGTACTGGCTTGATGTTGCTATTTTCATGTAATGAAAAAGGATTTCATTTTTTTTGGCTCCCTCATATTATCCTCAAGAGGAGCAATGTCAGCAGGAAATTAAAGGGATGAGAACTCCATAGGCTGGAAAGTTCTGTTAGGGTTCAAACATTGCATGGGAGCCGAGAATAATTTCTAGCTGTGAAGGGAATATTCATTTCATATAGTGTTTTTGTTTTGTTTTGTTGTTTTATTTTTTGTTTTTGTTTGTTTGATTTTAATTTTTTCAATAGTTATCACTGCTCACACAATACAAGTCTTCAATGTTGCCTATTCTTCCCCAAATCAATAGACAAGCATATGAAAAACAGACAGCAGCTTTCAGTATTTCTCATATCTGTAATAGACTCTCATAAGAGGGGTTTAGTTGAGAATCTTTGACCACTTATTAAGCATCTTTAAGATTCATTTACTTCTATTCAAGAAGGACAAAGTAGCTAGTGGTAGCATGGTGAGTTTTCATAAATAGCAGAGGAATTCTGAGCGGCTTAGAACGGCCTTGGGACAAAGAAGGCATTCAGAGCCTTCCCCCACATCCCTTCACGTTTCTTCCTGTCCCAAAGTCTTTCGCCTAGTAATGAAAACCTTACACAGCAGGAGCAAAGTTCTGAAGGAAGGTTCCACACATAACTCATTCCACTTAGGTGGGAAGGGATCATACTCCTAGAATCAATTCACAGGGAACCCCAGGCAAGATGTGAGTGTCAGCACAAAGCCAGACAGCCTGGGCCTAATCCTCACCAATGGGTTGGTTAAGGTTTTCCTGTGATCATAAAACTGAGAAGATGGAGAGAAACTGATCTCTCCTCAGATCCAAATGAGTGAAAGATCCCATGAGTCTGTGGTGCCGACCAACCAAAAGAATGACTTTACGTGTCTTGCCCCATCTGCTTGGCTCTCTGGAAAGTCATAAAAAGGATGGGGGAGGGGCCCTCTCTCCCAGGTAGAGATGTTGGCAAAGCAGAGTCCAGCACTCGAAAGACATGTTTGCTTTTCATTTTGAGAAATAGAATGAGAAAGCTTTTTGTCTTTCAGTTCTATTTCATCATATTAATGTATTAATAGGCTATAGTTGTTCTGCTAGAATCTATAGTCATTCCTGAATGAGAGGATCCACATCCACCATGGACATGGTTTCCTCACGGAAGGGCCAAATGAGAAAGAGGCTCACTGTCTTTGTGGAGATGCTACTGCAAGCAGACAACTTGGAGACGGAGAAGGTGCATTGTGTATAGATAAAGGTTTTCATGTTTCAAGCTTTATACTTGTAAACTCTGGGTAGAGGGTAATAATAAATTCAAGTAAGTGTGCAAAATCAGACCAAGCCAGAAAGAAAATGGTTTCAATAAATCACAATGCTGGACTAGCAGGGTTTGGAAATTATTATTGTTGTTGTTACCATTATTTTCAGGATTTCTCAGGACAAACATCCAGGCCCAGGTTATTTGTAAGTGTTGTTTGAGTTGCTACAATTGAATAGAGAGGAGGCCAAAGGGAAAATTCATGCAGTGCATACAGATACTTTTTAGACATTCATTGAATTGATTTTTTTTTGAGACAGGGTACTGCTGTGTTGTTCTCTTTGACCTGGAATTTACTACATAGCTTGGGATGACACTATTGATCTATCAGGAAAGATGTGTTCATTGATATGATAGGAACATAAGTGTCAGGGACATTGGGTTCAAGCTACACACCACAGGAGAGAATTCCTGCCATTATAAACTGTGTCAAAAGCCCATGGTTAGGAAGGAATTGGCCCTAGTGGGGAAGCCACTGACACGGTTTTGCTAAATGGATGTGCTATGCCTGCCAAAATGCCCTTGGAATATTTATGTTGATGGATGCCCACAGATTAGTGGTTGCTGTCATCTTTGACCAGAGAAGGTTCTTTGTGCAGTAGGTGGCAACTCTAAAGAGACTTATAAGTCCTCAAAGCACTGAAAATAAGTGACTGCTGAATGTGACTTCTATGTTCTCTTCAAGACGAGGTGAAAGAATGACAAATTTCAAACCAGTCAAAACCCTTCAGAACAAGCAACATCAAAACTTCTGTTTGGCACCATCCCTGTTGTACCTTCCATGGACTCTAGAACAAGGGTTGGGCCTCCAAAGCCTCAGGCAATCTTGGCTCAAGTTTTGCAGCACTCAATTCATGAAGTACCCTTTATGTGTTGGTGTCTCAGGTCTGTACGTTCCTCAAGCTGGCTTGCAATGCTGGTGACTCTCTACTTCTGGGGTCTCTGTGATAGCTCTCTAACATAGCTCTCCACTAAGTTCTAGAAACAACAGGGTGTCTCAAGTACACCCTTAGAAACCTCAGTAAAGTCAGCCATGCTGCCACAACCCGTGTGTTTGAGGAATTAGTATTATGAGGATGCATCTCCGTTTCACTGCTCTCTGCCTTGTGGAATGGCAATCTGTGTTGCATTTGGCCACGGCTGGAGGAGCTGAAAGTGATTACAGTGGAATTTAGAAAGCAAAATCTTCAGGATGCTCTGGGATCCCACAGACTCTCTTGTCCTTCCTCTGAAGTTTGTATTTACTGGTGAGGCTGGGCACTCTGGTCTCTTATAAGAGGAGCAACCAGAAAGACTTCTGACATGCATTCAGATCTCATTCCTTTTGTCTTGATAAAGGGCACCTGGCCTTTCTACTCACATTAATCAAACAATGGCTTGGCCATGTTCTCAGTTTTTTTCTGCTAAATATAAGTTCTAAATTGTTACAGATCCGGGCTGAGAGATTTTCCAAGTATCTATAATTCCCCTCCTCTTTGATTTTAAACTACGTCCTTAAATCCTTTTTGCTTAGAGATTTCTTCAGCCAGAATGAAGATTACCTTTAATTTTGGTATAAAGTCCTTGAGCATGGAAGTGAATCAAATTCCTTAGTACTTTTATTAAATGTATTTTCTTCCAGCTACTAATACCTTGATCCTCCCCAACAGAGAGTATCCTTGAATCTCTAAAAGTCTGTTCCTACTATTACCAGTAAGATTAGGTTCAACTCTTTGAATTCTGCTTCAGCTTCTTTAGTCCCTTCATGGTCATTCTAAAAAAATATATACACACTTAACATATATACGAGACAAATGCATTTACTGTATGACATATAATGGAGCATCTGAAAGTTAATTAATAATAAAATTAGGATTGGAATAATTGAACCTGTGTTTGCCAACAGGCAGATACCATGGAAAATCAAGATTCCTTGGAAAGTTGCAAACAATAGACTCAACATAGCTTATCAACTTATTCTGGTTCAATAAATTCTGACATTGTAGAAAGACACAAACATGTCTATGTTTCCGATATAATTCATTCATGACAAGGGGTAAATTATCCAAGTTTAGCAAGGACTGCTAAATTTCTCAACATGCCATTGGTTCAGTGGCTCTTTCTTATTTGTTTGTATTTCCACAGTCCTTGTGGATGAAACATCTGTACAGAACCATCTGATAACATGAGGTATCAGGTCCCAGTCAAATAACTCAGGGAAGACTGATTTGCAAAAAGGTCGTTGATAAAGGTATTTTAAGTGTTTTCTGTGTGATGTCATGGGCCCACAGTTGATAGCCTTCCCTCTGAGCCAATATCTACAATGGAAGAAACTGGGAGTTGTGGTCTTATTAACTTGAGAATTCTTTCCTTTGGTTTTTTGATTCTTGTCTTCTCAAGTTCTCACAGTTAGAAAATGTTCTTTTGGAAAATCTATGTGCTCTCTTAATGAGATATTTGTGGCCATGTTGTGCTATAAGATATGAAAGTCTGTAGAAATCATGAAAAACTCTAGTTTCCAAGAAGAATTTCCTGTACGTACCTCCTTATTTTCAGGATATTTAATCCATCCTCTTAAAATCGATATTTCAGCAAAAGTTCATATTCTCCAAGTGTCTTAGGATTTTCTGCTATAAACAGAAACCATGACCAAGACAACTCTTTTAAGGACAGTATTTAAATGGGGCTGACTTACAAGTTCAGAAGTTCAGCCCATTATCATCAAGGCTGGAGTATGGCAATGTCTAGGCAGGTATGGTTCAGGAGAAGCTGAAAGTTCTACAACTTCATCTGAAGGCCATTAGGAGAAGACTGGCTCCCACATGGTTAGAAGAAGGTTCTTATTGCCTACCCCAACAGTGACACACTTTCTCCAACAAGTCTACACCTCCTAATAGTGCCACTCCCTAGGCCAAGCATATTCAAACCACCACACCAAGCTATCTCAGTAACATTACTAATAAAATTCAATTAGGATAAAAGTTTTTGTTGCCTACTGATAATTGAAAAAATCCACTCTAGCAACTGATATCCATGAATATGGTATAGTCACACCCTTTAATCCACATCAAATGAGAAATAAATTCTTGAAAGAAAAACTTTGAATATATCATACTAACCTCTCTCATTCTTAGGAAACTCAGAACTTTCAGAAAGATCCAAAGATATTGTCCCCAAAAGTGACCTTCAGTAAGTATTTACTCTGTAAGAGAGACACTTGTGACGTGGTTGTTGGTACAAATGGTGCTTCAGATTCAATGCTTACATTCACACTGGGTAGAGAAAAATCAGGTAATGGAGAACTGTATTATTTTGCTATTTGATTAACCTGATTAAACCTTCCTCTTACTTAAAGGTGCCAGTTCTAATTTCTGTATACTTTGGTTGGTCAGTGTTCCAAAATGCATTTTATAAAGCGAGGCCTTTCCAAGAAATTCTTCTGTCAATGTTGTTCCCAGAAAATGTTAGAGAAAAGCAGTTATTTTTTTTCGGCCATTTTTAAATAAATTCCAGAGATGAGTCAAAGAATATAGCTCATGAGGTATTACAGTATCTGTTTTCTGCAGTTTAATATTAATCATCACAATATAAGCTCCTGAAAAGACAACAGCTAAACTGCTTCCAACTGTCTTTTCAAGCCAAGCTGTAGAAGGAATAATGTCCTATACTCATAAGAGAAGTCAAAGAATTTGCATCTCCCAGTTTATATGCCACCTCCATATGACCTATGGAAGAGTATCTAATGAATACAGCCAAGTTCCACACAAAAATGAACAAGAAATCCACAATCACGAATCACTTTGGAAGTTCATTTTGATAAATTCTTTGTAGTAAAGTGATCAATAAAACGTATTTCCCAATGGAATTTTTTGTAAAAAGAACTTAGACAATATGATTATTAGGGTAACTTGTTTCTAAATGAATATGGAAATATGGAAAATAAAGCCAATTAAATTATTCAAAGGAAAAAGCCTGATTGGAAAAAAAACGTGATTCACACTCAAGAAAAATCAAACCAATGATCTAGAGACTTGAGCCTCATGTGTTAAATGCCTAATTTTGAGTGAGACAATTGCTTGGTCTATCTTGTAATAAACACTTGCATCAGGAGGCAAGAGTACAAAGCCAGGGATAACTTCAGTGAGCCAGAGGGCTAAGTAAATGTCCTCTGATATTCCTGAAGAAAATAAAGGCATCTCCCTGGACCTTGCTAGTTTGCAGCTCTCCCACGGGAACCATGAGAATTAACTCCAGTTCACCAGACTCCATTGAGTTCCTTGTCAGGATTTAGGATCCTGGGAAGACTAAAAATCTTTATGTATCATTTGCTTTTGCTATAAAATGGTAGTAGTCATTCCATTTCACAGGATAGTTGTAAAGGCGAGTTTGGATTTATGGAATAGTGTGGCATGGTAATCAATTCATAACCATTTTTCAATTTTTTTTACCATTCGCTTGGTTAATTTTATTATCAAATATTTTATATTTCAATTGAATTGGACTTTACTTTCTACCACTAAATATGCTCTTTAAAGTCATTGCCAAAAGCTAGTCATAATTTCTCTCATGATATTTTAAAGAAATTCCTCAACCATTTAGTAGAAAGACAAAGGATGTGGTGGTGCATTGAATATGGAAGAGTTGAGTCCATCTCTCCAGTTTGGTTTTTGGTTTTTTTGTTTTGTTTTTGTCAAACAGGGCTTTTGGCCAAGTCCTTCCAAGGGAAAAGGCACAGACACAGAACTGGGAAGAGAGTGGAGTTCTGTTTACACCACATCAAAACAAGAGGCTCCTATAGCCAGTTTCATCAAACAACTGGTCAGTTCTGTAAAACAATGGTCCAGTTAGAGGCTCCTCCTTGGCAGAGCAGAGCTGTCTCCAATGCCAACACAAACAAGCAGTCAAAGACAATCTGTACAACCCACTCAGAGAGCTGTATCTCATCTGAGCTCTATGAATGATTCTGATGGTGCCTGTTTCCATCTTGTAATAAAACCAGTTGAGATCTGAATCTCAGATTGGTGAAGACTTTCCAGATGCAAAGGCTGCAAAAGGGCTTTCAAAAGAAGTGTCACCCTGCAGTCCCCTCTTACCCACAGCCCACCCAGAGAGATGGTTTCTGCCTTCTTTAGATCTGCAAAGAAGACATGGGGACTAAATGCTTCTCTGATAGCAATTCTACAGATGCTTTTCAGTCATGCAGGACAGGATGGAGACTTGTAGACGGACAAGTAGTCCTGGGTGGCACAGGGCTGAGGCAAGTGCAACACTGATGAACGTATCTTCTCTTATTAATTGGCCACTTGGAGTTTATCTCTTCAGAACTGTCTGACCATTTCATCAGCCCGTTTATTAATTATGCTTTTTAACTTCTTGTTTTGTAATTTTCTCTTTATTTCACCATGTGTCTTAAAATTTATTTGCATATATATATATGACTACATAGTTCACTCATTTTAACTACTGCATAGTATTCACTGCATAAATATATACCAGTTTATTGTTTTATTTTTTAACATTGAGATTGCTTTTAATTTCTTCTTAGTATAAATATTCTGAAATAAAACTACACAATTTTTATTTCTCACATTCATACTTAGTTTAAGTTAATGTTTTAATACACCTGTGTGACCATGCACACATATATTGAATTATAAATTTTATAAAATAGTTCATAGCAATTTTGTTATTTAAATGTATTTATTCACTTGATTCTACTCCATTCCATTTTTCACCTTCACATTCATTTCCATCCACTCTATTCCATTTTTGAAAGGTGGGGGTTGTAATTCATTAAAGTGACTTCCCATTTCACCAAACTTACAGTTTGAACCATATGCTTTTATATATGTGTTGCTTTTCTTGGGCCATATTACATACACATCTTTAACTTTATTACTAATATCTCCTCTAAAATAGCCCCAGAAAATAACCTAAAATTCCACCTTCCAAATAAACAGAAAGCACTTATTAAAGAAAATCAAAGTTTATTATGCCAACCACAGTAAGAATCAACATTATGGCAGATTCTTAACAATGTCTCAAAGGGAAAATTTAGACAAAGGGATCCATATGTTTTATGACCCGTTTTGATGAAGACAATGCTATGACAGAGAACTAGTATGAATCAGGCAATATTTATGACATAAGGGAATTGGATTGGTGGGCGTAGTCAGACAAAACTCTGGACAAAAACCTTGCTTAAGCTGTAATTCATGATAAATTATCTTTGAAATGTCACACTCTCATCTCTGGAGCGAATGGTTCTTGGAGCAAGGAACTAAGCACTGGTCTGATATCAGAAAATGATACCATTTGCATTTCTTCAATGGATAGTGGTGCTTAACTATAGGTGTTGATGAACTTCAACTTGGTTCACACTAGATTACATTCTTTAACAGGTTTGTACCAATTTATACTCCCACCAGAATTATGCAAAACACATCATTTCACATCCTCACCAAGATCTAGAACTGCCCAATGGTCTTAATTTGGTTTATCTTTTAAGTACAAACTAACATCTAGTTATCATTTTACATTTCCTTGGCAATGAGAGAGATTTGACATCTTTCTGTCTGATGAGTCGCCATGAGGATTTCCTCTTCTGTCTTGTCATGAGCCCATTTTTTCTATTGTTTGCTTCACTTTGATGGTTGTACTGATCCTAAATGTTACAAACATGGTGTTTTGTTAGGTACAGCCCTAAGTAATTCAACTATCATCTCCCAGCCTGTGTTTCATGATTATCTCAGTACTTAGCATATTTGCTTTAAAGAATACCAAGCACAGGACAAGTTATCAATAGTTTTATGTTTTAGTTATTAAGTATATATAGTATAATTAACCAATAATTTTACTTTTATCTTTTTGATTCATTCGTTAAGGTATTTTTAGAATATTTCACTTTAACACTACATAGGCACTTAACTCTTATTTATAGCTTTAAACCGCCTGGAATTTATTTTTCTCTTCAGCAAGAGATAAAGTGTTTCAGTCTAGCATTGCCATAATACTGTTTAAAATTACTGAATCACTGGATTCTAACAAAAAATAATTATTTACATTCCATGCATCTTTGGTTTAACTAGAGTTTAACCAACCCTGGCTATTATCAGATGGGTTTAGTTCCAAACTGTGTATTTGGGTCAAGTTTGCTTCACAAATTGTTCATAACACTGGGGCACTGGATATTCAGGGTAAATTGCAAAGAAAAAGGAGGAGGAGGAGGAGGAGGAGGAGGAGGAGGAGGAGAAGAAGAAGAAGAAGAAGAAGAAGAAGAAGAAGAAGAAGAAGAAGAAGAAGAAGAAGAAGAAGAAGATGATCCAACCCTCTAAGAACAATGTCACTGATCATGTGACATTTGGTAACAGTCTAATGACCAAGGTCAGGATCAGTGCAGTCCTGTGACAGAAGGTGCATGCTGCTTGATTGAAAAGTTGAGAGCAAAAACGAAGCACTCTACAGGCCACCTCTCGGGTTATTACAGATGCTCTATATAGAGGTAAGAACCAGCTATGTACAAAGTTATTCTCTGTACCTAGTGTTCAGTTGGACTAGGATATGTTATTTAAGAGGTGGGTCCATCTCTCTGATGAAGGAAAAGGTCAGCCTCACACACTATCAGAAAGACAGAATCTTAAGGTAAAAGCTGTATTAAGATTTTTGGCTACTAAATCCTTTGTTGAGATTTATGACTAAAGTTCTTCTCTGTCAAAAAAAATCTTCCTGATATGCTGCATAGATGCTTGGTATGACCCAACTCTGTTTTTCTTAAGGTTCCCACCACCATTGACTTGGCAACTGTTTCCTATCCTCATCCTTCAAATGTTTTTGTGGAGCTCAAAATTCTTGATGAATTCTATTTTCACCCTTAAAATATGTTTGAGTTTGTATTAATTATCCTCATGGAGTGCTTATAAGAGGGCTGGTTAGTAGGAGAAATGACTGCATGATGAGAGAGTTAAAGTACTGCTGTTACTACCATTTTAGGAAGGAAAACTAGCCATGCCCTTTTATCTTCTGGTTAAACTTCAGACAAGAAAAACATAACTTAGAATTGAAGACACCCCTATTCCTGGTTGGAGGATCTTCAGTTAGCTCTATTCTTCCTTTGACCTGCTGTCAGAGTTCCTGGAGGCCACTCTAAGGAGGTCTCCCTTGTGTGGATTATGAAGACATCAGTGAGTCACTAAACGGTAGGATCTTACTTTAGTATCTGCAATGTGATGGTCTGCCAACAAACTCCAGCAATGGTGGTCCATATCATATGAAGTTCTGTAATACAAGCTGGCCCCATACTTTCTCTGCAGTTTTCTGTGAGTTCAGGCTGTCTTCAGCACCTTTCCTGCAGTGTTTGTTGACCTAGATAGGACTATTTTAGTTCTGTGTACTGTGTATAAGCCAAGTTCCTACTATCAAAACTTGCTTTCAAACTCATAGCATGACACATCTATGGCCCCAGCTCCAGCTCTTTGCTCATTGCTTTGCTTCTTTTCCTTCTGAATCATCTATCATGTTTTGTTTGCTATTTTACACCCAGCTGTTATCATAGTTTTGGAACACTGAAAAAAAGGCATAATTATGATTTAAATTTACTGTAAAAGATTTGGACAGAAATTCATGAAACTTAAAAAAATATAACAGCATTTACTTAACTATTATTCATCTTTTTTCATTTTTATATTACCACATGTGTCTGAACATTGCCAAAGGAGAAATTTTGTAAAAGCTGAACTAGGGCAACACACAAATGGAATAAATATAAGAGTAAGTCATTGGCAATTAGAGTAATCTGATAACTTGAATATTTGAATTTTTCTATGTTCCCTGTGGTTGCTGAGAAGATGCTTTGACCAAAGAAAACTTGAGGGAGGAAAAGGTTTATTTGGATTATTCTTCATGGCCATAGTCCACCACTTTCTTATATACCAGTAGCCTACTGCCTAGGTACAGTACCCCCTACAGTGGGATAGCTCCTCCTACACCAATTAATAGTCAAGGCAATCCCCCAAAGACATGTCCACAGGCCAATCTGGCACAGTCAAAGCTGTCCTCTCAGATGACTCTAGGCTCTTCATAGGTTCACACTCTTTGGAAGACCTGACTATCTTTGAAGTTTGTCAGTTGGAGCATTAACACAATATAATGTTTACTGTTTCTCCTTGATTCCATGCCTTTGAGAGAACTGGAATCCCACCAACAGGATATCACACAGCAATCACACACACAAATGTACCAGGTGGATTTTGTTCCACATCTTTTCTATGAATTTGCTTGTGATGTTTTATCCCCCAGCATAGTGCTTGCTAAGGTAAGAGCTGTTTCAGACAAAGAACTCCTCTGAACATCTTTCTTTTCCCTGGGCTGAGTTTCAGGACCTAGAAAAGATGAAATCTGTTGCCTTCAAACCACTTTAGATAATAGCACAGAACAGTAGGGCAGACAATACCCTGTGTTTATGGATGCCTTGACTACATCAAGACTCTTCACTCCATAAATGTCATCTTCTTACTCACTCTTCCCTTTTACTAATATCCTTTTACTTTATTTTCTTTACCTTTTTTTCCCCAAAATTGGACACTTTCTTGTTTACTGGCTCTAGAGGACCACTGTTTTCATTCCCATGAACTATTGCAAAATCTATGTCTGTAGTCTGCCTACTCATTCTTTTGCTTTTGTCATATATTCCTTCAATATAAACTATAATTTCAAATAATGTCTAAGGGCGAAGTGGTCTATGCAAATGACTAAGTCATTACCAGAAGATCAGTGGTGAAAAGCAGCATTCCCTGGCACCGGTGTTCACTCAGTGTTTGCAGTGCTTATATTAGTGCCTTAATTAGCTTAGATTGTCAATGTGATACAGCCTAGAATCATCTGAGAGGACAGCTTTGATTGAGGAAATGACTGTTTCAGATTGGCCTTTGGGCATGTCTTTGGGGGATTGCCTTGACTACTAATTGGTGTAGGAGAACTATCCTACTGTAGGGGGTACTGTACCTAGACAGTAGATTACTGGTATATAAGAAAGTGGTGGACTGTGGCCATGAAGAATAATCCAAATAAACCTTTTTCTCCCTCAACTTTCCTTTGGTCAGAGAGTCTTATCATAGCAATCAAAGGGAACATAGAACAATTGGCTACAACCATGATTCTAAGTATAATGAATGCTATGAGAACAAATGAAATCATCAACTGAGCATGATCCCTTTACTGTTAATATTACTGACTTGATTAATGAAGTTGTAGAGACTCTGATGTCTCTCCTATGCTCATTTTGGGAAAACCACAATCTCAGTTTCACTGACATCCTCTACTGTATGAAGCAGCATCCTAAGGTCCTTTCTTATTTATAGGACTGAAGACCTGTACTTACTGATAGAGCCCTCTTCAGAAAGGGAGATTTACATCTATAGCTACATTATCTCTATCTGTACCCCTCAACATAATATCATCTTTATCTATTTCTTTGTCTCTCTCTGTCTCTCTGTCTCTCTCTGCACACACACACACACACACACACACACACACACACACACACACACACATATTTATGTCTGTTTATATGTCTATGTCTAGGTCTATATCCACCTTGTATAATACAGTGGCTACTACTTAATGAGAACTTTACAGAGGAATGAGATAAGCCCATAATACTCAAGAAACCAGGGTAACTTACATGACCCAGGGACCATAAATATAAGTTCTACATGGCCCTTTGTCAAGGTAATGGAACTGCATAAAATTTTTGCAAGGAGTACCTTAACTGTGATGGACTGTTATTCATGCTAATGTGTACTTTTTGGTCACACAGCTGCTATCAAGTAACTGTGACCCCTCATCTATACTCCTGTAATACCTCTCCATAAACTTGTTGGCTAAGACATACTTGAGTAAAATCACTTTTTAGGTCTTTCATCAATGTCCTATCTGTGGTGAGTTTTTACTGTATTTGTACACAGAGGAAGGAAGAACCCATGGCTGAGCATACAGAGAAGGGTCCCAATAGCCACCTAAAGGTACTATGATAACAAAGAGTCCTCTACATCACAAGTACTACAGCATGGAAATAATTTTAAATAAAGAATAAAATAGCCTCTCACAGTCTTGCTCATGAGGTTGTGTGACGCAGGGGCAGATGCAAACCATCTGAATGCCAATTGTCCTCCAGCAAGTCACATGGTGCCTTCTGGCACTGTAAAACCCAGCCAGCATAGAAGCTACTTGATTGCTACTCAGTCTCAGTCTGGTTTCTCAATGCCATACAGCCTAAATGTATGGTGTCCTCAGCAAAGAGAAATCGCCACCTAGTTCTAGCATTCCTTCAACAGTAGTCTCCCCTTCTTTATGGTTGGTGGAGCCTCCTTGGCCAACAACTTATAAGAAAGTTCCCCTCTCGTAGCATAGAGGGTTTTTTTCCTCATGCACGGTTCCTTTGTTCAAACTCCTAAATCATCTCTATTCTGCTTCAGATGATTATCTAAACCTGGTAAAAATAAAAACAACACATACAAAGGTTTGGAAACACTACCATAAAGCATGGGAGAGAAAAAATTAAAACGTTTTATGAACTAATAGTGACCTAAAAGGAAAGGAAATATTTTTCTCAACACCTACTTCCCCAAAGAACATTTTCTGAGTTTCTTTGTAAAGGACGATGTCAGAAGTTTCAGACAATAAGTAGAACATGACCACACATTCAGCACCCACGGTCTATATATCTTTATAAGTCGCTCTGAGGCTCTGGAGGTATAATGTTGAACAAGGTGGTCAAGATACTTTCCTACCTTAATCGAGTCTATATAGTTCAATGTCAGAGATCAACAGACACTAAATGATCAAAAACTACGAGAGACTCTGTATCCCAACTCTAGAAACACAGTTTTCAGATTCGAGCCTTACGGTTAACTTCATCACACCACTTAGCTGTATTAGTGAGTCACCTCTCAGCATAGTAATTTCAACAACAAAATACAATGGCACAAATAAGCTCTCAGATCATAAGAGAGGGTAGATGAAAAGAAATGCAGGGAACTATTATTCTCAGTCTAATAAGTCATGTTGTGTGGCCTGTTTTATGAAGATAGGAAGGAGCATCCTCATCACAGATCGGGTATCCCTGGCAGGCTAGAGAAACAATTCACCCAAGTCTGCCTTAGTGGACTCATTGAGTTTACTGGTGTTACTTACAAGATTAATTATGGAAGTATAGACAGTAAGAAAGCCTACTTCATCACAGGTGATAATTCTGATTCATAAATGCTACATCCCTGGAGCGTCCTGTACTACTGACTTAGCTTGGCAGAGTCTCCTTTCCCAGCAATGGATTAAAGCTTTTATAACCCCAGGAAGGTACCTTGCAACTCTTGTTACTTTTGGGTCTCTTAAGTTTTTTTTAGCTTCTACCCCTTTCTGATGGGAAAGGCTCAGGTCAGAGGAAACAGCTGTAGAAGCGCATCATTTCACTCTTCCATGACGCTCTCTCATAATCTCAGCCCTCTCTTCCTTCAGACGTTAAGGTATGTTTCTGGTGGAATTAGTAGGTAAGTCATTCTTAGCAGCCAGTTGGTTCAAGAATAGTTTTATGATAATAAAGTTCTATTTATAAATAGAAAAGCATTTTTTTGTTCTTTGTTGAGACAGGCTCTTATTTAGCTGAGGTTGGTTTCTAACTCATTATGTTGTGAAGGCTGGGCTTGAACTCATGATCCTCTTGACTCTGCCTCCATTCCTAGTGCTGTCTTTTTTTTTTTTTTTTTTTTGGTTCTTTTTTTCGGAGCTGGGGACCGAACCCAGGGCCTTGCGCTTCCTAGGTAAGCGCTCTACCACTGAGCTAAATCCCCAGCCCCCTAGTGCTGTCTTATAGGCACATACAACCTTACCTGGCCTTAAACCATTTATTATTATTGCCACAATAGTATTTCTTACTAAGCATTTGATTTTTGAGATTCCAGACTTCCTATGTAGGGATGTTATAACAGAAAAGCAATCAATCTACAGCTATATCAATTTGTATAGACTCTTATAATGATCTTTTCTAAAACTTTACTCATTGACTAAGACCACCAGAATATAATCTCATGTATTTGCTAATGAGTTGTGACTAAGGATCCTGTTGAAAGATCACCAGAGGAAGGCATGCTCATTGACCACACAGAAGCCACAGTCATACCTCTTAAGTTGTAATAGCAAGGAAAAATGCTAAAATAACAATTTTGCTTATTGATTTGAAACTTGAAAACAGTGGCATTATTTAAATATGGATTTCCTAGAACATCTTTTCAAGTCTTTAGAGGTTTCTGAATCATAACCATATCATAATCTAAAATTCATTTAAAATAAATTCTTGTGTATTAAACACACCTTCAAGAACAGGAAGCATTCAGAGACAGTCAGAGTAATCCAACCCTAATAACCATCTCTATGTAGGTATATATTTTATGTTTTACTGTCAACTGGCACTCTGTATTATAAATAATATTTTAGCTGTACTTAGTTCTTTTTAGACTACTGATTGAAATGAAGTGTACCTCAGATACTCAGGAACTTTATCATGTAATATCAGCATGTCAACCACATGTTAGGTAATCCCCCAGGTATTTTTTTTTAGTTCTTTGAGAATTTGATACATGTATGTAATGTGTTTTGGTTAAGTCAATACACTACTCCCTCCTTACCAATTTTTCCCCATTCCACCCACGACTTTTCTCTCTCAACTTCATGTGCTCTATTTTGGAAGTTCACTGGGCTCTGGTACATGTAAGGCCATTTACTGGAGCAGGCATACCCTGTTGGGCCACACCCCTGAAGAAAACTGATCCCCCCTCCTCCCAAAAGGCGTCGGTTGCCACTAGCTCATCAGGCAGGGATGAGAAGAATCTGTTTCCATAGGGATGTACCTGTCACAGCCTGAAAACACAGCAGTGGGTGTGACTTTGTTTCAACATCAGGAAACACATTACATCGTACTTGCAAGAGGCCCACAAAGCCATGTAATTCTATTTGCTTGAAAGTGACTTATGAGCCCCTCTAGAAACTTGATAGCTTAATCCTTGTGTATTTTGTCAACAATGGTTTTCTGTTGCATTTGTAGCAAACACCATCCATGCATTGTTTTCTTTTTAAGAAGAGGATAAAAAGCATAAGTGACAGCGTTAATGATGATTCTTCATTAGATTAAATTTCCTGGATTAAAACACTGAGACATACTGTATAAGAACAGCGTCAAGTCAGTGCCATTCTCTGAGGTCCAACCCAGACATGAAGGATAGCATGAAGTTCACATTTGCTTACATGCTTGGGTCACCTGTGTTCTTAGCTCATGTACTGAAGTACAGATGCAAAGGAAGAATGACTTAGTTTCTATCACGTTTAGGATGAATCCTATTTACATGATTTCCTGTTCGATTTTTAGTCAGCACGCACATCTCAAGAAGGGAGTCTTTTGTTCCCCTGCCTTAATCTTTAGCCTAAATGACAGGAAATCTGCCCATTTTCTTCCTTTGCCAAGATACTTGTTATTTTCTGACATCCCATTTTCTTTAAAAATGTGTTCCAACCAAATTCAAATATGTGGTTGGAGAACATAAGCAACTTGAAAGTCTCCATTTTGTATTTACTATTAGACTTCTTTGCACACACAGTAAAAAAAAAACATTTTTTTTGATGCACGACTGCAGAGTTCATCTTTGCAGGCATCCAGCAGTGTATACATTCAACTCGCTTGTTACTAGACAAAACCAACTCCTGAATTATAGCTTAATCAATAAGAGACAGAGAGGTAGAAGATCTTGGAAGCAAGCCACAAAATGAGTAGCTTTTAATAGTCTGGATACAAGTCTCAGAAGAACTCATTCCTCCAGAATATGAATACTGGGGCCCCAGTTCCACTATCACACATCTTTTGAATCTTCTATCTTGCTGAAGTATAGGGGTTTTAAGTTTCATTCATATTCTTAGGCCTACTCCATATATGGGAGAATGTCCACAGAGTATTGAAACTAATGCACACTGTGTTGGGTATGTTGGGCAGAACAAGGAAAGACCTGTGTGGAATTAATCTCTCTCTCTCTCTCTCTCTCTCTCTCTCTCTCTCTCTCTCTCTCTCTCTCTCTCTCTCCCCTCTCTCCCTCTCCCTCTCTGTCTCTGTCTCTTTCTCCCTCTCTGTCTCTGTCTCTCTGTCTCTCTCTCTCTCTCTCTGTGTGTGTGTGTGTGTGTGTGTGTGTGTGTGTGTGCATGTGTGTGTGTGTCCATTGAATCTTCATGTCTCTCTCTCCATAGCTTCTGTTAAGGCTAAATGATCTTAACAGACTAAATCTTTGACTTCACCCAAGTTCAAGTCCACCTGGAAAGTCAGGCTTTAGCCTTACTTGGGAATAGGTTCTTTGCAGATGTCACTTTGCAGATCATCATAGTATCAAGGCAGATGTTACACTCCAAGACAAATTCCCTGCAAAAATAAGAGACAACAGACTCAGATACATGGAGAAGACTGGTAGCAGAACTTAGAATATAAGATACATCAAGGACCGATAGGAGCCACCAAAAGCCAGGGATCGTGAAGACAGAAATCCCCACCAGCTCTCAGCCAAGCTTGCATTGGATGCTCTGACCTTGATATTTTGGACTTTAGGCCTCCAGGATTAAAAAAATAATAATTTCTGATGTTTCAAGGTTGTGACATTTATATCCCTTGATAACATCATGCAGCTGGAGTCAGCCTTCTCTGGATTTGTGGACATTGTTTGCTCCCAACATTTTAAAAAGGGCTCAATTAATATTTTACTATGTTTAATCCATCTCGCAGTACCCATTTCACCCAACTTTTCACCTCTCTCTTTTGCCACCCTTTATTTAACTTCTTGTCCCCATGCTCCTTATGTCACTCCCAGGCAATACTATGTGACTTCATTTCCTCACTAATAATTCACAACATAGTTCCAGGCAAACTCTTCTCTTGGGATTTACTTTTACTTTGCTTTTCCAAAAGTGCGTGCTCAAGACCAACCTGTGTTTTCTGAATCCTCTTCCTGTATTTTCTTGTCTTCTCTCACTGTCTCTGATTCTAATCTTTCATCAACTATTTATTTTCTTCCATCTATTTTAATCAAATTACAAAAACTAAAAACCTAAAATCATCAAAGAAGCCAGGAAGGCAACATTCACCAAGCTCCACTTCCCATTTTAACTCCTAGTCAATGATTTTATTCCCCTTAACTGGGATGGACATTGAGAATGGGGAAGACTTGAGGTAGGCCCTAGGGAACATAGGAGTTTAAATGATTAGTGTATGACTTCCAACTAAAATAAATAGAATGACAAAGTTGGCATGAAAATTTTCTAAACTGGCGGGTTAAGATAGCAACTGGCAGGTCATTTCTTTACCTTGAATCTGGTGGCTTTGCTGGAAGAGATGGCTCAGCATTACTAAAATAACTCACTCCAAAAATGAAAGCATTCTGTCCAAAATGGTTCTGTATATAAGAGACATCTGATAAAAAGATAAAAGGAAAAACAATCCCCAGTGGCTTGGACAGTGTGCAGAAGAGCTGGAATTTTAACTCACAGCTTCAAATGAAGTGTACAGGTTTATGGGACACTCAAGCTACACCTAGCATGCTAAATTACTTCCTCTATGAACCACAGAGAAAGTCAATTAGTATCAATTGGGAATGGTACATGGAAATTTCCTTTTGTGGTTTAACTCAGGTCAGTAAATAGCAATACTACAGATTCAAACATCCCATTCATACTTTATTTTCTACATTAATCTTCAAATGGAGAATGATTCTAATTCTTTTGAACAAAATGGACAGAACAAGGATTCTGGGTTTTTTTTTGTTGTTGTTTGTTTGTTTTGGTTTTGGTTTGGTTTGGTTTGCTGTGGGTCTTCTTATTTAAAAGAAAAATATCCCATCTGGGTACAACCTCATCTAGGGATTCTGTTGGGTGACCTAGAGCATGCACTTTAAAGGGACCATGTGAAAAATATAAAATCATCTTGGATACCTCCCAAGGAGAAATTCTTGAGTTTATCCTGAATAGGCCTATCCAACACAGAGTTTTTCTGCCTAAGATAAGTTACAGCAGGGCTCTAAGATTTATGACGGGAACAAACATGACAGTATAAACAACAGAATTTGTAACTTACACATGATAGAATCAAATGAGTGCACACTGAGTTACTAAGAGATGTTGGTAGAATTAAAACAAATTACTTTTCGTAAGGCACATATTTTAGAAGGACTATCATAAATGGACCAAGGATTTCAAGATGGGAAATAATTTTCAAAGTGCCTGAGTCATGAAACAAAAATTATAGCCTTTTCTCTTTCCACATTAATCTTTTATTCTTCTTGAAAAGTAGCCAAGCTTCTCTATTTTCAGGATAGTACTCAAATTATTTATATAAAAGGGCTGTCAGCATTTCTCATTCTTATTATTAATATTAGGTTCTATGAGAAATTAGTCTAGATCATTGACAATTTAGATGTTCAACTTGATCCTTGGTTTTTCAGAAAGTACCATACTGTGGTTTGGGTTTCAGATGCCCTCAAACGTTCATGGGTTAAGTACTTGATCCTATCTGATGGTGTTACAGGAATGTGGTGGAAACTTTTAGGAGATGGATCAAGCTGGAGAAAGTGGCGGTGTGTTGGAGCTTTGGCCTCTTTCTATGTTCCATGAGGTGAACCCTTTCCTCCACCATTTTTGCTAAGATGCCCTGCCTCAGCACAGCACAGTGATGACAATGATCAGCCATGGGCTGGAGTGTCCAAACTCTCAAAATAAAATTAGTCTTCTCATCTTTCAAGTTGACTCAGGAGTTTTGTCACAGCAACAAGAGAGCTGACTAACATGATCAAATAGGCTTCGAAGCAACCACCTACCTGAGTGTGAGTGTGATAAAATATTTAGAGAAATATTTGATAAGTTCCAAAGGAAGAAGCAGGGGGAGAACAAATTCACTTCAAAATAGAGAGTGTCTCTGGCCAACAATTTTTGCCACTAGTGAAATACTCTGACGTAAGTAAAGTTCAACACTTCTGCTTCTGCTTCGACAGGTGAGTTCTTGCTGATCTCAGATGTCCCTGATACCTCAGCGTCATGTCTCATGTCAGTGTCACGTCTACCCTTAAGGAATTTCAGGGACCTCCTCTTTGAAATGCTTCATCTGGCACCATCCGTCCATACTACTGATTGGACCAACTGTCCCTCCATCTAGCCATCCCATCTTACAAACAATGAGAATTATCTCTAGCCATAAAATAAAATGAATATTTCTAGTGGCCACACTCATTAATCATGACCTAGAGAGGAGGTTCTGACAGTCTCCTTCACTCCTATATAAGTATCAAAATATGAGAAAAAAACAAAAAAGAACGACAGTAAGATGTCATCTGTTTCACACTAGCCTCTTTTGTTTTCTTATGGAAAAGTCTATGTTCACTGAACCGTGTAAGATCATTTAGCCCAGGTAAATACCCATACCTTGACTTCTGACGGGCTTTCCCCTGCGGGAATGAACAGGGAAGGCTGTATGAACGTGAGCATCAGTCACAGTCATCACACTGCAGAGACTTGCTGTTCGTCATCAGCAGCAGAAACTCAACATCTTATAGGGTGCAAAAATGATCACTCAGGCTACTCAGAAGGGAGAAGCTAGAGAATTAATCCTGCTAACCAAGAAATTATCACTATCTAAAGATATTTAGATTTTTCTTCTCTGTAAGCATAAGGGACATTTAATGAATATTTGTCAAGCTGATTCTGAGAAGCCATTGCATAGAGACCAATAACTGTCTGCTGTTGTGACAGTCCTTCACTACTTTAGAACATCCTAACAGGTTGTGTACTCACTAAACAAACTCTAAACACATTGGTGAAAACAGAACAAAGAAGTCACAAGCATCGGTGTGGCTATTTTTTTCTTTTTTGGAATAAATGGAGACAAAAAGTTCACATAAATTTGAAATTTGGGGAGGTCGAGGCAAAGCACTAAGTCATGCTTTTGCTTTGGAGAACCTTTTGCTGCAAAACAAAATAAGCCTGGGTAAGAGAAATCAGAGAAGACTGAAAAGCAGAAACTGATTATATTGTAGGGGAAACCATTTTTGCTTTTAAAGATAATTTGGAGATGGGGGTTGGAGAGATGACTCAGCTACTAAAAGTCCATACTGCTCTTGAAGAAGACTTAAGTTCAATTCCTAGGATCCATGTAGGATGTTTCACAACTGCATGTAACTAGACCTTCAGTGTAATCTAATGTCTTGGGCCTCTTCAAGATACCTCTATTCACATGGAAATACACACACACACACACACACACACACTCACACACACTCACACACACACACTCACACTTTAATCATAATCAAAATAAATACTAAGAGTGATATTAACTCTTAGTTGCTTTGCTCATAAAATGATCCTAGAACACATGTGAGGAACAGAATGAGATTTGGAAATTTTATCCACAGAGAGAATTTCGACTCACTTGAACAAAAGATTCCAGTGAAAGACAGCTTTATGTTTTGCCAGGAAATGAAGCAAGTATGTGGAATTCTTCCTGAGTTCAGGAGAATGATAAATGTGTACAGACTGTTTCCTATAAAATATTGATATAATATTCTGTAAAAGTTTATCTCCCTTTCCTTTAATATTGTAAGACCAAGGTATAACTATACCATATATATATATATATATATGTGTGTGTGTGTGTGTGTGTGTGTGTATATGTATGTATATATATATGTATGTATATATATACATACATATATATATATATATATATCCTCGTTTCTGTGAGACAGATACCCAAAGGTATGTAGATGTATATATACATGAAAACTGACTATAAGATCCTGCTAAAGACTCTACTGTGCTTAGGGAGCAGATTCCAAAAATAGTACTCAGGGTAAACATCTACAACAGGGAGATGAAATGTGTAGCACCTGCTAGGTCAGCAGGAGAGTGCAGGAAGTATTTCTAAACTCACAGGAGGAGTTAATGGCATGCTCACTCCTTCGGTCCTATGTCCTGGGAGTTTGGCTAGTCCACGTCTTTCTCATTTATAAGTAGAAAGGCATGACTCTTTCAATAACTTTAGTTTCACCCACTTCTCCCTTCTGAAGAAGGAGCCAAGAACTTAATGAGTCGGGCCAATGGCCTATTAGAATGCAATACTATTTAAGAGTTTTTAAAAAGGTGGCAGAGAATTCCAGGATATCAAAGCCTAGAGTGTAAATGGCACAAGTGGAAAGTTATGACATAGGCATGCTATGAAGCCAGGGATGAACCAACTCCCCAAGAGTTTGGGGAGGAAAGTTACCAAGGATTTTTTTTCTGGTTCCTCTAGGACCAAATCACAAATGTATACAGACCCTTGAGGACCCTTCAGGATTTTCATGCTAGAGAATGTAATGTCTTGTCTTCATATGGGGGAAAACCCCTTCTAATAGTGCTAATAAAATGAGCCCAGAAGAGGCCTCTCAGACATCAAATAGGCAGAGTAAAAACCATACTTTGATGAGGTAAGTGTATGTGGATCAGAAACACTCCCCCCATCTTCCAAAAAAGTTCCCTTTAAAGTTTTGAAAGCCAAAAGTTAAGTGCAAACCACACTTTGCCAAAACTACGCTATCTGGAGCAAGACTTTGAAGCTAGAAAAAGGGTATGGAGAGTTTCACTTGGCATTCAGCCTGTGTACCTTCTCTGACTACTTTCCAAACAGACCCCAGAACCCCAAACTACATAGCCCACTTCTTCACTAACTCGTTTGGAAAAGGCTAGTGTAAAGTCCCTCCTAGTAAGAGAATAATGAGGTTAAGTTTTAATCTTTAAAATACGGGAGAATGCATGCCCACAAATCTTTCCATAGTAGTGAGTACTATGCCCAGATAATTATACCTTTGAAACTCTCTATCGCAAGCAAGGAGATATTGGTTTAACAAGGGTGAAGAAGACAGATGCCATTCTAGTTTCAGAAGCAAACTCTAAAAATCAATCTTGTTGCTAACCAGCCATGGAAGGCAGGTTGGAACGTTACAGAATGCTGCACCTCAGAAACTCAAGCTAAGCAACAAACTGACAAGAGTAGCTTGGACCCTCTCCTATGTTCGCATGCAGAACTGAATTAGCACTTGCAGTCAACAGCCTTGGCAATTCATTTTCCAAACTCAGATTCCATGACAAATAATTGAAGACAAATCAGACACCTTAGTGGCGAATATCAAGAATTCCCTGGGGAAGGCATTTAGTTATTGTTAGAGTCTTTGAATGACAGCCTTATGGGCCAGTAATCACTTTCTACCTAGTATGGAGTCCATCCCATTAAATAATCTGCCTTGAGAAATCTCACTTTATGGTTTCAATATGCTTATAGCTTGAAGGATTTGAAATATTTGTTTTAAAGTTCCCTTAGTTCATCCTAGGAAAGGTAGAACCTGGAGCTGAAGATGGACTTGGAATGTGGGTCTCCTTGCTTCTGAGCCACGGTATTTGCCATGGAGCTGTTGCATGCTTTGCAGGGTGTACATCTTCTGTGCCTTGATGGTCACTGTAAAGCTGCCCCATGCCCTGTACCACCAAACTTCATCTCTAGACCCTGTACACTAAATGTTAGGCTTCTCACTCAGTTTTGAGAACCTAACACCATCTCCTGGAAAGCACAAATGACCAGTAGAGAAACATTGCTATTGTCAAGGGTTGGAGGGTGAGGTATGGGAGGAAGGCAGAGGACAAGCTGTGAGGTGAGGTAGCAAAGGGTGCCATGGACAACTGCAAATCAATCATGGAGTAAACTCTCTTTCTTCGCAGACCCCTCTTCTACATTTTTTTTTCTTTTTTTCGGAGCTGGGGACCGAACCCAGGGCCTTGCGCTTGCTAGGCAAGCGCTCTACCACTGAGCTAAATCCCCAACCCCCCTTTTCTACATTTTTTACAGTTGTTTGTGTTTCTATCAGCGAAAGGTTTTCCAGAGAAATAGAACAGGCTAGGATGTATTACATAGATGCAGGATAAAGAATTGCCTTATACATCTATACTAGCAAGTCAAGTTTGAAACCCATGAGGCTGGCTAAGAAAAGACAGGCTCAGATTCTGGGGCCAGAGTCAAAGCTGCAGCCCAGCCCCATGTTTCTCTTAAGAGGAACCTGGGCTCCACTCTTAAGGCTTGCAGCTAGATTACACTGCCACACTTTCTAGAATTCTTTCACACCCCTTTAAATGATGATAGATGGTAATCACCCCCTAGAAACACCTACACATTCACAAGTGGTTTAGTAGGATAGACTGTTAACCTGTAGAGGTTGCTGCAGGAGAACACTACAGACTTTGTGCATTACAGATTATAGACATTATAAATGTATTCATCTCAGTTCTCGTTGCTGAGAAGTTCAAAATGAAGGCACCAATGGATGAGGTGTCTGGTAAGGATCAACTTCTTAGATTGTTTACAACAAAATATAGTATGGTAGAAGTCCTTGGGGGGTCTCCTGAAGATCTCTTTTATGAAGATACAACTCCTAGTAATGAGCTGAGGCTTGATGACCCCTGATATTATCACATTAAAAAATTTAACCTATGTTAAGGAAGACGTCTTTGTATGGAGACTGTAGATTAGTCATGTAGAACATGTTAAACTCAGTGGGTCACAAACCAAAATGAAGGCCAAACAAAAAAGATATTATTGTTAGTGGGGGATGGTACTTGTTGGGAGCAGGGGAATATTGACTGAGGTGGGGTAATGAGTATGACCAAAATGTGTTATGTAAAGGTAAAAAATTGTCAAAGAACAAATATAACATGTCTTTCTCAGCTCCTAAATAATGACACAGATCTTTTATTCTTATAAATGCTTTAGACCTTAGCTTAGACTTGTTCCCAACTAGTTCTTAACTTAACTTAACTTAACCTATTTACTGTAATCTGTGTTCAGCCAAATGGCTCCTTACCTTTCCCCAGTTTCCTATGTGCTACTTCATCTGCATCTGGTGGCAAATATTCCAGGGCCTGACTCTTTTCCAGAGTTCCTATCCCTGTAGAAAGCCCCACCTATTCTCTCCTTCTTTGCTGTAGGCTAGTTAGCTTTTCATTAAACCAATGAGAAGGTGATGGAAAAGATGTTTACAAAACATTGAGACAGGTGATGGCTTAACTTTACCAAAGTTCAGTCTGCCTTCAACTCTCTGCTGGCACAGAACTCAACATTTGAATAATACAAAGATGATCTTTACACAGTACACAAGAATATTATCCCATAAACAAATTAATAAAAAAACTAGCTAGCACACTATACCTGATTGCAAAAGAAAAGACAGGGAATAGCAAGCAATCATGGTGATATGAAGAAATTGTGATTTTTATTCACTGTTGTTCGAAATGTAAAATGATGCCACTGCTTTGGACCCCAGTCTATTAAGGTCTCTGAAAAATTAAGCATTAAGAAACTTTATCATCTATCAATTCCACTCCTGGGTGTATAGCCAAGAAAGGTGAGAACACACATCCATGGAGTCATGTACAAATTTAGTGTCCAATATCCAATAGATGGGAACAGCCCAAGCATCTATTCATTCCTGAACATTTCAGCAAAGCACGGTAAGCCCATACAATGGAATTGGTCAGCCATAAAACCATGAAGTAATGTTCCATTATACAGCGTAAATACACCTGGAAAATCTCACACATGCTAGTCAAAAGAACACGTCATGAAAGGCAAGTTGCTGGGAGACCCCACTTCATCAGTAATGAGATAAAGGGCTCCAGAAAAGCACAAAGTAAATTATGGTTTACAGTAGCTGAAAGAGTTCTAAGAAATAGGATGTGCCAGTTAAAAGTGATTGGGTTCCTAAGGCGATGAAAATGTTCAAAAAATGACTGTGGTGATGGTTGATCAGCTCCACAAATGTACTCAAAATGAGTGAGGCAAATGCACAGTGAGTGAATTGTACCTCAAAGAAGCTGTTGTCCATTTTAGAAGACTATTTTGGGAAACTTGGAAGTGAAGGCTTTGAAAGGCCTGTTGTTGCAAGGCTGTCAGGCCTATGATTAACCAGAGACATCAGTTGGCTTAGTCTTCACATTGAGAAGCAGGCGTCAGAGTGAGGGATGAGGTAAGAGGCGCTCTGTGGCTTGGTGTAAACCACTCTCACTGGGGAAGGAGGGAGGAAGGAACCCTAACTTAGCAGAACAGGCAAAGCCATTCCAGGACTTCCCTTCCTGCCCCACTCTCTGGCGTCAGTCCTGTAGTCTGCCACCTAAGGCAATCAGATGTGAGTGGGTTCATCCAAGAAAACACTCAAAAGCTTGCCTAGACAGAGTATGAGCTCAGAAACTTCTCTTTTACCTCAGAGGTTTAAAATTTTTGATTCATTTGGTAACAGTTTATCTTTGATGACGGGACCAAGGGATGACTCAGTTTTGTGGCGTTTAGCACCTCCAGGCTGGGAACTAACTCAAATACATTTTTCCTTATTCCAGAGACAGCCCTGGACTTCAGCCAAGCTTCCTCCTTCCTCCTGGCTCCCACAATAGGGATTTTTTTTTTGTATGTTCATCTCTCAGGAGATCTAATGGGGAGGCTGTTGTATTACTGGCATGTAAAGCTCCAATCCTTTGATGTTTCCTCTGTCTTCTCTGACCTGAACCACAGATATTAACTGTTAGCTTTAGCTGGAGCTTTCGAGAACAGAAAACAAGCCGATAAAGATGAATGATCTGATTTATATTCAAACTTGACTCTTCTAAAATCAAAGTGAGAGCACTGGACATTTTTAAAGAGGGGCTCCCCTGGTATGTGGCTTAGCATCTGATCCTCAGGGTAGGTCCAGAGCCTCAGCCAGTATCTGTCTTCAGGGACATTATGGCCAGAGTCACTTGGCATCAGTTAAATTGTTCAGACTGGCTGTCACCATATGTTTAACTTTAGGCCATTGGTCTTCTCAAGGAATCTCTGAGCTTCCCCACATGTGGATTGTATACATTTTACCAGGTTCTTCACATGGTGGTCCTTGCTGAGTTTGACCCATGATCTCCCACCTCATATGGTCAAGACCAACAGAGGCCCACACTTCCCTCAGCCATGGATCCTGTGAGAACTCAAAACCCCACAGCAGCACTTGGTGAAGACCAGAGTGCTGCAGTGGGGTCACCATTTCCTCTTACGACCTCCCTGGCTTCTTCGTGCACGCTGCCTTGTAGACACTGCAACCTAAATCATCTAAAAAGCCATCCCCATGAATAAATCCTTGATCAAAAGACATCAGAACCCTTTATGTTCATTCTGTAGGCTAAGCCAGAGTCAATTCATCCCCTACTCAAAGTACTCAGTGTTGATCAATACAAGAAAGGCTTGAGATAAAAAAGCACAGGTTCTAGTGATCCATTTATTAAGAAGTCACATGTTCTAGTGATCTATTCACAAAGGGAAATTGCTACCAAGTACCGCCTCTCTTCCCCCTCTTTTTCTTCAAGGAAAGGCTAGCCTTTAAGATTCAAGAAAAGTGACAGCACTACCTTCATTCCCCTTGAGCCCAGGTAGCCATTCTTCCTCTCTCATCTCTTTCGGTACTGACTGCACCCTCTGTTTCCTCATAACTTTGCCTGGATGCTCTTGGCTTGTCCTCCTCAGAGTCCTAACTATAGCAACATATGCCTTATATTTCTCATACTTTAGTGCCCACTAAACAAACAATTTCTTGATATTTTACTGCTTTAATATGGCCTAGTAAACAGAGGATAAATACAACTGTACACATCTATACTGTATAAATGTTTGGCTTATGCGATACACAGCATTTCAAGTGCCTAAAACCCATGAAGTAAATAAAGGAAAAACACTTGCAATAAAGAAGCAAAGAGAATCCAGAATTTTGACAATAACTGGTTAAGGCTGTTTATCTGGTGTATCAACCAGATTCTGATACCTGGGCTACCAGCTTCGGTGCTCACAGGCATTGATCAGATTTTCCTGTATCTAGAGGCTGAGTAGCATATGTTATAGCGTCTACCCTAAGAGAGTCCATACTTGTAAGGACAAACTTACCAAATGTCATGAAGAAATACTAAAGGTAGCCATCTTTATTTTATTTAATTTCTAACCTAAGTATCTATGTACTAGGTGTCCTACAATATGAAGGCCTAGTCCAGTATGATGATGATTCAAAACTGTGGAATTATGAGCAGACTACTCCATGGGAAATGTTGCCCATACTGAGTCTTATCCCTTAGGTCATTTGTTTAGCCTACTCTCCTTGAAGCCTGAGCTAGTGTGGAAAAAAAAGTCTAAATGATCTATGCCAGATTGATCTAAGTTTCTGGAGAACAGTAAACTCTCTTTGAATTGTGAAGTCAATGATGGCATTTTCCAAATATGGGCTTGGCCTCAGAAGACCTGAGGGTGTCAAAGTGGGAAAACTTCAATAAAATCATCTCCTTGATGCCATTTCATGAGCAACTCTCATTTTCCTTTAAAAAAAATATTCCTTAGACCGTCAAAAGCTGCTGGCAGATGTAGGTTGTATTAAACAGATGCTGAAACTGGACCATGGCTGAGCCTGGTGCATCATGGCTTCTTGTGGGGGATGAGCGGTTATCTAACAAGTGTGGAATACTTCTAGGTGTGGGTTGAGAATAAGAAAAGTTTGCATACACTTTCACATAAGATGCTCAAAGATGGGAAGAGACTCCAAGCTAAGGATTACTAACAAACACTACTGAAAGAAAAGAATGATGAAAGACTTGAACATCTTTTGGTTGTGAGATAGGAGAATTCCTTTTACATGTATCACAGACAGGTGAACTCTGCTCCTGTGAGGGTGAGTTCACAAAGTGTGAAATAATACAATGTCTACGGCACACAGGCCAATAGACCTGACTAATATTTTAAGGTATAATAGAAGTATAAGAATTAAGATTCTTATCATTTATGTACATAGACAGAGAAGTTAGTTGTATATGTGCATTTTCCTGTTTCCTTATTTGATCAAATGTTCAAAATGGAATCACACATTGCAAATAGACAGTCCTTGGCAGTCCACAAAAGGATTAGTGCCATATTTGAATACTTCAGGATCACGAGTTTCATCTTTTCATGTTGTTTTTCTCTTAATCATTATATTTTTCTCTGGGAAGACATACTCCTATAGCCATTATAAAAATTCTTGTTCAGGGATATATTATAGATGTTCATATGTATAGCCTAAGTGATGATAATTTTACATAAGCAGAGACTACCTTAACAGACATTTGGTACTCGCTCTACTACCTGATGAGTGGTGTTTATTTATACATTGTTTTACACAACTTGTATTTGGCCTTATCTCCTAAGCTCCACTTTCAGCAAAGTAGATACTTTTTAGCATTGAAAAGACTCTTGTAGAGAATTATTCTATAAATGGTTTCAAAAGAAGCCACTTAAAAATTAGTCACATCCCAAGACATGTTTGGAAACAATGTCTTCAGTAACATAAGCTATGTTGAAGAAAATAGCATCAGATTTTATAATGGAAATCTGAAGATGGTGAAAAAAGTGGACTTTAAAACTGTAAAAGCTGAGTGGACAAAAAGAAGTCGATGCATAGAAAGGCAGAAGGAGGCAACCACTGAGCCTACAGTAGCCTCCTAGCATTGATTCAGTGGGACAAAGGAAAGTCAGAGTGAATTGTGAACTTCCCTTTTCACCAAATAACTCATAACCAAGTCATTTACCTGTCATCGGCCAATCAAATTCATAATAGTGTTCTTTTCAGCCATTACGTTTATATTCTCACATCTATCTTCTAAATGGCTTTTTGGTTGGTTATGTATGAGAGAGATGAAGGGTTGAGGAAAGAAACCCTCCAGTTTCCAGAACTGAGCTTGGAAACCCGAAGAGTATATATATATTCACTCTTTGCTGCATTACAGTATAATACATAATTTATGTTGTTTCATGTACTTTTTGTAAATTTTAACACTGAGATACTGAGGTTTTCAGGCAAGAGACATGGCTGACACGGCTTGTTGGTTAAGAGCACATGTTGTTCTTGCAGAAGACACAGGTTCGTTTCTCAGCACACATGTTATGCCTCACAATTGGCTCTGTAATTCTACTTCAAGAGAATTCAATGCTTTCTTCTGGACTCTATGGCACCAGGCATACATGTGGTGGACAGATACACATTGCGGGAAAAACATTCATAAATATAAGATTAAAGTTATTTTTAAGTACTATTAAATATTGGTTGTGCCTTAGAGCAATAACAATTGACAATACGTCCAATATTATAAACAAACAAGATGATGGCTTTGGTTATATTCACAACAGGGAGAGGAATAATGTCTCTACTGATTACAGCTGTTACTGGCTACAAAAACTCAAAAACTTAGCTGTTGATGACTGCATCCTTTAGTCAACATAATATTACCAAGGCAAGGGGTTGAGACAGCACTCTGATAAAGAAGTGACATGTAAATCCTTAAGGGACCAGTGAAGATATTTTTCAGAAATAGAAGGCTGCTAAAGATAACTTTACTGTGAGTGTTCTAGCTGCCTCAAAATATAAAGACGGTGCTACAAGGAAGCATGGGAGGCTTTTTGCAGAAGAAATATAAAATTAGGTACTATTCTTTACAGCAACAACAAAATGGCTTTACGGAGGCCACAGATGCAATAAATTAAGATCATCAGGAGTGAAGAAATTATGCGTTTATGCCAACATTAAAAAAAGAAAATCCCAGTGTCTCTTTTAGATGGGAGTCTAGGATTGACATTTCCAAGATTTAAAAAAACTAAGAAAAGTTGTTATATTTGTGAATGATGAATGCCAAGATTTCTGCAGCCCATGCATATCTTTTTGCTTTACACATGTGACAATGACAACCTTATTACCCTTTAAGAGCCTTTTCAGTAGATCTACTCCCATGTGACATAGAGATGAAGTACAAACACACACACACACACACACACACACACACACACAAACACACCACCACCACCAACAACAACAACAACAATAACAAAAATTTCTGAAGGAAATCCAGATATCTGTAAACTCTTTGCTCACCAGCATGTGGTGAATAAGGAGATTTAAAATTATCTTAGCAGGAGAACAGTTTCACGAGTATGCGCTCACTAGTAGTAGCACATAAATAAAATATTCATTACAGGTAGTTGATTGAATACATTGTAGATAAGACTATAGGTGTTTATACATCTACCATCTGCTTACCAGTAGCAATGAATAGCTCCTCTTTTAGTAGAAATAACTAACTAACTCATTTGATTGCTCACATTAAATGAAGTAACAGCACAGAAGGGGATGGAAAAACCATGTTAACATTGGTCATCACCCATCATGCTCCTTCAAGGATATGAGCCAAGGAATTTTTCTGATGGAATCAACTGCTTTTAATGCACTGTTTTGTGATGACTCAGCAGAATTGTAAATTAGTAAGTTATTTTAAAAGAGGAAATGTGTTTTCCTTGTCTTTATAACCTTGAATTTGTAAACCTGTGAGAGGATTCATAGACAAATAATAACTGGGTTGTACACATGAGCAAGAATTGAGTTTTCTTTATTCATTGTGTATAATTCGGGCATAATTTCTATCCTTCCCCACCATTGTGTGTGTGTGTGTGTGTGTGTGTGTGTGTGTGTGTGTGTGTGTTTAGGTAGGTCTAGGACCATGGAAATTTGTCATTTCTTTAGGTATCTGAATTATATAGACAGGTAGAAAATAGTTGATAACTTGAGAAAATCCTGCTATTGGTGATTAAATGTGATCATTAACTTATTCATTTATCTTATATCTACAAAGGAATATAATTAATAATTTGCATATGTATATATGTAATATAAGTTTGTTTATATGTAGGAAATGTTTTTTAAGATAGGGAGGGGGAATGTTGCATTGTACAAGAAAGATTAGATAAGAAAGTAAAAGACACAGAGGAAAATGTATCAGAACCAATGTAGAAAGCTTGTTCTAATTTGAAGGATATGGGACATAAAGAAGAAATTGCATCCCAGATAAACTTTAATGTTCACTCTGAGGCTTAGTATTGCCTTTGCAGTGATCAGGAGAAGGTAAGTCTTTTCTCCCTGCTCAAGGTGGGCTACTATGGTCTTTTTTCCTTTTTAACACCTTCAGAGTCAGCAATCCTTCCTCAAGAGAGGAAACACTTCCCTTGCTGTTAATTCTTCTGGAAAATCCCCCTTGACACAGTTCATCTACCTCAATATGATCTCTTTAAAGGCTGGGGCTGTCATCTCAGCATGAGACTGGGAATGATTTTGTCAACCTAAAAGACATGGTTTCAGTTGCTCTAGAGAAGCTAATCAGGCACTTAGAAGAGGCTAAAAGCCCCAGAGGAAACTGTGTTTACCTGGGTACTGAAGAGCCGGAAAGGGAGGTTAGTCTTACAACTCAGAGGAGGGAGTTGTGGGAATAAATGGGAGTGGGAGGGCTGGGAGAAGCAGAGAGCACAGAATGTAGCCTTTCACAACCTGGACATTCAGACTGAAAGCATCAAATTGTGGGTCATTGGTTCAGCTTTTGTTCATGACCCTAGAAATAAGCCAACCTGAATTCATGAAACAAGACACTCACGGCTCTCTTCACCACAGATTTCCTTTCATTCTTCCCATTCAGTTGCCCTAGAGGTGCTAGGCAGCTGCCATTTCTAAACACACTCCTGATCCGCTGCCTACTTTGATAATGGGAAGTGGAAAGTGAGAAATCTCTCTGGGCTCTTATTCACTTAAACTAGAGGGACCACTAAAGCCAAGAGAAACCCCACTCCCACTCTACTCCTGAGCCCTAAGGTTGAGGAATAAAGCAGAAAGAAAGTCATACTGATATTAGTCCCCTGGAAGGTAGTATGGGGAACTGAGGAAGTGAGAGACTTGAAATTCACATCTTGTCGCAGGTGGTTATTAGCCCTGATGATGGACACATCATGTCACTATTTAGTGTTTCCTTCTTTACAGGGAGAGTAGAGGTATTGGGAGTATTCAATGTAAAGATGTAGTTTCATGTGAGTTCCGAACAACTGAAGCTGGGGCTATCCCAAAAGCTGTTGTCTGTCTGTGGGATATGTTCTTTTAGCTGGGCTACCTTGTCAGGCCTCAGTGAGAGAGAATGTGCATAGCTTCACAAAGACTTGATGTGTCAGGGTGGAAGAATAGCCAGGGGATTCCCAACCTGTTCAGAGGAGACGGGGAAGGGAGGGAGGATTGTAGGAGGGGATGACCTGGAGGGGGCAGTGAGTGAATAAGTAATAATAATAATAATAATAATAATAATAATAATAATAATAATGATGATGATGATGATAATGATAATAATAATTCAATTAATTAAAATTTTAATTAATTAATTAAAATATCTTATCTCCCAAAAGAAAAAAAAAAAGGATGTAGTTTATGTCTCTCAGCTAATATCTTGGCCCTGAGTTGCATCACAACTAAAGATAAGCCAAAAATAAATGATGCTGAGTCGGAAGAAACTTCTTACACGGTACCCAATGTTTCTGGACTCCAGCTCTTTTTGGAGAGGAACAGGAAAGGGTTTAACACTGAGGTTACTTCCACTTAATAGCATAGCATATTGAACTTGATAGATTGGCTACGAAATGCCTGGCCCTCTATATTACAGCATGTTTCAGCTTTATATGCCAAGCATCCCGTGCTCCAACTCATCCAGCAGTTCTAGTCAACAGAGCACCCCAGTATATCATGATGTCTTCCTAGCATCGCGATTAGGGAAAACACAATAGTGGCGCACAGGTTCAGAGTCAAACACAGCTGAATCTAATGATGCGAATTGCTCGGCTTAACTGCTCTACAACTTCATCTGCAAGCTGAAAAGAACCGTGGAACCCACTGGATAGGGTCTTGTCAAGGATTGAGAGGGTAACAAAGTGCAGGTGTTTATATTAATACCTAGCAGATGGTAATTAGTGAAAGAATTTTGATAGTTATTAACACTATACAGATCAGAGACTGTATGATAGGAATTACTGTGAAGTGAGAATACATACTGTTGGAGATTGGTGCTAATTCTTTGAATATGTGTGTCCAGATGTTGAAGGTCTTTGCTCCCAACTGGTTTTTGATCTATCAATAAAGATGTCAGAGGCCAATGGCTGGGTGCAGGGTGGGATACTTAGAGTTGTGTGGGTAGGAAGCAGAGCACATCATCAGGACTAGGAAGACGGAGATTCAGTAGTGGCAGGAGATAAAGCCAACCAGACTTTTGAGTTTTCAGGTAAGTGGCCAGTAGGATAGCAACGGAAGGTTTAGAAGTGCCCAGTCTTTATAGTAGCCTAGGCATTTTTAAATTAACCGGTGTGTGTGCGTGTGTGTGTGTGTGTGTGTGTGTGTGTGTGTGTGTGTGTGTGTGTATGTGTGTGTGTATGTGTGTGTGTGTGTGTGTGTGTATGTGTGTGTGTGTGTGTGTGTATGTGTGTGTGTGTGTGTGTGTGTGTGTGTGTGTGTGTCTGTTTTCCATTCACAGATCAGAGATACAGCAAGAATGAGTCAGAAACTGATGTTTTCTAAAATTGGCTTCAATGGTATCAGAAAAAAATAAAAAACAAAGATTGATTATATATGACCTAAAAATGCAGCTGAATCATATAGTAAGGACAGGAATATTCTTCACCTGTCAAATAATTAAGATTGCAAATCTCAGATATTTCCACATTCTTGAAATTCTTTTGGTTAAATTGGAACTCAGTGGTATAAGAGAGTGAATATGTCTTTTCTCCTAAAGAGAAAATGAAAAATGTAGTAAAAGTAAAGAAGTCAAGGGCTGGAGAGATGGCTCAGTGGGTCTTCTAGATGAGCCAGGTTCACATCCCCTGAACCCACATGACAGCTCACAATAGTCTGTAACTCCAGTTCCAGAGAATCTGGCACCATCTTCTGGCCTCCAAAGGCACAAATGTACATAGTCATACAAGCAGGCAAATGATCTGTACACATCAAAATAAATAAATAGGCAGTAGGCTGGAAGAATGATACCCCTGCCCCTGGCACCACGATAATGGACTACTGTGTGGTGAAAGTGTGGTAAAAATAGAGTACGTGGAGAGATGGGAGAGAAAGTGAAGCTGAGAGGTCCATACACTGTAGAGAAAGTGGGGACTGAGTAACAGGCAGATATGAGGAGACCATGGTAAGGTCCTGGCCCTGGCTGTGAACGAAGGCCATATCTGGGTCCACGATGGAGCTGGGGTCTCTGTCTTTGCCTGTGACTTGAGTTACCACCAATGACAAAGTAGATGCCCATGGTCTGCACTGCTACCAGAAACCATGTGGATATCTCCAGGCAGTGCTGATTTAAGTGGCCTTTGTTGCCACCTGAGGCCATAGGGGACACCCAGACCCATGCTGCTGCTGTGGACCATATTTGAGTCCATGGTCCTATGGTAGCTGGGTTCTGTGTTGATCTCTCAGGGTCCATGTTACCAGCAAAGGTCATGCAGATATCTAGGCTGACAGCTGAGGCAATGTGGAGCTAGGCCTGCCCTTTGTTGGCCACTACACTTGTGAGGGCTGGTCCTGTCCCTCACTAGAGCAGCACAGTAGAACTGGCTCTGACATTGGAGAAGCAAGTGAGCTGACCCCAAGAGCATACTTAGGCAAGACCTGGCCCTGCCTCTAGTCTGCTGTGGGGTGGCATGGACCAGGGAGAAATGCCTTCCCTGTCTTCCCCTTTGATGTCTGTTGCAGGTAGGGGAGCTGGCCCAGAGGTCACAAGAATGGGAAGCTATTCCTACCCTTCACAGACTGAAGCACACAGAAGAGCAGGCCCTATATTTTGCCTGGGTAGCACAGTAGAACTAACCCTGGTGGTGGGGTAGGAGTGAGCTGGTCCAATGACATGAGAGCATGGGAAATGACCCTTTCCCTTGTCTGCTGCAGCATTGGGTGAGCTGGCCAGAATAGTGCTGGAGTTCTCACACTGGTAGTGCAGGCACAAGAAAGCTGGCAGGCTGACCAACTCAACTACCTCCCTGGCCTAGATCAAAGGCTTGGAGTTGGCCCACACCATCATCCACCCCATCTATGGTCTGCTGCAACATGTGGAAGGGCAAAGCCTACAAATCCAAAGCTGTAAGATCTGCATGACACAGGGCAACAATAGGACATTGGAGAGGAGTTCCTGTGGGGAACCAGTATTCACACTGTACAGAAACCAGAGGCCTCAATCCAGACCAATGATGCATTGCAGTGAGCATTTGCAAGTTAAGATGTAGGGGCAAAAGAGTATACTGTGAGATATACTGTGACACACTGAAGCCTGCATGACAAGATTTCAAAAATTCTATCTTGTTTTCCTTTGGGGGGCGATTAAAGGGTGGAGGGACAGGTACGTGAGTAGGATTGGGATGCATGATATGAAAGTCCTAAAGAACCAATAAAAAGATTAAATAAATAAACAAATAAGTAAATGGCAATTTAAAAGGAAGAAAACCAGCAGCACAAACCAACTTAATTACATTATAATAATCTATAGGTGATTTATCATAGGGTGTGCCATTTTATATACTGGTTGCCGGACAACTTATGTTATTTGATGATCCATGGAAGTCAAAATAGTATTAACTGCTAGGTTCAGAAAGGTCAACAGAACTCACTTGGCACATGCACATAACACACACACACACACACACACACACACACACACACACAGAGAGAGAGAGAGAGAGAGAGAGAGAGAGAGAGAGAGAGAGAGAGAGACTTAAATACTATACCAAACTAATTACCAGTGCAAACTCCTGGTGTTTTGAGGAAATTATAGACAAAAGGACTCACTGCTCTGAGATCCTAGAAGAAAGAGCTTTCGGATAGCACAGGACAATGAATGGTAGCAGTCTTGACAGTTCCCAATATCAAATAAATAAGAGGTCCTCCTCCTATTCCTCTATAAGAGTCATGTAGCACCGTCATGTAATATCCTCATGGACACACATAGAATGGAGGCAGCCTCCCTAGAAAATGCCATAGGTTGGTGAAGAGCCCAAGGGATGTCAGTGAATAAGAAGCTGGGATTTTAAACAAAGTGCCATAATGTCCATTGAAGACTCTTCTGCTCCAAGGGCCCTAAGAAATCCCTGTTAAAATATGGGCCCTTCAAAGTCTGGGAAAGTCATGCCAGGAAGGTTTTAGACAATCTTCATCACAAGATAGAAGCTGGTAAACAAGTAATCTGAAAAACAACTGCCAAGTGTCTGCTTTTCCTCTCTTAATACTCATGGAAAGAACATATTGCTATGTTTAACGAAGTCAGTTGACAGATGTTCCAAGCAGTAACCATGGAATAGCCTGACAGTTAATGATAACAAAGTGTTACGACATGTTATTCTCCTCTATCAAAAGAAATGGTCCAAGAGAGGGACATTCAACCTTCCCCTATTTCTCATCCCTCCCAAGGTATCTGTCCAGCAATGGTGAGTCACCCCACCATCCCCATCAATTCTTGCCATTGGCAGAGGTGGCACTGGCAGTGATAGACAGATGTGGTATATTTTTCCCTAGATGAAGAAGCCTGTGAGACTAAATTTTACCAAAGCTGTTTATTCAAATCCTGATATCACTGGACAGGATTGGCAAATATCTTCCCAAGTATTGTTACACACTTCTACAAGCATCTAACCTGTTTTGAAAATGCTGAGAAAGGCATGCAAGGAGGATGCATGTGCTCTTACTAATACAAAAACTGTGTTTCTTCCATATTGGATATTGTACTTGCAATAAACTAAGGAAAACTGGGATATTGTATTGATAGTAAAAGAATATGTAGACTCCAGCTTGTTAGGGTCCATATCGTACCTTCTTCCACAGATTGTGCGAACTCAGCCTTCATTTGAGAAACAAACTTAGGCCCCAGGATAACACATGAGTTACATATAGGAAGAATCAATAAGGGAGACTGAAATCATAACAGATCTGGGCTATAATGGAATTCCTGAAAGCACAGGGTGTGAAAGAAGAACCAGAAATCAAGATGTCAGGCAGAGGAATAATTAGTCAATTCTGACCCCTCTGTCCCTCTGTCTCAGTTATCATCATATCAGAGGAATTATCATAATTACAAGATTAAAAAAGATGAAATTCTGAAATATAAAATTATACCCACAGGATTTCTGGGATAAGTTGAAATTTCAGGACTATGCTGATAATACTACTTAGGTATACAGGACGACATAATTTAGTAGCCTTGTACTGTAGTATGAAGACTGAGTTATGTGTCTTGAGTTTCACTGCCTGGTGTGCGTAAAACTTGTAAATAATCAGGATTATTGATAATTTCCAAACTCCAAGTGTAGCCTGTCTCTGAAACCACTTTCATAGACAATTTCCCCCAAATGCTCATCTCCTTGGTACATTGTGCAGCATATGTGCAATGTGTAACATGACTTTTCATAGGCTATTAAGAAAGTAACTGGTCCTACCTGGTCCTAATAAACCTGAAGGCTTTCTCAACAGATTTCCCCCTAGAAGTAATCTGGAAACACATTAAAATATCTTAAGATAAGTGTATCATTACTCTGGGATAATTCTGCCCTTCCCAGTTCCAGAGGCTGCAGGTACAATGGTACAGCACTGGAATATGCTTAGCCAACATGGATACTGTTGATGCACACATACTAAAAACATGAATTACTAGTATTAGGGAGAGTGGAGTTTATTTGATTAAGCAAGGAGGTAACACTTTTAGGATCTTACAGTTGCCAAAATAAGAGAATGAAAAGGAAATGCTCTTTCTAAGGGAATGCCTTACCACTAAACACGGAAATGTTTGTATTCTTGCCAATCTTGCTTTTTAAAATAATGGTTTGGCATGATGTGGATGAACTGAAAGGTTGGTTGGCATTAGTGTGGTACAATCCCATGTGGGCACTGAAGGGTCTATATCATAAGAACATTTGGAAACAGGCAGTTACAAGCTACTGCCTTCATTGACAGCATCTAACATAGGGAGATAGATGATTAGGTAGGTGGATTACCACAACAGTCACATCCAGTATATTCCTTTTAAAATAATCATTTGGGACTGGCATAAATAGTTTCCATTCTCCTTATGGTATAGTACATGCATTGTTCACTAGATGAAATAAAGATGGGGTGCTTATTGAAAACACGTGAATCTTTTACAATGTGGTTAGAGTAACATATGGTTTCAATAACCAAGTAGTATTTGTTTAACATATAGTGACTTTATTATTGAATGTGGTATGATTATTTAATTTAAATGTCAAATATTGAAATCAACCCGGTTAAAGATTAATAGCTGATGCCAACTTAATGTTAGATATTCACAAAATACTTTTTTAAATGTGGAATTACTACTTAAGTAGTTTAATCCTGGAAGTTTTCTTCTAATTTACCTTATTACTCCTAATTACTTTGTGCACACAGCACTGTCCTCCTTTCAGCTTTTACCTTCTTACTATACATGAGGACTAGGAGGCCAAGAGACCACAGATAAAACTCTACAAGTATCAGTACTTTTCTAATTCTAACCTTAGGTTTTTGTAAACATCATTCTATTTTTATCATGGCAGGATTACTTGGTGCCTGGAAATCAGTGGTCCATTATTTCCAAAACTAGGGAACAGATACCTTATGTGCCTATTTTCAAGATTAGAGTAGGGTCAGTAGGGATAACCACTTCCTCCCTTATCTACATGGTCTAAAACCAAAGTACCCCAAAAGGAAAGGATTCATAGTGCAATCACTCTTTTCCAGGTAGAAGCCAGGACATGAATTCTTTCCCCTCTGCAGTTCAGAGGGTTCCTCCTCTAGACCTTCATGACTTCTTTAGGGCAAGCAGAGCTAAACCCAGCTATCCTACAGAGAAAGTATGACTCCCAAGCTCTGAAAACTCCAGAGAAGGCAGCAAATTCATGGCCGAAAGAAGCATGAACTTCCTCTAATACTGAGTCCAGGATTGAGCCGGGAAGCTTTAAACTGATTTCTGAGCAGATCTTGCCACGGTTGAGCCTTTAAGGCCCCTTAAAATGAAGCGTGAGAGACGGTTTAGATAATTGCGCACAATCCCTTCATCAGATAAACAGGAGATCCAGGACTGGGATACAAGTACCCTAGCTCCAATTCAAACCTATAACCCACTGAATGGACCGGGGAGTTTGATGGATAAGTTCAAGTGGTTGACAGGTTGGCACTTGTGAGGGTCATAGAGCAGTATGAGAATTGAATAGATGCCCTGAGGGCCAGTGGGAAATATCCATCCTGGGGCTAGGAATATTGAAAGGACCAACAATTGCTTTTCACACCAAGCCACACTCCTGCGGTATTGGCAGTGGTCTAGGAACACCAGCAGGAGTGGCAGTAAAGAACTACCACTTATTCTGGCGAATTTAGAATTCTCAGAAGACACTAGGAAAATATACTGTATTGCAAATTTAAATCTCTTTGTGCCACATTTTTGTGGGAGAATGTCCTTACTTTTTCTTTCCTTCCAATTGACAACCTACATCATAAATATTAAAGACTTCATTCAAATGCCAAACACCAAGCTGACAGGTCTCACCAATTAGGAGGTGTATTGTCTCTACACTTTTGCCAATGTAATTTTGTTTCCAATATGCTATGAAGGCAGGGGGTAGTTAAATAAAAAGCAGACCTACCCCAGAAAGAGATGGAGACTTGGGATAGCAGAGGCACCCAAGAATCAGTGGGGGTGTCCTTAGCTGAGACTCACAGCATTAGGAATGGAACCTGGATAGACTGCCTCCTGTGGCTGGGCAAGAACACTGGTGGAGCAATAGGGAACTAACCATCCCACAAAACTTTTGACCCAAAACATAACCTATCTACATGAAATGCAAGGATTGGGGATGGAGCAGAGACTGAGGGAATGGCCAACCAATAACAGACCCAACTTGAGACTCATTCCATGCATAAGCACCAACCCCTGATACAATTGATACTCTGTTATGCTTGCAGACATGAGTCTAGCATGGCTGTCCTCTGAGAGGCTCCACTCATCAGCTGACTCAGACAGATGTAGAGATCCACAGCCAAACAGTGGGTGGAGCTTGGGGTCTTTTATGGAAGGGGAAAAGAAAAGAAGTCCATAGGAAGAACAATAGAGTCAAGGATTCTGTACCCTTGGGGCTCTCAGAGACTGAACCAAAGTCCATACAAAGACTGGACCTAGGCCCTCTGAACATATGTAGCAGATGTGCAGCTTGGTCTTCATCTGGGTCCTGAACAACTGAACAGGGGCTATCCCAGCTGGGCTGCCTTGTCTGGCCTCAGTGGGAGCGGAAACCCCTAGCCTCTCAGAATCTTGAAGTGCTGGGATTGGGAGAAGTATCCAGGGGCCCCACCTGCTTAGAGGAGAAGGGAAGGGTTAATGAGGGAGGTATTGAGGGAGGCTAGTGAGCAGGATGTAAAGTGAATAAGTTTTTTTTAAAGCAGACCTACTGAGTTCTTATTAAGGAAGTAGCTCCTGCTGAGCACAGAGGCTCCTTCTTTCCTTCACCTCAGAGACTGGCCTCTAAGTGTGGCCAGACAAAGCAGGCCAGCTAGTAGAACATAGCCCACACACAGGCAACTGCTTTTGAGATAACCCCCATTCCAATCCCTGACTGACTGGGCTCTCACCCTTGAGTATGGAAGAGTGAATCTGTGTTCTGGTTGTCAGTATTATTGTCCCCAGCATCTTCTCCAACACAGAGAAGGTTTATTTAAGATCTTCCTCTTCTTCCACATACAATGCACATTCTTTTTGTAGTCTTGCCTCAGAGAAAAGAATGTTTCCCCCCCATCAAGATTAACTGGTAGTAATTTATTTACATGGCATGAGGTCTCACGGTTCCCCTCTCATCTCAACTCTCTCCTCTGATTACCAAGACCAGAGATTTGATATTTAGAATGAAATGATAAGATTTGTTGGTGGACTGTCTGAAGGTTGAACTGACAGCCTCTGGGTTTCTCCAGGAGGTGCTGGTGAAGAAGGGTTCTTACCGAAATGACTTAGATGGGGAACCAGAACAATGTGTGGAAGAGTAAGTGCTGTATTTTAGATGTGCTAGATTTACGATACAGAAATAGACACACCAAGGCTGCAAGAGGGACTCAAGAGTCCCTTAACCCTCCAAAAGGGTAAGGAATCATCATGGAGAGATTATTTAGAACAAAACTTATAGATGGATCCATCTAGGAAAAACCAAAAGAATTGAGTCCCAGAATATTCTGATCAATGGAGAGGAGACAGCTAAGAAACCCAGAAAGAAGGGTGAGGGATAAGAGAAGACTAGGAAAGTGAGATTCAAGCATCCTCCTTTGGACAACTAAAGTGGGAGCTATCCCAAAAGTTGTTGCCTCTCCATGGGATATGTTCTAGTTGGGCTGCCTTATCTGGCCTTAATGGGAGAGGATGCACTTAACCTCACAAAAACTTGAAGTGCCAGGATGGGAGGGTACACTGAGGGGTACACTGGGGGCCCACCCACTCAGAGTAGAAGGGGAGGGGGTGACTGGGAGGGTGACAGTGATTGGAATGTAAAGTGAATAAATTAAATTGAGTGCTTATTTGGGAGTGAGTAGTGAGAGAGAGAGAGAGAGAGAGAGAGAGAGAGAGAGAGAGAGAGAGAGTGTGTACAACACTTTTAGTCAGTGGGGAAATATAGTTTATGGTTATTTTAAGTGACCATCTCAAGTCAGGTAGGTTTTGGTGCAGAGAGGCAGAGAGAGGCAGAGAGAGAGAGAGAGAGAGAGAGAGAGAGAGAGAGAGAGAGAGAGAGAGAGAGAGAGAGAGAGAGAAGGGAAGCTTGGTCCTTTGAAGCCAGAGCTGGTGGGGTGGTTTTCCAGGATCTAAAGGGCTGCTTTTAGATCTCACCAGTTTATCTTGCCAAAAAACCATGTGTGCCACAATGATCATTGGTAGCACACTAAGCCAAACAAGGCTGAAATGAATGTCCCGTTGGTTCATTAATCTTATTTTGGCATGTGAACTTTTCTAACGCCTAGGGGCTTATGTTTGATCAGATTCCAAGCCTCAGGATCTAAAGGCAAATGTGGTGAGTCTTGCTCCTTCGTTGTGGATCATGAAGGAAGTGAGGGAGTGGGACACTAGGAAAGAGCAAAGCTGAGGGTGTTTCTAAGCATACCGGCCACTGCATGCTGCTGAACACTGCCTGAGCTTAGAGAATTCTAACAGGGAATTCTTCATCCCATCTAAGAACAGAATGCTTATAAATCAATGGAGAGAAAAGGGATTTCCCCTTTCTCCACCATCAAAGTCAAAATGAGCATTAAAGTCTCTGGCACTCTCTGACAGCATCTCTGGAATCTTTAATGAGGGACCAAGGAAAACAGAGCCCCTGCTTGGGAGCTACAGTATGCACAAATGCACCGTCTCTCTGCACGCACTGTCATATGTAGGGCCTCTCAGCATGAGGTAGAGTGGAGCAGCCTTGGAGGACCTCCCTGGGTTTGCATCTCTGGGAACTGCACTGTGATTGCTCTTACTCGAGTCAGGAGTTTACACAAAGACAAGGAGGCAGGATGCATATGAACTATATATCCAGAATACTCAGAATCTGTGGACCTGAATTGCTCTCTCGAGTATCAGCTCTGCCTTCTGTGAACATTCACTGGGAGGAATTGCTCTTTTGCTAAGACACATATGTCCAGGCAAATGTAACCAGACAAGGGCTACAGATCACTCATGCCTGCCATCTGCTACTGGGGCAGAGGGGACTGTCTTGGGAATCACTCTCCTGTTTCCAGAATGTCACAGAACATAGAAACCCTCCCCTAATCCCTGCCTCAGTAAATGTGCTCTCTGATACTCTTTTGAAAGAAGTTCCTTTATTTATTTATTTATTAAACATAGGATTTCCAGCCCTCGGGGTGGGACAGAGAGAAGGGCAATTAAATATCCAGGGAAACTCTTCCCTAGACAGGCCTCTTTAAAAGCTGACTGTCCATGCCTTGTCATTATCTGCTTTTCGATTTATATAAGAATCAACAAGGAAACTTAGCACACCTAGACCTGGGTTACATAACTGAAGATGGCCTTGACCATCTGATCCTCCTGTCTCCACCTACCAAGTACTGGAATATAAGCCTATACATTTTAAAAACTCTCTCTATAGTATCTAATACATATGCATACATTTTATATACCACTTTCCTGGAAATGTAAAACTATTAGAGACAAATAGCAAATGGGCCTTAGCATTTAAATAATTCCCCAGAATCAGAGTGAATAAGAGGCACTTTCATATATGTATATAATATACTTCGAGCATATCATCCCCTCTATTGCTATTTTAACCCGTCTTCCTTCTATCTTGCTTGATTCCATGCCTCTTTCCTTATCTAGAATCTACATCATAGAAATAACATGCGATATTTTTTGAGTGTGGCTTGTTTCATTTAACATAATGATCTACAGTTCCATTCATTTTCATGAAAACAACATAAGTCTTATTCTTTCTTATAGCTGAGTAATTAAAAGTTCACAGCTGAGCTTTTATGATAACACACAGGACTTACAAGAAATAAAACATGCATGTAGGGAATAAAATGAAAGATAGAAATAAGGAAAATATCTAATAGAAGATAGACCCTTTTTAGAAGGCAGTGAGCTAAATGCAATAATATAAATATGTAATAATTATTAAATGCTTCCTATAAATGGATCTACTCTACACTCTCATATCTTAAGCTATGAGATAAGGTATAAACCGTATCTCAGTCGTCAGAGGAAGGGTATGAGGCACAAAAGGCTTAACTAACCTCAACAGCGCACTGATATTGGATAATGGGTAGTTTCTGACTCTGAAGAAGATATTCATGTGGTAAACAGTGAAGTGGAGATGTATTAGGCTTCAGATCATCATTGTATCCTAGGGCCAGGTATGAGCATAGTCAGTCGGCAAGCAATGACTTGTCCAAAGGAAGTGAGCTGAGCTGAATGAAAAACAAAGAAGTGAGGAAGAGAAATACTGAGGTCGTCATAGAAACTGAAATGGCAGGACCAGGAGCCAGAATAAGCAGTACCCTGCCTTTGCCCCGGACAATCTTCAGGTGAAGTCCAGGAAGAAATCTTGAGGCACTGACTAGGTTTGTGGTCCTATCAGGAGACAAATAGAAGCTAAAGAGTAGAGCAAGGCTCCGTAATTCCAACTTGAAGAGTATGTTTGTGTGCCATGACTCTGAGCACCAGGCATCCTCCATCTAGCGGCTTGTTTAAGCTCTGAAAATACATGGCCTGCTTAATAAATAGACATTTATTTCAGTCTTGTCATTCAAATGGCTAACTACTGTGACCACAACCTTCTCAAGAACGCTCGTCATGTTGAGACAAACCACAGGAATGACTGGGCAACACCCTGAGAACTCAAACTCTGAGGTACACTAACAGCTGTGTGACCCTAAGTAAGTCAGTCTGGCTCCTTCCCCAAATTCCCTGCTTCCAACTTAATGGCAGAGTGGCCTAGAACAGGGCCTCCATCCACGTATCCATCCATCCTCATGTCCAAGGGCATTCTGCATCCCCGCCTGACCCCCATCTGCTACAGCTGCTCTGCTTGGCTTTGGCCATTTCCTCTCGTCTTGTCCTTCTTCCCCCACCTCAATTCACACAGGCCACTTCATTTTCTATCTTTCTAAAGAGAGGCAGCATGTTCTCAGTCAGGAGAGTGGAACTAGCCAATGCAATAAATGTTTTGTGAATCTAGCAAATGCCCATGTGCCATTTTAATGTCTTAGTTCTTTCACATGGCCCCAGTCACCAGTCTCCCCAGGGCAACAGCTCTTCATTTCATTCCCAGGGACAAAACATGTACTCTAACTCCCAAATCCCACTCAAGGGCAGAAAATTTGGTACTTACTCATTCACATTCTCCACGAAGGTTTCACTGACATGGTTTTGTTACAATTACTCTGGGACTGGACTTTTGAATCAATTATATGCTTGGTGGGTGCCAACAACATTTGTTCCTTCTTTAACATGTTTTTTAATAATTAGAAAGAATTTCTCTGGATCACAGAATACTTCAGGCTTGCCAAAAGCAAGCTGCAGTGTTGACTTCTGAGTGTTGTAAATGATTCTGCTGGGGCTGCCATCACAAAACAACTACTTCACTGAGTAGAGATGATTTTTCTCTTAAGTTGGCCTGCTATCTGCCCAGTATTCACTTAAATAAGTTTGCCTTTGAAGACTGGGACCTTTCATACTGCTTATTGTTGGATCCAACTTATATAGAGAAAAGCTTTAATAGCCCTTCCAACATCAAATACTGGACACAGTGGTATAGGATGAGCTCATTGCCACTCAGCACTGGCTGTGATGGCCCATTAAGAAGGAGCAAAAATGTCTTCCACTCGGCAGATAATTCTTCTTCCAGCCCGAGAAAGTGAGCTTCTGCCTATTCCAGATACTAAGGCTGAGGCTGTGGTGATTATCAATGCACTTACATTGCCAGGATTGGAGTCCCACAGGATTTCTGCGTAAGCAACACAGGCCATCAAGTGTCTCCTTCTTGTACATGTCCCCAGCTTTGACCTTAATCATGAGACTCCCTGCTAAGTATTCTTTATCCTTTTGTATAAGTATTTTTAGAACATACTTGAGAGTGTTCAGAACTAGCATACAATTACTGTTGTTAAGAAAAATAATTTTAACCATAGAATTTTCAAAGGTCTGTGAATAGAGTTCTAGGGAAGCTCCAACAGGGATAGGCATTGTTATTTTGTAATGTGAAATGTTCTGTGTAGTCAATCTCAGAATTTCCTAAACTTAGAGTCAGTCTCACTGGACCAGAGGATGAGCAAGCCCAGGAGTTATTTAAACAAAAAGGGGAGAGAGTTGGTTGTATAGCAATTTTTTGTTTTGTATTTTTGGTAGGACTAGGGAATGAATGTAAGGTCTAATACATGCTAGGTAAATACTCCACAATGGAACTACAATCACAGCCCTAGATATTGGCCTTGAAAACACACACACACACACACACACACACACACACACACACACACACACACACACGTTCTTTGAGAATTTTGTACAATGCATTTAGATTCTATTCATGACCTCCCCAGATACCTCTCTCTCTCTCTCTCTCTCTCTCTCTCTCTCTCTCTCTCTCTCTCTCTCTCTCTCTCTCTCTCCCACCCAACATTATATCCACCCAACATTGTATTCTGTTTTAGCCATCAAGACCAATTTGTGCTACCCAAATATTCTTGGATATGTGCTCTTCCACTGGAGTGTGGTCAGCTTAACAGGAGCTAAACTTTGAGTAAAACCTGCCTTTGCCTCTCCTAGAAGCTAACAGTTACTGCAAGCTCCAAGACTAGGGGTAGCAATTCATACCCAACTCTCATCTGCCTGCTGGCACTCGGTCTGGCTCAATCCTGCATCAGTTGTGTATGTACTGTACAACCCCTCTAGTTGTTCTTTAATGGCAAATAAGGGCTGTCAGCATTCTTGACCACTAAGAAATGCTCTTTCGTGAAGTGATTTCTGTTAGACTCTGACAGAATACTTTCCAGACTTAAACTCTAAAGTACTAGTGACTAGATATTTGTCCTCTTGGGAAAATAGTAAAATAAGATATGGAAGTTAAGTTATTCCAGAAATGTATGCAAATAATATTCAAGAATTTCTGGAGGAGGGGTAAATATAAAAGAATTTCTGAACTTATGAATTATATTGCCTTACAATATAATACTTTAATCAAGTATTTACCTAATTTTCAGTGAATTCAGAAATAAATATCAGATGTTATTAAATCAGCTAGTTAAGTTTCATACTATCCTGAAAAGCAACTTTATATATATATTAATTCATAATGTTCATGCCACTTCATAGAAGTAAATACCTTTAATCAGTAAGCAAAGAAACCAAAATACAGAGAAATTAAGTAACTGGTTAAAGATCACAGATATAAAATTTTGCATTTATTTCTTTGTAATGTGTGGACATGCCTGTGCCATGGCACATGTGTGGAGGTAGAGGACAGTTTACAGGGGCTCGTTCTCTCCTTCCACATGAGGGTCCCAGGAATCAAAGTCAGGCTGTTAGGCTTAGCAGTAGATACCTCTACCTGTTAAACCATCTTGCCATACCAATATCAAAGGTTCTGAACTATCAAAGCCTGACTCTAGAGTTGAGGTTTTAATAGCTCCAAAAGTATTATCATTTATCAGAAGAAAGATAAAAGAGTTTATTGAAAAATATAATTGACTAAACTAGGAGGTAAATTTAGAGTTTCAATCTAGACTTATCTTCTTTCCCAAAGTAGAATGTATTTTACAACCTAAGTTCACTGGAATTAGACAAAGACTTTTCTGCAATAGAATTTTCTAAACTGTGGGGAGAATTCAGATTAACAGAGGAACTAAAATTGCTTCACCAAAGCAGGCAATGACCATAAAAGAGATGAGACATGTTGAACCACTATAATCACACCACCACCACCCACTCCTTACCCAGCTATGCAGGTTAGATGAAGCCCTAAGTCCCAAGTCTTTTCTTTTTCAGGTTTTCTGCTCCATCAGCCCTTCCACTTCAGCCTATAAACTTAAAGTTTGAAAACTTGTTGGTTCACTTTTTCAGATTGTGACCTTATCATTGTGACCACAATCTGACCTTGCTTGCCCTTTACTAACTCTATTCTACCCATCTATCCTTAACGTCCCTGGATATCAGATTACGATTCTTAAGTCCTATCCCTTTGGAATAGTTCTTTAGTGAAGAATGTTCTTGAGTATGCACTAAACCTCACTACTTTGACTTAGAACTAAAACATTTCTGGTATTAATATTATTTCATAGATTTCAAATATTCAAAATTAGAGTTTTAAGGGTTTTTTTAACCTTAATGTATGCAGTTTCTTTGACAATAGGGTATTACCTTCTAGTTCTCATGGGCAACCAAGAGGACTTGCAAGACTCTAGATTGTCTGAGGAACTTCTGTAGCCTCCCTGACCAATGCCTTTGGAGGTATCCCATATCTAGGACATGGCTTCTATGACAGCATAGCCAGCCACCCAGGGTAACTCCTTTAGGTGAACCTTTGGTATCTTTGTTTCTGTTAGAAGATAACAGGTTTCCATATGACTTACTCACAGGGCCTTCATTTTTCTTAATCCTCCCTATTCCCACCCACCTGTGCCATCTTCCTCCACCCTGCCTATTTAAGCCTCCCACTCCCTACCTTCCTGCCTGTTTAACCCTTTCCATCCCTAGTAATCCACATTTCTACTTTCATTTTTTCTATGTTCTTCTGTCCCTCTCCTTTTAGGGAAGTTCCTCCCAGTGTCCCCTTTCTAGCTTCCTATTTCCCAAACGTACTCCAAGATAAGAAACCAAAACTAAAAGCTTGATTCTAGGATCTGCATATGAGACAGAATGTATGGCATTTGTCTTTCTGTGACTTCATTACATCATTTAGGATAATTCTTTCCAGTTTTGTCCTTTTGCTTGCAAATTTCATTTTTCTTTACAGTTGAATAAGACTCTGTCATACATAACTACCACATTCATCAGTTGGACATTCAGGCAGCTTCTGTTTCCTAGCTACTTTGAATAGAGCAGCAATTAACACGCATGTGCAAGTAACCCTCTCAGAGGGTGTAGAGCCCTTTGCTTATGTGCCCGGAAGGATAGCAGGATCACATGGTAGTTTTAGTTCCAGGGTTTTTGTTGTTTTAAAGAAACATTTGGACTGTTTTCTAAAAGGCTATGCTAGCTTATACTCCCAATAGTATATAAAAGTTCCTTTGTCCCCATATATGACAACATTTGTTGTCATTTGTGCTCTTTATATGGCCATTCTAACTGGGGTGACATGGATCTGAAAGTAGATTTTTAATCTGCATTTTCCTGATGGCTAAAATGTTAAACCCTTTTAAGTGTTTCCTGGTCAAGTGTGTTTCTGCTTTTGAAAATTGTTTATAGTTTCATTGCCCATTTTGTAATTGGGTTGTTTACTTGGTGTCTAGTTTTTTAGTTCTTTGTATATTCTAAACGCTAATCCTCTGTTGATCATATGCTGGGATAGTTTTCCACCAATCGATGGAGTGGCTATTTACTTGATTGACAGATTCTTTGCTGTACAGAAAAAAAGGTCAAGAGATTCCATTTGCATATTCTGTTTGTGAGGGTTTTAAAATTTAATATCTTCTTTGACTGAGTGACCCACTTCCTCTATCTTGTCATCAAGCCCTGATCTTCTATCCTCTTCATGGTCCATTTTGCTAATCTTTCTCTGAGATTTTGTTAGACTTCATGAGTTATTTATTTCCTGCTTCATTTAAGTTTGAGGGTTTTTCAGCATTTCTACTTCTTTATTGAATCTAATTTTCATACATTACGTATGTATGTATCTGTGTATATTTATTTATTTATGTATATCCCTCTACAATGTAGATAACCACTCTTGATTCGGAGAGGACCTTTAGTACTAAGTGAGCATGTTTAGGATTCTAGTAAAGAGAAACTCACTTATGTGGGTCAAGATTACTGAGGTCGATTTTGTAAAGGACAAACAGCTTCATAATGTTTGAATTCTGAGCTGTTATACTGACAAAAAGTCATACAAAGATTTAAAATAAACTCACCAGTATCACCTCCTCTTGCTGGGATGGGATAAAATAAATGTCCATGAATCCACCTGTCAGTCTGATATCCCTCCAGGAAAGAATGGCAAAAACAAACGCGATCATAAAAATTGAATTAATGTTGGGCTTAATTTGATCGACCTTCAATGTTGCTAGTTACTACACATGTGATCTACTGAGGCTTATTCTTTTACAATAAAGTTCAAATTACCCAAGATGCAATCTACAAACCGTAGGAAGCTCAAAAAGAAGGATGACCAAAATGCAGATGTTCCCACTCCTTAAGGGGGGGGATATTCATAGGAGGGGATATAGAAGCAAAGTTTAGAGCAGTGACTCAAGGAATGTCCATTCAGAGCCTGACACACATGTGGCCCATATATATACAGCCACCAAAACTAGATAAGATTGACTAAGCTAAAAAATGCATGTGGAAAGGAACCGGATATAGATCTCTCCTGAGAGACACATTCAGAGTATGTCCAATACAGAGGTCAATGCTAGCAGCAAAACACTGACCTGAGAATAAGACTCCCTTGGGGGGAATTAGAGGAAGTATTGAAAGAGTTGAAGGAGCTTGCAACCCCATAAAAATAACAATGCCAACCAACCAGAGCTTCCAGGGACTAAATCACTACTGAAAGACTATACATGGACTGACCCAGGGCTCCAACTGCATATGTAGCAGAGAATAGCCTTGTTGGGGCACCAATGGAAGGGAAAGCCCTTGGTCTTGCCATAGTTGGACCTCCCAATGCAGGGGAATATGGGGGAGGGCAATAAGGGGGATGAATGGGGGGAATACCTATATGGGGGAGGGGGAGGGGAGGGAATGGGGGCTTATGGACAGGAAGCTGGGAAGGAGAATAACCTTTGAAATATAAGTAAAGAAATATATAATAAAAATTTTAAAAAGATTAATAACCTGCTTTATAGGATTATATCAAAATTATGAGGAATTTGTGTAAACTACTTGGCATCTACCAGACACTGACACATTAAATGCTTAATGAATAGAAATAGTTATTGGTAAAGGTATTATTCCAAAGCATTTTATGTTTAATCAAAGTCCTTATATTAAAATCAACTAACTTTGCCAATGAATGATATATAGTGATTTAGGAAACTTCTTTGCAAGTATCTACTCTAGTTTTTTTTCTGTGAAACTACTCTTAAAATTGACTTAGATTTATGCCTTATATCTGTTGTAGCATTGTGGGGTTGGAACTTTTTGGCATTTTCTCAGAAAATCCAGAATAGTTCTACCTCAAGACCCAGCTATACCACTCCTGGGCATATACCCAAAAGATGTTCCAACATCTCACAAAGACACTTGATCAATTATCTTCATGGCAGCTTTATTCATAATAGCCAGAAACTGGAAACAACCTAGATCCCTCTCAACTGAAGAATTGATAAAGAAATGTGGTACATCTACACCATGAAATGCTATTCAGCTATTAAAAACAAAGCCATTATAAAATTTGCAGGCAAAAGGGGATAGAACTTGAGAATATCATCCTGCGTGAGGTAACCCAGTCCCAAAAGGGCATACATGGTATGTATTCAATTATAAGTAGATATTAACCATAAAATACAAGCACCATGTTACATTCCACAGACCCAGTGAAGCTAAACAGGAAGGCACAAGAGAGGAAACTTGAATCTCACTTACAAGGGGAAATAAAATAGTCATAAGAGGAAGATGGAGGGAGGAAACCAGAAAGGGGGAGGTGGAAAGGGGAATGGAGAATTCAGGATCATGTGAGGGGAAGAACAGGAGAGATGGCCATAAAAATGAATGGAGATCTGCAACTGAAGGGAATGAGGAGATGGGGGCATCTCCAGAACAAGACAGAGACCTGGTATAAGGGAGGTGTCCAAGAATCAGTGGGAATGAGCTTAACTATGACTCACTACATTTGGATATGGAACCTGAAGAGGGCACTTCCTGTATCCAGACAGGAACCCCAGTGGACCAATAGAGACACCAACCAACTCACCCACAAAACTTTCAACCTAAAATTTATCCTGTCTACAAGTTATGCAGCCACAGGGAAGGGAGAAGAGACGGAGGGAATGGCCAACGAATAACCAGCCCAACTTGATACCTATCCCATGGGCAAACACCAATCCCTAACACTACTAACGATACTCTGTTAAGCTCAGCTATCCTGGCATGATCACCCGACTATGTGTGTCTTAATGGTCTAGCCATAATCATAAGAATGGTAGCTATTCTCAGGCTCAGTAGGATATAAATTTCTTTTTTAGCAAGTCTGATGCACATAAAATGTCACTAAATTTCGAATATTCCACCAATAAAGTCTAATCCTGAGTCCTAAATCTGGTAGGATTCTTCAATGAAACAAAACAGCCTCGTGTTAATGAGTTAATTAAATTGTGTCTCTTCCATCTTCATTGAGGTCTAAAGGGGGAGGAAATTCATATCACAGATATAGAGTAGCCTTTTACCTTACCTGAAAGGCCTCAGGAGTCTGGTCCAACACAGGGTTTAACATTACACAGCACCAGATTAGAGAATCTACTGCGCAAAATCAGAGGCCCCACAGTAACCACAGAGCCCACCAGAGCCAGCATAAGTCACAATAGCAGATACTCTGTCCTGATGGGGCTATGAACTTCTGAAGGTGCCCATCTAGTTCCCATTTGGAGATGAAGCATGTACATTATATCAGTCATCCTTACATGATATGGTACCACCAAAGTTAATTAATTAATTCAAAGCCCATAAGTCCAAGACATGTATGGTAGAAGGGCACCCGCTTATCTTGAGTCCCACTTGGAGAATTTGTCCTTTCAATCGTCACAGCTTTACTTTTTGTAGTTTCCCAGGGCTTTCCATACATATCTCCCCTGTATGATAGACAGATCGTTGCAATAAAATTTTACACTCCTCCTTCCTTCATTCTTTCTCCATGAACACTCAGTGGCAATAATAGTCATCAATAAACATAAGAGTTTTATTAAATCTTAAGGAATCACTGCCTGCCATTCACATTACACCTCTTGAGCAAGAGGCTAGAAAACAAGAACAATGACCACCACCCTGTAGGGTAACTGATAGGAATTTTAGGGAGAGGTAAGTGTGTTCCATCATGAAGGATTAGGGAAGAATAAATGTGGTCTGTTGGTTCTCATCTGCCCCATGTTGACAGTAAACTGGCAAACCCAGTGGAAGGACATGGTGACTGGGGTGATGAAAGTCTAAGTTGCCCGAACACAGAGGCTACCGAGACAAGCAGTAAAACTAGCCAAGTGTGAAGAAATAAAAAATAGGCAAATTTCAGTGGTAGCCAAGAAGCTAGCCTTTGCCCTAGAGAAAAAGTTTCTGCTACTTGTCCTAGAAGACAGTTCTAGATGAGCTGAAAAAAGAAGGAATTGGAGCAAAGCATGAGGGGTCTCTTAGAGATATCCGAGGGATTCTGTGTGTCTGGATCGCTTACTTTTACAGGTACTAGCAATGCTCTTTGTTGATGGAGTGAGCCCCTTCTCAAGAACTCAATTATAGCAAAGGGAACTCCCTCAGTCAGGGTCACACTCTTTCCTAGGGGCTGTAATTGTTCAGTGATTGTTTTGTAGATGGGCTACACAGTCCTGAGCCCTGTTTGGCATTGATTTCAAGTATTCCTTGAGGTCTCACTGAGTAGTATGACTCCCAGAGGCAGTGGCTAAACCCTTATGAGCAACTGATTTTCACTGGGTTCAATGCCTCCTTCTGCCCAATCCTGCTTCCTTCATTCCTTTATACACGCGAATCCCAAACACCTACAACAGACTCTCTCTCTCTCTCTCTCTCTCTCTCTCTCTCTCTCTCTCTCTCTCTCTCTCTCTCTCTCTTGTCTGATAGATTATTGCAATAGACTCTTGCAGCCATCCTTCATTCATTCTTTTTCCATAGAATACTTTATTCTATTCAGTAACAAGTTTTAACCTCAAATGTAGGGCAGATAATATCATCCTTATCTCTCTTTAAATATCAGGTCTTTACAAGGTTTACAGGCTCCATCCCATGGCCTCTTTGGTGTTCTCCTTAGTCTCTCCACTTCCAGACCACCCTACTGACCTGCCCTTGTGAAGTAGCTACCTAGCTCAGGCCCTTGGACTTGCTACTTCCTCTCCCCAGAGAGCTTTCTCCCCTGTATGCACATAAACTTCCATCTCTCTTCACTCAGATAGCTGAGCTACTGACACTTTATCAGAGGGTCAGCTGTGTTCCCTTTACAAAGATGTTTAATTTCCTCCCATCAATTTTACCCCTCTTTAGTGGTCTGTTATTAGAACAGGGGCTGTATGTATGCCATGGAGGTAATGCAGAGACATACTATATACTTTATATGAATACTGCCCAGAGTAGGATGTCCTGCACACACACACACACACACACACACACACACACACACACACACACACACAGAGACAGACACACACACACACACAGACACACACACACACAAGATACAGTTATATTAGCAGACATTTAACAAACAATAGCCGAATAAATACTGAATTAGTGTATAAATAAAGAGTATATTGTGACTATAGATATATAAGTATTTGTTTTTTTCAAACAGAAGAATAAGACTATTTGAAAATATTTTGATAATGACCTCCTTCTGGACTGGACTGAATCATATCCTTGAATAATCTGTATAGTCTTGAATTTCTTGACATCCATAGGCCTACAGATATCCCAAGTAGTCAGGAAAAGCACAGAAATGCTGTGAAGGAAGGGATTCAAAGTGGGTGTTTCTTGATTTTCTTTTGTTTCAGACACTGGCTTTATTTTATTTTTAATAGTGATACTCATCATTTATCTACACCTGGAGGCCAATAGTTTGGATACAAACCGTCTTTGCCAGTCTAGCCAGGAGGCAAGTCACAGTGTAAGAAATGAGACATGGGCCATCAAAAGAGCTCAGACTGGTCTGTGTCTTTCAGAACTCAGACTAATTACTAGAACTGTATTAATTTTCAGATACTAAGTAGAAGAGATTTGGTATAGAAAAATGGGAACCCAAAGAATCTTTGGAAGAGTTGTGGGAGCAGGGGTAACTTCGCCTTGAGATAACCTCACCCTTACTGCACTGCTGAGACAACGTCCACTACAGTTGTTTTTGTAATTCCTCTAGCTGTGTGCCAGGCTTTGGTAGGTGAAGTCTGGCTCTAAAGAGGCTCTTGACTTCTTTGCTTGGCATTGAACTGCCAAGGTAGGAGGAGAAGACTCCCATGCCCTGTCTTTGTTTCACTGATAGAATGCCAGTATTATCTGAGTACTCCGAGGGTAAGAACTCATATATGTGTGTAATATGAATATGACTATCTTTACTCTAGAGATGCTGAAATTATGGAAACTATTTGGTCAATGGGGATGGACTGCTCAACAGTCTCAACCTAGTGTTAAAGGCCTGGCTGATTCCTGGAGAGTCACCAGCCTTTAGTTCATGTTAGAATGTAAGAGAAGCTGGAGTCCCATGTTAACAATGACAACAACAACAACAATAACAACAAAATAGGAGCAGCAGCAATGCAACAAGGTAAACGAATTCATAAGTAGAGATATCATTTTGCAAGAAGATGCAAGCTGGAGACTTTCTACCAGTCCTCCTTATAGCTCGGCCACCATCCAGAAACTACACATTTATGATGGACCTTTTCATTTCAATTAACTTAATCAAGAAATTCCTAGAAGGCTTGCCTCTTAGTTCATTCTAGACTCAGTTATGCTGACAAACAAGATTAACCATGACAATGCTCATTTCACTGATACAATTGTATCATACCTGGAACTTACTTGGGCAGCCATAATTTTTTGTATACTTGTGGGCAAGCAGGTAAATAAATAGTAAAAATGGATGTTGAATATAATAGACATTCTCCAGCCAATGTATGAACAGTGAAGAATTTAAAATGGGGGCTATTTCTTTGCTCTGCAAGAGTCTAGTTCAGTGTGGACATGTATTGGGGTAGAACGGAGAGAAAAGAAATGATATTGAAAATTAATAGTGTTCACTGTCCCCGAAGCAGTTAGCTTTTGTCATCTCTTTCATTTATCTCAATAACTCTATGAAGCCAGGTCCAAAGTCATTCCCCTTTCGTGAATGAGAGAATAAGTGCCTAGAAGATGAAAGATATATACAGAGCCCATGGAGATACTGAAAAGGAGAGTTCTGTATAGATTCATGGCCAAATTATAGTGGAGTATCACCCTTCTCTGTTGATAATGCCCACTCTATCGACTTTGAGAACCCTTCTCCATCTATTCCTAGTCCCATTTTCTCATTCTCACTTTCAACTTTCCCTCCAGCATATAGCCTCTTCTTTCATACTTGGCATATCTGTGTATCACTCTATATGAAACCAGTGTTAAATCCGTGCGTATCACATCTCACTGTGCTAGAGATGGTTAGTTCATTTCCTGAAATAGCTACATAGGAAGGTCTGATTCGTCCTCTGAGAAATGACACAGCTCTTCAGATAGTGGGAGTGGGATGATGGAGAAATACCAATATCCCTAGTAGGAAAACTTAAGAAGACATTTCAAAAGTCTCTTAGTCATGCATCAAGGAGTCTTGAGAAAGACCAGTCAACTCTGGCTATTTTTGCTACTGAGAAAATGTAAACACTTCTGTATTTGTTTTGTGGTTTCCTAGGTTATCTTTCCCAGAGGGCACTCAGGATTATGTGTGAGGGAGGAAGAAAGGGGAGTCCAGATGTGGCCGAAGGACAAGGGCAGTCTCTTTTTACTGAGAACTTTATGCATGTCACATTAGAAACCAATATGAAGGGTGGCACTGCTGTAGTGAATGTCACCTAGTATAAATTCTTTCATGCAACTCTTAAATTAGACTTTACAAAAATCCCATGGAATAAAGAGCTCTGACTCTAAGATGTAAACAATGCCTAGAGTTGATAGCTCATCTCTTCTGACACTGATGGTGGGGGACAAAGTTAGAATCCTACCCCTAAAGCCTGGACTCACCTTGATGAGCGGTTTATTCCTGTCTAGAGTTTCATGTTTCCTTGGATGAAAATTATATCCCTTGCTATTAAATTAGTCTTCAATTTAAAAGTAGCCTCGAACAAATTCCTATAGTTTTAAAACTCACTGAGACTAGATCTAATGTCAACACTGAGATTAGATCAGTATTGGAGTCCCGATTTCCTGGAGGAAGAACACTTCTGTTAGAGAACAAATGCAGCAGGAAGTTTGAATGTTAAGGAATGACTATCAGGCAACTGATCAACAGGTACATAAAGGAATGGGCACTGTACTAGATCAAATGGATTGCTAGAAGGAAGGCACCTTCTGATGATCATCTCTGTCCTCTCCTCTACACATGTAAAAAGTATTTGAGCATGGACAGCAAATGGGCATAGTGCCAGGATCTTATAAATCCACTAATGAAGGTTAAACACACAGCATTGTGGGTAATTAGCAATAGTTAGGAAAAGTGACTACAGACAACAAAGGACATATGATAGAGGAGTGTCATTAGCCTTAAAAAAGATGCCCCAAATATAGAATTTACTATAATGAGCAATGCCTTTGAAAAATTGGTCATCAGCCTTGACCTTTTCTTTCCCCTGAATTTTGGTAACATATATGAAGAGGTCCTGTTGAATAAGAATTTCTAGAAATGGATAGGCATGTCTTTTATTCCCTGCTTCAAATTCTGGCCACATTAAGATCTCTGCACTTTGGGGTCACCTCAACCCCCTCATCCCAATGTGGTCTTCACTTTGTCAAAATTTTAGATTTAGAGGCCCTTTTTGAGACCATGAATAGAAATTTCTTCATGATCATTATTTCATAACCAAGTGATAGAGTGAATGAAGCCAGACTATTCCACAGACACCTTTTTCATATTAATCAATTAAGTGAATGAGTGAATGAATAAAGGGTGGCCTGTTCTCTCATACCTAGCTAAGCATTTCATGTCTTAAATCGGAGTTTGAAAACAAGGGATGAACACAAGGTGTAAGACTGAAGATGAGGGACGGTTGATGAGGAAATGCTGGGGAAAGCAGCAATGAATCCAGTACAGTGAGAGCAGAGGGCCAGGACTACAGAAGGGCTGAAGGAGAACGAGAGAAACTAGGTCACTAAGTACAGTTAGGCTTTATTTTAGCAGGTGATTCAATTCGATGTTTAGCACAGAACATTATGTATTCATGCCTTCTCTGTGTCTACTCTTTCTTGGTTCGTCCCATCATGCTCCTTTTCCTCTCTGGCTCATCCTCAAGACCCTAATTGTGAACCTTTCCCAATGTTCTTTCATTCTTCCTTCTTTCTCTCTCTTTTCCTTGTGAATAATTAATAATCAAATGGATAACTCATTAAACATTTCATAATCTCTCTCATTTTCCTATTAATAACTCAAATCCTTATCATCTGTCTTTTTCTTTCACTTGGTTTCCTCAGAACACACTGGTAATCCCCTCGGAATGTGTGATGACTTGGTGATGTGTAGACTTGGGGCCTGGCTAAGCATTCCTCAGACTTTCCTTTTTAAGCAGCTTTCTGATTAGCGCAAGCTTGTCATTCCCTTCTGGGAATGGAGGAAAGGCAGAGCCACACATGCACATACCTTGTCCCAGTTGCTCCATCAACAATAGGCTACAGTATTCAGCAAAGTGATTTTACAGACATAGTTGAAGGCCCAAAGCAGTTGGTTCTGAGTTCACCCAGAGATTACCTTGGTGTGTTTGCTTTGTTGAGTGGGAACCATTTATAGAGAGTCAGAGATATCAGCTGTAAACTTTCTCTGGCCTCTGTGGGCTTCAGACCTCACAGGGCTTCTGCCTGCCCATGATCTATGTTCCTTTCCTGGTCCTGGGCTTCTGCCTACATGTGAGCTTCCTTTCTAGTTGCCCTTTTGTGGATTTGTGCTTACATAGCCAGCCTCCATAACTGTGGGGCTAGTTTCAAGTAAGACTGTATATATGTGCTATTCATACACATCTAACATTTACATGTGGGTGCACATAAATGTTCACATGTATAGGTGAATAGGTAGATTACAAAGATGACAGACAATCTTTCAAACAGTGGTTGCTCTTTTGTTTCAACTCTGATACAGAATGTTCCACAAACATATTCAACTTAACTATCCATAAAAAAGTCACTTACTCTTTTCCTCATTCTGTACTCAAACTACTCCTTTATTTTCACCCAACTCATGATAACTCATGTGTGGAATTTAGGAAACAGAAAGACATTTCTTCCTTTTCATCTCCAGTATGAGGCAACCCCTTCCTTCATACTGATTTTCTTTGAAGTCTCTCTTCTCTCATCCTGAGATAGACTATCCTCATGTCATGATGAGTCTCTTCTTCATAAAATCTGTTTTCCCCTGTCTTAATTTACACACTCCTTTAACGATGTTAACTCATGCCATATAACTTTGTTATGTGAAAATTACTGAAAGTTAAAAATTAGTTTTCTGGGGCTAGAGAGATGGCTCAGTGGTTAAGAACACTGACTGCTCTTCCAAAGGTCCTGAGTTCAATTCCCAGCAACCACATGGTGGCTCACAACCATCTGTAAAGAGATCTGATGCCCTCTTCTGGTGTGGCTCAAAACAGCTACAGTGTAGCAACATGAAATAAATAAGTCTTTAAAAAATTAGTTTTCTTTTAATGGCATTTAGGGCCCTCTGAAGCACTGACTTTAAGCCACCAAAATGATAGCTCAATGTATCATAAACATATGTACAATGTATGTGGCTAAATCATCTCAGTTCACCCACTATCTTCCCATTAGATGAATAAGATTAACATTCCCATTCTGTAGATGGCATAATTGAGGTAGAGAAAGTTTAACTTCATCATTCATACATCTATGAAGTCAAAATCTAGGATTTGAATCTGGGCCATCTGACCTACCACTACCATCCCCCCTGATTGAACTGGATTCTCACAGCTCTTGAATGTATAGTCTACATTTTCTCACTTGCTTACATCATTTCTTGGAAGAAATGCTTCCAACTCTCTGACTCTTGTGTTTGATTCAACTTACAGCTCTTCAAAAGAGCATTTAGCAAGTCACACATCTTCTGATTCTTAGTGCATTTCCTGTAATTTAATCGGTGGATTTATATACATAGTTCTCTCATTTCAGATTGTAGAGGACCATGTTTGCATTTCTTTTAAAATTAAGAAATACTGGAGAAATGTGTGTGTTAGTGTAAATTTAAAAACAGAAACACACACACAGTTATCTCTGGCAGGTCTGCGCCAGATTGGTCAGGTAATGCTGAATAACTTGGTTTTCACACATTAAAATAAAGTCTAAATAATAAAGCATATTCATAATGTTTGTGGAGGCCAAACCCAATCAAAGCAATTGCTATTCAAATTCAAATGACTCCTTTTTCTGTCAGTTGTCTCCATCAGCACAGAAATGTTGAGGTGGCAGCCTGCATTGGGAATAGCCAACACTGGAGAAACTCCAGGAAGACTGAGTCAGACTGACATGACAACCAACGACTCTGGTCTCTCAACAGTGATAAAGCAAATGCTTTGAGAATGCTGGTTCTATTGTGAGTCACCAAGTGCAAACAGGGTGATAGTGGACTTCAGATCAAAAAAGTCCCCTCTGAGGCACAGGAATGGGTCACCCTGGAACACTGGTTCTTGTTCACAGAAAAGGAAACCAAGCAAGACATCTGTTTCCTCTGCTCTGCTGAGTGCTCGTCCACATCCACAGACCCTTTCCTCTGACTCTAGGCTTGAAGAGGGACTGGACCCATGTATAGCATTTGTCGGAATATCAGAAAGATTCTCTTTCTTTTTCTGTGGAGCTCCATATATGGTTATGGCATTCGCCCTTAAAGAACTGTGGTTTAGGGCTTCTGGAATGGTCAGACGTTTGGTTACTCATGAATGAAACCTTCATCAACTAGTCTTTTCTATATACAGGTTCCTTAACTTGGGGTACACTTAAGCCCTGGGGAAGGAGGAATGCATACTGAGCATCAAGTTCTCCTGAATTGACCTCTAACATAGAAAGCTTTGGAAGGAGCAACTTATTTTCATGATTCAATTTCACACACACACACACACACACACACACACACACACACACACACACACACATATATATGTATATACATATATATATATATATGTTTTAGATCTATTTTGTTCTCTTGCTTGCTTCATTCTAACTTTTTTCACTCATTTTTTTCCATATTGATTAAACAGCCCATTTTTTAGACCTCTATTAGTCTCTCCCCTTCTGTATCACTCACACATGTAATATGATATGTGTAAATGATATTGTCTTGGATATATTGAGCCAACTAAAATATTATTTAAATGGATTAATTTTTTCTTTTTCTGTGTTATTGCTATGCATCTTCATTTCCCATTCTTCTTGGCTTATGCTTTTTCTTTTCCCTGGGTTTCTTGTTTAAAATGTTCTCAATACTTTTAATCATATTTCCTTTCATATTGCCATTTCATTTGATGTCTGCCCCCGTCTCCTTTGGGGGGTGAGTTTCTGACCCAACAGTTCAAACATTAAAAAATGCAGAAACATGTAGGGCATTTTGTATCCTGACATGAATGTAAGACCTAAAGACAGCTGTGTATCTTCTGAGGAGAACCAGCATGTTTAATATGTGACTAAAAAAGTCAACAATCGTTTAAGAGACTTTTGTATTTGCTAAAATAGACCTCTTCTTTGAGGTCTCACAAAAAGAAAAATACAATTAAATTTTAACTAATGGAATTGACAAAAAAAATGAGTATCATGACCTTGGAGGATCAAAGAGAGATGTCTAAGTAAGAAAGAGTCAAGGCCCAAGATCTCAAATCATTAATTAGACAGGAGCCTCCTACCAATGGAAAGGTTTTTCATAGTAGAACCAGGTACTTTCCTCAGGAGCCAATCACTATGGTTTTGTTCTTGTTTTGTTTTGTTTTTGAGGCGGGCTCTCTCACGGGCCTGGAACTTGATGACTATGTGAGGTTGTCTACCCAGTGAACCCCAAGGATCTGACTGTCTCTACTTTCCCAGAGCTGGGATTACAAGTTCATTCCATGGTGGAGATTAAACTTGGGTACTTGGATTTGCAAAGCAAGACCTTTACTGATAGAGCTATCTATCCAGCCATTCCTAGCAGTATCATTTAATACATGCATACATTTTATACGCATATAATGTAGGTTGGGTTAATTTCTATCAGTTTCTCCAAGAATTCATTCCTGGCAATGGTGTGTGTGTGTGTGTGTGTGTGTGTGTGTGTGTGTGTGTGTGTTTCATATGTGTGTGCAGTTACATGCTCATATACCTGTGCAGAGGCCAGAGGTCTAGGCTGAGTTTAATGCTGGGATTATAGGTGTATGCTACTATGCCTTGCTTTTATATGGGTCCTGGGAATTAGAATATGGTCCCCCATGCTTGCAAAATAAGCATTTTATCTAATGATCCATATCTCTAGGCCTTCATCTTTTTTTATAATAAAAACTTTCTAACCCCACTTCATCCATTGCTTACATCTGCAAATAGTCTAAGAATTAATTTAACTAATGAAAATATATGAACTTCCAAACTTCTGTCTTCTGACATTTTGAAACATATAACAAGTTATTGTTATCTCTGATTATACAATAGAACTCCCTTCTGCTGTTTAATAGGAATTATTAGGGAGATATTTTACCTTTGTCTTATTCTTTTGTAACCTCTGGATTTAACCTTATAATATATTTTAATCAAGAATAGTTTTATTTCAAGTGCTTGATGAACACATAAGATAGAGGATGTAGAATTCAATCGCCTAGTTATAGACGTTTTCTCTTGGGACTAGTGGGACCTCCTTTTAGGTTATGGTTGCCTAAGGTTTGGACATTTTTTTCCATTGAAATATCTTACTCTGTAGAGGCTAATCATTAGTCACACACTATTGAAGAATTGAAAAGAAATAAAGGTTATTCTGGGGACTTTAAGTTTCCTCTAAAAAAATCATATTCTGGGCATCAGAATGCAAAGGCAAAGGTCAGTGAATTAGCCCATCTTCTCTGTCACCACTGTTATGACTCAGGCTTCCTATTGCTTCTTGATGGAGAATGAACTCTTCAGTCATATACCTACCAGGGAAATGCTTTAAATCCAACTTCTACAAAGCAGTTGTAATGTTAGTAAAGTTAAATTGTACAGGATCTGGTGTGAGGTGTTCAAGCAGCACGCATGCAACTGCCATCCTTAGACAATTTCTCTGTCTCAGTGTCCTTCACCTTAATGGGAAACATGGAGATGATAATGAGGTCTTGGTGAGACACAGTATTAGACAGACTCCTTGATGGACCAGATGCAGTGCCTGCTATCCATCATACACATATATACATGCTGTACAGCCTTGAATGACAATGATCCCCATGCTTGGTCCACAGATGGTGGAACAGTTTGGGAAGGATTAGGAGGTGTGGCCTTGTTAAAGGAGGTATGTCATTGGGATGGGCTTTGAGGTTTCAAATTCCCATGCCATTCCCAGTTAGCTTTCTCTGCCCCATGATGTGAATCAGATGTAAGCTCTTAGCTACTGCTCCAGCACCATGACTGTCTGCCTGCTGCCATGCTTGTGGCTGTGATGGTCATGAACTCTAACCCTCTGGAACCATAAACCCTCCAATTAAATGCTTTTATAAGTTGTCTTGGTCACAGTGTTTTGCCACACTGATAGAAGAGTAGCTAGCACACTAGTAAAAATGAAAAAAAAAGAAGATGAAAAGTGTGGTTGGTTCATAATTTCCATTTATATAACAGTATTTGTTGGAGGAAATTGAAAGTATTATTTCTTATAACCAAATCTTGTTTTAAAATTTATTTGCTTTCAAATGTCTTTAAATATTCTCTTTGTATGAATAGGTAAAGAATCTTGGCCAAGCCTCAGTCTGAATTTTTTTTTATATACCCAGATGTGTCTTTAATTGCATTAAGAATGTGAACTTTTCTTAAGATGCTACATGCAGTAATATCATAAACATGATATAGAAAACAGCTTTTTATTAACCCTTGTGATCTTTTTATCTTTTGCAATTTTCAGTATATTCTCCTGGAACTCTATTTTTTTTAAATAAAATATAACTACATAATTTCCCCTTTCTTTTCTTCTCTCCAACCCTCATAGTCCCACCCTTTCAAATTCATGGTTTCTATTTTCTTTAATTCCTTTTGTTAAACACGTTCAGACACACATACATATATCACACAAACATACAAATACAATCTGATCAGTCCATTTACTGTTACACGTATGTATATGATTTCAGGGCTGAACCTTTTGGTATTGAATGACCAACTAAGGGAGTCATCCAGGGAAAGACTATTCCTAGTTTTCTGTAGTTCTCTGTCTAGAGGTAGGGTGTCCGGATAGTTTTCCCTCAGTACGTTTATTGGTGCTGTAGCTGTTCTGGTCTTGTTTAAGCAGCCATGTTGCTGAAACTTCATGGGTATAGCTCCTCTAACATTTTTTAACAGACATTATCTCGCATCTATTTCCTATTCCGTTGCCTCCCACAATCTTTTAGCCCCATTTTATACAAAGTTCCCAAGCTTCAGATAAAGGAGTTGTGATGTGATGTATCATTTGGGGATAACAACCCTCACAATCAGTTCTCTGCATCTTGACCAGTTGTGGTTTCCTATAATGTTTGATGTCTTTTGCAAATAGAAGGGTTTTTTTTATGCAGGCTGAGAGCTACATTGACTGGTAGGTATAAGGATAAGTATTTAAAATATAGTTAGAAATTACAATGACTTAGGAAATGGTAGCAGTAGGTTCTCTTCTGATATCCATGACCTCACTAGTCCCAGGTGGTTGGCTAGGTGTCCAAGTACCAGGTAAAGTTTACCTACTATTGATCAGGCTTTAAGTACAACTAGGTAGCTGTTGGTTAACACCAAGATATGTGTGCCACCATTGCACCCTTAAGGATAGAAATTATGATCTCTTTACTTTGAGGAGCTTATTCTTCTTAAGAACCCAATCTTGGAGTTCACAAATTCTAGGCACAAAGATCACTTAAATTATTGGGAAACCCTGACTTTCTAGATCAGCAAGAGTTAACCCATTAATTAAGTTGAGAATACAAACAATCCACTCAATGTATTGACCATCATGGGTATGGGACCTGGAAAATAGAGAAGAACATAAAATATGATGTCAATCAATTTGACTGTAGATTCACTGGAGAAAAACCATACACCTTCACAGAGCAGGCAAGTATTGGCTGTATGATAATAAATATAAGCATACAACATATAGCATTATTATTTAATGGAAGTCAAGACACTGTCATCATTAAAGGAGGTATTTAATAGTAAGCCCTACAAGTTATATGTTACCTTATATTTTCAAATTTTATTTCCAAATTTAATCTCAATTCACAAGGCTAAACTTGCTTTTGTTGTTTTGGATTTCATATATTTTTGGTTGTGGTCCATTGGTTTTTAATAGACAGATAATTCAAAATTAAACAGCACCTTTCAGATCTCATTGAGCCTACTTCATTGTCTTGAGCATATACCCCATGGGAGGAAGAATGAGTTTACTTGACTTTTGCATAGCAAACTCCAGTAAAATCTGACAATTAGCTAGTCCTGTTTAGTCCCATGGAAGCACAGTCCATCACATTTCTTAGTAGTAAAGGGTCTCCTCCATTTTTTTCTCAGTCAAAATCATGGCTGTATTTAAAAAACAAAAACAAAAACATAATCTTTGAATAAGTCTCAGAATCCATGTCTTTCAGTAGTTAAAATTATTCTTTTTAGTTTATCTTAGAAAAATAACTTGCTATTGTTCCAAGAACATAAATTTCCATATGCTAAAAGAGATAGTTTATGGAAAATAATGATTTAGTGTGCCAACATGTTGCCCGAGGATGTTTTTATGGCCAGGAACATTTATGGAGTATCCTCGTGTGTTTTCTTGGAACAGAGCTCCACTGAAGTCCTCATGCTGTCTTGACTCACAAGACTGTTCCCCTAAGTATTGCTGCTCACGGTGCGTGCCCTTGCCAATAAATTCCAGTCTGTTTGTCTACAGCATGAAATATGTGTGCTTTGAAGAAATTTGGTATCTATTCAGAAACAAAAATAAATCCATATACTTTAAATAATAATGGGAATAATTTGCAAAATAGAAATCTAAACATAGTCATAAAACACTCTTCTTGACATCAAAGAATTCAGAACATTTATGCATATTCAATATATGTTGCACAGTTTCATTTAACACACACATATATGTGCACATATAGACACATAGCCTTAGCATAGAAGTGATCTTTTAGAGATCACTAATCCTAAGAGTATTGTGCAACTTAATATCACTTTAGACTCCTGACAGACCTATATAGTAATCCTCCAAGGGTAACAAACATGTTTGATGTTCACTGGGTGATAAAACAGTCATACAACAAGCATTCCCCTTTACCTCCAGAGTCAACCCATGTGGTCAGGGCCCTTTCTGTGGCGCAAGAACTTGCCAGTTACTGTGGAGAAAGCACCCTAGATTCTGCCATCCACATTACCAAAAGCTGAGATTTGCAATATCCTTAAGAGATAGCAGCACAGTAACAATCCATGATTGGACTCTGATCTTGTTTTTTTTTTTTTTCTTTTTCTTTTTGTTGTTGTTGTTGTTTCTGTTTTTTGTTTTGTTTTGTATTTTGTTTGTTTGCTTGCTTTTTAAGTCAAATTTATCCTTAGTCTAGTGATGAAAAAGTCTAGAGAAACAGAAATCATGGACAATTGAAGTGTTTGGGACTTATCAACTATTTTGAGCATGTACTTAATATTCAATTCCTTCTCTTAGGGTAAGCTCCTTCTGATGGGACTGCTTGTCCATTATTCCAGGAGACAGCTGAAAAGCTCCCATCACTGGTCTCTCATCAGCCTTCTTTCTTTTTTTTTTTTTTTAATAAGCAAAGGTGATGTTTATTACGGAGATCTATTACGGGGATCTCCGGGCCGACACGTATCCCATGCAGGAGACAGAGGTGTCGACCCTGAAGCTCAAAAGTCAGGGGTTTATATAGGGAAGGCTAGGGGGTTTGGCGTGGTTACACACAATTGGCTAATTTCTGGCGTGGCTATAAGTGATTGGCTCATTCAAACATGGCAGTGAGATTACAGCACAGCAGAAGAGTACATGCTGACTGGAGCATACAGGATTTTAGAAGCTAGGGGCGTATCAGGGTTTGAAGGACATCTGGTTAAGGTGTGACTCTGAGTAAGCTGGGGGAGGTGCCCTTCTGCATCTTTATGGCCTGTCAGTCCTGGCTGCAGGGCGGGACCCGCCCTGCCTGGACAGTGTTTAGCCCTGAGTCTGTGGATTTTGAAACTTACTCTTTTAATTTTATATTTTTAAACTTTAAATCTGTATAATTTTCCTTTCATCCTCCTCTTCTTCTACTAAGTAATTCTAATCTTAGAATTTTGATATCAAGTCTCGTATTTGGTCTCACCAGTTGTCCTAACTGACTGGTACTGTTGTCTCAGAACCATCAACCGCACAGCACCCACTCAATTTTTAACAAAAGCAATTAACCTGTTTGTCACTCAGGGTCCAAAAACTAAAACCAAGAAAATTACTAGTAATGGCCCAGCTATAGCACAGAGTAGGATAGTCATCCAGGGAGACCAAGTGAACCAAGACTCAAACCAACCTTGTTAAGTGCCTCTATCTTTTTGTAGGAGTCAAGCCTATTCCCACACCTATCCCGATGGAACCCAGGGCAAACATGTTGAGTGTCCCTCTAGGTCCCAGTTCTCAGCCCCAACAGCTAGTACGCGACTGGTGAGGGCTGAGAATTGACACCTGTCAGGGTGGTCAGCAGCACCATGTACGGTCCTTTCCAGTGAGGCTCGAGTGTCTGGGTTCGGTGCCATCTTATGTACCGAGTCTCCGACCTGGAACTGATGAGATGTCTCGGAGGTCCCTAGGGCATAGGCTGCTGCCAGCTGTGAACAGATTTCTTTCTGTATCACCTGTAGGTCTTTTAGCCTGGCATACAAATCATTATTACTATGACATGTTGGTTTACTAACATCATCTAATACAGTCAGAGGAGCTGAGGCCTCATATAAGATCTCAAAGGGGGTAAGGCTGAATCTGGAATGGGTATTTCTTGCTCTGAAGAGAGTAAGAGGAAAGGAGTGCCACCCAGTCTGCGCCAGTCTCCATGGTCAATTTGGTCAGAGTCTCTTAGAGTTTTATGTATTTACTCTACCTGTCCTGAACTTTGAGGTCTGTAAATATAACATAATTTCTAATCGACCTCTAAATACTTGGCCACACCCTGGCTTACCTTGGCAACGAAAGTAGGGCCATTGTCTGACCAGAATACCTTGGACACTCCAAACTGGGGGAAGATTTCTTCCAGTATCTTGATGACTACCGAGGCCGTCTCTTGTTTGGTGAGGAAAGCTTCTATCTATTCCTGAAAAGGTATCTACAAGCACTAGGAGATATTTGTAACCATATTTTTTTCTTTGTTCTCTGGGGAGTATAGTTTTCCCCTCAAGTGTATCATTGTCCTTTTATCTTTTAAGCAATTTGGGCCTTTTCTAAGTGAGGCCATCCCTTAGTCTGATCCTAGTTCTCAGTGGCTGTCTCTTGTAGGCCTGTAACCAGGATAGGCTCCTGTATAGCCATTTCCCGAGCAACTTTATCTGATTTGTTGTTACTGTCCCATGTCACTGAATCTCTTCCTTCCTGATGTTCTGGGCAATGAATAATACTCACAGTTGCTGGCTTCATCAGGGCATCCAAGAAATGGTAAAGACATCTGCGGCACTGATGTGCTGGGGGGTTGAGGTTCAGCCATTCCAGATGACATTGTGTTGTCCACCATGGCAGCACCCACTTATCTCTGACCTTCATGAAGAGAACTGTTCCTGTCTGTAGACAAGGTAGCCTCGGCTTTCAGCAGGGGTCAATCGGCCAGTTGCAGAGGTCTTTCCTCCACCCATGGGCTTCTGCCAGTGCTTGACACTCATGTTGTGGTGGCTCCAGGTCCGGATTGGGCAGCAAGGTGACCAGATTGTCCCCAACTGGTGGAGAATCTAGTCCATGGCAGCTGACCATGGTCCCATCCTCTGGGACATTTTATTCAAAGGCAAAACATCAGCCACTCTACCACAGTTTAAGTCCTGGATTGGGTGATAATTGTTAGTGCCCGATCAGCCTTCTTTCTAAGGAGAATGTAGGTTAGGCTCAAACTTGGACCTTACTAACATGGAGTTTCCCTTATTTCCAAGGCTGCATAATCTAAGTATGATGGACACATAAACAAGTGATTTCAATACAATAGGCTGAGTGAAGAGATATTTAAATAAACTAATGTATCCCAATACCATCCTATAGAACACGTGATGACCCATTGAGGCTTACAACATGAATAGATTATGTTTTTATTCTGATTTCAGTTATACCAAAATTTCCTCTCTCAATAAAGAAAAAGAATAGAGAAGTATAAGAAATTAAAAGAGCCACAGGTACCCAGTACCTAGAAATGAAAGCCTCAGAAAGACCTAGGACATTCTCACAAGCTACTCTAGGATAGTAAGCTATACTACCTGCTATGGTAACAGTGCTGCCATAACCCCTCGGTTACACAATAGTGCTACCTTGCATTACAGGGGACCCTTGAATGCTGTATTGAGATTGATTATCACAAGATGTGTGAGCTTGATGACTAGTGCCTCTGAGTGAGGGACAATAGCATACACTTAGTACTCTGACTAATTTTGCAACAATTCTCAAGCCATTTATTTGCTATAGAGCATACAGTTTGTTTCTAGTCCTGATATTTTCCCAAGATTTGATTAATTGCCAATTCAATAAGGTTTGCAATGAACTGGCAGCCTTGAGTATTTTATCGAAGGAACACAGTAATCATCTATAGTTTTCCAAATTAAGAGAATTATGTGGTCTTGATGAGACAACTGCTTCTATTTTTATGGAGCACCTCTAATTCAAAATTTATTTTGAAATTTGGACAACTAAAAAATAACCAGACCCAATGAAATGTAGGTAATTTCATTTTTATCAAAAAACTACCAATTTCTTCCATATTTTCTCATGGGCAGTTCTTAGGTGAATTCACCAAATATTCCCTCATCTGGATAGACTCAACTGAAATTTGTTTCCATCTACATGGAAGAATGAGGTATGGTGCATGGGCTGGGACCTGCAGAACATTGGACATCGTCTCTGAAGCTCTGTAAACAGACTCCTCAGAAGTAAAAGCACGAAGCACTCAGAGCTGGACATGAAAGATCTCTAACCTCATGTGTGTCTCCAGAGATGGATTTTATTCAGTTCTCAATAGATTCCCAGCTATTATTTTTGCCATCATAAAACTAGAAATGATACACCCTTGTGGATACTCATGTTTACATTCATCCCCAGGGCTGGTAGAATGAGCAGAGCCTTGTCTCTAAGTGGTGTTGTGTTAAAAGTAGTTCTGTATGCACTTTGAAAACCGTATGAAGGTTCTTCAACTAAGATCTGGCCAAAATTATTTGGGGATAAGGCCAAAATAATTGAAATAATGAGCTCAGAGAGATATTTGCACGCTCATGTTCTTTGTTCAATAGCCAAAAATATGCAAACAATTGACACGTCTGAAATGACTTGGCATAAAATGTTACCCCCACAGGTTCAGGGGTTTGAATGCTTGGTCTCCAGGCAGTAATACCATTTGGAGAAGTTCTAGAAATTTTAGGAGATAGAAGATAGATGGTGAAAACAGATACCACTTGAGGGTAACTTGTCTCTGGCCCCTTTCAGTTACTTTCCATTCTCCAGATAAACAAATTCCTCCACCACATATTTTTTTCTGCATGATAGCCCAGAATTGGATTAAAGTATGTTGCATAAAGAATAGCTTAGAAATATATACAGTGTCAGGAACTCTTCATATGATGCTTCGAAATTTTGCTTCTGGTGAATTATGTGATTTCAGAGACCATGTCATGAGCCATTGTTCATGCTTTACATAATGAACCTTCCTCAAATCGTTCAATATTTACCAATATAAGAACGATGTCTAATAGGTATTTGTTTATTAATAAACATTAGATTATTATTCATTCTTTAAAAAGAAATGAAATTCTGTCATTGGTGATGACACAAAGGGCGTTGTGTTTTGTGTGATAAACTAGCTGCAGAAACACAAAAGTACTGTAAATCTCACTTGTATGAGAAATATAAAATTTTGGATCAAAAGAGAGAGCTTTTGCACTTGCCATGAACTCCATGTTGGAAGAAGAGTAGAATACTGGTCTAAAGTTACAATTTTTCAGTTCTGAGATGAGTGATTCTGAGAATCTGTTGCTCATCATGATAGCTTGAGATGATAATTGCATGCTGCAACCTTCACTTTTGCTGAGGAAACAAACCTTAACTTTTCTCACATCAGAAAGAGTAATTGTGCAGATTGGTGAATGTATTAATTTGGTTTTGGTATCAGTTACATACTTTAAATATATATGGCATATCTTTGTCAGATACACATCAATAAAGTTGAGCAAGAATAAGAAGGAGGAGGAGGAGGAAGAGGAGGAGGAGGAGGAAGAGGAGGAGGAGGAGGAGGAGGAAGAGGAGGAGGAGAACAGCCCTAGGAGGCAGCTTATAGAAGAATCACTGTTTAAGCAAGCTTGGCCTCCAGTCATGCTCCCCCTGCCTGGTTGGAGGTGCCAGAATGGAGAGGGACCTCACAGGATGAAATGCTCTATTTTATTTTTGCAAGGCTATTACTTTGAGTATTGCAGTGTCTCAAGAAATACGGTCTGAAGTGAACAGTCCATCTGTTACTTACATACTCTTAGCTGTCACCCAGCTTGGAAAGGACATTAGGAATGGGGTCTAAATTGGCCAAGAAGTAGGAAATTTGTAAATATGTGGAAAGTATTCAGATTCAATACAGGTTTCTAGGAGGAAACCTCATAGGAGTCTGTGTGAGGTAGGCTAGGAACATTTATTGAAAGCACAGAAAAGTGAAGAAGGGCTCTCTTGCTACAATGTTGTTTTCTTTACCCTAGAAAGCAAGGAAGCTGACAAAATCCTTGTGCTTTCTTGAGAATCCGCTCCAAATCTGATAGACGATCCTGAAACTATGGAGACACACAAGAGAGATATGGTATGATTTGGGAAACTTTGGTTTGCTTTTTTAAACAGGGGCTCACTGTGTAGCCATGACTGGCCTTTGCAGACCAAGATGGCCTTAAACTCACAACAATTCACCTGACTCTATCTCCAGAAAGGAATTAAAGGCATATGTCACCATGACAGGCCATTATTTTAATTAACTTTATTTTATGAATGTGACTGTTTTATCACATGTATATAGCATCACATACATGCAGTGCCCAGTGGTGACTAGAAGTGGACATGGACTCCTTTAGCGTTGGAGTTAAATATCTTTGTTAGCCATCCTGTGGGTGCTGGGAATTGGATCTGGATCCTTTGTAAAATCAGCCAGTGTTTTTAGCCACTGAGCAATCTCTCCAGCCCCTGATTTTCATCGCTTTTAGGTCTATAAAAAAGGACACAATTTCTGTGACCTATTCTGTACCAATGACATCCTCTGAATAAACAGTGTCTTTTTTCTTTTCCTTTTCCTTTTCTTTTCTTTCTTTCTTTCTTTCTTTTTTTCTGGTGTTTTCTTCTTTGGTTACTAGTAAAAATGACATCAAAATTTCAAGTTCTGCCTTAGAGAAGTTACCATACTGAGTAAAATCTGAGCACTTCCTATCACTACACAGACAAGGTTAGAAGACAGGCATCCTCACAAGAAGGGAGTAAAGGCAAACAATATCCTTGAAGACTAAGAGTGTGGCTGAGATCTATCCCTAGACTGTTTTTTGCCAAAGTGCACATGACTTAATCATGCAACTTTTACACAAATCCCATGACTCTTGCTTTCATCTGAGCTTCCCAGAGTTACAATATACTTCAATCCAGCACCAAAGGCAAGCTCTGCTGAAATCATAAATATCACCCCATAGAAGACATCTTAAACCTATAAGGTGCTGACTGTTAGAAATGATATCTGTTCATAAGTGGTGGGTGAGACTTTGTGTAATCCAAATAAATGTTGTCTCTTATCTGTTACATTGTCCAGTGTAGACACTTCTTGGCACTCTGCAGCAGCTGTCAAAATGGCAGCACCTGTCAAAATGATGGCAGCTGAAAATGGCAGCAGCTATCAAAACAGTGACAACTCCTTTTCCTCTTCAGCCATTATGAGGTACCAACACAGGAGTTCTCCACGGTGTCAGAACCTCCTTTCCAACCTCCCAAGCACCTCAGCTAAAGTCTCCTACAGCCAAGAAGCTCTTCCCTTCTTAATGCATGGTCACACTACAGTAAAAAGGGGGGGTCACCTATTGAGCAGGAACCCCCCAATTTCTGAGCTTCCCAATCCTCACTCTGTAAATCTCTTTCCTGAAAAGTTCTGCCTCAGAAGAAATCATACCTAAGCCCTCCCCTTTGGTTCAGTTGCCCACTGTCCACTCCCAGGAACAGAGGCAGCCATCCCTGGATTCATCTTTCCACACTTTAGACCCTCCAATAAATCTCTTTTATGAGATGTGTTGCCTGGTGTGACTGTTAACAGAAGCAGCTAAGAAGCTGTGAAGAGAGGAAGGGAAGAAGTAGAGCAGGACTGAGGCTCTTGAGCTCCTCAGCTCAGCTGGGGATTCTCTCTCCTGGGAGCCGCAATGCCTCTGCTGAGGAGGCTTCCTCTCAGCTGTATGGTTTCTGAGCTCCTGTGTCTCAGGATGTCACTCCATTGGGAAACTATCCTACCTCAGAGCTGTGTACTTCCTGAGCTCCAGTATCTCAGGATGCCCTTCCATTGGGACACTGTTCTATCTCAAAGCTGTGTGGTCCCTGGGCCCCTGTGTCTCAGGATGCCCTTCTATTGGGATACCTTCTCCCCTCAGAGATGTGTGGTTTCTGGGCCTCTGTGTTCCTGGGTTCCATCCTGTACCTAATGTGGTGCAATTTATGTAATATATATATATATATATATATATATATATATATATACAATTTAAGTTTTATATTCAATGGAGATGTTTCAATAAAATGCACATCTTCCACAGAGAATCTGCGCAGGTGTCAGTTGACCTCCAAGAAGTGCCCCACGCTGGCCAGGCCTATAATAAATGCATCAAATCACTCTAGACCCTGTTTTCTGTTTAGCACCTTCAGTCTCTTAATGTATGCAGTTTAGTTATCTGTGCCTCGCTTCACCATAGACACGTCATGCATATGAGTCTATGTTTCAATATAACACACACTGAGGCCATACTGTGAGTCAGACAAATCAAATATGGAAAGTCTTATAACTGCTTCATAGATCCACTACCTCGGCTCTGCCTTTATCTGTGAGGAATATGAGGAAGAGTGAGGAACTGGATCAACCAAGATTCAAGTTCATCCTGAGCAACCCACTTAACAAAAGCAGCCCTAATTTAGTAGTTTCATATTTCTGCCACACATAAAATTAACAAAATTTAGTGCCTTAAAATAACACAGTTTTAGCTTAGCATTCTAGAAGCCCAAAGTCTAGAATGAGTTTTAGGAATTAAAATCAAGGCTTTAGTAGGATGTGCCCTTCGTGGAGGCTCCAGGAGGGTTTGTCCCTACCTTTTAAATTGTCTAGGAGTCACTTAGTTCTTCCTGGAACTACATCACTGAACCTATGCTACAATTGTCCCATCTGTCTTTGACAGTCCTGCCTCCCTCACATGTGATTGGTCAGGTCCTCACGATCCTTATTTTCTCACATCTGTATGTGCCACAGTCCCTTATGCCACATGAGCTGACATCCTTACAGCCACTGGGTTCTACTTTGTGGATCTGGTCTTATTGCAAGTTCAAGTCTTATTTTTGCTGGTGTGATAAAATCCTGGTGGAGCGATGTTTTGTGCATTCGAATGCTGATTTATGTGCTGGCAGAGATCTGATTAAAGGCAGAACTTTGGTATCATCATTATTATGAAATATATACTGCCTTAGTATCCTGTAAACATTGTTCTCCGTCTTCTGATTGGTCAAATAAAGAGCTGAACAGCCAATAGCTGGGCTCTGGAGAGTTAAGGCAGGACTTCTAGACTGATAGAGGGGTCCTCAGGTGGAAACCGGAGGCCAGAGGTACCAGTCAGAAGCAGATGAAGAAGCAGAGGCCAGGACGAGACTAAGATGGATACATGGTCGGACATAGGCCAGGTCAGCATTGTTGGGGTAGAATAGCTGAGAATCTGTTGTAGTTACCAGAGCTTATAATAAATACAACAAGTCTCCATGTAATTATTCAGAGCTGGAATGGACGTGAATGGTTACAAAATCTTGTGCCCAAAAGCAACTTAGGAGAAGAAAGAATTTTTAAAAAATATTTACTTATTTTATGTATATGAGTCCACTGTAGCTGTCTTCAGACACATCAGAAGAATTCTATCCTAAAGCAAAAGGATATACCTTCTTCTCAGCTCCTCATGGTCCTTTCTCCAAAATTGACCAGAAAATTGGTCAAAAAACGGGTCTCAACAGGTACAGAAAGATAGAAATAATCCCATGCGTGCTATCAGACCACCACGGCCTAAAGCTGGTCTTCAATAACAATAAGGGAAGAATGCCCACATATACGTGAAAATTGAACAATGCTCTACTCAATGATAACCTGGTCAAGGAAGAAATAAAGAAAGAAATTAAAGACTTTTTAGAATTTAATGAAAATGAAGGTACAACATACCCAAACTTATGGGACACAATGAAAGCTGTGCTAAGAGGAAAACTCATAGCGCTGAGTGCCTGCAGAAAGAAACAGGAAAGAGCATATGTCACCAGCTTGACAACACATCTAAAAGCTCTAGAACAAAAAGAAGCAAATACACCCAGGAGGAGTAGAAGGCAGGAAATAATCAAACTCAGAGCTGAAATCAACCAAGTAGAAACAAAAAGGACCATAGAATCAACAGAACCAAAAGTTGGTTCTTTGAGAAAATCAACAAGATAGATAAACCCTTAGCCAGACTAATGAGAGGACACAGAGAGTGTGTCCAAATTAACAAAATCAGAAATGAAAAGGGAGACATAACTACAGATTCAGAGGAAATTCAAAAAATCATCAGATCTTACTATAAAAGCCTATATTCAACAAAACTTGAAAATCTGCAGGAAATAAACAATTTCCTAGACAGATACCAGGTACCGAAGTTAAATCAGGAACAGATAAACCAGTTAAACAACCCCATAACTCCTAAGGAAATAGAAGCAGTCATTAAAGGTCTCCCAACCAAAAAGAGCCCAGGTCCAGACGGGTTTAGTGCAGAATTCTATCAGACCTTCATAGAAGACCTCATACCAATATTATCCAAACTATTCCACAAAATTGAAACAGATGGATCACTACCGAATTCCTTCTATGAAGCCACAATTACTCTTATACCTAAACCACACAAAGACCCAACAAAGAAAGAGAACTTCAGACCAATTTCCCTTATGAATATCGACGCAAAAATACTCAATAAAATTCTGGCAAACCGAATCCAAGGGCACATCAAAACAATCATCCACCATGATCAAGTAGGCTTCATCCCAGGTATGCAGGGATGGTTTAATATTCGGAAAATCATCAACGTGATCCATTATATAAACAAACTGAAAGATCAAAACCACATGATCATTTCATTAGATGCTGAGAAAGCATTTGACAAAATTCAACACCCCTTCATGATAAAAGTCCTGGAAAGAATTGGAATTCAAGGCCCATACCTAAACATAGTAAAAGCCATATACAGCAAACCAGTTGCTAACATTAAACTAAATGGAGAGAAACTTGAAGCAATCCCACTAAAATCAGGGACTAGACAAGGCTGCCCACTCTCTCCCTACTTATTCAATATAGTTCTTGAAGTTCTAGCCAGAGCAATCAGACAACAAAAGGAGGTCAAGGGGATACAGATTGGAAAAGAAGAAGTCAAAATATCACTATTTGCAGATGACATGATAGTATATTTAAGTGATCCCAAAAGTTCCACCAGAGAACTACTAAAGCTGATAAACAACTTCAGCAAAGTGGCTGGGTATAAAATTAACTCAAATAAATCAGTTGCCTTCCTCTACACAAAAGAGAAATAAGCCGAGAAAAAAATTAGGGAAATGACACCCTTCATAATAGACCCAAATAATATAAAGTACCTTGGTATGACTTTAACCAAGCAAGTAAAAGATCTGTACAATAAGAACTTCAAGACTCTGAAGAAAGAAATTGAAGAAGACCTCAGAAGATGGAAAGATCTCCCATGCTCATGGATTGGCAGGATTAATATAGTAAAAATGGCCATTTTACCAAAAGTGATCTACAGATTCAATGCAATCCCCATCAAAATACCAATCCAATTCTTCAAAGAGTTAGACAGAACAATTTGCAAATTCATCTGGAATAACAAAAAACCCAGGATATCTAAAGCTATCCTCAACAATAAAAGGACTTCAGGGGGACTCACTATCCCTGAACTCAAGCAGTATTACAGAGCAATAGTGATAAAAACTGCATGGTATTGGTACAGAGACAGACAGATAGACCAATGGAACAGAATTGAAGACCCAGAAATGAACCCACACACCTATGGTCCCTTGATTTTTGACAAAGGAGCCAAAACCATCCAATGGAAAAAAGATAGCATTTTCAGCAAATGGTGCTGGTTCAACTGGAGGTCAACATGTAGAAGAATGCAGATCGATCCATGCTTATCACCCTGTACAAAGCTTAAGTCCAAGTGGATCAAGGACCTCCACATCAAACCAGACACACTCAAACTAATAGAAGAAAAACTAGGGAAGCATCTGGAACACATGGGCACTGGAAAAAATTTCCTGAACAAAACACCATGGCTTATGCTCTAAGATCAAGAATCGACAAATGGGATCTCATAAAACTGCAAAGCTTCTGTAAGGCAAAGGACACTGTGGTTAGGACAAAACGGCAACCAACAGATTGGGAAAAGATCTTTACCAATCCTACAACAGATAGAGGCCTTATATCCAAAATATACAAAGAACTGAAGAAGTTAGACCACAGGGAGACAAATAACCCTATTAAAAAATGGGGTTCAGAGCTAAACAAACAATTCACAGCTGAGGAATGCCGAATGGCTGAGAAACACCTAAAGAAATGTTCAACATCTTTAGTCATAAGGGAAATGCAAATCAAAACAACCCTGAGATTTCACCTCACGCCAGTGAGAATGGCTAAGATCAAAAACTCAGGTGACAGCAGATGCTGGCGAGGATGCGGAGAAAGAGGAACACTCCTCCATTGTTGGTGGGATTGCAGACTGATACAACCATTCTGGAAATCAGTCTGGAGGTTCCTCATAAAATTGGACATTGAACTGCCTGAGGATCCAGCTATACCTCTCTTGGGCATATACCCAAAAGATGCCCCAACATATAAAAAAGACACGTGCTCCATTATGTTCATCGCAGCCTTATTTATAATAGCCAGAAGCTGGAAAGAACCCAGATGCCCTTCAACAGAGGAATGGATACAGAAAATGTGGTACATCTACACAATGGAATATTACTCAGCTATCAAAAACAATGACTTTATGAAATTCGTATGCAAATGGTTGGAACTGGAAAATATCATCCTGAGTGAGCTAACCCAATCACAGAAAAACATACATGGTATGCACTCATTGATAAGTGGCTATTAGCCCAAATGCTTGAATTACCCTAGATGCCTAGAACAAATGAAACTCAAGACGGATGATCAAAATGTGAATGCTTCACTCCTTCTTTAAAAGGGGAACAAGAATACCCTTGGCAGGGAATAGAGAGACAAAGATTAAAACAGACACAGAAGGAACACCCGCTCAGAGCCAGCCCCACATGTGGCCCATACATATACAGCCTTCCAATTAGACAAGATGGATGAAGCAAGGAAGTGCAGGCCGACAGGAGTCGGATGTAGATTGCTCCTGAGAGACACAGCCAGAATACAGCAAATACAGAGGCGAATGCCAGCAGCAAACCACTGAACTGAGAATAGGACCCCCGTTGAAGGAATCAGAGAAAGAACTGGAAGAGCTCGAAGGGGCTCGAGACCTCTTATGAACAACGATGCCAAGCAACCAGAGCTTCCAGGGACTAAGCCACTACCTAAAGACTATACATGGACTGACCCTGGACTCTGACCTCATATGTAGCAATGAATATCCTAGTAAGAGCACCAGTGGAAGGGGAAGCCCTTGGTCCTGCTAAGACTGAACCCCCAGTGAACTAGATTGTTGGGGGGAGGGCGGCAATGGGGGGAGGATGGGGAGGGGAACATCGATAAAGAAGGGGAGGGGGAGGGATTAGGGGGATGTTTGCCTGGAAACCGGGAAAGGGAATAACACTCGAAATGTAAATAAGAAATACTCAAGTTAATTATAATAATAATAAAAAAAGAAGAGGGCATCAGATCTCATTACAGATGGTTGTGAGCCACCATATGGTTACTGGGATTTGAACTCAGGACCTCTGGAAGAGCTGTCAGTGCTTTTAACCACTGAGCCATCTCTCCAGTCCAAAGAAAGAATTTTTATGGTTTGATTACTGATAGTGAGTCAATGAGAGAAATCAAGGCAGGAACTCAGGCAGGAACATGAGGATCAATCTACTTGCTATTCCACAAAGCATTACAACTGACAAAGGCACACATTTCACAAACAAGCAAGGTGGGAGCTGTGGAGAAGTGCTGGTAGCTGGCTCATAGGTGTCATTCTTCTTCAGCCCAGGAACTGTTGTCATGCATGGTGGGCTGGGCCTTTCTACCATCAAGACAATGCCCCAGAGACATTGCAGCAGGCCAATCAGATATAGACAATTTCTCAGTTGAGACCACAGTTGATCCTGATGGTCCTAAGGTATGATAATAAACTAAGACTTTACTGCCCATAACTACTGGGATTGGGGACTTTGCTGCTTTATAGTGAACATAGACTCTTTCAGACAGTACCATCTTTGGCATTTGGTTTTCTTTTTCTTTTTTTCTTTTTCTTCTTCTTTTTGAAATTGTTACAGATGGAGGGCAGCAATCTAAAATGGAAAAGTTGAATCTCATCAATAACAATAGATATTTTTTCTCAAGATTTCCTTAGAAACATTGTCTTAAATAAAAAATGAATGTCACTTGTAAAGCTAACATTATAATGTACACACAGATATAAAAGTGCTTTTAAAACTATAAGTCACTTTGCAAATATTAGCTAAAATAATATTTATTTGCTCTCTACAGTTGTACCCAGAATGGCAGCTTTTCTTATTTTTTAACTATAATATTTACTTGACTCCCATAAAATAAAAACATTTAAACACATATGGATGACTTAAAATATCAGTGACAGCTTCCCTTAGTTATGTATTCAAATACACAAAGAGGGCCAAACTGCTATAGGGGCACATTGGAAGTGCACATATGTTTAACAGCTCACTCTCAGGATATGAACTGTTAAAGTTGTCTAATGTCTATGCCTAAACAAAACTGAGACATACAACTTAAGTGCTTCCCACTTATTTTTCTTCTTATTTATAATCCCTAGATATACAGGTGGGATAACATGCCTACCATGTCATTCATATAGGAAGGGGAAAAAGAAACAGGATCACTGCTCCGTTTAGAACAAGACAGGGACACCATGAACAGTGCTCAGCCCCATTCCTCTACTTTTTCAGGCAGGAGAATGGGCTAAAGCACACAAATGCTCCAATTGCTGTATTCATGCCAAACCTGTTACAATAGATAGAGTTTACATGTGAATAAGTTTAATAGTTCTTTATCGTCTTGGAATGTGCTATTATTAGAGCTTCTCAATCTGCATACCTGCAAAACTGAGAAGTCAAGAGCTTAAATTTTATGTGGAAAAGCTCAACCATAAAGATTCTATTTTCATATCCTTAAAGAGAAATAGCCTGACTATATAAAGCTGCCTGTTAACCACTCAGAGAAGGTAAAGCTTGTTCAGCAGTGCCATCTCTGTTAGGAAGAACATCTGTGTCACACAGAATTCACAGCTGTCATCTACAGTTCTAGCAGAAAAACAAACAAAAACAACAAACAAACAAAAACCAACCAACCAATCAAACCAAACCAACCAGTAACCAACAAAACAAATAAACCAATATAAAAGTCAAAACAAAAAAGAAACAGAAAACCCAAATCTCTTGGGATCATCATGAAGGTCATCCTCTGTGTGCCTCCCTTCATCCTAGCTATTGCTTCCGTCCCTTTCCTATGGTCCTTTCTGGGGATGTTTATTTTACAATGTTCCATGGCACCATGTGCAGTGAAGTGCACAGGTAACAGTCCACGCTGACACAGTGAATGCAGTTCCACAAATAACTCCCACTCAGGCGTTCTGTTTGCACGCATTGTTCATCCTTTACTTGAGTTGGGGTCATAATTTCTTGGTAATATCTAGTTAGCCTATGCTGTCCTTCATTACTCAGAGAATTTGAAACACTATCTCTCTAGATCTCCTTGGAGTTTAGAGAAGCATGTGTCATTATTTATGAAAAAGAAGCGATTGGGAATTCTTGTTTCAGTAAATGACCCTTACGCTCTTAGATAAGATTCAACGAATGGTCTAGCATTTAAACTCATAACCCTTTAAAGCCTTGTAATGGTAACCTTCTTCAAGGAAAACCACCTACATCTCAGCATTCATTTCATGAGGTATTTCCACAATAAAAATCTCAGAGATAAGAAAAGAGAGGCTCCAGAGAGAAGCGGGGGTAGGCGACTGCTGCAGAAGTACATTCTGTCCAAATCTGTCTGGGCTTCTGGATCACCCAAGCTGTGTGCATTCATTTTGCTTTCCTGTCAATATAATTGTGAATGCTGTGTGGAGATGTCCCTGCCCACACAGTAAAACAATGTCCCAAGGCCAGATTGTTCAGGTCAAGAGGTCAAGAACTTAGCTGTGTGGCCTTTAACTGTATCCTAAACAGAATGAAGTAGACAGTGTCTAATGTTATAGATTGCTGGCATGAGGTTTAGTTGCTTTCCAGAGATATATAAATCAAAATGCTCATTAAAAACTAAAGTCATCACCTTTAAGATGGATATGAATCCTTCATTTTGATAGTGTACCCTGTCATCCCATCAGGTTTAGCTTTTTAACGTCATTTTACAATGAGTTCCCCCTAAACTCTTACAGGGAGACAGTATCTGCAGGAAGAATACTCAGCCCATTCTTTCAAGGAATCAGTTTTGTCAGGGCTGAACTTTGGACCCTTGTCAGCACTAGAAAGGATTTACGAGTTGTTGTTATTGCCTCTGCTCTCTCTCTCACATGTGAGCACATGAGAAATGAAGTAAGTTCTTCTTGGGGTGGGACAAGAGGTTCTTAAGGAGTTGCTTCCTTGTGATTCTGTCTTCTGTTTACTTTCTGTAGATCCACAGTCAGCTCAGAGGACTCTAGGGACCTTGAGATCGAAGCATAAGGTTTTGATGTCCTAGGAATCAAGTCAAATGAGAGTAACCTCGGCTCTGTACAGCCCGGAGGGCACAGGTCAGGTCTGGAAGCTATTACATGGAAAAATCAGACCCAAAATTAAGAAGAAAATATTAGAAATGTGCTGTAAAAACCCACACCAATCTATTCCTCTTGTTGCATTGCCTTTTCACTATACTCTCTGTTCTACATTCTAATTCTGAGGGTCTTTCTCTACCCCAGAAATCGCATGTGGCCTGACTTGTTTGCTACAGCAACCAGGGTAACATTTGAGACATCACCTGATGGCTTACAACCACTTCCTATGCTTTGGTCTGTACTCAGTGGATTCTGGTTCGATGAATTAGACCCAGTGATTCTCCTTATCCAATAAGGTGATGGGCAACCTGACAAAGATCAACTGAACCATCCGTCTATCAGCATTCTGGATAGCAGTGGTTCTCCCCCTTCCTAACTTTGTAACCCTGTAATATGCCCCCACGTGTTATTGTTACCCCCAAACCTTAAAATTCATTTGTTGCTACTACATAATGAATATTATGCAGGATATCTGATATGTGATCACCAAAAGGGTCCACGGCCACAGGTTGAGAACTGCTGCTTTGTGTACAAATAACCACCCAGAGAGAGGTTATTTTAGTGGGAAAAGATAAGAGATATTGATTATGTTGTATGAAGAAAGTCAGAGGAAATTGAGTAAGAATAAAGATATATTTCCTTATTAGGACATGTGGAGGAAAGGCGAAATTTCCCAAATAAGAAAAAAAAATTGGGACAAAGCCAGTGAAATTCAGAGACAGCTCAGGAAACACTGGCTGATCAGTTGAGACTAAACAAGAATGCCAAACCCTCTTTCTCAAAGGTCAGCCAGTGCCTGAGACCAGCCCTGGGGTTATTAGGCCATAGCTGTGGCCTTCCTAAGTGAACTTTATTCCCCAAGGCTCACTGATGTCCAGTGGACCAATAATTGCTGAATCCAACCAGCCAAAATAAGTCATGCAGTCAGAATTCTGGGTACTTTATGATTGGGGAAGATTAGGCATTAGATTAGTAGTCATTCTCTCATAATTCTATAGTAATCCCTGTGAAATTTACAGGATTATAGGAACATTTGTAGGAATTTATAGAGAACAGAACGATCTATATAATGTGTAAGTTTCAAATAGGGTTAGTTCACATTTTTTATCTCAACATGGATAATTTATATATGTGGGAACTTGTAGACTCTTCTTTATCTGTAAATCAGAACACAGAATGTTGTGGACCACAGTTACACGGCTGGGCTGTAGAACATCACAGCTAATTCATCTGGCCTGTTTCCATTTGCCTTATCTAACTTCCTCTCCATTACTCTTTCTACTCTCTAGTGACACTATTTCTTGCTCTTCTTCTAGAAGACTGATTTTTCAGTTTTCTCACAGGTGTCTTATACCTGGGGTCACTCCTGCTGTGATGAAACACCATGATCAAATGCTAATTGGAAAGGAAAGGGTTTATTTGAATTATATTTCCTTATCACTGTTCATCATTGAAAAAGGTAAGCACAGGAACTTGAACGGAGCAGGAACAGACTCAGAATCAGAGGCTGTGGACAAGTGCTCCTTTTTGGCTTGCCCCTCGTGGCTTGTTCAGCCCTCTTTCATATAGAACCCCGGACCACCAGCCCAGAGATGGCACAGCTCAAAATCAACTAGTTGTTCCAATATAAATCACTTATTAATTAAATGACCTGCAGATTTACCTACATCACAGTCTTATGGAGACATTTTCTTAATTGAGCATCTTCTTCTCTGATGACTTTAGCTTGTGTCAAGTTGCCATAGCTTGGCACCGTGTGGTTTTTCTCCATCAATGCCTTCCTCATTTCACCTAACATTCTATGCCTGGCTTATTTCTCCAATGCTGTCCATTTGGTAGACAGGAGCAGGTTGTATTGTTTAAATAACCACACTAGATAAGACACTCAGCAGAATCAATGAGTAAAATTATATTCTTTTCTCAATGTTTATAAAAGTAATGTTTTAAAAGCACCAAATAGAATTATAGCTAAATGCCAGATGTAAGTAATCAAAATTCAAAATAAATTTCCCTGAAGCACACTATTGTAATAAATATGACTTATTCGTGAGGTTTTTATTGTTGTCATAAACACCATAACCAAAACCAACTAAGGAAGGAAGGGTTCACTTCATCCTAGAGGTTGTAGTCCATCATCCAGGGGAGACAGGGTAGGAACCTGGAGGCAGGAGCTGATGCAGAGGCCATAGAGGAGTGCTGATTACTGGCTTGTTCCATGTGGCTTACTCAGGCTGCTTTCTTATAGAGCCCAGGGCCACCAGCTCAGTGATGATACCTTCCAGAGGGAGTTCAGTCCCCCCACATCAATCATCAACCAAGAAACTGAACCATAGCCTTGCCCATATCACGGGGGCAGAGTATCAAGGGAGGATCCATCTTCCCACATAAATCTAGCTTGTGTCAAGTTGACATAAAACTTACTAGCACAGCCCAATTGCTGATAATACATCATACTCATAACAGACCTCGTCCATACACAGATACTGAGAAAAGGCCCAGTATATATATATGCACAGAATCAGTGAAGTACTGGCTACTACCAGCTAACAGGAACTGGTCAGTGAGTGAGTGAGTGAGCGAGCGTGCGTGCAGGCGTGCATGTATGTACGTACACTGATCTTTAATATACCTAACCCAATAACTATTGTAGGCTAGCCTTACCTGCCTTAAAGTTTGGACACATATTTACTTACATTTATATAAAATTACCACATGCAAAGCTTATTTTACAATACACTATTGTCTATATCATGTATTTTATTGAAGCTATACTGAAATTGAAAACCAGAGTGGTTATTTGGGCACAGTTTTACACCATTATACTTCAGGATGTTGCATATTTATACCAAAAAGTACTTCACAAATCAGATGGTTCCAACTTTCCTCCCTCTGCCTCCAACCAGTTGTTAGGCAGATGTGATAATATCTTGGGGCATTGAATTGTTACTTAGGAATATTAAATAGAAATCACTCACATTTGTCCATCGTGAGCCACTTTATTTATGTATAGGTTCAGCAAGAAACTGAATGCTAGCAGCAATATTCCAGTTCAGAAATGAGAATGGAGCTAGCCTACGTTCTCTGGTGACCTCAGGGTATATTTTTTTACTGACAACAAATGCTGCCCCTTTAGATAGCTCAGCCAGGAGGAAGAGACTATTCTCAAACTCAACTTCTCATGAATCTGAGGACCCTAACTTCTCTCAGGGCCGTACAAATATAGCATTAATCAGAACTACCTTTTAGATATCTGGGACCTCAGGCAGGCTTCTACGGGTTAAATGTTTATTCCATCCACAGAAAGATGCCCCTAGGTGCTAGAGCAACAGGAAGAGCTGTAGAACAAGGTCTCCTTTCTGCAACCCAGTTCTCCAGTGTGTCCAGCCCCAGTGCTTCCAAAACAGTTAGTGGAAGGTTTTTCTGATGAGAGGATAAGTGGACATCAGTATATGATACCTCTCAATAAGCAAAAGGAAATAGTGTAGAGCCTTTTGGCAAAATTTCAGAAGAAATGCATTCTGGTATTTGTCTGTGTTGTATTATAAGTTGGCAGGAGAGAGACAATATGTTTCTGTTCCCTCAGCATAATGGTAACAAAGACTCTTCTTTTACATAAAAACCAGGGTAATCTAGGCATTTGATGTCATTAAGATAGCCTTCGTTTTCCACAAACATTAAACCTTCTCCCTAAACATATATGCCACAAAGACACATGCAAAATTAAAGCATTAAAAATGATTTGAATGTGAATGGTAACATCTGTTCTTACGTATGTGAAAGCTCCGTTTCCAGAGGGGAAATAAAAACAAAAGCATGCAAACAAAATGTCTAAGTTTCTGGACTATAGCCATGAAATATTACTGAGATTAGACAACGGGTGAAGCTGTGGTCATGCTGCTGCTGGGAAACTGTGCCTGTCTTACCAGATGTGAATCCTACTATCTCCATAGCAATGACTGGGTAGATATCCAGTGCTGTTTTTCCTGTCCACAGTTACAGAATAGAAATGTCAATGTTGTATTGATTTTAGCTTTGTGTGCATATGTGCTTATATGTGTGCACATGTATGTGTCCATGCACAAGCAGAGACAAGAACTCAACATTGGCGTCTTCCTCTGTCACTCCTCAGCTTTTACTTTGAGACTGAAACTCGCACTGTACCTGGAACACACGGATTGGCTGGAATGACTGAGCAGAGAACTCAGGTATCTTGCTGTTTCGGCCTCCCAGGCACTGGAGTCTCAATGAGCTCGAGTACCTAGCTGTCTCAGATGTCCATATACAGGTCAGCTGTTTGCGTGGGGTCTGGGGATCTGAATCAGGTCCTTGTGTTTGTACATAAAACATTTTACCAAGTGAGTTATCTCCCTACCTCCTGATTCCAAGTTTTTAAATTTTTATTTTTGAGATATAATTACACTTCTCCCTTCATTTCCTTCATACATATATGCATATACTGCTAAATTTAACATACTCAGTCTGTATAAGCTACTAGTATGTGTGTGTTCAGGGCTGACCTTTGGCACTGAACAGCCATTTGCTGAGCTCCTCCCTGAGGTGAATATGATCAAAAGATATGTATGAAACTTAAAAAACTAATTTTCTATTAGAAATTGATCCTAGAGAAATCATTCTCACAGCAAACAAACATTTTTATTTTTTGAGTAAAGGGGTGGTTAAGTAAATAAAGGTGCATTGATAAGAATGAATAGAATTTGTCCATGAAATACTGTCTTTTGGTAGAGTACTTGAAGTCTTGCAGATATAACTATACTGTTATGTAAAATAAAAACATCATGAGTCAGAAATTACATATCATCATATTTATGATAGATGCAAAACACCCTCAGGAAATATGCCATAGTGCTCACACAGTTCTTTGAGCATAGTAGAGAGGAAGTGGATGAAATCATTCAAGAATGAAAGATGTCCATTCCACTCAAGTTTTTCTGTGGTTAGAAAAATCTTGTAAGAATTTAACCTTTCTCGGTTAATACTGTGTAGAATCTTCAAAGTCCACAGTATGTCTTTTCATTATATGAGAAATATAGACTTCAGTGTTTTTGGTTTAGTGTTTGTTTTGATTTTGAGGCCAAGTCTTTCTATGTAACTGAGGCTGGCCTTGAACTGTCTACATAGCCTGGGCTGGTCTTCCTCATGCAATTCTCAGTCCCAGTGTGCTGAGATCATGGGCATGTACCTCCTCCTCCTCCTCCTCCTCCTCCTCCTCTTCCTCCTCCTCCTCTTCCTCCTCCTCCTCCTCTTCCTCCTCCTCCTCTTCCTCCTCCTCCTCTTCCTCCTCCTCCTCCTCCTCTTCCTCCTCCTCCTCTTCCTCCTCCTCCTCCTCCTCTTCCTCCTCCTCCTCCTTCCTCCTCCTCCTCCTCCTCCTCTTCCTCCTCCTCCTCCTCCTCTTCCTCCTCTTCTTCCTCCTCCTCCTCCTCTTCATCCTCCTCCTCCTCCTCCTCCCCCTCCTCCTCCACCTCCTCTTCCTCCTCCTCCTCCTCCTCCTCCTCCTCCTCCTCCTCCTTCCTCTTTGGTAATATATTTAAAAACTCCCTTTCTTTTTGTGTTCCTCTTTTATGCTAAGAATTGTTTCCTTCATTCAGGGTCATTGAATTTTCCTTTCATCTAGGAGTCTTTGATTTATTTGGAATGGGTTTATGAGAAAGATTATAAATTTTTTATGTGCTTAACCAGTTATCACAGCCATCTGTCTTAGAAAGTCTCCACTGCTCTGCAGGATGAGCTTAGGTGTCTCTTATGTGGTCTTGCTGTACTATCATACTAGCCAAATCATCTCCCCTGGACCAGTGTGAATTTCACTGCCTCTTACAGTGTTTTGGTAGCTTTACTGCTAAGGACACCTCTGTCATGCTCTTCTTCAATGGTATTTTGCTTATTTGCTGACCCTCTGGATGTCCGTATACTTTCAAACCAATTTATTGAAGAAACTGTATTTTTTTTCTGGGGATCCCTTATCTCCACCTTGCAAGAATTGGTTTACAGGCTGGCCACCACTATTACCTGGCATTTGAATGGGTTCTAGGGTTTTAAATTCCAGGCTTCATGCTTATATAGCAAGCCTTCAGTGAGATCATCATTTTAGATCCTGCTGAGAGCTTGAGGACCAAATTCAAGAATCTACTGTCCAGACTAAAGCAACTTTACAGTTTTAGGTCTTATGTTTAAGATTTTGATCCATTTTAAATTGATTCTTATTTAATGAAAAGAGTCCAGTTTTATTCTTTTTTATATGGGTAGGCACTTTAATGAATTTGTCAAAGAGACTATTTCTTCCCACTAGGTGTGCTTGGCATCTTTGAAAAAGATAAGTAGACTATAGATGCATACATTTATTTCTGTGCTGTCTTATTTCTTTGGCCAATGCCTACATTGTACCATAATCACTTTATCATTTTTACTGCTTTTTTTTTTGTTGTTGAAATTAGCTGACTGGGTTCCTCCAGCATTGATGTGTTTGTTCATTTGCTTTGTCTATTTAGTGTCTTTTGTGGTTCCAGATAAATTTTAAGATTTTTTCCTGATTTCCATAAATTATGATAGAAGAATTTTGATAGTGATAAATGTTTTTAGCCAGGCAGAGATGGTGCCTACCTTTAATCCTAGCACTCTGGAGGCAAAAGCAGTTGAATCTCTGTGAATTCAAGGCCAGCCTGATCTGTAGAGTGAATTCTAGGACAGACAGAGATACACAGAAGAACCCTGTTTCAAAGAGAAGAGGAGGAGGAGGAGGAGAGGAGGAGGAGGGGAGGAGGAGGAGGAGAGGAGGAGGAGGAGAGGAGGAGGAGAAGAGGGGAGGAGGAGGAAGAAGAGGAGGAAGAGGAGGAGGAGGAGAGGAGGAGGAGGGGAGGAGGAGGAGGAGAGGAGGAGAAGAGGGGAGGAGGAGGAGGTGAGGAGGAGGAGAAGGAGGAGGAGGTGAGGAGGAGGAGAGGTGAGGAGGAGGAGAGGAGGAAGAGGAGGAGGAGGAGAGGAAGAGGAGGTGAGTAGGAGGAGAGGAGGAGGAGGAGGAGGAGGAGAGGAGGAGGAGAGGAGGAGGAGGTGAGGAGGAAAGAGGACATTTTTAAAAATAAATGTAACAGGAGTTGACTCAATGGGTAAACTGTTTGATGCACAAGCATGAGGACCTGAGTTTGGGTCCCCAACATCCACTAAAGTCAAGCAAGGGAGCACAAGCCTGTAGTCCCAGCTAAGCAGAATGAAATGGATGATTCCTATCAGTTTTATGACCAACCAGTTTGGCCAAATGAGGAACTTAGGGCTTTAGTAAAAAAAAAAAAACATTCTCTCAAAAAATGTGGAGATGGGGGTTGGGGATTTAGCTCAGTGGTAGAGCGCTTGCCTAGCAAGCACAAGGCCCTGGGTTCGGTCCCCAGCTCTGAAAAAAAAATGTGGAGAGAAAACCCATGCAAGGCATTCCATGTCAACCTCTTGTTCCCACATATACCCACACAGGATAGGACACCCTTACATACACAGACACACAGACACTCAGACACATACACAGACACACACACACAGACACAGAGAGAGAGAGAGAGAGAGAGAGAGAGAGAGAGAGAGAGAGAGAGAGAGAGAGAGAGAACATAACACACAATTTAAAAGACTTTATATACACTAAAAAGGAAATAAAATTGAGGTTAAGGTGAGAGCTCACTTGGAAAGGTGCTTGCCTTACAAGTAGGCTGCCAAGCATAGAAAGCCACATAGAAGCCAGACAATTTTAATCCATGTACTGAGATGATAGAGATAGTTAGATACCTGGAGACTCTCTGGCCAGTCAGTCTAGCCTACTTGGCAAATTCCAGATCAATAAGAGAACCTCTCTCAAGAAGAATAAAATGGTGGCAGTCCCTGAGAAATAACAACTGAGGCTGTTTTTTAACTTCCATATCTACCACTTGTCCACTCCCCCACACACACACATACTTGTGCACATACACAAAGAAAATTAATTCATTGGTTAAATTTGAGACAAAATTGGTGGCACAGAAATGTAAACTATTGTACAAGACTAGTCTCTGTAAACATCTTAATAGCTGCAAAGTTGAATACCACAGAAAAGATGTACTAACTCATGAAAATATTTAGCCTACCAAGAATGAGTTATGAAGAAACCAAAAGCATAAGGAAAATAATGAGCAAAGATATTGAAATAGTAATAAAATATTTGCCATTAAATATGAACGCAGGACAGTTGACTTAATGGCTAATAGATCCTTAAAGAATGAATCTTCTCAAACCCTGACAAAGAGTGGGGTTACTTTCTTTTATTTATTATTTGATTTATTTACATTTCAAATATTATCCCCTTTCTCTGTTTCCTGCCCATTAACCCCCCTATCCTGTTCCCCCTCCCCCTGCATCTATGAGGGTGTTTTCCCACCCAACCACTGACCACTTTCTGCCTCCCCACGATGACATTCCCCTACACTGGGGCATTGAGCCTTGGCAGGACCAAGGACTTCTCTTCCCGCTGATGCCCAACAAGGCCACCCTCTGCTACATATGCAGATGGAGCCATGGGTCTGTCCATGTGTATGCTTTGGATGGAGGTTTATTCCCTGGGAGCTCTGGGTGGTTGGTATTATTGTTCTTACAGGTTGCAAGCCACCTCCGCTCCTTCAATCCTTTCTCTAATTCCTCCATCAAGGACACCATTCTCAGTTCAATGGTTGTCTGTGAGCATCCACCTCTGCATTTGTCATGCTCTGGCAGAGCCTCTCAGGATACAGTTACATCAGATTCCTGTCAGCTTGCATTTCTTGGCATCAGCAATGTTGTCTGGGTTTGGTGTCTATATATGGGCTGGATCCCCAGGTGGGGCACTATCTGGATGGTCTTTCCTTCAGTCTCTGCTCCAAACTTTGTCTCCGTATTTCCTCCTATGAATATTTTTGTTCCCCCTTCTCAGAAGGACTGAAGCATCAGCACTTTGGTCGTCCTTTTCCTAGAGCTTCATGTGGTCTGTGGATTGTATCTTGTGTAATCCGAGCTTTTGGGCTACTATCCATTTATCAGAGAGTGCATACCATGTGTATTTTTTTGTATTTGGCTTACATCACTCAGGATGAAATTTTCTAGTTCTATCCATTTGCCTATGAATTTCATGAAGTCATTGTTTTTAATAGCTGAGTACTAATCCATTGTGAAAATGTACCACATTTTCTGTATCCATTCCTCTGTTGAAGGACATCTGGGTTCTTTCCAGCTTCTGGCTATCTTATGTATAGCGATACCATACAGTTTTGTTTTGTTTTGTTTTTTATCACAATTGCTCTGTAATATAGCTTGAGGTCAGGGAGTTCTTTTATTGTTGAGGATAGTTTTTGCCATCTTGGGTTTTTTGTTATTCCAAATAAGGCTGCTATGATCATAGTGGAGCATATATCTTTGTTGTATGTTAGAGCATCTTTTGGGTATATGCCCAGGAGTGGTATAGCTGGGTCCTCAGGTAGTACTATGTCCAATTTTCAGAGGAACCTCCAGACTGATTTCCAAAGTGGTTGTACCAGCTTTCAATCCCACCAACAATGGAGGAGTGTTCCTCTTTCTCCACATCCTCGCCAGCATCTGCTGTCACCTGAGTTTTTTATCTTAGCCATTCTGACTGGTGTGAGGTGGAATCTCAGGGTTGTTTTGATTTGCATTTCCCTGATGACTAAGGATGTTGAACTGCTCAGCCATTCTATATTCCTCAGCTGAGAGTTCTTTGTTTAGCTCTGTACCTCATTTTTGATAGGGTTATTTGGTTCTCTGGAGTCTAACCTCTTGAGTTCTTTGTATACATTGGATATTAGCCCTCTATTGGATGTCGGATTGGTACAGATCTTTTCCCAATCTGTTGGTTGATGTTTTGTCCTAATGACAGTGTCCTTTGCCTTACAGAAACTTTGCAGTTTATGAAGTTCCATTTGTTGATTCTTGATCTTACATCATAAGCCATTGGTGCATTGGTGTTTTGCTCAGGAAATTTTCCCCAGTGCCCATGTGTTCGAGGCTATTCCCCACTTTTTCTTCTATTAGTTTGAGTGTATCTAGTTTTATGTGGAGGTCCTTGATCCACTTGGACTTGAGCTTTGTACAGGGTGATAAGGATTGATCAATTTGCACTCTTCCACATGCTGACCCAAAACAGCACCATTTGTTGAAAATGCTATTTTTCCCACTGAATGGTTCTAGCTTCTTTGTCAAGGATCAAATGACCATAGGTGTGTGGGTTCATTTCTGGGTCTTCAATTCTATTTCACTGATCTACTTGCCTGTCTCTGTAGCGATACCATACAGTTTTGTTTTGTTTTGTTTTTTATCACAATTGCTCTGTAATATAGCTTCATGTCAGGGAGTTCTTTTATTGTTGAGGATAGTTTTTGCCATCATGGGTTTTTTGTTATTCCAAATGAATTGGCAAATTGCTCTTTTTAACTCTCTGAAGAATTGAGTCAGAATTTTTATGGAGATTGCATTGAATTTGTAGATTGCTTTTGGCAAGATGACCATTTTTACTATATTAATCCTGCCAATCCATGAGCATGGGAGATCTTTCCATCTTCTGAGATCTTCTTCAGTTTCTTTCTTCAGAGACTTGAGGTTCTTGTCATACAGATTTTTCACTTGCTTGGTTAGAGTCACACTGAAGTATTTTATGTTATTTGTGACTATTGTAAAGGGTGTCGTTTTCCTAATTTCTTCCTCAGTCTGTTTATTCTTTGAGTAGAGGAAGGCTACTGATTTGTTTGAGTTAAGTTTATAGCCAACCACTTTGCTGAAGTTGTTTATCAGACTTAATAGTTCCCTGGTGGAACTTCTGGGGTCACTTAAATATATTATCATATCATCTGCAAATAGTGATATTTTGACTTCTTCCTTTCCAATTTATGTCCCTTTGACCTCCTTTTGTTGTCTGATTGCTATGGCTAGGACTTCAAGAACTATATTGAATAGGTAGGGAAGAGAGTGGGCAGCCTTGTCTAGTCTCTGATTTTAGTGGGATTGCTTCAAGTTTCCCTCCATTTAGTTTGATGTTGGCTACTGGTTTGCTATATATTGCATTTACTTTGTTTAGGTATGGCCTTGAATTCCTGATCCTTCCAAGACTTTTAACATGAAGGGGTGCTGAATTTTGTCAAATGCTTTCTCAGCATCTAATGTGATGATCATGTGGGGTTTTTTTCTTTGAGTTCATTTATATAATGGACTGCATTAATGGCTTTGCATACATTGAACCATCCCTGCATTCCTGAGATGAAGCCTACTTGATGGATGATCATTTTAATGTGTTCTTGGATTCAGTTTGCAAGAATTTTATTGAGTAATTTTGCATTGATATTCACAAGGGAAATTAGTCTGAAGTTTTCCTTCTTTTTGGGGTCTTTATTTGCTTTAGGTATAAGCATAATTGTAGCTTCATAGAAGGAATTGGGTAGTGTTCCTTCTGTTTCTATTTTGAGGAATAGTTTGGACAGTATTGATATTAGGTCTTCTATGACAATCTGATGGAATTCTGCACTAAACCCATTTGGTCCTGGGCTTTTTTTGTTTGGGAGACTTTTAATGACTGTTTCTCTTTCTTTAGGAGTTTTGGGACTGTTAGGTGGATTATCTGATCTTGATTTAACTTTGGTACCTGGTATTTGTCCAGAAAATTGTCCATTTCATTCAGATTTTTCAGATTTGTTGAGCATAGGCTTTTGTAGTAGGAATTGATGATTTTTTTGAATTTCCTCAGTTTCTGTTGTTATGTCTCCCATTTCATTTCTCATTTTGTTAATTTGGATATTGTCTCTGTGCCCTCTGGTTAGTCTGGCTAAGGGTTTATCTAGCTCATATCATAGGTCATAAAACTATTCTGTTATCAAAGATACTATAAGAGAAGACAATGTGTGACTTTGAGGTATACAGTGCAGTAGTACTCAACAAAATACTAACATACTCCATTTAATACGACATAAAAAAGGTCAGCCACAAGATTAAGTACTTTTTATCTTTGCTGTGCAAATTTTATTCATCAGAGGCCAAGTAAATTATAATATGCAAATTAACTGAATGAAGAAAACCATAAGAACAACCTAATAAATATTTAAAAAATTAATAAATGAAATTTCATATCCTTTCATGGTAAAACTCTCCCTATGAACTGTGCAGAAGAGTAGCTGACTTGATGACAACCAGGAATCAAAGAGAGTGAGGGAGGAGCCAATGACATGTGTGCTCTCCTTAGCACTTCTTTTCTCCAACTAGGCCTGTGTCTTCGTTCCTCTCCTAATAATACTCCTATAATATGAATCCATTGTGTTTTGATCTATTTATTGATTTAGAGCCCCCCTCAGGTTCCAATTCATTTATTGGATTAGAGCTCTCCAGAACCAATTATCTATCAATGAGTTGATCTCACTGTTGGATTTACTAGAGACACAAGAATTCAACACATGAGCCTGGGGTGGTGTGTGGGGGGCAGTTCATATCAAAACCATGACAAATGGCTACTCTTAACATTTCTATTCAATTTAGTAATGAAAGTTCTAAGCTGAGCAATTAAGAAAGAAAAAGGAAGAAAGAGATCCAAATATAAAACAAAAGAGTAAAATTGCCCTTCTTGCAGATGACCTGACCTTACTGGGTAGAAATTTCAAACTTTCGATAAACCCTGGTATGACTATAAACATGCTCAATAAAGATTCTGAATACAAAATATAAAATTGCTATTCTTTCTACATTCCAACGGTAAACTATCCATAAAAGAAATTAACAAAGCAGTTCTATTTATAAAAACATCAAAAACAAAATAAAATGCTCAAAAGAAATTTAACCAAGGAGTTTATAGTCATGGTACAGTGAAACTTACAAAATATTAGTGAAGAAAATTAAAGATGATACAAATAAATGGAAAGCTATTCATGGTCATAGACTTGAATATCAAGGCTGTAAAAATGTCCACGCCACTCACAATGATCAACAGGTGTTCTGCAACCCTGACGATGATGGTTTGAGAACACTTATTTAAGGGTTTTAGTCACCAGATACTTAGCACTCCATTCTTAAACCAACCAAAGAGACTTTTCTAGTCATGAAATTGTAAGACTTCTTTCTTCAACTTATTTTCTTTCTCAGTACTGTAAAAAGGCAGCTTTTCCCACTATTTCCAGAGAGTTACTAGCATCTTGTTAGTAGTTCTCCTTAATTAATTAATATCATCTGAGGTTCTGTGCCATGTGTGTTGCGGTACAGCTGTGATTCTACCTTCTCTGAGGATCTTAGTAAAACAGCTCTGTGAGACAATCTTACCTTGAGACATACCTTTATTTGGGTGGCCTTGTATGCATACACTTTATTTGTGGCGAATCAAGATCTGTACATATGAACCCTGGAGAATGAGAGGGGTTCTTCTTAGATTGACATTTCATTGGCTCAGATATAAGCTTCTGGGGATATGCTGTTTGCAGGGACAAGCATTCTAGGACGTTGCACCAGTAACTTTGCAAAGAATTACGTGATATTCCTCAGGTAGAAGATTGGAGTCAGACTGCCCCCTCCCCCAAGTCAGGAAGAAATGAGGAAGTCCATTTTACTCCAAGCTCAGGAAAGCTATAGAGACAAGGTAGACAACCTTAGTAGCGAAGTGCAAGCAAGTACCATGTATGTGGGAGGAGGTCTTCAATGATGTCTTCTAAGCAGGCCAATGCCAAAATATTTCTTTCACATGCAAGTTGAAAGACTGTAAAATAGAGGCTGTTCTACAAATTTATTCATGATATTCAAGGGCTTACTTAGTACTCTATATTTTCATTCATTTAGTGTTTGGCATCTTAGAATTTCATAACAGTGTTGCTACTCCATTGACTAATTTAAATACATAAATAAATGTGTGTATGTAATATATTGTGTATATTATATATGTTAATATACTCAGCATACTTACTTATTTCCAGAGACAGGACCAGGCAAAGCATCTTGTCAGCTTTCTATAAATACACATCATCAATTAAGTTCTAAAATTTTATGGTAATATTTTTCATCTATTTAACATAAATTTTATTTTCAATGAATTCTATTTCACTAAAAATTCTTTTTTTATTCCTTCTCAGTCCATCTCCCTCATTTTCAAATATTTATGGATTCTATGTTGATTTCCCTTGGTCTTTACATATGAATGAAATTAATTCTTGGTGGAGCATTTGTTCCAGGTTTCTATGTAGACAGGTGACAATGGTCTTATTCCATATACAAATAATTTCTCTGAAAAATCATGATATATGCTTAAAAAGTATTTTTTACTTCTAGTGTGCATAGGGAACTGAGAGCCACCCCACAGAATTATTCATAGTTCCACAGGCCTTTCTTCTCTCTCTGTTATACTGACAAACTAATTCCTATAAATATGACTTGTGTAAATATTTTTAGTCTGGACATTATATATGTCTAAACTTCCCACCATACAAAATCCAGGAGGGCCCCTGCTTTATCCTTTTGCACCCCATTCTCACTCTGGCGGACTGAGTGTGGCTGAGCATGGGTGTAAAATTACCCTTTGACATTTTTTTTTAGCATCCACAACTAGACGCCTTCTCCACCTGCTCCCGTCTCTCTGCCTCTTGTTCCAACTTTAGGCCCTTCCCTCCTTGCTTTATGGTTCTGAGACTTGTTCTCAGGAAAGCTAGAGTAATCACTCCTGGGTTTTGTTTTCCTATTACATCTGTGTAAGCTCTAGGAGCAGAACATACTACCCACTGCTATCCTCATATTTTAAGATCGCCACAGTTACGTACTGTACGATAGAAAGGCAGAAGTAGCTCCTCCTATCAGATTTCCCTTCCGGTCAGTTTAAATTAAAGAGAAGGCATCATTTTAAAACTGTTAATTGTTTAAAACTCTCTGGCTGCACTATTTCAGGTATAGCACGTCAGAATGGATATATTTATAGAATCAATATTATTTTCACTACTATCATGCCCTCGATAATGGAGGTATGTAAACCCAAATAGAAAAGAACAACATTGCAATTTTATCTTTTACAGATCTTGAAAGCAGGTGGTAAACAATGTTAGTAATCAACTCCAGACATTAGGAGGATGACAGAAAAAGAGTCGTAATTTGATGAGAATCCTCGGAAGGTGTCAGCAAACCAACATGTAGATTATTAACATTAATTCACTTCATGGATGTTTGTTCTGGTTGCATGGGCATCGTTTTCAAGTGACTGATACATTATAGGACATTTTGCCATCTAAACTGCTCCAGATCCTGCCTGCTTAATTATTTGCAGTAGCTTGATTTTCCTTTAATAATTTCACAATCTCTTTGGCAAAAATTGGAACCAAGTAATGAAAAACAGAGACAGACATTCCCCAAACTACATAACAATGCATTTAAAAGTTAGTTTGGGTTATGGGAGATAAAAGCCTCCGGGAAAAAATAGACCTTCTATTATGGAAAACACTTGCAAAGTATCTTTGAAATGTTGGTGACATCGAGTTTTTCATGAAGAAAATTAATCATGGTCCTGATGGAGCAAAAACACAAGGGAATTTTAAATGAAATGTTTTCCTTCTTCTTCACTGATGCAATGTTTGAAACGGGAGCACAGGGCATGTTTTTGAGCAAAGTGCTTGTCAGTGTGAGTGGTTCCCTTCAGTAAATCACCTGGAGTCATATAAACAAAAACATTGTAGACATAAAATTAAAAGACATGACTTTAATGCCTGTTTTCAATTGAACTGTGATTCCTGTGATTGAAGGATTGAATAATGTCTTTGAAATGGTTTTAAGCCTTTGTTCAAACCACTCCAGTGAGAATGAAATACTGCCTAGGAACCATTAAAACATAATCATACTCTATGATCATATTACTCCCTCATCAGCCACTTAAAATGCCCAAACTCATTGAGAAATCAAAGCAAGAAATTAGAGTTCTTTTGTTCCATACACAGGGTTCAAACAACCATTCATGTTTCCATAAGGAAAAAAAGGAAGAAATTTGGTTGAAGTTACAAGGACTCTAGGTAGGGGCTTGGAGCAAAGCCCACAGTCACCTGTTCCTCTGCACAATGTCTATTTCCTTCTCACATTACCTGATCTATTCTTCAAGAGCTCTTCTGTTTTAACTTGAAAGCATGGAGAAGTTATTCTGGTTATCATCAATGGAACATGCACCCTCTGGCTATGTGAAAGGAACTAGTCGAGCAGAGGCTAAAGGGAGAACTCAGCAATGGCTTCTATTCACGATAAAACAGGCTGGTGGCTTCCTTATGAATTTTCACTAAATTCAAGTGTATAAACACTTTACATTCTAGATCCTCCTTGGTCTTTGGGGCTGGTGCTTCTATTAATTCCTAAGGGATTGTGTGCCAGAATTAGATATTCTGGTTCAGGGATTGGTTCTAAGGGTAAAAGTCATGAAGCAAGACTGAAATCAGCCTTGGATACAGAGGAAACACAACAAAGACAGCTTTGCTACATGTTTTTAAGAAGTTGAGCAAAGTCTCCACTAGTCACTTAACTGATGCCTAATATATCAAAAGTTGCGAGGGTGCTTCAGAATGTCACATAAAAATAGCATAACGAGCTTTCCCATCCCTCCCAGGAATGCTTTTATGACCCTTTCTCTGATGTGCACCAATGCATGGCAGAAAGTTTCGTCATAGGAAATGAGCATATTCAAATGGCTATTTCCAATATGACAGTGCTCAACCGACATGTTGCATAATTCTAATTTTTTTTTAAAAAAAGTCCCTTAGTTTTTCAGGTGACTTTCACCTCCACGTAGAGAAGAAAATAACAGGTTCCATGGAGATTCAACATAACTCAGGTTATGCCTTTATACCAGGAGTTCATCTCTTAGGAAACAGGAGAAAAATAGGGATTGATCACCCCAAGGCTGACGTCATGATTCTTCATATAACTGTTCCTCCCTTATTTTTCACATTCCCATTATTTCCTCCCTGTCTCTCTCTTTCTCATTCACTGAACTAATTCATTCACAGATGTTTATTAGGTTCTAAAGGACATCTAGGTGGTTGGCATTCATCAGTGCTGAAAACACACATTTGATTTTAAAAAGGCTGTGTGTTGTCCTGTATGATTACTTGGTAGTGCAGGGACTCCTGCAAACACTGATTCTGTTGACCTGGCCATGAGTTATGTTGAATCTCCATGGAAACTGTTATTTTCTTCTCTGCATAGAAGTGAGAGGAATCCATGACAAAAGAGGTTAGCTAGTTTCCTGACCTCCTGAACAAAGGAAACTCAGCCCCAAGAAAAAATAGCACAAACAAATCCAGTGCATGACTGAACCCCATATGGTCATTCTGTTTCTAAATGCAAGGTGAGGTCAAAGGATATTATGATAACCTATTGGCATTAAGAAAAAAAGATAGGATTGAGAAGCTATATAAGACCCAAGGATAAGTTCTTGTTCTGTGAACCAGAGTCTTCCTAAATAAGCTCATTGGGCCTCAGTTTCCTCAATATGTATTTGTATAGTGAGTTAGGATTTATTTAGTGGATTCTATCATTTCATTCTTTCCTTTATTGAGCACTTACTCTGTCCTGAGCACTACCCTCAGATAGAGCAGTGAGGAAGTGCGAGAACAATTGCACTCCGACAGAGCTTTCTTGAAAGAAATAGTATATGCTCCTGGTGAGCTCACTCTGAGCCCTTGTAGTGATAATGGAAACAAACATTACTTGAAGTTCTGTCCAAGTAGCATCAAGATTGGTATGTGCCTGGTGTATGCTTTCAGAGTACTCTATTCTGATGTCTGTGTGGACCAATTTCGATTAATGATGCTTTGTATAATCCAAGGTGACAACCCTCTAGTGTTCCTCAAGGAAGATGTCATATGGGTGCTGATAGGGCAGAGAAAGTACCAATGAATCCCAGTAGTTCCTGTGATTTGGTGATGATCAGTGATGCAAACAATCTAAGAGAAGAACAAGGTTTGGGGATGTTTTGTTTGGGGGGATTGGGGTGGGATGAAAACTATCCTAGAAGGGTGAGCAAGAGGCAATCCTGTGCATGGACTATCCAATCATCATGTCCCCAAGACCCTTCCTTTGCTGTGCAACTTCTCCAGTGCCTTGATTTCCACCTCTGGAATACTGGATGTGAAAGTACACAGTATGTGTCTCTACTACATCAGCCAAGCTACTGAAGAGCACTTGGCACTCCCTGATGTGATGTCTCGATGGGCGTTCTTGACCATTGGGTCTTATCAAAATGGAATGAGTCTGAACATTTCATTGTTCATAGGGGTCATTTAAGCTGCCACCCAAGAATGGCATTAGTACATGTGCCACTCAATACATTTGAAAGTCAGAGAACAAAATTAAATTTCTATACCTCACTTTCTACCTGGAATGAGCCACTTTGTAGCTTTCTCTTGTGTGTGTCAGGTCAGACATCCCACAGGCTTCCAGAGAGAATCCAGTATCCACTTCCAGTCTCCCAAGAAGAACACTGTGATCAGACACCCATGCTAAGCAATTGGCTTTTATGTAGGTTCTCGGCACTCAAACTCAGGTCTTCGTGCTCACACAGTAAGAACTTTTTATCCTTTGAACCATCAACCGACTATCAGGATTATTCTAGATAATAAGTTTAGCTATAATTCTAGTTTCAAGAACTGTCATTTCTGGGGTTGTGGATTTAGCTCAGTGGTAGAGCGCTTGCCTAGCAAGTGCAAGGCCCTCAGTTCAGTCCCCAGCTCCGAAAAAAAAAAAAGAAAAGAAAAAAAAAAAAAGAGCTGTCATTTCCTTTTTTTACCAAAGTTCTTACTGTGTTTTGTATTAAAAGCAGAGAAGGTATTTAAAAATACCTTTATATTTTTCTAAATATGAAGGATATGTTAGAGATTTATATAAATATTCCTAATAATCAATAATGATTTGTCACTAATTGTGAATGCTCTTTGTTGTCCACGATCAAACAGCACTAAAGACTCTGCTGACTTCATTGAAATATTATATACTTTTCCAGTCACTCATTCTACTCTGCCCTTTGTCTCCTTTACTTTCTACCCCATGTCATATTATCTATTCATTTCTGGGCAGTTAATAGCTCTGTGAAGATGTTTGTTTCCTTTGTCACAGTCTCAGGATCTAGAATAATGTTTGGTATGTAGCAAATATTCTGTATTTCTTAATGGTTGAGTGAATTTAGTTGTTACTCCCTCTTTGGAATACTGATAACAAATATGAACCTAACAGATATTAAGAACAAAAGGATCTTATAAGAACACATACTAACCTACATCCATTCAAAACAATTCTCAGACTCTCCAGGAATACAAACTCCGCCAAGCTTAATGGGCAGAAGCAGAAACAGCCCATGTCTGTTTAATAAACACCTTGTTCTTTTTAACTCCCTAGGAGTGAGCAGACAATAGAAAAATATGGTCTCTTTCACTTTTAACTTCAGAATCCTGAGTATCTTATTATTAGATGAATATTGACATACACACACACACACACACACACACACACACACACACACACACACACACGCACACTGAATATATGGTCATAGTTTATATCTAAAAGCCCAAAGGGTACCCAATTGTTTACAGTAGGAGAATCTTTTGCTGATTCCTGTGCCCTGACTAGTTCTTCAGGACAGCAGGTGTACTGCCTCACCTCTAAATCTAAATTGGTGAATGCCTGCAAAACTTTGAGTAGAATTTGTTTTACCTTTTTGTCCCTCAGTCCTCTTGCCTGGAAGATGGGAGTAATCAAGTCTCTTTCATGAAGTCCTTAGGAAGATTGGAGTAGATCAAGGCATGCAAAATGTGTGTAAAACAAGTACCAAAAATGAAATTACTGTTGGCTTTGTGCACCCTCCAGGTCTTGTATGCATACTCAAGAAGCGTGCTTACATTCACCATCTCTTTTTCTTTTCCACTTTTTCAATTACAATAAATAGACCTCTGCCAGCATGACGGCCATAGGCACACAGACTCTGGCGCTCCCTGCTGCTTCTCCATCTTCAGTGCTCACTTGTCCCATATCACAATTTTAAAACCTTGATTAAAACTAACTCTGATTATATTTTATTTGGTCTTTCTAATGAAATCCTTTTTTTTTAAAGAAAAAATTGATGATGATTTTTCTATCACTTTTCTATCCTTTCTCATTGTTAAGATTGAGATTTCAGGGTAACAGCCAGTCTGGGGTCAGCATGTAATCAACAGACATTGGTGAGAGCAGTCAGTGAAGTTTGGGGGATGATCCAGGTTCTGGTCTTCTGAAACTGGTTTTAATTCTGACCTAGGTTGGGTGGTAGAGATCGACTGTAAGGTAGATTTGGGGTGGCAAGCCCACTGTGTTCACTTACTTTTAATGCATATGGAGAATGGAGTGTTCGATAGTGGGAATCATGAGGGAGAACATCATCAAATCATTTCCTAGTCTTGACCCTGCTCAGTGACACTGTTGCCTTTGGTACCAACCATCATTTGAAAAACAAAAAACAAACAAACAAAAAACAACAAAACAAAAACAAAATAATTGAGGCCTGCAGAAGACTGCGCTGCTGCCAACGTGATGAAGGAAGGGCTCCTCTTAATTATGCCTGAGATTTTATAGGGAGGGCAATTGATCCTAAAAGGAGCCAAGGAAGTTCTGCAGGAACTGGAAGGTTCTAGATACTGGCTGGGAATCAAATCTCCTCCGAGTTGCTTCCCATGACCCGTGACTCAGAGTAAGATCTCCTAGCAGGGTGGCAGAGGGAACGTGGATTGTAGCTGCCAGTAGAGAGCACCGCATGCATGAGAAGGATAGGACACATGTCAGGAGCAGGGATGTGTGACTGATGGCCATGATGCTGGGATGGTGGCTTGGTACCCTCTCACACCCATTCTTCCCCCTAAGAAAGAAGGTGGAGTGAAAGTTCAAACCTGCTTTTATTGTCTTTGGGCTAAGTTCAGGGGATTTAGCAGATTCACCAGCAATGGTGAGCCGGAGCAATTTGCCTCCCTAACCTGGATTGTGTGACTTTAGACCATGTTTTCTACTGACTATGCTAATCATGTTCTGGTATAGATGACCTGGAAGTAATAGACTATCCCCAGACACTAATGCCCGTCTCAATCCTTTCACAAGTGTCTGTCATCCCCAACCCTGCTTCATTCAACTTCTGCAGCTTGGCGCCTCATCATCTGGAAGTCCCCCAGGAAGGACAGCATCACCTTCAGGAACTGCTGCTTTGCTGGCTCTGTGCACAGAGCTTTCTTTACACAGAATGCGGATGCTGCATTGCTCTCCTGGCTGCGCTGGGTGTGCTGAACAAATGTGCTCCCTGGCTCTTAAGGAATCGAAACTACATAGTTTCACTCTGGCCCCGTTGTATGACAGTTGGCTTTCAGCATTCCCTTGTCCCCACAAAAACCTCAACGCAAATCCTTAGCACGGATGATGTACAATGGGAGCTTTCATGACCGTGTTGGCACCTGCAAGCCTGGGTTTACAGTGTCCTGGAGCAGGACAGTACTTACAGAGTGGGGCTGAAGCTGAGAACCCCAGACCAGGCAGCAGGTGAGCAGACATAGGTAGGAGGGGAGACCTGCTAACTGAAGGACTTTCTTTGCTGCCTTCCTGGGTACTCTAAGTCTCAATTGCAATCTCATTGTTCCAAGCATAGAAAGCAATTTATATCCAATCTTTAACTTTAACATGCCCTCTGACTCAAAGGGAAAACAGATCGAAAAAGCAAATATATGGACAGATTTTTGGTAACTAGGGACAGAATCCATTCATAATAAGAAGGCTGGCTCTGGAGTCAGGCTCTGAAGCTGTCCCTCTGTCTTTTTCATTAACTAGACAAAGAACCAGTGGTACTGACTGTATACCACGTTTTTCTTTGCCTCTCATCTGTGGCACAAGGGCTAAGACTGCAGACATCCCTTGTAAAGATTAAAGGATCAGCTATCGCTGAGCTAACTAGAGCCATGCCTGATTCACATTAGGCATTCTGTAGTTGAAAGTTGTCGTCGTCGTCGTCGTCATCATCATCATCATCATCATCATCATCATCAATTTCATTCATCATCATCATCAATTTCATTCATCATCATCATCATCATCAATTTCATTCATTCATCATCATCATCATCAATTTCATTCATCATCATCATCATCATCATCATCATCATCATCAATTTCATTCATCAGCATCATGATGGATTTCCCCTCAGTCAGAAGGACATGGAATTGAGTTCATAAATTGATAGGTATCAAGGAGGCTGAGCAGGCTGAGCAGCAATGTACATCCTGCAGGAACAAGTGTGACCAGCTCTCCCGCCCTGCCACTGCTGCTGGTACTAACGGAGACAACATTAGTATCTGAGGGTGACAGCTCTACTTGTTCCTAATGTGGAGTCAAACAATCGCCAAGGCCGGTTTCTCTGAGAACTATGTATAGGGTTGGGTCTATGTTGTATCTGGTGCCTTCAGTTTGCCACATAGGGAAGTTGTGTTCTATCTCCTGTCAAAATTCATACAACAGTGGATTTCTCCATCACATGGCAATAATAGTTTTATAATTATTTAATATTGTTGGGTTTAATCCAAAAGTTTTAAACACAACAGATACCTATATAAAAAGGTAGTACTATAAAATTGAAATAAAAGTTACTTTTCTCATTGCTGTGACACAATACTTGATATAAAAAATAAAATGGGATTCTTTGGAGTTTATGGTTTGAGAATACAGTTCAACATGGTGGGAAAAAGCATGATGTCATGATGTCAGGAGGGTCAGGCTTCTTGTCCACATCTCCATGGACCAGGCTGTAGAGAGAAATGACAGGAAGCTGGGCTGGACCATAGGTCTCAAAGTCAACCCACTATGATCCATTTCCTCCAGAAAGATTAATATCCTAAATGTTCCCAAAGTTCACAGAACAGAGTCACCAGCATCCTTGGTACCTACATCTCCCTATGTCCTCATAGCCAGTTCACCTCCATCAACTTTTCAATTCCACTGCCTGCTCAGTCTTGAACCTACATTTCTTCATCTCCCTAATCCAATAAACCAACATTATTCTGGAGGACTATTAAACCAACGTCATCACCGATCTCTTCATATTGGCTCTTAACTGTCTCTAATCCATTTTACAGGAACCACATGAGTTCTGAGAACCCTTTGTCTTCTCAGTTAATCATCAAGACAATCCCCACCAATATTTCTACAGATGTTTTGGGCAAGAGGATTTCTTAATAGAGGCAAGTCCGGGCCATATCAAGTTGACAGTTAAGGCTAACTGGAACATTGAGTATCCCCCACTTGCTGAGTGAGTAAGCAGAGGAAACGATTTTGTTTTGTTTATATAAAGATTTGTTATAGAATTAAAGAAAATTAAGATTTAAATATATCCAAAGTGTTTAAATATTGCTTCTCAAGTGAAGTTTTTAACTATCAGAATCTTTAAATATCTCTCTAATTATCCTGCTAGAGATGGCTGTTCACATCCTAGTAATCAATATTGCATTACCAGCTAGAAAAAAATGTTTGCATGTATCCTAATTTGCAATAGAGTGCCTTCATTTTGTCTAAATGCACAGATTTTCCCCTTTAGGTTGGTGGTTACAGATGTTGTGGAATTGAGTTTGCCTAATTCTTAAAGTAAATAGTTCTCAAATGTGATATTCTCAGGGCTCCTTCATATACCAAAAGATTATTGAAGAGTTCAATGGCTTTTGTTGGTGCAGTTAATGTCTGTAGACACCATAAACAGTAACAAATGTTAAATTTAAAACATGTCTATCCATTATTTTAAAATAAATAAAAGGCGTAGTATACATTAGGCTAAATGCCATGTTTTGTGAAAATAGCTGTTGTTTCTAAAACAAAATATAATTAGAAGTTATCTGGGTTCTCACATCAGTTCCTATATTTAACTTACTGGGGTAGGTTGTTGTTTGGTTGAAACATATAAAGAGAACTCTGTCTCTTCAGACAGATTTATAGTTACAAAAGGGAGGGAGGAGTAGTTTAATACCTTTTCAGATGGTCATGACACTATCTCAGAGCTTGACAATCAGTGATCCTCAGATATTCGTTACACATGGAAGGTACACTGTGTCAGCAAACCTCCCCACTCTTGTTGATTAAATTCATTGGCATCGCCTGTCTTTGCCTGTGACTTTTATCCTAAGGATATCTGGAACACCATCCCTCACCTGGAAAATACACATTCACTGAGCTACGTAAGGGTTTTGTTTTTTATTGGACACTTTTATTTTCATTTCAAATGTTATCCCCTTTCCAGGTTTCCCGTCCATAAAACTCCTATCCCTTCTCCCCAGCCCCTGCTCATATGAGGGTGTTCCCCACCCACCCGTCCACCCCTTCCCATCTCCCTGCCCAGACATTTCCCTAAACTGGGGCATCAATGAGCCTTGGCAGGACCAAGGGCTTCTCCCATTGATGCCCAACAATGTCGTCCTCTGTTACATATGCATCTGGAGCCATGGGTCTGTTCATGTGTACTCTTTGGATGGTGGTTTAGTCCCTGGGAGCTCTGGTTGTTTGGTTTTGTTGTTTTTGTTGGGTTGCAAGCCCCTTCAGCTCCTTCAATCCTTTCTCTAACTCCTCCAATGGGGACCCATTCTCAGTTCAAAGGTTGGCTGCAAACATCCACCTCTGTATTTGTCATGCTCTGGCAGAGCCTTTCAGGAGACAGTTATATCAGACTCCCGTTAGCATGCACTTCTTGGCATTAGCAATATGGTCTGGGTTTGGTGGCTGTATATGGGCTGGATACCCAGGTGGAGCAGTCTCTGGATGGCCTTTCCTTGATCATGAATAGATGGAAAGAAAGTATATGCACATGTATGCAATGCCTGCAATGACCAGAAGAGGGCATCAGATCCGCTGGAGATACAGTAAGTGGAAACAGCAAAGGTAGGTGCTGGGTATGTGCTCTAACTGCTGGAGCTTTCGCTCCAGATCTCAGCTTCCCAATTCTGATACCTATATCAAAAAGTAATGGACATTAAGATTACACTAACACGATCAAGAAACAGCTTAAAATAGAAGTTGTTAAGCTCCAGGTGACAGTTTAAAATTTAAACTTTGGAAAAATTAGATTATACCATTGAGTGGTTTTCCTGCTGTGGCAGGCCTTGTTAATTATCAGAAAAAAATATTTTTGATACATTCAAGTCTAAATAACTATAATCAGTTATACAATTTCAGTAAAAATAAGTGATGGTTCATTTTAAAATGTCTAATTAGTAGTTAGGAACTCAAGTGAAATACATTTTTTTAAACAACCATCATCTTTCAACACATAGGAATACATATCAAAATTTAATAAAATTCATGGTTCTTCCCATTTTATCTGGGTATCCTTGAGTGGTTACAGAACAAGTTTTATGCTGAGTCTGTGGTGGTGAGGAAAATGGTGTTTAATGTCATAATTTGGTACTAATGCCTTGCTTTCTGCTTAAAACATACCTTGGCTATGGAATAGTTAGTAATGATGCCAATAGAGGCAAAAGGGAAAATAATGTGTGTGTGAAAAGTGTTTGGAACACTTAAAGGGCACAGAAGGATCTTGGGGTGCCCAGTGCCTGAGCATCTCAGGAATGCTGATTTATTGAAATTGGAATAGCAGGATTCGATCCACACAGCCTAATCTAACTCATAATTTTAATTCTTTATTTGTTTCCATTACCTCGAGAGCAGTGTGCTGACACTTGTTTACAGTGAAATGCTCATAAGTTATTTGGTCTCTTGAATTGCGGAAAAGACAGAAGTCATTTATAGCACATAATTGGTCACTGTCAACCAAATGGCATGCTTAGTGACTCTCTTAGCAGCAAAGGACAGTTTAATGACAGTGGAGTGACAATCTCAAAAAGCAGGTTTTCAGAAGACTACAAGTGAGCAGGTGCTTATGGAGGAGAAATGGTTCTCCATTCATTAATTTAAGAAGAAACTCTTCAGTCAAGATGCTTTTTTATCTGTACACTTATTTCATGGTGTTTCCTGCTTCCAAGAGAATACAAATATCCCTAAGATTCCACCATTATCCAAGTCACAGACAAGGAAGTCAGATCTAGGCTTTTCAAAGGAATTGCCAGGCCCATGCTGAAAGCTACCGTGAGAAGTCTACTGATTCATCCCAGACATTTTTGAATTTACCAACAAGCAGAGGCAGGAGTAAATCATGCCAAAGGCCATTGAAGGATGGCTTTGCCAACAGGGCAGGTATATACCATGCAAGCTCAAGCTCATGTTCCTCCAATTCCTGTTAGAACAAGATCTTGACATCCCACAAGGATGAGTTCTCAGAGTTTTGACCATTGTATGAGTATGAAAAGGGTTATTTAATTTACCCATCCTTAGGAAGAAAGCATGAAAGAAAACACGGTTTTCTGTGTTACTGGCAGAGTCATAATGACCTCCTTTGGTTCTGTATCCCAACAACCAATTATGCGGTCCTGGTACAAAATGGGCAAGTGCTAGTCCTTAGTTAATGTCACAAAGATTTTTCATGTGCCCCATATTTAAAGTTGGAGATGTTCAGACATGGATTCATGTTAGGACCCTGAATACTTTACCCACTTCTCAGTGTAGTTGTAACCCTCTGAACTAATTTACTGTAATAGACATGTTCCAGAAAGGCAAATTACTCGGCCAAAGCATGAACATCTGACCTGAACCAACCTTACTGGGTCAGATGGCAGATTCTTGAGCCTACAGAAAAGTGCCTTCAATCAGTCTGGCACAGACTTTATGGTTACATCTTGTCTGTGTATGTGTCTGCAGCACCACTTTTTCCCTGTGCATGCCACAGGCTTAAACTCCACGAACATGGCTGCCAAGTCCTGGATCGTGTGTGCCTGTTGTAGCACCAGATCTGTGCCAGAACCAGGAAACGAATTTAATGGGCATCATCAGGGCATACAGAGGTTAACAGCCATCTCTTTTCACTTTCTCCACCAGAGCTGTCTCTCTTCATTTCCAAAATGGAAAGACCTCTTTCCTCTCCTCCCAACCCCCATATTTTATTAGTCTCTATATGCCATCACGTGATGTGACAAACAACTGTGATTACTTCATTGGTAAATGTATTGATCAGAGTCTTTGTATATATGGGCTGTCTCATTTTTCTTAATTATTCAATGGTATAATCAAGAACAGTTGTGCGTCCTGTTGACCGGAGAGGTCAGTAGGGCAGACTTGCCTTCCAGGATGTCCAGTAAAGTGTTGCCAAGCTGGGGTTACACAGCTATCAGAGTCCAGGTCCTCACTTTAGGCAAGCCTGGCCATCTCTCTTCTCTGGATTCCCCTTAGTTCATCTCTCCCTGGCCAAGCTTGTTGGGTGGGCCTTGTTTGGCTCTAAGAAGCACTAAGTCCAGGTCCGTTGAGACAGCTTGTCCTAAGGAAAAGAATTATGACCTTGATTTCCATTTTAAGCCATGAAGCTGACTGTTACAGATGGAAGGGACTCTTGAGATTTTTTTTCCTAAGAAACAAATATCCATGAAAGGTTATGTGAGTACGTGGAATACACATTTGCTCTGGCTCTAATGACAAAGAATAGACATAGCAAAGGAGGGCAGCAAAGTAAGGAATTACCTGGACAAGGTAGGCACCATGCCTTTTCTAGTTGTAAGGGAAACCAATAAGAAAACAATAACTAAATAATCTGTTTCTTATGAACTTATTCTCACAGCTACTGAATCTAGCATAGGTAGTTTAGTCCACCAGGCCTACTTTCTGTTGTCAGCCAGTGTAAAGCAGTGCTGGGCTGCCTATATCCTCACCCAAGTTCTTATGGTCTTTGGATTTGTAATATTAGTAAACTCATCTTCACGGGACTGCATAAGTTTGGTTTTATTTTAAATGTAAAAATATGACAGATAAACATTTGAATTTTGCCCAAGTAGTACTATATAGAATGTGTTGATCTTTATCTGACAAGATTATCAGAAAATATTATTAAAATATGTGAATGTAGGTGTGCCGGCATCTTTTTATGGGGTAGCTCTAATACAACTATTCTAAGTCCCAAACTCTCCAAGTCACAGGAAGCTCATCTATATACAAAGCTAACATGTATTTGAATTGCTTTTCATGAAAGGTGCCACTTCTGCCTCCCCCAACCCATTCCTTATTTCATTGATCATGAGTGGAACATCCATTTAACAATGTCTAAAAAATTCCCTAGGGAATACATGGTAGACATGGAGGGTATTTGACACCTTGCCTGGCTGTCTTGCTGATGTTCACCAGGCCTGCTTTCTGTGGTCAGTCAGTATAAATATCACTCCCAAACTGAAGGTATTCAAAAGAGACATTTGTGCTGTGACAGTGGTGAAAACATGGTGCCCACTGGGATTTTTATAGACATCTTGGGCTGAGTAAAGGAAGAGGATGAAGTTTGTTGTCAGCCAGAGAAAGAAATTTCACATGGTTCTGGCACTTTTTTAGAGCTCCCCTCTGGAGATAGTAGGAGAACCTCGGTAACAATGGGTCAGTGATGGGTGAGGAGCCATGCTTTTGTTCCGTACTGCTGAGTTGTACAGACATTCTTGTTTTATATTTAAACCTAAACCTCCTGACAGACCCTGAAAATGGATGGGGATGGGGATCATTGATCTTGTGGTCCTCTTCCCATTGTAACTGCATTGAATACATCTCCTTCTTCTGATTTTCATTATTGCCTCTAGATGGCTGATTATGATGTTTTACTTGTTGACCTGACTATCGCCTCTAGATGACTGATTGTAATGGTTCACCTGAACTGTTGACTTGACTCAATGCAGAGTCACCTGGGAAGAGAGTTTCAATAAAAGACAGTCTACATCAGGTTGGCTTGTGAAAATGCTGAAGGAAAGAGCTATTTCTTCTTGTTAATTGATGTGAGAGGAGCCCACTCACTATGAATGATGGAAAGGAAATGAGAAGTTAGAAGTGAGTATGCACACACTAATCCATCACTTCCCATGGTAGACAGTAGATGCCATCTGACCAGTTCACTCAAGCCACCACTGCTGTGACATACTTGTCGGGATGACTGTAACCTGTAACCATTAGCCAATAAACCCTTTCTCCTTGAAGTTGCTTTTTGTCAACATGTTGTTACAGCAATGGGAAAAAACCCAAAGATGCTTATCTTAGCATGCTAAGGTTGTCAAGACCAACTCCAACTCTAACAACTCCAGTAATACCAGGATTGACTTTCTAGAATGGAGGGTTGCAAATGCCAGAACCAAGAAAACAACCTTGTCTCAGTGGACCTCTGCTGAAATCCCCACAGGTCAAATGTTCCCTCTAGAATTCTTCTAGATTTTAGAACTCAATCTGAAGGAACAGAGAGGATATAAGGCATACATATATTTCAAAGATTCTTGAAGATGGTATAGAATAAAAATAAATCCACCCCCTTCACCCAAGGGGCAGAAATCTCAGACTGCCCTCTAGGACTTTAGTGTTCACTTAGAGATACTAAAGATGTTCTGACCCCTGTGGGGACACAACACAGGGACACATTAGTGGCATAGGATCTGGAAGTTGGGAGTGGTTGTATAAAAGTGCCAAAAGACCACAAAATACTGTGTACTTCAAAATGGACTTTGAGGACTGTCAGTACTTAGGCCGGTATATAATTCACATCAAAACTTAATGGTGCTAGAAACACATCAGGCCAAACAGACTAAGCAAGTAAGTGAAACATATCCGGAGCAAACTTTGTTTTGGATAAACATAGGCAGGGCTTAAGAAAGTACTATCATAGTGAAAATAACTTTGTAAGTATAAATAATACATGATTTATGTTGTATCCTATTTACTGAAGCTTTTGGGATATTCAGTCTTAAGAGGACTACTCACACCATTTTTAATGACTTGGTACAGAGTCTGAAATGCGTAAATTCAATCTATCTTGTTATAAATATAAAACAGCTGCCATAGTTTTCCCAATAAATCTGACTTTCATTAAGTAAAACAATTCTGAGAGTGCATTTTCTAACAAATTTTGCTGATTGACCTCAACATTCTGTTTATAATGTATAACCATGCAGGGAAAAATAGCATAGAAACTGGGTAATTTCCTTAATTCACAAATTCTTTGTTATTTCCCATGGAGTGAATGTCTCACATCTGGAAAAGCTCATGCAGTTAACTAGTATGGCCAAGGAAACTGTGCCTTGAGGAATTTTAAATATATGCCCCTTTTCCTTGTTGGTTGTTGTATGTTAATGGAGGTGTGTGTGTGTGTGTGTGTGAGTGTGTGTGTGTGTGTGTGTGTGTGTGTGTGTGTGTGTAAAAGAAGAGGGTAGGACTCAGTGTGGCACTTCTTAGGTTTCAAAAGGATACTTGAGTATACTAAACCCTCTACCACAAAATAGAACTGTACCAAAACAATTCCAGAAAGTTCAGTGTCAGAGAAGCTTAAGCAAGAAGTTCTATGCTGCCATTCATCTCTGGTCCTTGTGGGGTTTGCCAGCATGAAAGCCTCCTTTGTTCAGAACCTCTGTCTTCCCTGGTAAGCCTCAGATTTTTTTTTCTTTCTCCGAGCACAGCCTTGGCAGCCCCAAGCAGGTGCCTGTTCCTCGTCAAGTCCTACAACTACACAGTGTTCACTGCTAAGGGAACTCATCTTGCCTCATCGCAAGTAGGTCAGAACTGAGGGGTCACCGAAGAGAAGGGAAAATAATTGCCTTTCTCAATAACAAGAAGCCACAGCACACAGTCAGTTCTCTGGGGTTGCTCTTCATTGGAGAAACTATTCTACATGGTACCTGACCATGAGCTCAACAACAAAGTCTGGCAGAGGGCACAACTGCTATATAGTCAGTCTTGGGGCTGGAATGTGCAGCAGGGCTCGCCATTTATCTCATCATGCTACTTCTGGTCTCCGGTTATTAATCTTGCAAAACAATGTTTATTTCCTAATTAATAGCCACTACAATCTCTAAGTAGTTTGTGGGGGAGGGTGCATGTGTATATGCCTGCATGAATCTGTAGAAGCCAGAGGTCAACCTCAGGTATCATTGCAACATAACCATCCATCCTGTTTGGGGGTTTGTTTTGTTTTGTTTACGATTGAGTTTCTTGTTGGCCTGTAGCTCAACTAGGCTAGACTGGCTGACAAGCACTTTTACTGACTAGGCTACCTCCCAAGCACTGTAATTAGTTTTATAAATTGTTTTGATGCTCAATCTTAATACTGAAACTTTCCAGAAAGACAAGAACTATATATGTGTTCTTTATACATGAATCAGATAGTACTGAGTAATGAGCGTATATATGATGTGTGTGTATGTGTGTGTATACATATATATGTTAGTTACTGATGTTATATGTAACAAATATTTCAAATATTATCTGCCCATATATTTATCTATTAATCTAGATATCTAACTATAATTGAACAGTCACCATTATACATATATCATAGTATTTACTGACAATATGTCTATCATCTATCTATCCATCCAGCTACAACATATTCATCTAGCTAGTTATCATTCATCTATCAACTTATCTCTCTGCCCACCTACTTGTTATCTCTCTCCATCTACCCATCCATCTTGATATCTATTTAGAATGAAAGACTAAATGTAGAAACACGTACTTTCCTGAGGACCCATCTCTCCTCAACCCCACTGCTTTGGAAATCTTCATTACCTGCCCAGTCAACTATCCATAGCCAGAACTCCCCAATCCCACTTCCTTGAATTGCCCTCATAAATGAAGTCATTTGCACAGAGTTTTTTGCTTAATTGACCTCTTTCTGCACCCATCCAGAAGACCGACAGTTTGCTTGTGTGCTTAATTTTGAGCATCTATGGACTCAAATTTCTGTTTGCAAAGCCAGACCACAAACATTATGCTAATTGAGACATTATGGCAAGAGAATTTTCCTTTAGGGATGAAGGTTGTTTCTCGGGCCTCATAAGATGATTGCTTGAGCCTGTTAGCCCAATCTTTTCCTTTCTCTTTGTACAAAATTAAAGGAAAGGGAGTCTGCTATGAAAGAAAACCAAGGGATTCTGAAGACATTAGATTGCATTTTGAAGTTGGAGGTGAGCTGAGAGCCACCGATTGGGCTCTTTGCTGAGTAAATGGCAGAGGGAAGAAAAACTAACTTAAAAGAAAACCCGCAACTCAGAAAAGCAAACTAAAGCCTCGGTGTGGGAAGGAAAGTTCCCAATACCGCACTGTTAGAGTGATACACTAGAGAGATAGCTTAGCAGTTATGCACTTATGCTGCTTTTGCAAAGGACCACAGTCCAGGTGTTATCAACTATGGTGGGAAATCCACACCCTCCACAACTCCAGATCTGAGGGATCAGCACCATTTTCCTGGCCTTTGTAAATACCTGCACACATGGCACACACGCATACACACAAATAAAATAAAAATAAAGAATTTAAAAGGGAAGATACATGGTACACCTAAGTAAACTTGACAGCTAACATTTCCAGGCGTTGGTTTATAAAGAGTTTTTATATCATCATATTTTTATTTGAAAACCACAATATACATGGAGTAGTGGAAGGGGAAAGGAGACTGGCACATGGAAAGGCCTGGAAAATTTCTGAAGAAAGATAAAAACAATCAACAAGAAGTTTGCTCTCACATATCTTCTAAAGTCGTGTGTGTGTATGTGTGTGTGTGTGTGTGTGTGTGTGTGTGTACAACTTCTGTGTGACCCTGAGTACAATAACTTCACCTTTCAGAACCTCTGCTTCCTAGTTTATAAAATGTACTTCTGTTCCCAACTCAGGATGTAGAATAAAACGCAAATGACACAATGCCTATCAGACTTTATATATGAGCCAGAATTAAATGCATGCATAAGTATAATAAAAATTTATAAGGAAATTATTATAAAACCCATTCACCAAGAACGTATTTAATAGATATTTCTCCAAATCCTGGTACTTGATATGACTTTGTCATTTCAATTTTGGAACATTTCATTAAAAAAGTGAGAATGAGACCAATATGTAAAAATGTTTAAATCCCTAGTCTCCATTTCATACCCTCAATCATAAACCAAGCCAAAAGTAGGATATGCAGTTTAACTGGATCTCATACAGTATATACAGAGCATATACATTGCATATATTATTATTAAAATATAATTGCATGATATATTACTTTATATTTTTCACTAAACAATATCTCACAGATACCATTCTGTCTTTGTATATGGATATATTTCACTGATTTCAATAACTTACAGTATTTCATGAAGTCATTCATTACCTCACATATCTTCGAAAGTCATAAGTGTGTGTGTATGTGTGTACACACGCATGACATATTGTGTTGTACATGCATGTGAATGTGAGAGTAGAGATGCCCATGTTCATGTAAGCCTATGCAGGAGACAGAGCAGAACATCAGATAGCTTTATCTGTTGTGTTCTCTCTCTCTCTCTCTCTCTCTCTCTCTCTCTCTCTCTCTCTCTCTCTCTCTTTTTCTCTCTGCCTCTCTGTTTATTGCCTTGAGACAAAATCTCTCACTGAACCCAGAGCTGTTTCAGGTTGGCTAGCCAGCAGAGAACAGTTAAGCTCCACTTTCTCCTCTGTCTCTCACTCCAGGGATAGCATTGCTGACTTGTGCTGTCATAACTAGATTTTGTATGTAAGCACTAAGGACTCAGCCATTTCCCAAGCCTTAATAACATGGTTTTCATTTCCTTTGTTTTGCTTTGTTTCATGAGGTAGTAGAGTGTTTCAGACCATATCTGCCAACTCCATGTTTGCTACATGACTACAGGTCACAGAATAAAGAAGTTTCCACGTGGCAGTTGCTTCAGAGAAGGTCCTGAGATCCTTCACTCAAGTATCATGGCAGTGCCACCTGCCCTTAGCCTAGTGTGTTGTTTTCCTCAGTGCAACACAGGTATATGATCATGCAGGAAGAATGTGTGTCATGTGGTTATTGTCTTGTTGCTATAATTAGGAAGACACCAGAAAATTACTTTTAAGGTGTCCCATGAAGTTTTAGCTCTTTAAGTAAGTTTTGTTAAGCTTAGTGAAGGAGGCAATGTCTTCTGAAGTTGCAGAAACTATATATATATATATATATATATATATATATATATATATATATATATATATATATATAATGAAGGAATGGCTACAACCACAGGAATTCTATAAGAAACAATGTGTTAGAATAATCATGTCAGAGCCAATCAAATCCTCTCCACAGAGCCCTGTCATGAAAGCATGCTTCAGTTTAAAAAGAAAAGGGAGATCCCCAAGAGACTAGCTGGTTACTTGAGTGATCTTACCAGCTACTGAGGAGGGCAGTGAAAGTTCTCTCTTGCCATGCATACTGTGAGCTTGTTAACTGACTCCATTTATTCGATAAAACTTGAAGAAAAGCATAAACAAGATGATTACGCAGCTCCTACTTGTTGGAAAGGGAGAATGGCATATACTAAAGAAGTCCAAGAGGATTCCTGTGGGAAGAAACCAGAGCACACTGGCCCTGGCCATGGCTCTGCTTTTCCCGTGCTTGCAGACAACACCCCCTAGGTGCAATCTTACTCCCAGAGTCTGTTGCTATGATACACATCAAACCAAAAGAGACTTGTACGGAAAGGATTTTTTTCATCTGACAGCTTACAGTCTCTGAGGAAGGGAAATTAGGGCAGGATCTCAAGGCAGGAACAGAAACAGAGACCATAGAGAAACACTGCTTACCACCCTACTCTCCTTAGCTTGCTCAGCTTACTGTCTGAAACAACCCACAACCACCTGCCCTGGGATGGCATCACCCACAGTAGACCGGGTCCTCCCACATCAATCGTCAAGGGAGAAATTGCCTCACAGACTTACCTACAGGCCCATCTGATAGAGGTGATTCCTCAGTGGAGGCTCCCTCTTCTCAAATGACAGAGCTTATGTCAAGTGGATACAGCAACAAACAACTAGCCAAAACAAGCTGCCAGCAGGCTATGGAACCTGATCTGAAAGCCCGAGTCTGGATGAGCATAAGGATTCTACCCCAGGTGAATGGTGCCTGCCCAGGACTGTCAGAACACACCATCCTGGGTGGTCTGGCTTCCAAACTCCCCAGTCTGCTTGACACACAGGCTTCAGTTAACAGTGCACTCCTGTCTGGCTCCAGCAGTTGGCATGCTTTGACTGCCACTGTGGTCCTGGGCTACCAAGAGCTCCTATTCTGCAATCCCACTGGTACCGCTTCCACATTCCCTGCCATTTGCATGGGAAGCCTCTTGGCTTCCATGTATTGGCTTATTTACACATTCTAAGATGCTAACCCAACATGGAACAGCTCTCTAGCTCTCTGGTTTGTCCAAGCAACCACTCATTCATTTAGTCTGCTGGATGCTTGCAATGAAAAGAGAGACAGGGAAAAACAGGTAAAGCAAGACAATGTACTTGACTTACACACATCTTAGAGGAAATTGTTTGATTTTCACCCTCTCAGCCCTCCTTCTATAATTAATCCAGTAATTCTTACCAATTGGCCATCCAAAGAATGTTCCTAAGCTTCACCAGCTTTACCATTCTAATCTGTAAAAACCAACCGCCCTCCAGAATTGTCCGTGGCTTATAACTCTGCCCACAGAAGTGTATACAAAATATGACGTGATATGCAAACGTTGTTTGTTAGCAGCACCAAAAACTGCATGCTTCATACTGGATATTGCCCAACTATCCCAAATTATATTTATAAAAAGAAATTTACTGAAAAGAGTAACTAGATTTAATTTTCAACTTGACGCACCAGCCTTGAGTCATCTGAAAGGAAAACCTTCTATCAAGGAACTGCTGCAATCAGATTAGCTTTGTGGTCATGTTTGTGAAGGATTGTCTTCATTATTAATTGATACAGAAGGACCCAGCCCACTGTGAGCATTACCCACAGTAGACCAGGTCCTCCCACATCAATCACCAAGTGAGAAAATGCCTCACAGACACCTACAGGCCCATCTGATAAAGGCAATTCCTCACAGAGGTTCCCTCTTCTCAAATGACGGAGCTTTGTGTCAAGTTGGTAAAACAATAAGCAACTCACCAATTCAGTCAGGTGGTCCTGGGATATATATATAAAGGCTGGCTAAGCATGAGCCTGAAAGTGAGCAGAGGGTAAGCCAAAAAGTCACACTTCTCTAAGGTTTCCGCTTCAAGCTCCTATTTACATATCTGTCCTGACTTCCCTCATGAATGGATCTGAAAGTGTAAGGCAAAAGCAATCCTTTCCTCTCCTATGTTGCTTTTGGCTGGGGTGTAGAATAGAGAGCTACCGCAGTGTCTGTGCTATTGGATCCTTAATTTTTATTTGTTTGTTCTGTTTTGGTGAGGTTTTCTTTGCTTGTTTGTTGTGGGGCCAATTCTGGTTTTTAAAACATCAAAACAAGTACTACATAGTACAACATAGTACTAGTGTGCCAGCGACTGACTTCTCTTGTAAGCTTTTTCCCTACAAGGAAGCTCTGTCAAGATTGGTGTAAGCTGAATTGTAGCTTCCCTTCCCCTTAGAGATTCCATCTCTGGGAGCAAAAACTATTAATGGGCCCATCTGTTTGTGCTCAGCTTGTAATGGGGATGCCTAGGCAGTATGGTGGCACATATCTGGAATGCAGGTACTCAGAAACCTTTGCATTAGCTGTGGGATAAGCTGAACATAGTGAAAATCTGTCTTAAAAAAACCTAAGGGAAGTGAAACCCTTGATGTAAATACATTCAAAGTCATTTTCATGGCCAACAACAACACATTAAAAAAATGCTTAATGTCCCTTTAATATATTTTAGGCTCTGAAATAAACAGTTCAGAGCAACTATTTCCTGAAAGTTTCAAAGTAATTACATGAAGTGGGCAGGGCTTCACTTCACAGAGGAAGGAAGTGTGGTTTGGGGGAGGGGCTAGATTATCTGGGGCCTTGATAAGCAGAGGGCAAGAATTCCAAAGCTAGATCAGTGCAGACTTTGTAAACAGATAGAGAGGATCATGGTTTCTCAGCCTATTGTACTGTGAACACCAAAGCTTTTGACTCAACAAAACAAAAAGGAACTTTGCAGAGCATTATGTCAAATAAGTATTACTACCCCGTTTTCGAACCTTTCTCACTAATCGCCTCTTTTTTCAAGCCTCCAGAATCCCATATTGAAATCATATCTCCTTTGCCTCCTTCACATAACACTTGGCCAGCCTTCCCTCCAGGGACTCCAGAAGATCCCACCTCTGCATTGTACTTCTGCCTTCTGCTCATCTTTGGTCTGATCCTTAGGGACCTATATCTTCCACTGAATTATGCAGACAGCACATCAAACCTTGGCAACGAAATACAAAATGGGACTCTTCTACTTCCTGCCATCTGTAGCAACTAAAAGCAAGAGAAGTTTCTTTCCGAGGATGTAAGTGCTGACCACCTGGAAAACAAAATATTTTTAACCTTATCTCATTGCAATCAAAACGCTCTTGTATTAATTTTTTTTTTATTAACTTGAGTATTTCTTATATACATTTCGAGTGTTATTCCCTTTCCCGGTTTCCGGGCAAACATCCCCCTCCCCCCTCCCCTTCCTTATGGGTGTTCCCCTCCCAACCCTCCCCCCATTGCCGCCCTCCCCCCATAGACTAGTTCACTGTGGGTTCAGTCATAGCAGGACCCAGGGCTTCCCCTTCCACTGGTGCTCTTACTAGGATATTCATTGCTACCTATGGGGTCAGAGTCCAGGGTCAGTCCATGTATAGTCTTTAGGTAGTGGCTTAGTCCCTGGAAGCTCTGGTTGCTTGGCATTGTTGTACTTTTGGGGTCTCGAGCCCCTTCAAGCTCTTCCAGTTCTTTCTCTGATTCCTTCAATAGGGGACCTATTCTCAGTTCAGTGGTTTGCTGCTGGCATTCGCCTCTATATTTGCTGTATTCTGGCTGTGTCTCTCAGGAGCGATCTACATCTGGCTCCTGTCGGTCTGCACTTCTTTGCTTCATCCATCTTGTCTAATTGGGTGGCTGTATATGTATGGGCCACATGTGGGGCAGGCTCTGAATGGGTGTTCCTTCAGTCTCTGTTTTAATCTTTGCCTCTCCCTTCCCTGCCAAGGGTATTCTTTTTCCTCATTTAAAGAAGGAGTGAAGCATTCACATTTTGATCATCCGTCTTGAGTTTCGTTTGTTCTAGGGATCTAGGGTAATTCAAGCATTTGGGCTAATAGCCACTTATCAATGAGTGCATACCATGTATGTCTTTCTGTGATTGGGTTAGCTCACTCAGGATGATATTTTCCAGTTCCAACCATTTGCCTACGAATTTCATAAACTCGTTGTTTTTGATAGCTGAGTAATATTCCATTGTGTAGATGTACCACATTTTCTGTATCCATTCCTCTGTTGAAGGGCATCTGGGTTCTTTCCAGCTTCTGGCTATTATAAATAAGGCTGCGATGAACATAGTGGAGCACGTGTCTCTTTTATATGTTGAGGCATCTTTTGGGTATATGCCCAAGAGAGGTATAGCTGGATCATCAGGCAGTTCAATGTCCAATTTTCTGAGGAACCTCCAGACTGATTTCCAGAATGGTTTTACCAGTCTGCAATCCCACCAACAATGGAGGAGTGTTCCTCTTTCTCCACATCCTCGCCAGCATCTGCTGTCACCTGAGTTTTTGATCTTAGCCAATCACACTGGTGTGAGGTGAAATCTCAGGGTTGTTTTGATTTGCATTTCCCTTATGACTAAAGATGTTGAACATTTCTTTAGGTGTTTCTCAGCCATTCGGCATTCCTCAGCTGTGAATTCTTTGTTTAGCTCTGAACCCCATTTTTTAATAGGGTTATTTGTTTCCCTGCGGTCTAACTTCTTGAGTTCTTTGTATATTTTGGAAATAAGGCCTCTATCTGTTGTAGGATTGGTAAAGATCTTTTCCCAATCTGTTGGTTGCCGTTTTGTCCTAACCACAGTGTCCTTTGCCTTACAGAAGCTTTGCAGTTTTATGAGATCCCATTTGTCGATTCTTGATCTTAGAGCATAAGCCATTGGTGTTTTGTTCAGGAAATTTTTTCCAGTGCCCATGTGTTCCAGATGCTTCCCTAGTTTTTCTTCTATTAGTTTGAGTGTGTCTGGTTTGATGTGGAGGTCCTTGATCCACTTGGACTTAAGCTTTGTACAGGGTGATAAGGATGGATCGATCTGCATTCTTCTACATGTTGACCTCCAGTTGAACCAGCACCATTTGCTGAAAATACTATCTTTTTTCCATTGGATGGTTTTGGCTCCTTTGTCAAAAATCAAGTGACCATAGGTGTGTGGGTTCATTTCTGGGTCTTCAATTCTATTCCATTGGTCTATCTGTCTGTCTCTGTACCAATACCATGCAGTTTTTATCACTATTGCTCTGTAATACTGCTTGAGTTCAGGGATAGTGATTCCCCCTGAAGTCCTTTTATTGTTGAGGATAGCTTTAGCTATCCTGGGTTTTTTGTTATTCCAGATGAATTTGCAAATTGTTCTGTCTAACTCTTTGAAGAATTGGATTGGTATTTTGATGGGGATTGCATTGAATCTGTAGATTGCTTTTGGTAAAATGGCCATTTTTACCATATTAATCCTGCCAATCCATGAGCATGGGAGATCTTTCCATCTTCTGAGGTCTTCTTCAATTTCTTTCCTCAGTGTCTTGAAGTTCTTATTGTACAGATCTTTTACTTGCTTGGTTAAAGTCACACCGAGGTACTTTATATTATTTGGGTCTATTATGAAGGGTGTCGTTTCCCTAATTTCTTTCTCGGCTTGTTTCTCTTTTGTATAGAGGAAGGCAACTGATTTATTTGAGTTAATTTTATACCCAGCCACTTTGCTGAAGTTGTTTATCAGCTTTAGTAGTTCTCTGGTGGAACTTTTGGGATCACTTAAATATACTATCATGTCATCTGCAAATAGTGATATTTTGACCTCTTCTTTTCCGATCTGTATCCCTTTGATCTCCTTTTGTTGTCTGATTGCTCTGGCTAGAACTTCAAGAACTATATTGAATAAGTAGGGAGAGAGTGGGCAGCCTTGTCTAGTCCCTGATTTTAGTGGGATTGCTTCAAGTTTCTCTCCATTTAGTTTAATGTTAGCAACTGGTTTGCTGTATATGGCTTTTACTATGTTTAGGTATGGGCCTTGAATTCCTATTCTTTCCAGGACTTTTATCATGAAGGGGTGTTGAATTTTGTCAAATGCTTTCTCAGCATCTAATGAAATGATCATGTGGTTCTGTTCTTTCAGTTTGTTTATATAATGGATCACGTTGATGGTTTTCCGTATATTAAACCATCCCTGCATGCCTGGGATGAAGCCTACTTGATCATGGTGGATGATTGTTTTGATGTGCTCTTGAATTCGGTTTGCCAGAATTTTATTGAGTATTTTTGCGTCGATATTCATAAGGGAAATTGGTCTGAAGTTCTCTTTCTTTGTTGTGTCTTTGTGTGGTTTAGGTATAAGAGTAATTGTGGCTTCGTAGAAGGAATTCGGTAGGGCTCCATCTGTTTCAATTTTGTGGAATAGTTTGGATAATATTGGTATGAGGTCTTCTATGAAGGTTTGATAGAATTCTGCACTAAACCCGTCTGGACCTGGGCTCTTTTTGGTTGGGAGACCTTTAATGACTGCTTCTATTTCCTTAGGAGTTATGGGGTTGTTTAACTGGTTTATCTGTTCCTGATTTAACTTCGATACCTGGTATCTGTCTAGGAAATTGTCCATTTCCTGAAGATTTTCAAATTTTGTTGAATATAGGTTTTTATAGTAAGATCTGATGATTTTTTGAATTTCCTCCGAATCTGTAGTTATGTCTCCCTTTTCATTTCTGATTTTGTTAATTTGGACACACTCTCTGTGTCCTCTCGTTAGTCTGGCTAAGGGTTTATCTATCTTGTTGATTTTCTCAAAGAACCAACTTTTGGTTCTGTTGATTCTTTCTATGGTCCTTTTTGTTTCTACTTGGTTGATTTCAGCTCTGAGTTTGATTATTTCCTGCCTTCTACTCCTCCTGGGTGTATTTGCTTCTTTTTGTTCTAGAGCTTTTAGGTGTGCTGTCAAGCTGCTGACATATGCTCTTTCCTGTTTCTTTCTGCAGGCACTCAGCGCTATGAGTTTTCCTCTTAGCACAGCTTTCATTGTGTCCCATAAGTTTGAGTATGTTGTATCTTCATTTTCATTAAATTCTAAAAAGTTTTTAATTTCTTTTTTATTTCTTCCTTGACCAGGTTATCATTGAGTAGAGCATTGTTCAATTTCCACGTATATGTGGGCATTCTTCCCTTATTGTTATTGAAGACCAGTTTTAGGCTGTGGTGGTCCGATAGCACGCATGGGATTATTTCTATCTTTCTGTACCTGTTGAGGCCCGTTTTTTGACCAATTATATGGTCAATTTTGGAGAAAGTACCATGAGGAGCTGAGAAGAAGGTATATCCTTTTGCTTTAGGATAGAATGTTCTATAAATATCCGTTAAGTCCATTTGGCTCATGACTTCTCTTAGTCTGTCTACATCACTGTTTAATTTCTGTTTCCATGATCTGTCCATTGATGAGAGTGGGGTGTTGAAATCTCCCACTATTATTGTGTGAGGTGCAATGTGTGTTTTGAGCTTTAGTACGGTTTCTTTTACATATGTAGGTGCCCTTGTATTTGGGGCATAGATATTTAGGATTGAGAGTTCATCTTGGTTGATTTTTCCTTTGATGAATATGAAGTGTCCTTCCTTATCTTTTTTGATGACTTTTAGTTGGAAATTGATTTTATTTGATATTAGAATGGCTACTCCAGCTTGCTTCTTCTGACCATTTGCTTGGAAAGTTGTTTTCCAGCCTTTCACTCTGAGGTAGTGTCTGTCTTTGTCTCTGAGGTGTGTTTCCTGTAGGCAGCAGAATGCAGGGTCCTCGTTGCGTATCCAGTTTGTTAATCTATGTCTTTTTATTGGGGAGTTGAGGCCATTGATATTGAGAGATATTAAGGAATAGTGATTATTGCTTCCCGTTATATTCATATTTGATGTGAGGTTATGTTTGTGTGCTTTCATTCTCTTTGTTTTGTTGCCAAGACGATTAGTTTCTTGCTTCTTCTAGGGTATAGCTTGCCTCCTTATGTTGGGCTTTACCATTTATTATCCTTTGTAGTGCTGGATTTGTAGAAAGATATTGTGTAAATTTGGTTTTGTCATGGAATATCTTGGTTTCTCCATCAATGTTAATTGAGAGTTTTGCTGGATACAGTAATCTGGGCTGGCATTTGTGTTCTCTTAGGGTCTGTATAACATCAGTCCAGGATCTTCTGGCCTTCATAGTTTCTGGCGAGAAGTCTGGTGTGATTCTGATAGGTCTCCCTTTATATGTTACTTGACCTTTTTCCCTTACTGCTTTTAATATTCTTTCTTTATTTTGTGCGTTTGGTGTTTTGACAATTATGTGACGGGAGGTGTTTCTTTTCTGGTCCAATCTATTTGGAGTTCTGTAGGCTTCCTGTATGTCTATGGGTATCTCTTTTTTTAGGTTAGGGAAGTTTTCTTCTATGATTTTGTTGAAGATATTTACTGGTCCTTTGAGCTGGGAGTCTTCACTCTCTTCTATACCTATTATCCTTAGGTTTGATCTTCTCATTGAGTCCTGGATTTCCTGTATGTTTTGGACCAGTAGCTTTTTCCGCTTTACATTATCTTTGACAGTTGAGTCAATGATTTCTATGGAATCTTCTGCTCCTGAGATTCTCTCTTCCATCTCTTGTATTCTGTTGGTGAAGCTTGTATCTACAGCTCCTTGTCTCTTCTTTTGGTTTTCTATATCCAGGGTTGTTTCCATGTGTTCTTTCTTGATTGCTTCTATTTCCATTTTTAATTCCTTCAACTGTTTGATTGTGTTTTCCTGGAATTCTTTCAGGGATTTTTGCGATTCCTCTCTGTAGGCTTTTACTTGTTTATTAATGTTTTCCTGTGCTTCCCTAAGTGTGTTCAGGTCTTTCCTGAAGTCCTCCAGCATCATGATCAAATATGATTTTGAAACTAGATCTTGCTTTTCTGGTGTGTTTGGATATTCCATGTTTGTTTTGGTGGGAGAATTGGGCTCCGATGATGGCATGTAGTCTTGGTTTCTGTTGCTTGGGTTCCTGCGCTTGCCTCTCGCCATCAGATTATCTCTAGTGTTACTTTGTTCTGCTATTTCTGACAGTGGCTAGACTGTCCTATAAGCCTGTGTGTCAGGAGTGCTGTAGACCTGTTTTCCTCTCTTTCAGTCAGTTATGGGGACAGAGTGTTCTGCTTTCGGGCGTGTAGTTTTTCCTCTCTACAGGTCTTCAGCTGTTCCTGTGGGCCTGTGTCTTGAGTTCACCAGGCAGCTTTCTTGCAGCAGAAAATTTGGTCTTACCTGTGGTCCCGAGGCTCAGGTTTGCTCGTGGGGTGCTGTCCAGGGGCTCTCTGCAGCGGCAGCAACCAGGAAGACCTGTGCCGCCCCTTCCGGGAGCTTCAGTGCACCAGGGTTCCAGATGGTCTTTGGCTTTTTCCTCTGGCGTCCGAGATGTGTGTGCAGGGAGCAGTCTCTTCTGGTTTCCCAGGCCTGTCTGCCTCTCTGAAGGTTTAGCTCTCCCTCCCACGGGATTTGGGTGCAGAGAACTGTTTATCCGGTCTGTTTCCTTCAGGGTCCGGCGGTGTCTGTCTATTAATTTTAAATGCACGGCTTGATTAATAGAAATCCTGACAGCATAGCTCCTTCTGAGTATCCTAAGGAAGACTTCATTTCAAAGTACACCTCAGGAAAGAATTTAGTGATGTAGAGAACATGGAACCGAACTCTCTTCTCAAACAGAGTTGTTGAGCAGCCACTCAAGTGCCTGATACCATAGCCTTAAAAGGATGGTGGGTGCAACACTGACATTTTGATTTCTAACCATACAATTTCCCTAGCAATATTCAAGTGTTTCCAAACATCTGCTTCTATTTATCTCTTTATTTTTCTCAAATTCCTTCTGAGCTCATTGGATGATTGGATGACCTTGACATTACAGTCGAGCCCTAAATCAAAACATTTTGCATTCAACATATTGTTTTTCCAAAGAAGGTTCAGAGTTATTATCCAAGCAATTACAGATTCCATTTCCGGGACTTCTTATCTTTTTTTTTTCCACATCATAAATAACTGGAATTTTATGTTGACAAGAAAAGTTTTATTCTACATTTTTTTTACACTTTTGAGGATTGAACTCATGGCCCTGTGCCATGATTGGCAATCACTGTAGCACATCCCAGCTTATCTAGAGCACATTTTTTTGAGGAAGTAGGATTAAAATATTGCATATGACTCCTGATTACTTTATAACTCTGTTGATCATCTTCTCTCTTAACTATAAAGGTAGGCAGAAAACTGGCCTTGCTGAATTTCAAATGTAAACAAGTAAAATCTGATCTTAAGTGACCTAAAGGGAACTAGCAAGTTTGAATACCGTCCAATGCCTCTAAAAGTAATGAAATATGGCTGCATGTGTGGAAGGGAACAAACCTTAGGGATCTCACAGAGGGATACTACAGAAGAAACACACATATGGTTCTAAGAGAAGGATCTCACACTATTGGTCTTTCAGACTATTGCCCCTAAAGAAGCTCAATGATTTATGCAAGGTCACATATATGGATTTCTGCCGAAGCGAGCTGTCCTGTTTTCCTGGGCACTGTGTCTGAGAACTGAGAGCGTGACTCATTCACTTCTAAGCCCTAGAGGAACATGGTTACACAATTTTCCACAGGTATTTTGGCAGCACCATGGGCATTTGAATCAGGGCACATCTCTCTTTCCTTCTCAGGAGAGAATACATGTGTTCCAGCCAGGGATATCACACACATATGAATGCACACACAGTCACACTAACAGGCACCACTGTCCCAGAAAATTTCACAGCAAGATGACCACCTATATTGTGACTAGAAACTCAACAATTTAGCACCAGATAGTACTTAGGCATCAGAGTGATCTGCCTATAAAGGACTGCCTTCCTTTACCTGATCTTGTTCTATGACTAATTAGCCTGAAGGCTTTGGACAAAACTTTGAGTCAGGTTTAATTCTTCATAACTGGGAGAGAGTTCTCCCACCCCTCTTATCTCCTGGAGTTATGGTGTAAGTTGAGTGAACTAGCACATGAGGGAAAAAGCTATTTATTGTTGAAATATAATGTACATAGAGAAAATAGCTTAATCGTAGATGATATGTAATGCTGGGCACATGTCAAAAACAAAATAATATAAATCCAACTAAGGTACAGTTGAGGAAATTAAATACTACCCCAGGATCTCCTCTTACACTTCTATGGATAAACACTGCTCTCTGTTTTAACAATATAAACAGGTTTCACACTATATGTGTCATTTTTTTAAAGTTTTTACTCAGAATAATGTTTATAAATTTCTTTCATGTTGTTGGACACTGAGGGGTAGGTATCTTCATTCTTTTTTATTTTTTTATTTTTTAGATTTATTTATTTTATGTATACATTGTCACTGTCTTCAGACACACCAGGCATCGGATCCCATTACAGATGGTTGTGAGCCACCATGTGGTTGCTGGGATTTGAACTCAGGACCTCTGGAAGAGCAGTCAGTGCTCTTAACCGTTGAGCCATCTCTCCAGCCCCTCATTCTTGTTGTCCTATTAATTACATTGTAAATAACTGTATAAACAGATAATGTTTTCTTTACTGTTCAACTGTTGAAAGACCTTTGTCTACTTTTCAATGTGATCTTTTTGCAGTTACTCACTGCAGTTACTCTGCTGAGTCTATACTGGAAACCACGTTGCTGACCCTGCAGGTATCTGTACATCCAGCCAGTGCAATACACCAAGTGGTCTTCCAATATGGTGACTACAATTAGCTTGCCTACTAAGAATAGCTGATGAATCTGTGTTTGATTATTTCACTATTGCTTTTTATTTTAATTTAGTTGAATAAAATCTTCCTCAATAAACTTATCAGCACAAGTTCGGAAGAGCAAATCTTTCTTACCTCAGAACTCACCATGGTCACATGCAGTATCACTGGAGTTTAGTAATATGTGAAGACTGTTGGCATTTTACTCTTTAACTATAATATACAAGGCTTCTAGAGCTATGAAAATTGACTGAGGTTAAGTCTATATGGACATATCTATATTTATCTTACTACATAGAAAGAGAGAAAGAGAATATGAAAACCAGAACTCAAGCCTTTGAAACCTTCCTCCACCTTCTTCACATCTTTCCTTCTTCAAAGTAGCCAAGGTTTCCTGAAGAGCCATTGAGGATGCTGTTGTCTATGGAATGACCACAGAGGAAACCTAAAATGGATGGATCAGAAGCAGGAAAGCCTGAGGGGTGAAGTGGAGAATGGGAGCAGCCGCTGGGATACTTACAAGAGGAGGAAGGTGCCAGAAGCATTGTTATCCCCCACTGAGTGACCACAGACTCACATTCGGACAAGACGGCCACATGAGACCAGCCCCTACCACTCATCTCCAGCTACAAAGTCTCTCTAAAAACTTCCACTGACGTCTCCTTCTCCTTCATTCCATGGGGTTAATGCTACTCCAGTCTTCTCCCAGTGTCTCTCTACACATCCTTCAGATCATTGCATCTTCTGACTCTAGGATGTTTCAATAACCACTGGTTCTTTTGTGTTTGACATGCAGTCGATCATCAGTAAATATAAATGAATGGCCATGCTATCCAGTGCTGTCCTCACATAAGAGTGCAGATGAAATCATTACCATAGTAAACTCATTTAGTTTCTTGTACTATTTTTTCGTGTGAGGGTGGAGATCAGGGAAAGGAGTTGTCAATGCTGTTTTTAAGTAATTTAGAAATTTTCCCCAAGTATGGATTTTACTATGCTCCTGGAATTGAGAGCCACCAGAATGGGGGAACTGTTACCACTCTGGCTTCATGTGAGAAAGTGTATTTATTAAAAGAAATGAGTCTAAGCTGTATGTAGTAGTGCATACCTCTACCCAGCACTCAGAAGGCAGAGGCAGGCAAATCTCTGTGAGTTCTATGACAGCCTGGTCTACATAGTGAGTTCCAGGATAGCTAGTGCTATAGACAAAGAACCTGTCTCAAAATAAACAAAAAGCAAAAATAAAAACCCAGACACTATTGCAGATGCCAAGAAGTGCATGCTGGCAGGAGCCTGATCTAGCTGTTTCCTGAGAGGCTCTGCCAGAGCATGACAAATATAGAGGCAGACGCTTGCAGCAAACCACTGAACTGAGAATGGGGTCCCCAGTGGAGGAGTTAGAGAAAGGATTGATGGAGCTGAAGGGGTTTGCAACCCCAGAAGAACAACAATATCAACTATTCAGAGCTCCTAGGGACTAAAGCACCATCCAAAGAGTACACATGGACAGACCCATGGCTCCAGCTGCATATGTAGCAGAGGATGACTTTGTTGGGCATCAGTGGGAGAAGAAGCCCTTGGTCCAGCCAAGGCTTGATGTCCTAGTGTTGGGGAATGTCAGGGCAGGGACGTAAGAAGTGGTGAGTGGATGGGTGGGGGAACACCCTCATAGAAGAAGGGGGATGGGGTATGGGATGAGAGTTTATGGATGGGAAATTTGAAATGTAAATTAAAAAATCCAATTTAAAAAAGCAAGCAAACAAACAAAACCAAAAATTAAAAAAGAAAAAGAAAAAACTGTACAATCAAAGGGCAATTTAAACATTTTTAATTTTTAAACTAATTAGGAAATTATATGACAGCTGCAAAAAAAAAAGGTGTTTTAAAACCTAGTGAAAATGGGTGAGATCAAACCCTTTGTGATATCAAAGCCTAGAGATTTTTTGCTTCTGTTTTCTGCATTCCACTTCTTAGCAGCATGACCCATCACCAGTAAAAACAAATAAAGGGAGAGAAGGAGCCAAAGCAAATAACTCCCTTTATATTGTGGTCCAAAGCCCAGAGAGAAGAGACAGTACTGGGCTTCGGAGGAAAAAATAAAAGTAGGGATTAGATGACCTCAGTGCTGTGGTTTTGCACAGGGGAGGAGGAATGTTGGAAATTCCTGTCCTGAGGTGCAAGCTTCAATTTGGCAATTAAGTTCAAAAATATAGCAAGGCAGGATGTTATCAAATATGGATTTTTCTACCTGAGAACAGATAGAAACTCTCTATAACTATGTACTTTCCCTTCCTCACTTCTGTTATCAATGCTTATTTCGAAAGTTTGACATTATCTCAACACAATTCATAATACTGAGGAGCATTTGGACTTCAATGGAGTTTCAAGTTCTCGGTGTGCCATTTCATCTATGAGAAACCACAGCTGAGCCCAGGAAATTGTGCCCAGTGCACCATCTAAGAACACAAAACTCTCACTGCTCTCCCTGAAACATCTGCCAGTTCTCAGTGGGCGACAGGCTATACCAGGTCACATCCGTGGTCACAACCTTGGATCTAACTTCAAGTGATCTCATTCCACTACTTTATAATTTATCAACTACAACACCCATAAGTAAACTTGTGCCCTTATCACAGCAAAGGGACTATTTCCTTGTACTGTTTACAGAATGCAAAGCTTCATTCAATTCACAGAAAACTCTCCCACCATTTTCACGAAGTTCCTATCACATGTGTCTCTCCAGCTTTTTCCCCTGATGATGTTTTCCGTAGGTTGCATTTTGGTAGGACTGACCAATTAGCAGATCCACCATTGCCCAGATCAGTAATATGGTTAGCATATTAAGATCTAATATACTTACTTTCAATTTTCTACATTTCAGTTGTTGCATCACAAAGTATACTTTTGTAAAACAACTTCAGGAGTTCTATGAACCACATATAAATACCCATCCTATGAAAAACATTAGGAAGAGATCTGAGACAGCTGACCCATTAATATGAACAAAGTTTGCATCTTCCTGTGACCATCTATCTAGAGCTGAGTAGGCTAAGCAGGACGAGTCCTTCTTTACCAGTAATTGATAAGTACCATTTTATACCCACAAACTACAGCTATAGGCGTGTTGAATTATAGAATCGTCCTGCTGTTTTCCCTATTTTTTTTAATAAGCAACACCAAATAGGCCTGATCTCATGCAGGAGACATGTAGAAGAAGCAGAAAGAAGTTAATTTAGCAATGGCTGTAACACTTCTACATACAAACTCAAAGATTTTCTGTTCTGCTCATAGCCATTTGGAATAGGATTCAGCTCACTCTTCCAAACAAAGGCAATAGAGCAAGTCTACCTAAGTCTAAGAAACACTGAGCAGCTTATGGTGGGATGGGCTAATTTGACCTACAGGGTATATAGTTCCTTATCTCGGGAAGCTAAGGCAGGAACTCAGGTCAGGAACCCAGAGACAGGAATGAAGCAGAGACCAGGGAGGGGTACAGCTTACTGATTTGTACCTCATGCCTTGCTCAACCTGCCTTTTTATATTTTCTAAGACTACCTGCCTACGGGTGGTATCACCCACACTGGGCTGGACCTTCTCAAATCAATCATAGATCAAGAAAATATCTCCTACACACAGACATGCCCAAAGTCCAGTCTGGTTCAGGAACTCCTCAAATGAGGGTCTGTCTTCTGGTATTTCTCCAGCTATGTCAAGTTGACATAACTAACCAGAACTCCTAACACTCTCCCCTTTCTTCATTCCCAAGGCATATTCACAGTCATACTTGATGGCCTAATAGCTTCCTATCTTTAGTATAGTGATATAAGCTTAATAATCTCCTCTATTACCATGTTTTTATCATCTATAATTAGGCTTCAAAAATAATATTTTAAACATTCTAGCTTTAATATCAAATAATTGGTATCTTTTTAATAACATTTTAAATAGTTCTCCATATGTTAGGACATTTACATCCTTTTATAAAGAATGTGTGTCCAAGTACAGAATGCCACTTTTCTTACGTCTGAGAACTGGAGGGAGTCTATCTAACATCCTAAGAGTCGAAAAGGAGGATGAGTCTGCTTTGTGCTTCACATGACTAAAACAGTTACCTCCGTTACTGGACCTTTTGTCTGAGGCTTTGGAATACATTTTCCCCTTTACTGCAACCTCGTCTTTAATATGTCGGGAGTTCAACCCAATTCTTATATTTGCTGCTGAGAACAGAGGATGTCGTACCAGTGATCACCCCTGGTGACTCTTCAAGATTTTGCTGAGCCAAAGGATGAATTTTAAATCTCCCCAGTTTCCAAGATTCCCTGTGCTGGTAAGAATGGGACTACAATCTTACCCAGCTCACTGGATTTTATCAGCACAGCATATTCTGCTAAACAGTTAGTAGAAAGAAATGAAGAAGTTGATGTG